>NC_092141.1:54697636-55372011 GCF_043159975.1 Macaca nemestrina | reverse complement strand
GTCCCCCAAAACGTTCCTTTTCAGAAAATATTTTGGAGGTGAAATGTATTTGTTATATGTTGTATATATGTCCTCTATAACAATCAGTATATTCCTAAAAATATTTCAATGAAGAACAGTATTTCATCAGAATTTCCCAAACTTTGCTCATGAAACCTCACCCTAACACTCCTCAATAGACTAATTATTGGAATCGAGTAAAATAAGTATTCTATAAAATATGGTTTGTTAAATATCTTTGTAATGTTGGCAGATTTCAGAACCTACTAGTCCTAGGATCAAACCCAATTTCTGCCACATGGTAGCTTCAAGAATCTGAGTAAATTAGTTGAACCGTCTTGTTTAACTAAAGATCTTTAAACAGTTTTAGCCCACTGGAAATATAGCCATAAAGATGCAAGAATCCATTAGGAACAGGCATCCCTTATATCTGGTAATTTATGAGATATTTCTCTCACTTACTCCTCTCGAACATACTATTTGTTATCCTAGCTCTTCCTTTTCTGGTCTGTTTTTCCCAGACCCCAGTAGTTTTCTCAGCCTCCCTTACCATCATTCCTGATTTTGATACACATTTCTAGGTCTGCTTAGAGATGACAAAGTCTCAACACAAGGCTGGAGCAGAGCAGCACAGATCGGCCACACACCTGCACCACTGAGCAACTGTGCAGCAGCTAGAACCAGCAAGAGAAGGCTCTTCCTCCGGCAGTGTATGCCGTCTACTGAGAATGGTTGGCATTCTGCTCACTGTAAAGAAAGAATGCTTAAGAGAGCCAGTCCAATACCACAGCTGGTGCTGAAGGGCAAATGTGCAGCTGAAAAGCAATAAATTAACACTGGCCCAGTAGTAGTGTCTAATTACGGTTTTAACTTGCATTTCTCTAATAACTAATAATATTGGACAACTTTTCTGGGGTCGTTTGTATATCTTCATTTAAGTGTCCAAATCTTTTGTTCCCCTCCATTTTTTAATGATTTTTCTTCATATTTTCTAGTAGTTAGGCTTTTTCATATTTTCTTTATATATTCTTTATATATATTATATGTATATTTTATGTATTATTTGTACATTTCTTTATATATTCTTGGTATATTTCTTTGTGTGTATACACATACATATTGCGCATATATATATCTCATACATGTGTGTGTATATATATTGCAATTCTTTCTCCCAGCCTGTGGTTTGCCTTTTAATTATCTTAACTATATCTTTTGAAGACCATTTTAAAAATTTCAATGAGTTTTAATTTTTCCATTTTCTTGTTTATAGTCCATGCTTTTAATGCTCTATTAAAGAACTCTTTACCAAAGTCACTAAGTTTTACTGTCATATTCTAGAAGCTTTTTGGTTTTAATCCTTTCATGTAAATCTATGATCCATTTGAAGTTAATATTTATGTAGGGTGTGAAGTAAAGGGCAAGGTTTATAGTTTGCATAAAAGACAGGAAAAGACAGTTCCCACGATGAAGGTCAAAGCCGGTCCCAGGAAGAGCTGCACAGGAGCTAACCTATCCAGTGTAAGGCAAAGGGTAGAGGACTCCAGGAATGACAGTTCCACTGGAAAATCAGCAGAATTAGTAGAATATCTGATGTATTTGACTATGTGGAAATGAGTGTTACTTTTTTGGTAAAAATTTTGAGAGAAGAATTTTTTCCAAAGGACCTTCTGTGTACTCAGGTTCAATAATTAAACTAATGAAAGGAGGAATCTGCACACTCTAATCCACTTAGTATTTTCATGTGATTTAAATCAGTGATAATACTAGCTATTTCAAATGTAAATTCAAATGTCTTATTAACTATTTTAAAGATACTAACTTCTAGTGTCTTTTATCACGTAGAATCAATCCCTTATGATGTAACCTGTCTGCTTCAAAATTAAGACTTAACAGTTTTACCAGAAGTTGCCAATATACATTTGTAGATAGGGAAAAAATCTGAAAATTATGATAGTGAAGTTTCTTGTTACTAGTATAGTAATCATCAAAAGTTATTTTCTATATTTCTTTGGAAAAAAATCAAACTTCTGCATTTTCACATTAGCAAATTATTTCTGAAACTGTATGATAATGTTGAAATCCATTTATATATTTTTGATTTGAAAATATTGAACTGTTTCAACTTAATAAAAGCAGGAGACCAGTATTTTTGCAATTTTTAAAGCCTCAAATATCTTGCATTTTCTGGGAAACAGGTGAGATTATTAAAACAGTATTTCATTTGTATGTTCAGAATTAATTTGGCTACTCTGTTGCAATCAATAGACATATGTCAAAGTCAGAAAAGCAAGAAAATGGGAAAAATTCTGAAGTTCCACATAGTCAGTCCTCCTGGAGAAATGAAGTGTTATTTAGGACCTAGGCCTCTTCTCAAGTCCTGCCTATCTGGTCGGTTCCTAATAAAAGGCATCCAGGACAGCACAGTGGCTCACACCCATAATCCCAGCAATTTGGGAGTCCCAGGCGTGTGGATCACCTGAGGTCAGGAGTTCGAGACTAACCTGACCAATATGATGAAACCCTGTCTCTACTAAAACTACAAAAGTTAGCCGGCAGTGGTGGCATGTGCCTGTAATCCCAGCTACTCAGGAGGCTGAGACAGGAGGATCGCTTGAATCCAGGAGGCAGAGGTTTCTGTGAGCTGAGATCACACCACTGCACTCCAGGCTGGGCAACAAGAGTGAAACTCTGTCTCAAAAAAAAAAAAAAGAAAAAGAAAAAAGAATAAAAAGGCATCCAGTCCTCCTCACCCTAGAACTCCAACATTAAAATGATTGAGCTATTTTCTACCCTGCTTCTATTTTCCAGCCACGAGTGACTAATTACGTTAGTGTGATTGATAAAGACAGTCTTTATGCAAAAATAGACAGACCTGTGGCACCTGACCAGTTTGTATGCTTTTGGCCAGACACTCCAGGAAAACCATTACAGGCAGCCTTTGAGTCACGCTCTTGGATATGGTTAGCAGTGGTTAAGGTAGGAGGATTACAGGATACTAAGAATGGTGACCTATGGGCAAAAAAGGGAGCAATCAAAATGGCAGATGCTTTCTCATAAACTAAGTTTACGAGAAAGGAACATTTAAGATAGACATTTTGCTCATCTTGCCTAGTATGGAACTTTTATAGCCTTTAAAGGCCAGTTCAAATGCAAACGCTTTCTAGAATTTCTCCTTAGGCCAGGCATAGTGGCTTATGCCTGTAATACCAGCCCTTTGGGGAGTCAAGGCAGGAGAATTCTTTGAGCCCAGGAGTCAGAGACCAGCCTGGCCAACATAGGGAGACCTGCATCTCTACAAAATTTTTCCTTAAATATTAGCTGGATATGATTCCAACTACCTCATGAGGGCTGAGGTGGGAGGATTGCTTGAGCTTGGGAGGTTGAGGCTGTAGGGAGCTATGATGTGGTGCTACTGCAGCCTGGGTGACAGCGGGAGACCCTATCTCAAACACACACGCGCGCGCGCACACACACACACACCCAAAAACAAATTCTTCTTGAACCCTGTCAGAATCAAGAATCAATGAGTTAGTCCTGAGTACATCTACCACATGCTTTTATGCCTCTATCTCCATCTTCAGAATTGTTTATTATTTATACTGTAACTACTTGTAGGTTAAAGTATGACGCTCCAAAGCACTAATCTGTAGAGATCCTGGGAATTTCTCCCAGGTCATCATCAAATTGTCCCAAAGATTTCCTGAATCTCCTTCTACTTGTCTACTTTTCTTTATATCCATTGTGACTATGTTAATCCAAAATGCTATTACATCTTTTTTCTCATGTTTTAATTTAATGCGATATCTCCTAGCCATTCTATTTTTCTCTAGAAGCCATTCTGCTCTCCTTATACTAAAGTACTCATTGTAATAAGCAAATCAAAAATAATGCCACTGCTTTCTTAAAGCTTTTCAGTTACTCAAAGATACATTTATTTACTGTATCTGCTAGGACTGTGTAGAGACAGGTCTTTACTTTTTCCAATATCAGCTCTCACCACAATCTTGCTCATACTTGTCTAGCTACAGAAATTTCTTCTTTTACTAAAAAAATTTGTATTGTGGTAAGAACACTTAGAGATCTAACCTCTTAATAGATTTTAAGGTGTAAAGTACAGTACTGTTGACTATGAGGAAAATGTTGTACAACAGGCCTCTAGAACTTAGAACTTATTCATCTTGTATAACTGAAACTTTACACCTTTTCATTTCCTTTTCATTAGCAACTTTTCATTTCCTCCTTCCCACTGTCCCTAGCAACCAACACTCTAATCTCTGCTTCTATGAGTTCAACTATTTTAGATACCTCATAAGAGTGGAATTATATGTATTTGTCTATATGTGCTTGGCTTATTTCACTTAGCATAATTTCCTCAAAGTTTTTCCAGTTCATCATATATTGCAGGATTTCCTTCTTTTAAAAGGCTGAATAATATTTCACTGTATACATGGTCCAAGTTTGCTTTATGAATAAATTTATGAATTTGTTTATCATTTCTAGAGTGTTCCTTATTACAGAGACCCTCTTCCATTATGCTACCTTTCACTGAGCCCGTGAAAGAATTATATGGGGGATGTGTGAGTGTGTGCGCATGTGTATGTATATGTGTATATGTGTGTGTGTGTGTGTGTATATATGCATATATACATACATATGACCATTGATGGAAAACCATTTTATACACACATACACACACACACACACACACACACACGTTTTTCAAAATATATAAGGACCTTCTACAATTCAGTAGCAAAAAGGCCCTAATATTTCAATTAAAAAATGGCTGAGGACTTGCATAGACATTTCTCCAAATATGACATATAATTGGGAAGCAAATATATGAAAAAATGGTTGACTTCACTATTCATCAGGGAGATGAAAATCAAAACACATTATCACTTTATATTTGTTAGAATAGCTTTGATAAAAAAGATAAGTATAGGTGACAATGTGAAGAAATCATAACTCTTTTACACTGCTGGTAGAAATGCAAAATGATGACTCTGCTATGGAAAACGATATAAAGATTCCTCAAAAAATTAAAAACAAAACTATCATGTAATCCACGATCCCACTTTTGGCCATTTATCCAAAAGAAATGAAATCACATTAACCTTGTTTTCACCACTCATTCTTACCATGGTCCCTCCTGCAACGGGGCCTGTGCACATTATATGTTCCTACTGGTAATGTGATTTTTCTCTCACATTAACAAAGCAAATTCCTCTTATTCTTTTGGTCTCGGCACCATCATTGCTTCTTTTGGAGGCTCTGTGAAATGTAGTGTGCCAAGAGAGGTCTCTGTAACCAGAAACACTCTGGAAATGATAAAGTAATTCATGGATTTATTAGTTAATAAAGCAAACGTGGACTAGCTGTATAACTTCTCAAAGCATCAGCTTCCTCATCTGTAAGACTAGAATAATACCTACTTTATAGGATTGCTTTGAAAGTTAAAAATGATCATTGCCTAGCAGAGTTCTAGCATATGGTATGACTCAATAAATGCAGCACACATTATTTTGTTTAGTGATGGCACTACTCTTGACAACATAATTCAGAACAAAGCTGCTGTTAAAATTGTGTTCTATTGTATTTGTGAGGATAGAACCTACACTAGTCTAACAAGAAACTGCCAAGTAAATTGCTTCATCATGATGAAAGTCAATTTCATTCTTAAATCTAACCACCTTGGAAGGCATCCCAGGGTGGTTAGGACAACTTTATAGTGTTGAGGATCCAGAATGCTTGCTCAGTAATCTTGGGGGTGTTACCCTTGTCTGCACAGTTCAAGACGACCACACCCACAGGGACACCTCCCTCCTAAGGTCATAAATCAAAAAGTTGTACATACTGCTTTCACTAACATTTCTCTGGCCCAAACTTAAACTCAGTCACTTGGTCATGGCTACCAGCAAAGAAGAGTGGGGCACGTTTTCTTTACATGGGCAGCCCTGAGCCAACATAAGAATTCTATTACTATAGGGAAAACCTGGAGAAGAAATATTGAGAAAACAGATAGTAGTTTCCTTCACAGCTTCTGAATTTAAAGCTTTAAGGTAAAATAATGTCCTACCAAAATGTAAAAAAAAAAAATATTAGGGTTGAGTTTAAGAAGCAAGACAGGGGCAAACGAAATGTTATTTTTTTAAGTTAAGTCGTCATATACCAAAATTTTGCCAATATAATGCAAGACAGTAAAAACAGAATCATATAAAGCTTGTGAATGAGGTTTATATGAGGTTCAGGGTGTCCAGTCTTGTTCCCACTGGGGCACATGAGAGAAGTTTAAGCTATATACTATAAGAGCTGAGTCACAGTAGTTGGCATAATAAGAAATATTGAGAAAAATAATGCAAGCAATAGAAATAGAGACTTTTTAGGAGGAAGATTGCAATTTTAAATAGAGTGGTCTTGAAAGATCTCATCGAGAAGAGGACATGTGAGTAAATAGCTAAAGAAAGTTAAGGAGCATGAACTGTGGGTCTAGAAGAGAAGACTATTTCAGGATAGAAATAGCAAGTGCAGATGCCTTGCTCTAGGAGTGTGTCTGACCTTGTTGAGAAACCGCAAGGAGACCTGTGTGACCAGAGAAGTGAGTGAGGAAAGAATGCAACGAGATGACCCCAAATGCCATCAGAGAATAGAAGGATGAGGGGGAGGGGACAGCCAGAGTGTAAATGACCTCCTAGGCCATCCTTAGGACTTTGGCATTTACTCTTTGAGAGATGGGCACCCTTAGAAGCTTTTGAGCAAAAGAGTGACATGAATGAATTTTTATTTTAACAAAGTAATAACACCACTATTAATAGAGCCTCAATTTATTGAGCGTTCTACTCTTGGCACTATAACAAGTGCTTTATGTACATCACCTAACTTGATTCTCACAGCATTGCAACATCTTAATTTTTACCACCATTTTTCCAGATGAAGAAACTGAGTCTTGCAAAGTTGGAATAAATTACTCAGATTAATAAATGACATTCTTAGTATTTTCGATCTTGCGTATATCTGCCTGCAATGTCTTTACCGTTATTTATACTGTTTTATTTCTATCAGTATTGTGATAGCTCACTTGAAAGGTTTATATGTTATTGTCTTACCATAAAATTGTTTCTCATTATATTCTGTTCACTAATATCCTAAATAGATGTGATAAAGATGTATTCTGCTGTGTCATTATGAAGAGTAGTGTTACTTATGATAGCAATTATTACTCATTAGCATTTGATAAAAATGAGCTCTGTGCCACTGCACTCCTAATCTAAACAGAGCATCATAAATAATAAACCCTCACAATTGGAGTAGAGCTTCTGAACTTGTCTCCTTTTTAATCCCAATAATGAGGCATTTAAATTTATAATTAATTTCCACAGTTTTATGAGCTTCTCTCAACTCTCTTCTCTCCGTCCCCTCCAAATCTTCCTTTTTTTTTTTTTGAAGCTTCCCTCCACAGAAGTTGACTTTCCTGATTTTCATCTGTCCCCACTTGTATGGTCCCCACACAAGTCAGGCAGAGCAGTCAGTGTACATGGGAGTGCCAGCCACCAGTGAATATTCAGAATGCTCCTATTCGTTTACCATCACCACCACTCTCCTAGCTGAAGATCCACCGTTAACTTCTGTGGGGCTCAAAACAAGAGTACCAGTGGAGACCCACATACCTTACATCTATTAGATTAGTGCAAAAGTAATTGTGGTTTCAGACCATGAACTAGGCTCAGACACATCTTTATGAATCCAAATAGGAACCATTAAAATCAACACATTTTTGCCAATGAGTAATAAATTTGTGTATTTCTGTAGTGTGAAAATCTGTACTTCAGGATTCAAGGAACTCTTGGAAAGCATTTTCTGCATCCTGATGGTTGTGGAAGTGTTTTCCTTGCAAAGCATTGCCGAGATGCTTGAAGAAGTGGTAGCCGGTTGGTGAGAGGTCAGGTGAATATAACAGATGAGGCAAAACTTCATCGCCCAGTTTATTCAATTTTTGAAATGTTGGTTCTGTGGTGTGCAGTCGGGCGTTGTTGTGGAGAAGAATTGGGCCATTTCTGTTGACCAATGCCGTCTGCAAGCATTGCAGTTTTTGGTGCATCTCGTCGATTTGCTGAGCGTATTTCTCAGATGTAATGGTTTTGCCAGGATTCAGAGAGCTGTAGTGGATGAGAACAGCAGCAGACCACCAAACAGTGACCATGACCTTTTTGGTGCAAGTTTGGCTTTGGGAAGTGTTCTGGAGCTTCTCAACTCAACCACTGAGCTGGTCATTGCTGGTTGTCATAAAAAATCCACTTTTCATTTCACATCACAATCCAATCAAGAAATGGTTCATTGTTGCATAGAATAAGAAAAGACAATACTTCAAAACAGCAATTTTTAAAATTTTTCACTCAGCTCACAAGACACCCATTTATTAAGCTTTTTCACCTTTCCAATTTGCTCCACATGCCAAATGACCATAGAATGCTTGATGTTGAGTTCTTTGGTAACTTCTCATGTCGTTGTAAGAAGCTCAGCTTACATGATTGCTCTCAACTGGTTGTTGTCAAATTCTGATGGTTGGCCACTATGCTGCTCATCTTCAAGGCTCTTGTCTCCTTTACAAAACTTCTTGAACCACCACTGCACTGTACGTTCATTAGCAGTTCCTGGGCCAATGCATTGTTGATGTTGCAAGTTGTCTCTGCTGCTTTACGACCCATTTTGAACTCGAATAAGAAAATTGCAGCTGGGCATGGTGGCTCACGCCTGTAATCCCAGCACTTTGGGATGCCGGGGCGGGTGGATCATGAGGTCAGGAGATCAAGACCATCCTGACCAATGTGGCGAAACCCCATCTCTATTAAAAATACAAAAATTAGTTGGCCATGGTGGCACCTGTAATCCCAGCTATTCGGGAGGCTGAGGCAGGAGAATCGCTTAAACTAGGGAGATGGAGATTGCAGTGAGCCGAGATTGAGCCACTGTACTGCAGCCTAGTGACAGAGCTAGACTCTATCTCAAAAAAAAAAAAAAACAAGAAAGAAAAAAAGAAAATTGCTCGAATTTGCTTTTTGTCCAACATCGTTTCAATAGTCTAAAATAAGCATAAAATAAACAGCAAGTAATGTCATTAGCAAAAAAACACAAGTCAAGAAATGCCCATTAAAATGATAGGCATAGCCACATTTTTTTAAGAATGTATTTCAATATCAAATAGCAAACACCAACAATGCAAAAACTGTGATTACTTTTGCACCAACAAATGTTACAGATCATGCAAACAAATTATTAAGTGAAATATATTAAATATGTCCACCTTAACAATAGTAAGAATTTATCTTCAGTTCTTTAAATCTTTTTTCTGGGCCCATCTTTTGTGTGTGTTTGAGTGATTTTATTTATTTTAATCTTGATCTCAGACTAAACACATTCTCAGTGTTAGATAAGAATTTTTTTAAAAATGTAATTATATTCAAAGCGTACATATTTAATTATATATTTTATTAAAATATGACTTAAGGGGCACAAAAATGCCCTAAAATTGGAATAGTATGGAGAAATGAGGATCCACTATGTTATAGAGATTTTACAAATAAATAAATACATAAATAAATAAGTTAAAATAAATGAAGAAAAACTTAAGGTATTTTCATAATTTTTCATATACACCTTCTAAAATGTATTTTATCTAAATATTCAAATGTATTAAAATTAAAAGACAAAATATAAATTATAACATGAGATACATATTTTATATCTTAATTCTATTATAACACAAACCACCAATAAATACCAGTGTCTTAAATTATGTTAATTAAGCTAAAATTTGTATTTACTTAAAAAAAATAAAAATTTAGTTTTCTAGACTGAACCATTGACAATTGTAGCCCTCAATTTCCATCTAGTTGTGAATATAAATATAGTCAATCCTCATTATTTGAAGATTCCTTGTTTGCAAATTCTACTACTTGCTAAAATCTGTCTGTTGCCCTGAAATCAACACTGCTTTTGCGGTCATTCCCAGACTTGCCTATATACAAAAAAGCGAGCTTCCTAAGGTGCGAGTTTCCAACTGAACTCAAAAAAAGCAAAGCTCTGCCTTCTTGTTAAAGCCCTCGTACGTAAATAAGAATCCTTTTGGAGATCTATGTAGTACCACATTTTTTGCATTTTGTACTTTTAGTTGGTGATTTTTTGCTATTTAAAATGGCCCACCCCCAAATGTAATGTTGAGTGCTCTCTAGAGTGCCCAAACACAAGAAAGCCGACATGGGCCTTCTTAGCTCCTATCAGGAGAAAATACATGTATCAGATTAACTTTGTTCAGGCATGAGTTACAGTGCATTGAGCCATAAGTTGAATGTTAATGAACCGAGAATATACATTAAATAAGGTGTGTTTAAACAAAAGCACATAAAACAAGGCTATATATTGATTAGTTGATGAAAATTCTGTGACCAGAGGCTCTTGAGGACCTTACCTCAGATTTGCCTAGGACCCCTTATTCAGCATTGGCTTGTTCAGTGCTGAAGGCAACTTTATGGAACAGAAATACTGTGGATAACAATAATTAAATAAAATCAGTATCACATGTTACACACTACGTCTATACCTGCCTATATACAAATTTAAAAGTAATTTGAAATATGTAATACTGCAAAATCTGCCTCAGCCACTATGTAAAACTGTTGCTAATACTACATTTAGTTTTATATATTTCTGGAGCCATGCATCAAAGCATGAAAAGAAGTGTAAAACTAGACAGGCAATGTGAGAGGACGAATTTGACAAGTTGCTTGTCTTTTTTCTTACATAAGCATTTCTGCTCAGATCCTTTTCAAACTCAAAAGTGATGCAATCTCTGGTAATAGTAGTGGCCTGGATTAAAAATCTTTACAGTATTCCAAAACAATCACTTTTGGTTTTGATGACACAAGGCAAGGGATAAATACATGTTTTCCTGAGGTCTGGAAATGTATTTATCATAAGAACTAACAGTAACGGGCCGGGCGCGGTGGCTCAAGCCTGTAATCCCAGCACTTTGGGAGGCTGAGACGGGTGGATCACGAGGTCAGGAGATCGAGAGCATCCTGGCTAACACGGTGAAACCCTGTCTCTACTAAAAAAAATACAAAAAACTAGCCGGGCGAGGTGGCGGGCGCCTGTAGTCCCAGCTACTCGGGAGGCTGAGACAGGAGAATGGCCTAAACCCGGGAGGCAGAGCTTGCAGTGAGCTGAGATCCGGCCACTGCACTCCAGCCTGGGCGACAGAGCGAGACTCTGTCTCAAAAAAAAAAAAAAAAAAAAAAAAAAGACAGTAACATTTACAGGTCCCTTTCTGTCAACAGTAGAATCTGCATTTAAGTGATAAAGATGTCCAGATCTTTAATACATTTTTTGGAGACAGGCGGTGGCTTTCTAAACTGTGGGACCTGGCAAAAGAACCCCTCTTGTCCTAAGGGTGAAAATACCCACAGGACTATTCTAACTTCATACACCTGCATACACAACAGGTCACTAAGTGACTTCCAGAATCATAGGCTCTATTAAGTCTCTCTCCCCAATCCTGAGTATCAGGCATGCATTGTGTCTTGCATAAAATGTAAACTCTTTAGCACTTAAGAGACTTAATGGAATAGGTTCCAACCACTTTTTCAATCACACTTTACAAAACTCCCGTAATGTCTATTCTCAATCCTTCATGTATGCCTTGAATTTCCTTATCTTCTTGGTTTGATTTTGCTCTCCAGTTTTGCCAGCCCAAAATCTTTGTCCACTCTTTTTCCCAATGTCCAATCCTATCCCTTCTGAAGGCCCATTGAGAATATTGTTTCAGGACAACTTTTCCATTTTCTGTCAGCTATAAGGATTCATTCTTGCCTCAGAAATCCCGTGCCAATACTTCAACACTTTCCTTATAGCCAGGAACACTGTCTACATAGGTAACTGTGCATTTTTTTTTGCATAATGTAAATTCCTTTAAGACAGTGTTCTGTCTGGTTTATTGCTATAGCCCCATAGCACAGTACTTTTTCAGCTAATGTTTGTTGATAGAAAAAGAAATGACAAAGGTAATGAGAGAATGACTTTCAGTTGTTGTTTAAATGAATAGACTTCTGCCTGGCTCTGACATGATTTTATATTAGAAATATGTCAATGGCAGAGGATTTCCTATTATCAGATCCCACTCAGAGTACTTTGCAGCATCTTGAGCTGGTATGCCCATTCTTGTTCCATCCCATCTTCAACACGTGGGTAAAAAGCCTTACTTCACAACTGTTTTAGAAGGCACTTTGATAGCTATCAGAGGCCAGTAAACATTTCACATGTTAACCAAATATTTTCACTCGGAAAAATCTATCTTAAGGCAATCCAGTATAAACAAAAAGCCTTCTCTAAGGCATAAATATTTAACATTATGTCTAACAGACAGCATGTCTAAAATTAAGGGCAGAATTAGGAAAATTGTAATAATTCTACATGGCAGAAATAAATGCGGATTTACTATGGATGATAGTAAACTGAAAAGCTTATTAAAAGTACAGAAAACTATCTGTGAAATAATGCCAAATGACAAAAAATAAGATATTTATTTTAACAAGTATGATTATGGCAATGTAACCTGCATTGATAAAAGAAAGTGTGAACGGATATATACAGTGGTTTTATTAGCTGAAAGAGGAGGGAATTGTTTTCCTTTCTCATTTTTTGAAATTTGGGAAGCTTTATATAAAATTCAATCAACTTACTGTGACTCAAAACATTTTCTGTGGCTAACAATATGAATGAAGTTCGCACTGAAGAACTGCTCTGCACATTCTTATGAAATAAAAAAAGTAAACCATATTTTGTGCTTATTTTGGATTTATAATGTAACTTATAACAATGGTCATGGGAGGATCTAACAAAAGATTATACAAAATGTGACAATTAGAAATCAAAACCAAAGTAGAAGGATCTTGCTAAAAAGTTAACTCATCAAGATCCTTGAAATAAATTTTATTTTTAATAATCCAACTAGATTTCAAGTCAAACCTGGGGTAGAAAAGGAAACATGCCCAGTTACATAGATTTTCTTACCACTGTTTTACAAAAATTGTGGTAAAGCATACAAAACATGAAATTTACTATTTCTACTGTTTTTAAGTGTACAGTTCAATTGCATTAAATAAATTCACATTGTTTTGCAACCATAATAACCATCATCAACGTTCATATCTACACCTCTTTTATCTTCTTCAACTGAAATCCTGTACCCATTGAACACTAACTCTCCATTCATTTGTATCCCCAGACCCTGGAAGTCACCATTCTACTTTTTGTCTCTATGAATTTGACTCTTCTAGGTACCTAATACAAGTATAATCATACAATATTTTTCTGTTGGTTACTGATTTATTTCACTTGGCAAAAAATCTTCAATATTGAGCCCAGTTGAAGCACATGTAACAATTTCCTGCCTTTTTAAGGCTGAATAATATTCCATTCTATGCACATACCATATTTTATGTATCCATTCATCCATTGATGGACATGGGGAGTGCCCCCACTTTTTGGCTATTGTGAATAATGCTCCATATACATGGGTGTGCAAATATCTGTTTGAGTTCTGCTTTCAGTTATTTTGGGTATGCACTCAGAAGTGGAACTGTATCATATGATAATTTTATCTCTAATTTTTTGATGAAGTGCCATAATGTTTTCCATTCCCACCAACAACACGCAAGCACTGCAGTTTCTTCATATCCACACAAGCACCTGTTATTTTAATTTTTTGATAATAGTAATCCTAATGGTTGTGAAGTCCTATGCCATGTGCTTCAGTTTGGAGTTCCTAATTATTAGTAATGTTAAGCATCTTTTCATGTACTTATTGGACATTTGCATATTTTTTAAAACAAATGTCTATTCAAGTTCTTTGCCGAATATCAATTCCTTATCAGATGTACAATTTGCAAATATTTTCCACAGTTCCATGGGTTAACTTTTCACTCTAGTGGTATTGCCCTTTGATACACAAATGTTTTTAATTTTGAGGAAGTTCAACTTATCTATTTTGTTTTTAGTCAACTGTACATTTGGTATCATATTTTAAAAATTAGTTGCCCAATTCAATGTTATGAAGTTTTCCCTTGTTTTATTCAGTTTAGGTCTTTGATTAATTTTGAGTATTTTTTAAAATAAGGTATAAGGTAAGAGCCGCCACCACCATCTTCTTCCTCCTCTTTTTTCTTCTCTTACTCCTCCCTCACCTTTCTTCTGCCCTTCTCTTTCTCTTCCTTTTTCTTCATGTGTATATGCAGTTGCACCAACAATATGTCTTTGTCCATTCTTCAGTGACTGGTCTTAGCACTGCTGTTAAAAATTATTTAGCCATATACACAAGGGTTTATTTCTGGGTTAATTATTCTGTTCCATTGGTCTTTATGTCTCTTTTTAATGCCAGTAAAACAGTATTTGTATGATCACAGCTTGATAGTAAGCTTTGAAATTAGAATGTGTGAGACCTATATGTTTGTTCTTTTTCAAGACTGTTTTGGCTATTCAGGGTCCTTTGAGATTCCATATGAATTTTAGGATGGATTTTTCATTTCCTGAAAAAAAAGCCATTGGAATTTTGATAAGGATTGCATTGAATCTGTAAATCACCTTGGGTAGTAATGATGTTTTAACAGTATTATGTTTTCCAAACTATGAACATAGGTTATGTTTTCATTTATTTGTGTCTTCTTTCATTTTTTTCAGTAATATCTTACAGTTTTGATGTATAAGGTTTTTGCCTTCTTAGTTAAGTTTATTTCTAAGTATTTTTATACATATTTAAGGTGTACAGCATGATATTTTAATATACATATGCATTGTGAAATGATTACTATGGTCAAGCAAATTAACATATCCATCCCCTCATATTGTTATCTTTCTTTTTCTTTAAGTCGTGTATGTGATAAGAGCTCCTGAAATCTACTCTTGGCAGATGTCCATTACGCAATGCAATAGTATTAACTAGTCATCATGCTGTACATTGGATCTCTAGAGACTTATTCATCATATATCCTACATAACTACAGTTTTGTACCCTTTGACCAGCATCTCCCCATGCCCAGCTCACCCCTGTCTATCTTTTCACTTTCAAACTGTTCGTGTCCTTCAATCTAAAGTAAGTTTCCTGCGGAAAGCATATAGTTGTATTCTTATATTTATTTTTAAAAGTAACTATACCTCTCTAATTTTTAAATAAATGAAAAATAGATCTTTTGGAAATTGGAGTCGACTCACTGTGTAACCACAAGGTATAAAAATAAGACTAGTATAGAAAAGCTAATAACCACTGGCTTGAAATTCTCGCTGCCAGATCAACAGTGTAGGAAGGTTTGAGGGGTACACATCAATCTCAATATTTGAAAAAAAAATTTCTGATGTTCTGTTTTATCCAGCAAAGAGCAGATAGGCATGTGATGTGTTAAAGCAGATGCTGGATACACATGAACACCTATCACACACACAAATTTGGATTGTGTGAAAAATATACTAGAAGAACTCTTAGTTTTCTTATATTTAATTAAAGATGGCAGAATATGGATTGTAGGTAAAGATATAAGGATAAAGCTTAATAATTATATTTAAAAATAAATAAAAATAGTTAAATTCAGCAAAGTTATTTACTAGTAGCCATGAAACAAGAAAAGGAATTCAACCTTATGCCATTAATTTAGGAAAGTGATAACCAAAGAAAGAAACAGGAGATTCTAATCAAGTTTCCCACAGTCCAAATAATAATAATAAAAAACTATGAGAATACAAAGTACTGGCCATCAATTTCAAAGGAATACAAGAAATAGGAAAAACAAATGCCCACCATTTTTCTAGAAACCATTTTGAAGTGATAAGCTATCAGAAGCCCAACTAGTCCTGCCTCCTGAAGTAAAGTAAACCCACAACTGCAGAGTGACAAAGACTGAACTGAGGTATAGAATGTTTCACAAAATATCAGGGTCCACCTCTTGTTCTTTCTTCCCCTTAACAACATGGCCTCCCGTGACACACTGAAGTTACAAGAAAGTGAATAGAGAGTAATACTCAATCTTACAACTGTACATCTGAGGAGAATATAAATTAATCTGAAACAAAGTGGAAAAAATTTCAAAGAGGTTCCACTAACAAAACATCAAAGCAAAGAAATGATCTGAACAAAGTTGATAATATTAAAGAGAAACAGAGTGGCTTCTGCTGCCAGAGTCACAAAATAACCAGAATGTGCCCAGAAAATACAGCTCCTTTATTGTCTGTAACTAAGCTGGTCATTCTTATAACCCCCATGCACTAAGTAGCTTGAGTTGGATTAAGGAAGGTAGTAAGTATCTAATAGAATTTAATGTTTCATCAGATCCAAAACTGTAATAGTCCCTATTGGGTAGTATTCAGTCTTTGAGATATAAATCTCTCCAGTGGCCTCCCCATTCCCATCTTTCGATGAAGAAAGAAGAAGGATGTGGTTTTTTGACTGTATGGCACTGAGAGAGAGTAAGCATACTCATGCCTGATATCCTCTATATTTTCTGGGTTAGGGTCAGTTTCTCTTATCCACCTTGATATTTCTTGCCCTGATGATGCTGGCAGCTTTATGAAGTCTACAGTTGTTGTAACCTACAACTTTATTTTTAGACTGTGTTAAGGCCTACTAGAATTGAATTACTAATTTGGCAGTTATTTTAATGGCTTTACTTGCTAATTCTATTAACTGTGTCATTTCTGGATCTGTTTCCATTGATGGATTTTTCTTTTGTTTATGAATTATATTTTTTTACTTATTTTAATGCTGGTAACTTTTGGTTGAATGCACATATTGTGAATTTTACATTTTGGGTGCTGAGTTTAAAATATATATAGTTATAGCGTATATGTATAAATATATACATATTTGCTTGTGTATATATGTGTGTGTGTGTGCGCGCGCGTGCCGTTTTCCTTTCTGGAAGGCAATTATTTCCAATCTGCTGGATCATTTGGAGGATTGTTTTCAGCTCCGTTAGAGCAGCTCCAGAGCAGTTCTTAGTCCGTGGCTAATTTAACCCTATTACTAAGCAATATCCTTATGAGAACTCTGTCTGACATTCCATATATTAGGATTAGAAGTTCTTTCCACTTTGGATGATGAGAATAGGAAATTTTCCCATCTCTGTGTGAGCTCTGGGACTGTTCCACTCACACGTGTACATTGGTATTCAGACAAAGCCTCAAGGGGAATCCTCCATGGATCTCCAATTCTCTCTCTCTCTCTGTCTCCCCTCTATCTTTCCCTCTGGGCATCGCTAGCACTTTTTATCTGGTTATTTCACCCACAAACTCTGTTTCTTTAGCCTCCTCCAACTCCAAATTTTGTTTTCTTAGTCCAGCAAGGCCACCAAGCTATAAAGTCTTCCCCCTCCCTGTGCTGTGCCCAGAAAACTCCAGGTAGTAGGTTAGGACAATCACAGACCCCACCTTCTTATGTCCTCCCTCTCAGGGACCTATCTCTTAAAATGTCTGTTGTTCTATGTCTGAAGACAATTGTTTCATATATTTGCCTCGTTTTCTAATTGCAGAACAGAAAGAGTAAGTTTATTTCCTTACTCCTTAATAGCTGGAAGAGAAATTTAAGTCTTATTTCTAATTATGGAATAAAACTTGATTTCTTCTAGAAAATATATTTCAGGCATCCATGGGCAGATGAGAAAAGTGCTATCTGATTTTTGGTGGTTCTTTTACCCCAATTTTTATAGATTGTTAGTTGTATAGGGTTTTTGTAGTTTCATATAAATATCAGCCTACTTTGTCTTCCAACAGGGATATCCTTCTGTTCCATTCCCTGCAGTTACAACTTACAAGGGAAATGAAGGACCTCTTTAAGGAGAACTAGAAACCACTGCTCAAGGAAATAAAAGAGGACACAAACAAATGAAAAAAATTTGCATACTTATAGATAGGAAGAATCAATATCTTGAAAATGGCCATACTGCCCAAAGTAATTTATAGATTCAATGCTGTTCCTATCAAGTTACTATTGACTTTCTTTGCAGAACTAGAAAAACTACTTTAAATTTTATATGAAACCAAAAAAGATCCCATATAGCCAAGATAATCCTAAGCAAAAAGAACAAAGCTGGAGGCATCATGCTATCTGACTTCAAAGTATACTACAAGGCTACGGTAACCAAAACAGCCTGGTACTGGTACCAAAACAGAACAGACTGGAGACCTCAGAAATAACAGCACACATCTACCACCATCCGATCTTCAACCCACCTGGCAAAAACAACAAATGGAGAAAGGATTCCCTATTTAATAAATGATGCTAATAAAAACTGGCTAGCCATAAGCAGAAAACAGAAACAGGACCCCTTCGTTACACCTTATACAAACGTTAACTCAAGATGGATTAAAGGTTTAAATGTAAGACCTAAAACCATAAAAAACTCTAGAAGAAAACCTTGGCAATACCATTCAGGACACAGGTATGGGCAAAAACTTCATGACTAAAACACCAAAACCAATTGCAACAAAAGCCAAATTGAGAAATGGGATTTTGTTATACTAAAGAGCTCCTGTACAGCCAAGGAAACTATCATTAGAGTGAACAGGCAACCTACAGAATGGGAGAAAAATTTTACAATCTGCTCATTTAACAGAGGTCTAATATCCAGAATCTACAAGGAACTTAAATAAATTTACAAGAAAAAAACAAAAATCCCTATCAAAAAGTGGGCAAAGGATATGAATAGACACTTCTCAAAAGAAGACATTTATGCAGCCAACAAACATATGAAAAAAAGCTCATCATCGCTGGTCATTAGAGAAATGTAAATCAAAACCACAATGAGATACTATCTCATGCCAGTTAGAATGGCGATTATTAAAAAATCATCAAACAACAGAGGCTGGCAAGGCTGTGGAGAAATAGGAACACTTTACATTGTTCGTGGGAGTGTAAATTAGTTTAATCATTGTGTAACACAGTATGGCAATTCTTTAAGGATGTGGAACCAGAAATACCACTTGACCCAGCAATTCCATTACTGCGTGTATACCCAAAGGATTATAAATCATTTTGCTATAAAGACGCATGCACACATATGTTTATTTCAGCACTATTTATAATAGCAAAGACTTGGAACCAACCCAAATGTCTATTGACGATAGACTGGAATGTGGCACCTATACACTATGGAATATTATTCAGGCATAAAAAAATGAGTTCATGTTTTTGCAGGCATATGGATGATGCTGGAAGCCGTCATCCACAGCAAACTAACACAGGAACAGAAAACCAAACACCACATGTTCTCATTCATAAGTGGGAGTTGAACAATGAGAACACATGGAAACAGGGAGGGGAAGATCACACACAGGGGCCTGTCGGTGAGTAGGAGGCAGGGGAAGGAGAGCATTAGGACAAATACCTAATGCATGATGGATTGATAGGTGCAGCAAACCACTATGGCACATGTATACCTATGTAACAAACCTACACGTTCTGCACATGTATCACAGAACTTAAGTTCTTATTTTACTTAAAGTAAAATAAACAGACATGCTCTTTATTCTGAACACTTTATCTCAGAAGAACTGAACAGATATATATATATAAAATAATATATAGTATTAATCTTATATACTTATATATACTATATAATATCTTATATATTCATTATAATATATACATTCATGTATATAATATGTACATTCATATGTAATATATACATTCATATGTATTATATAATATATAAGATCTTATATATTATCTATTTTATATTATATATATATATATATTTTTTGAGACGGAGTCTTGCTCTGTCGCCAGGTTGGAGTGCAGTGGTGCAATCTCAGCTCACTGCAACCTCCACCTCCCAGGTTTAAGCGATTCCCCTGGCTCAGCCTCCTGAGCAGCTGGGACTACAGGCATGTGCCACCACACCTGGCTAATTTTTTGTGTTTTAGTAGATACAGGGTTTCACCATGTTGGTCAGCATAGTCTCAATTTGCTGACATCGTGATCCACCCACCTTGGCCTCCCAAAGTGCTGGGTTTACAGGCATAAGCCACTGCGCCTGGCCCACAATTGGGAATTAAGTGTCCTGTTGATCACTATTCTACTTATCAGAGGTAAGTTTGAATAAGGATTTCCATACTATAATCAAAAAGGTGCTGATATTAGTGTGTGAATAATCATAACATGCATTCTTAGAGACTGATGATTATTCTGTGTAATTTTTATATTTAATCATTTTATTATTTTGTTGAAGCCTAGCATAGAATATCTACTAACTTCTTTTTTACTTGAATACTAGGAAACTCACCTTTCCCAGATCAGACTGGAAAACAGAGTTCCTTCATAAAAACCTTATTGGCCAAGAGATAAATAGGATTTCTTCACTGAGAAGTAGAAGCAGAACAGGAAAAGGAAAATGAGGAGAAGAAGAAGGTGAAGGAAAGGAAGAGAGGGGAAGGGAGAGGCAGAGGGTTCATTTATTTGTGGACATCTCACATGTATAATGATTTGGTTACAGATTCATTTATTCATCATCTCCCTGGGCTTGGTGCTACAGGAAGAGATTTGATTGAAACTTAGTCCTCACTAGCAGACAGATCCAATCAAACAAGATCAGTGGATTGGTAAAAGTCAACGGGATTAAAGGTGGCCCTAGCAAAAAATGTCACCTGTCTCTAAGAACAACAACAAATTCTTATAAGTGTCTACTCTGAGTCAACCAACTTCTGAGACAACTTGTGTCATTTAACACATTCTACAGTCAAAATAAAAATGTGTCATAAGCTCTAAATACAGCAATGACACCAGTACCAACACAGATGTTTATTTCAGATCTTTTACACTATTTCTCAAACATGTACCTTTTCTTTCAGCAGCCTCAAATATGTTATAATTGGAAGAACAATATTTTGCAATTACTGTTTTGAATTTTTCACCTTGGGACAGTTTTCTGTTGTAGATATGGAACTTGGAAGTTGTAGAAAGATGCCGTCTTAAGAACTTAAGATTGTACTCTGTTATGCAACAGGCAGTTAGCAAACGTAAAGATATGAAAATATAATTTAAAGAGACAAAGAGACTCACAGGTCAGAGACTTTCCAAAAATGGATGATGGATTCTATTTTTTTTTAATTTTCAATCTGAAGAGAAGGCTAACTTGCCTCAAAGGAAGCAACATAGAAATAAATATGCCATTGTCCACCCCAAATCCACCTAGGAGAAGATAAAACTTTAGTTAGCAAATTTTACAATTAAGGTGCTGTAAACTGAATGTCTGTGTCTCCCTCCCAAAATTTATACACTGAAGCCTAATCCCCAATGTGATGGCATTATAGGTGAGGCCTTTGGGAGGTAATTAGGTAATGCGGCTGGAACCCTCTTAAACAGGATTAATGCCCCTATAAAAAGAAGAGAACACAGGGGATCTCTCTCTGCTCATTCCCATGCCAGGATACAATGACAGGAGAGCCATTTATCTACATACTGGGAAGAGTGCTCTCACTAGACACCAGACTACCTGACACTTTGATCTTCGACTGCACAGCACCCAGAACTGTGAGAAATAAATGTTTCTTCTCTAAGCCACCCGGTTTATTGCTATTTGTTGCAGCAGTCAGAAATAACTACGACCTAAAATTCTTTTTAGTGAGATGAGTGTATTAAGCTATTAAACAATCAAATTATCTAATTTTTCTATTCTGTCTTTAAGCAATATTTTGAACATAATTTGGATTTTCACATAGATATGTCTACGATGAGAAAATGTGTCAATCATATGAACTTTTGGACAATTTTTTGTATTATAAATCAATATGTTTTCATTATGTCTCAATACATAAATCCTATGAGCTCAGTTTAATATGAGACTTTGATTGGGAAACAAGTCTACTCTTCATGAGAAGACTAAATTAGGTTTCTGAGCCAAAAACAAACAAACAAACAAACGAATGAACAAACGAAAAACCTGAGAGAGTGACCTGGTAAACTCACCAAGCCCTCTGGGCCATAGCTAAGTAGATGACATATACCACTCAATATGTTTTACAGTTTCCATATTTCTTTAATACTTTCTTAAATTGTAAGGGTAGAATGGGTAAACATGTTATTTTATTCATTCACATTTACAATACCCTATTTTGTCTTGTCTAACACATGGGCAAAATTGAACACAACTCTGCTTGCTAGCTGCATTTCTTAAACGGGATATAGCTAAGTTCAGAGAGATGCCTTCAAAATGTGTCACTTAAATGTTAATAGAATACCTCAACATGGATGAATCTTCAAACATTATACGAAGAGAAAAAAGCCAGAAACAAAAGGCCATATATTTTACAATTTCAATTATATGAAATGTCCAAAATAAGCAAATCCATAAAGAGAGATTAATGTTTGCTAGAGTCTGGGGGAAGGGGGATGAGGGAGTGACAATTAATGGATACATGGATTTTGGGGAGGAGTGATGAGAATGTTCTGGAACTGTATAATCATGATGGTAACACATCTTTATAAGTATACTAAAAACCACTGAATTAGATACATTAAATGGGTTAAGTTTTTGGCATGTGAATTATATCTCAATTTTTAAAAATGCTAATAGGGGCCATATGAGGGTAGTTGGATTTCAAATGATTTTTACTTTTAAAAAACCTTTTAGTATAGATTATTCGTTTATTTTTTAAATGAACATAGTCAGGAATGAACAATAGACAGCTTTCATGGGTATGGGGGATCTAGTGGAAAATCAGCCACTTAGAGATTTTAATATAAATATCTGATATATTTATATTCATGCATATGTAGAAAAGTAAAATTGTAACTATCCATTTAATATCATACATATCATACATACATAGAAAAGTTAAACTTTAAAATTCCATTTTAATTCTCTTCAGCTGGCATTGGTTATTATCAGCAGCATGCCAAGTACAGAGTTGTGTAAATCTTTGGTCTATCACTTTATATGAAATGGAATTATATATGTTGATATAGATATTTACCTGGGATTAGTAAAATTTCAGACTTTATGAAGTTGCCCATTTCTTCAATAAATATTTCTTCAGCTACTATATATGACTTGAGTTACTGTATGACTTGAACTGTGTCAGTTACAAAACCCAGTGTGAGCAAACACTAAGTTCTTCCCCCAAATGCTCCTTAGAACAAGGGTCATAGATGAAAAATTAGACTGGAAAATCCATTAAATGGACCTACCATAGTATTTCACACAACTTTTCATTCTTAATGTAAATGTAAGGAAAATACAATATTTCTTCCGCTTTTCTTCCCAACAGCCCCCAGTTTACACAGATACTAGTAGTAGATGTGGGAAATACACACTTGGGTGGCTATAACCTATTTAAAATGAGAGAAAAATCTTCAGGGATAAGTTAAAATGTTTTATAGTGGTAATTACAGAAACTGCAATACTAGTAATGCTCAGGAGTTAATTAACCACTTTCTGAACTTCACTCAACTTGTGTCACACACTTGGCAGAGGCTATCAAAGTAATCATCTGTATCAATGACTCTTATCTACTTTGAGGTTTACAGAACTTTGAGAATCTCTTTGTTTTCCGTCTTTTCTTTCTAATAAATGCATATAAATATATTTAAACTGAAAACTGCAGAAATATCAAGGTTTTAATAATTCTCTTGGAAACCATCCATAGATTCCTGAAATCTCGCAGATCTTAGGTTACAATTAATTCACTTATATGAAGAATGTCTTATTAATATAGATTAATACACTTTAGTTCGTTCAATTAATTAAATGTTATCCATTATATAATGCTTAGAATTGTCTGGCTTGTAGTAAGCTGTCAATGAGTGTTAGGTCATTTTATTTTTACAGCATATGTTGAGCATCTAATGTATTAGGCACTTTCTTAAATGCTAGATTAAAAATATATGACATTTTCTACGTTTACCACAAGACAGACATATATTTAATACTTTTAATTACCCTATACAGTATATATTTTAGTGCTTACTGCTTTAAGATGAAGAAACTGGCTGTATTGAAATTATCTTGCCCAATGCCAGTAGGGCTTCTCATCAAATCTAGTACTTCACTATGACTACTATGATTTCTCTTCACTACCAATAGAGAAACGGTAGGGCTTGTACTCAAATCTATTGCTTCTGATTCCAGAACCCATCCTCTTATTCCTGTGATATTCCATTGTTAGCAGATTTCACTCAACCTATGAAAAGCTTGTCTGGGATGATTCATTGTGAGTGCTCACCCAGATGAGCATATATCTCTTATAGGAAGAACTTTCAGTTAATATCAACTCAGATCAAAGCTAAACCTAGAGAAAGGCAAACTCCATAGTTGAAGCAAATGTCATAAATTTGCATTGGCAGAGTGCTCAAAGTGCTACCTTTTCAAAAGTCAAAGAGTATATAAATTACCATAAATTTCTTTTGTTGAATGAACTCTCCCCTCACTCACCTCACTAGAAAAGGCTGAATATTTGAATTCCTATAATTTTAATATTAAGAATCCTAGTGCACATTTAAAAGGTTATATAGTTTGTGAAAGGAATGAGACTTTGCACCTTGCTTTTGCCTTATTATGGTGTAGGCCAAAGGTGCTATAGTTTAAAATATTCTTGGTTAAAACTCAGAGTTGGACTTGCACATCTAAATTCTAGAGAGATTATTAAGACTGTTGATTTCCTTAAGAATCAAGACAGGTTTTTAAAACTTGTTAACATGTTTGATTTTAAATACTTCTTGGATGAAAAAGTTCTAGATCTTAAATGTTCAGATCTAGAAAAAAAGAAAGAGATTTGGTTACCTGTGCATATTTGAATTTTTACGAAAACAAAAAGATTCATGGAAATATGGCCTTTAATCAAACTATGTTTCCAATGCAGATGAAACTGAAGTACAAATGCAAAAGTAAGCTGGCTTGTCAATCATAGCTAGTCGAATCACCAGGGATGTGAAAAGTTTGGATTTCTGGATTTTAGAGGGTTAGACAAAGAAGGGAGAGAAACTTGCTGTGTTGAAAAGAATAGTGTTTTTGGAATTTTCAGACTCTTTGTACTTACTGTTAAAATAAACAGCATCAATGGAACTCATTTCTCTGACTCCTTCTTCCTCCTCTTAAATTAAGTTTAGCCTAAAGCTGCATCCTTACATATTTTAAGTTTTACCTAAGGGCTTTTCTGTACATTGTGAACCATAACAAGCAGAGGTATAAACAGACTGTTGCCTACACTTGTGCCAATCACCGAGTTTTGACCAAATAGCCAACTATTCCAACCATGTTCAAATATGGCAAACAATGAGCTGTAACCAATCCAGCAATTTATCTACCTCACTTCTGTTTTCTATACCTCACTTTCCTTTTCCTGTCCATAAATCTTCCACCACGTGGCCGCACTGGAGTCTTTGAGCCTATTTGGGCTCAGCAGGCTACCCTATCAATGTATTGTTCATGGCTCAATTAAACTCCTTTAAATTTAATTCAACTGAAGTTTTTTCTTTTAACACTCCTCAGCAAAACACATTTGTAATGCTCCCTGCTCCACCAGCTAATCCATTCTTATCATCTGGTATTCTACTGGACATTACATTTTTAAACAGTCACTAGGAGAAATATGCTTGCAAATAGCTAGTTGAGGCTGAAAAAATGATCAAAGAAGTTTAAATCTGATGAGACTCCTAGGGAAATACCTATTAGAAGCATGTGCATGGGTTGAGGGAGCTAAGAGAAGTCATAGTAAGAAATACAGTAATGGCCAGGTGCGGGTGGCTCGGGCCTTTAACCCAAGCACTTAGGGAGGCCAAGGCAGGCAGATTACCTGAGGTCAGGAGTTTGAGACCAGCCTGGCCAACATAGTGAAACCCCATCTCTACTAAAAATATAAAAATTAGCCAAGCATTGTGGTGTACACTTGTAATCCCACTACTCCAGAGGCTGAGGCAGGAGAATCACTTGAACCTGGGAGGTGGATGTTGCAGTGAGCCGAGATTCTGCCACTGTACTCCAGCCTGGGTGACAGAATGAGACTGTCTCAAGAAAAAAAGAAGAAACAACAACAACAACAACAAAAAAAAACGAAAAACAGTAAAACCTATGGAGGCCCGTAACTGCAAATAAGCATGCTGAAGGCATATAGCTGGTCAAAAAACAAAAAACAGACAACAGGGAAACTCAGGAACATCTTATTCTGAATTCTATGTTCTTCCCACACTCTTCATAGAACTAACTCTAACAAATTGTTTCTGGGAACCCCTTTATTCCCCCAAGGCTCTGAGTTATTTTAGAAGGAGTGTATTAGATTCACATTTGGCCACTTGGAGCCAGGCATATACATCCATGTTACTTTAATGTTGATGATCTGCAATGTGAAGGCTTGAAGCATGCAAAGAATATTTGGTGTCTCCTCTACAGACAGCCAGTACGATAGCTCCCTAATGATGGCGGTGGGAGTCCATCTGGGGTGGCCCCTGTGAGGACTCCAGCTGCAGTGTGGGAGGTGTGACCAGGACTGTGTGCTCAGTGGTGGCTGGTAACTGGTGATTCCAGTGGGAGCCCCACACCTTACTGAGTTGGCGGGGAGGGAGTCCTTGCCTGCAGGTGCAGATATAGCTGCCCAGCTGCAGCTCCAGACCCAGGCATCCCTGCACTCTTGGGAGCTCAGGAAACCCTCTCCCCCAGCGGGCTCAGAAGTGCCTGCTCCCACTCACAGACCTCTTCCTGCTCCTGGTGTCTATTCCAGTGCAGAGCAAAGTTGTGGCCAAGCCTGAGCGCTGTCACAACCTGGCCGGGTGTACATGTACTTGGGGCAGCACTGATATGCAGCCCCCTGTTTCCTTGGCCCCCTCCAGACTTTGAGCACCGACAAGCGTTGGAGGGAGGCTGAGGTACTGAGGGCAGCTTGTGATGGGCCTGCGGGTTCCCCTCAGCAGGAACAGCCTGCATGCTGTGGATGGCATGTTGATGGTGGTGGGAGGCACATAGACTCTCAGGAGGGAAGGGAAGGGGTAGGTCCCCAGTGAAACCCCACCTTCAAGCCAGGGACAGCTTGAAGCCTGGGGACTGGGCTCCCAGTTCCAGGTGGGGTTCATGACCTGGAATGAGAACTTCACTGATGTCTTTCAGCCAGTCAGATGGTGCTTTATCCAGGTCTGCCTATGTCTGCCTATGGACAAGTCAGCATGCACTTCCTCCATTCTGAGCACGTTAAAAATCCCAGATTCAGCCAGACTCAGACATTCGTCAGGGTGGCCAACCTGCAGAAAGGAGCTACCCCCTTCGGGTCTCCTGAGAGCCATTCTATCACTCAATAAAACTCTCCTCCTTGCTCACCCTCCAGTTGTCCACGTAACTTCATTCTTCCTGGACACGGGACAAGAACTTAGGACTTGACAAATACAGGGCATGAAAGGAACTGTAACACATTCCTAACTGACTCACTAAGCTGCAGGTGGTGACACACTCCTGGACTGGGACTGTGGGAGTGAAGAGTGGCAACCCTTCTGGGACCCAGACCTTAGAATTTCTCTAGCTAGAACTGCTGTAACACTATATTCCTCTACCAGTGCTGGGTGGTTGCCCCACAGGACAGGAAGTAGCAGTGGTACTTCCTGTCCAAGAGGGGTCAAGCCAAGATCCGTGGCCAGAGTGGGACAGTGGGACTGAGACCTGTAACACAAACAGGCTGAAACCCATCCCCCCAAAACTCACTCCCTCACTCATGAAGCTGTGGGCAATAAGAAAGAGAGAAGAGCTGTGGCCTTTCTGGGAGCCCAGACCCCCGGCCTCCCTGAGCCAGGGATGTGACATGTTATATAACACTCTCTTTGGGGCTCTGCGGTTCCTGGCATCTCTGAGTTTTTGGATGCCATCATCTTTTCCTCATCCAGATGCTTGTGCCCACAGCAGAAGCTTCTTGTGGTACATCTGGTCCATTCACAGCCTTGCACAAAGCTGGAGCCTGGAGCTACTTGCCATGCTGCAGCAGAGAGTGTGCCTGGCTGTGCTCAGTGTCCAGACCCCATGCTCGCTTGCTCACACACCCCTTGCTACTCTCCACCTGGCTCATGGCATCCAGGCCAGTAACACGAGCTGAGCACAGCCTGCCAGGCCAAGTCGGTATAACAAGCCCAGCAGGCATGAGCAATACTCAAGCAGAAGGTGCCACTGCCCACAGAGGTTTCCAGCTGGCGAAGCGACACCCTAAGGATCCCATGACACTACCATACAAGTTGCAGGAACATAAGAACACTTTCCTTCTTTCATCTTTATTTGTCCTTAAATCTAGTTCAGTGAAAATGCGCATGGCAAACTGCCTTCCGCCATGAAATCTGCTAAATGAGTACCCTGTTCCCATTAGTTACTGAACACACACACAGACACACACACACACATACTGCACAAAGAGAGAGAGAGACAGAGAGAGATACAGAGTTGTTCTTCTCATCTATCCTAAATTTTACTGACCTCGGGCACCATCCCAGAATATAAAACCTCTAGCTTTCAAACAAAGGGACAATTCAATGACACACAGCTCAGGTAGGTAAGAGATTCTCAGAGGGTAGTGCCGTATTTCAGCCAGCTGATAAACATATGGCAGCACTCTAGGTCTTATCAACCTATTTCTCCTAGAACTGAGTAGTGAGGGGTTGTCAAGGAGCTGCATATTAACAAATTTATCTGCTTTGACTATATCTGATATAGTCAGTGAGGAAATTGCGCTGATTTGGCTGAAGGGTTGTCCAGTAACCTCTGTTTTTTTCTGTGATGAGTATTTTCTACATGGTGAATATTTTCCACAAACTGAATGAGGAAAGTCTACTGTTCAAAACTTTGAGGAAAATGTATTTAACAAATATAAACATGAGGTTGGGAATTAAACAAGACAGTTTTCAAACATAAAATTAGATGACAACTTAAAAATGTGCGAGAGGCCCAGCAGTTATTTAAAAAATATCTTATGATGTATATAAGCAAAAAAAAAGTGTAGACAACTTGCTTGTGCCAACTTTAGAACCCTACTTAGACCTGAAATCTACAATTTAAAAAATGATGGTAACAGATGTCTTTTCATGCATCTATCATTCTTGGAATAGTTAAAGCAACAGGTATATTTAACTCTTCAACTTACAGAAGAGCTGTTATGGGGCATCCAGAAGCTAACCTTGACTTTTTTTTCAGGAATAGGATTAATCTTCCAAATTTTTCTAGAAGACAGAGCTAGAGACAGTAGGCTAATGACTTTCAAGAAAGCAGATTTCAGCTTAATATAAGGTAGAGCTCCCTAACCATGAGCACTCCCCAAAAATGTAGTAGATTTCCAATTCTGAATATGTCTAGCACAGGCTAGAGAAACACTGGGTAGGAGGAATATAGTAAGCTATGTCATTTCTAGCCTTTGGACATAAAATAATGTAGCAGGTACAGTGACTCACTATTTATTGAACTTGGCCTTCAATCCTAAGGAGAGTAAATCCAACTCTTCTTCTTAGGAATGGTCAGATTTTCTGTACTTTCCGATGATCCTGTAGTGGAGAATATGTGAAATCCATTTTCTTTAGCATGTGGTAATGACTATAAGCAAATAAATTTGATATTTATGAGATTCATGTAGATGCCCCAAAGTATTCCACTGGGGAGCTTGAGATTGAATTATTCATCTACTGCAAAGGAATTGCACAATAGCAAAAGTACCAGGCAGCATAATTTCACAACTCCTTTTATGTCTGTCATTAAAGAGATTTTCCAAGTTTAGTTTTCTCCTGTTTAAGGTAGGTGTATTATTTATTCCACTTCCTTAAAACAAAAATTCACAGCCAACATCATCACAAGGCATCGCTGTTCACTTTACTTTAACTATAAATAAACTCTGCTATCTGTAGCTCCTTGACTGCCACCTCTGGAAATGTTGCCACAGCTGGTCCTCACTTTCCCCCTCAGTTTCAGACTCTCTGTGTCTGACTCTTTTGGTGTTTTATTCTCTCGTAAGTTATTTTCACCATATTTTTTAAAATAAAAGTGACACAGAGAAAGGGGAAAGAATGAGGAAGGAGGAAGAGACAGAAAATGACTCAAAGTTACCCTCTGTTTTTAAGAGGGCTCTTTGCATGGATAAACTGAAGTCATAAGTTGTGTGTCCTTGGATGATGCTTTAATTTCATTAGTTTTTTTGAAAACGAAGAGAATCCTGAGTTATTGCTTATGTTTATACAAACAAATCCCATATTTCCCATCTGTCACTAACTGACTGACTTAATTGAATGTGTATCAGTTGGTATTTAAGGGCTGCAGAGCTGTAAGAACTGATATGTCATTTACTGAATCAAGAAATGGGTTATTGAAATTCCTCTATCCCTGTTTTAGGTGCTAGGGATGCAGGAGTGACCAAGATCCCTGTCTTTTCAGGCTTCTTTCTAGTGAGCATGAACACTAAATGTGTTTTTATCCTAAACAAAATCTATGTTGAAATCAGTGAATAAACACATGGTATAAGGAACTGTTTCTGTTAAGTTAAATTATATGTACCCTGTTGTAAGTAAAGGGAAAATACTCAGCTGCCCTACCCGGTGGTTTATACTCATTTCGTCTCATCTTACAGAGATAATGTGTGTTGTGGTTGGGAGAAAAAGTGAACTGGAATAAGTTGAACTTGAGTCTAACTTTTATTTTCAACACGTATTAACTGTTGATCCACCGTGCTCTCTTTTCCTCTTCCTCCTTCTTTCTTTAAGTGGGAACAGGAATAGATACGTCACAGAGTCATGATGACTTAATGACACAAAACATGGAAAACACATAGTAGTAGAGTGCTTTGGACAGAGTAGGTTGTTAAAAAAAATATTGCTTCTCATTTTTCTTCCCCTTACCTTCTTGTTCTTACCTTGCCACCATGAAAGGCGGACATGGACACTCGTTCAGCACTGCAAGTGGGACTATCTGATTAGGCTTCTTTCTTTTTCCTTATCATAAACCCAATGTGAACACTGTGAAGTACACAAGAGACAGGAGAGCACAATACAAAATGATTACCTAATTTTAAGTGATTCTTTCAACAGCTTTCTCCACAGCTCAATTTAAAGTTCGAGGTTTTTTTTTTTTTTTTGGTTGTTTTTTTTCATTTTCGACTCACAAGGACTCTAACCTTGACTAAATGCATATGTCTGCGTACTTATTAGCATCACAGGGATCCTTTAGAAGACCTGGTCCCTAGAGAAGGCAGGGAGGCACCTGTTAGATTGTTACTATTAGGAATGTTTATTTACCAAGAAGTGTGGAAGTTATTGTGTTGCAGAGAGACACCTGCTTCAAGGTCAAGCCTTCTGACTGTGAGCAGCACCAATTCAGTGATTGGTTGATATGGGAGAAAAAGGTCTTGCCCCCTTGAGGGAAATGAAGACAAGTCTGAAGGAACATCATAAGCAGGGGCAGCTGAGGCCATGTTATAATTTTAACTCTTCAACTTACAGAAGAGTTGTTATGTTATGGGGCATCCAGAAGCTAACCTTGACTTTTTTTTTCAGGAATAGGATTAATCTTCCAAATTTTTCTAGAAGACAGAGCTAGAGCCAGTAGACTAATCACTTTCAAGAAAGCAGATTTCAGCTTAATATAAGGTAGAGCTCCCTAACCATGAGCACTCCCCAAAAATGTAGTAGATTTCCAACTCCGAATATGTCTAGCACAGGCTAGAGAAACACTGGGTAGGAGGAATATAGTAAGCTATGTCATTTCTAGCTTTCGGACATAAAATAATGTAGCAGGTACAGTGACTCACTATTTATTGAACTTGGCCTTCAATCCTAAGGAGAGTAAATCCAACTCTTCTTCTTAGGAATGGTCAGATTTTCTGTACTTTCCGATGATCCTGTAGTGGAGAATATGTGAAATCCATTCATCACAGCCCAACTTTTCCTCCACCTTGTGTTGCTTCCTTCCCCTCTCCCACAGGTGTTGCTTGAGGGGACGCATTCCAGTAAGTTCTTACATGCACTAATCAATATCTCAGAGGCAGCTTTCTTGGGAAAGCCAAACTGCCACGAAGAGCCAGGTGTTAACTGTCCCACTCATTGACATCAAGTGTGCTGCTCAGATTCACAGTCTAGTGTCAATTCCATAACTCAAAATCCCATGGCAGTCTATTAATACAATGGACTATTCCACAGCAATAAAAATAAACAAATACTGGCTGCACATAACTGTCGGTATTTATTTTGAGTCGTATGAACCTGTGTTTGAGACGCAGAAGCTAAAACAAAAGAGTATAGTTGTATCATGTCCAGTAAAAAGTATATCTTTGGGAAAACTTCATATTTAAAAAATAGGAAAAATGAATCTGAAGTACCAGAATACAAAATAGTGATTACACTTGAAAGGGGAAGTAAAAATTAGGACGGAGCACGAGGTGGGTGTCCTGGTGCTCATAAAAGTTCTGTTTTTTGATCCGAGTGCTGGCTACTTTATGAATATTCACCCAATGATACACATAATTTGCGTGCACTTTTCTTTAAGTAGATTATATTCCAATAAAATATATTTTTAAAAGAACAAAATAAGTGTACTTGACAATGTAACCATTAGAGAAATAAACTGATTCCAAAATTTAAGGATATACAGGCATTTCGTAGAATATTACTGCTGCTTATCATAAGCCAGGCAAAAGTCACACAAGCAAGAACAGGCAAGCACTCAGTATTAGATGGTTTTGTATGCTGCAGAATCATTTAAATATATGTCCTGCAAAAAAATTTCCTCCTTCTTTATGATGACAAATTATTATGGCCTGGCAGGTGATAACTGCTGAAATATTCAGAAGGCACTTAAGATGGAGAAAAAAATCCCAACAAACGCTATTTGAAATCCATTTAAAGAAAATTTCTCTCTGAAGAGCAGAAAAACAAAGAAGGCAATTGATGGCAATTTATGACATGACAAAATCAATTACAGCCATGTGCCCCATAAAGACATTTCAGTCAACCACAGACTGCATAGACAGTGGTGGTCCCGTAAGATTATAATGGAGCTAAAAAATTCGTATTACATAGTATTTACTATGCTTTACTTCTTATTGTTATTTTAAAATGTACTCTCTCTGTTGCTCTCTCACTCTGTGTGTGTGTATATATAGATATAATGCATATATCTGTCATATATACGTACACACACTCTCTGTGCATATATATAGAATGTGTATATATATATCGTATACATGTGTGTATATATATATACAGTATGTATATACAGACAGTGAGAGAGAGATAAAGTTAGCCATATAACAGCCTCAGGCAGCTTCTTCAAGAGAAGGCATTGTTGTCACAGCAGATGACAGATTCATACCTCTTATTGCCCCTGAAGACCTTCCAGGGGGACAGGACATGGAGATAGATGTTATTGTGATGATCCCGGCCCTGTGCGGGCCTAGGCTAATGTGTGTGTTTGTGTCTTAGTTGTTTTTTGTTTTTTGTTTTTTTTTTTTTTTTACATTTAAATAGAAAAAAAATTAAAATAGAAAAAAAGCCCATAGAATTTAAAAGATACAAAGAAAGAAAATGTTTTTGTACAGCTGTACAATGTGTTTTATGCTAAATGTTATGACAAAAGAAACAAAAACATTTTTAAAGGCTTATGAAGTAAAAAGTTACAGTGTTATCATAAGCTAAGGTTAATTTATCATTGAAGAAAACATCGTTTTTATAAATGTAGTGTAGCCTCAGTGTACTGTGCTTATAAATTCTATAGTAGTGTACAATAATGTTCTAGGCCTTCACATTCACTCACCACTCACTCACTGATTCCCTCAGAGCATCTTCCATTCCTGCCAGCTCCATTCATGGTAAGTGCCTTCTACAGGTGTACCACTTTTTAATCTTTTATACCATACGTTTACTGTCCCTTTTCTATGTTTGGATTTGTTTAGATACACACATACTTACCTTTGCATTCCAATTACCTACAATATTCAGAACAATAACATGTTGTACAGACTCGGAGCCTAGGAGCAATAGCCTGTATCATTTAGTCTAAGTGTGTAATAGGCCGTACTGTCTAGGTTTGTGTAAGTACACTCTGATGTTCACACAACAATGAAATTGCCTAAGGAGGTATTTCTTGTGACGTACGCCTGCCATTAAGTGATGCGTGACTACAGCTTCTTATTGGATTGTTTTGCTTTTAGAGTGAATACATTGAAGAAAACAAACTCACTTAATTTTTATGCCACAAATATATCATGTAGCACTGTGACTCTTCAAGAATGAAAATTGTAACAAAGTTACTTCTTGAATAGGATAAACAACTATAAACTGGCTTAAATGTGATAGTGTGATGTAGTAAGAAATATATATTTGATCTTAGTTGCCAGTTCTCAGGCAGAGCTCCTAAAACCCTTGTAATTTCCTAAGTGATAAAAGTAAAAGGAGCATCTTCTGTTGTTCATAACAAACCCCTTTCAAACACACATGAGTTTATGTGAATGAGATGACTTTTGGAAATCCCTTAAAGATGGGAGCTACTTACCAGGGAAACCAACCATACGGTTAGAGGATTGAAACTTTCAGCCTCACCCTCCAAATTACAGGGAGAGGGGAAAGAGTACTGGAGATTGAGTCACTCTCTAGTGGCCAATAATTTCATCCAGCATACCTAAGTAATAAAGCCTGCAGACAAACCTTAACTCAAAGGATTTGGAGAATGTCCGGGTTGCTGAACATATTAAGGTGCTGGGTGGGTGGCTTGCCCAGAGAGGGTACAGAAGCCCCATGCCCCTTCTCCATACTTTGCCCTGCGGGTCTCTTCCGTCTGGCTGTACTTGAGTTGTATTCTCAATAGTAAACCAGCAAATGGAAGCGAATGCTTCCTTCAGTTTTGTGAACCCCTCTGTGAACCCCATAAAAAAATAAGAAAATCCTATTATTTGTTGCAACATGGATGGGCATTATGTTAAGCAAAATAAGTCAGGCACAGAAAGGTGCTTATATGTTCTCATTCCTGGCTTACATGTTCTCATTCCTATATGGGAGCTAAAAATGTTGATCTCATGGAGGTAGAGAGTCCAATGGTGGTTACCAGAGACTGGGAAGTGGGAAGAATAAAGAAAAATTAATTAGTGGGTACGAAACAGAGTTCAACAGAAGGAATGAGTTATATTATTCAATTGTACAGTAGGGAGACTATAATTAATGATAATGTATGGTATATTTCAAGATATCTAGGAAAGAGAAAAATTGGAATATTCCCTGCACAAAGAATGAATACATATACGATATTTTAGCTTTCCCAATTACCTTGATTTGGTCATTACATATTGGGTATATGTATGAAAATATCACATGTACAACTATTATATATCAATAATAAATAGGTACTCAAGTAGTTTTTATATGGAATAATTTTCCTGCAGAGTTGGAAATGGTTGCTACACACGTTAACCTCTGACTATGCTCTCCTTTATGTCTTCTGACTCATCATCTTTTATGTTTCTCTTCCTTGCTCACCCTGGTCCAGCTTCGAGGGCTTTCTTACATTCCTTTTGATTCCACAAACAAGCGAGCTATGCTTTCACCTTCAGGTCTTTGCATTTGTTATTCTCTCTACTTGGAATTATCTTTCTTAAATTTGCAGGTATTTAATTTCATATTGTCTCTGTCTCAGTAAGGCACACTCTATTTCCCCACCTCCACTCCCCAGCACACGTATACTAGAACTGTTTTCCTTTTTTTTTTTAATATCATGTGTCATACATCACATATTCTAAGTTTTGTATTGTCTGTCTCCTCTGTTATATAACTACAAAGCTCAAGCAAAGAAGAGCTTTAGCAAACTGCTTGCATTGCTGTGTCTCCTAAAATAGTCCCTACTCTATAGTAAGTTCCCAACAGATATTAGTTGATTGAATAATGATGTTTAATAGAAAATAGTCTTAACTAAGCTGAAATAGAAAAAAATATATATTACCTAGAAATTGTAAAGAATCTTATAGGTCAAGTTATAGAATATCAGGTTCTCAACACCAGTGATAAGTGAATCTGCTTCTAGAGAGATGGAACACATGGTTTTTTAGAGTCCCTTATAATCTATGAGATTCTCACAAAGGCACAAGGAACTTCTGTGTATAAATCCCTATTAAGGGCAGCATCCATCATCTCTTCATCAAGACCACAAGCGTCTCCTGGTTCACTAAATCCCTCTGAGGCCAAGCTCAAACTGTCATGTCAGGCCCATCTGCAGAGTAAACCCACGAAACTAGACTATACATGATCAGGGGGTGGGATTGCTGGAAACAGTATGAGGATTGCAACCATCAAGGGCAGCCAGGAAAAAACATACAATGTATTCTCTATTCTCAGATCCACAAACTGGAAGAAGATTTCTATTCTCCTGGTAGATACTCTTCAAAGTTGACCCCAGTGCATCACATTCATGCTTTTATAGATGTTCCAGTCAATACTAAATCTGTACCTAAAATGTAGCTAAAACGTCATTGTGCCAGTTTTGGGTGTAAGTCTTAAAAAGAACTTCAAGCTTCCATTCTGTCCTCTTGGACGCCTTGAGTTTTCATGTTAGAAGTCCAGCTAATCTACTGAAGCAAACATGTAGAGGAAGAGGCCCTGAGACTACATGGAGAGAAAGGGGGAGGAAGACGGTCTAGCCATCCCAGTACCTTATCCTCACTAAGCCCAGTCTTCTGGCTGCTCATCAGTGCACCAGTCATGGGAATGAACCAACTTGGACATTTCAGCCATGTTGAGCCCCCAGATAATTGAAGCTCCTGTCCAAATCGTAGCATCAGGTGTAACATAAGAACTCCTCAGATGAACCCAGTCAATGTATAAAATCATGAAAAGTGACAAGAAAGATTGTGGTTCCAAAACTTTTGGAGTGATTTTTTAATGTACAGATGGAAAATTAAAATTGTTAAAACTACTACTACCTCATACATCCAACTGGGATGAGGAAAGAGAGGTACAGGGCTCTCTTTAAGGGACTTTACAGGCTTGTAATGCTTCTGTCTCCATCTCATTTTCTCATTTTCTCATTTCTCATTTCTCCATCTCATTTTCTAGAAATGAGCTTATAAATGGTAGAGACAGCTGAAGAGAGGGTTGGGATTGCCACCTCAACAGTGATTCCTCTGAAGTCATTTGTCTTTCATTAGGACAAAGATTCTGAATTTTAAACATAAATTCTATTTTTTTTCTAATTATGTGACTGTCACTTTCCCTATAGGGAAGTGCTGGCCTCATATATCAGAGCTCAGGTAAAGATAAAGGGCAATAAATACTTTAAGGTCTGAATATGGCAGGAAAACAACATTGACACTTTATACATCTTCCTATCACCTCTTTAGAGCAGATAAGTGTCAGACCAAATCCTCCTGGCTCAAGAAACTATTTTGACACAGAAAGCTGCCCCCACTTCTTACACCTTGGAGTTGATCCAATATTTGGATCATTATATCAAAGAGCATTTTTAGATTACATTACAAGCACAGACAGCATGTATCCTTAGGGCTTAACATAAAGTATATTTAAAAAAAAACTTTAAAACAAGAATTTGGCTTGATGTTTTAATAAAAGAACTAAAAGATCTCAGGATTAGAAGCTTCACTCAGTAAAATTCCTAAGCCAACATCATTAAAGTTGAGCCCAAGTGAGCAATCAGGGAATCAGAAGTAGATTCTTACTCTTTTCTCAAATTTGCATTTGCTTTTCTTTATTTAATTTCTATTCTGTAGACGCTGAAATAACTCTTTCAGCTGATTTTGTCTTAAAGGAAATAAATGTAACAATCTAATCTGCTCATATTCAAATCCTAATGTGTGCACAAAGCCCTTTATAAAAAGATGTGTTAAATAATTCAATGAGCAGATTATTATTACAGAGAATTAAATAAATGGATGTGGCATATCTCTAATACCCTTGTGTAAAGCCTGTTTTAATTCGATAATCCCAACTGGATGCAACGTACTTAAATGAATACCATTAACTTGTATTTTTTCTATTCTGTTTATAAACATAATAACAGTTGAGAGACATTTATTAAGAAAACATCAACTCTATTTGCACATTCTTAAAGAGAATATTAGAAAAACAAAATTTTAATTTTCATGTGTGTAATCTGTTAATACAATTAGAATGGAATATGATTAGGTACTTTCAGATCTTTCCATGTTAATTAAAAAGCTAATAACTTGAATGGCTATAAATACTGAATTAGTGGGGCTAATGCTCTCGGCAGTTAATCCTTTATTTGCCATTTACTGAAGATCACTTAACTGGGATACCATCTTTATGTCAGGAATCCCCTACCAATAGTTGCAAAGGCCCTTAATCTTAGATGGTAGATCTTTGAGCCATTTTCCAATACACCGCACTCCACTAGGGATTTCCTAACAGTCAGCATTCACTGCCTTTGACTCAGTCTGTCAAGGAATTTTACTGTCAGCAATTTCTCTGCCTCCCTAAACTTAGTAATAATTTCTAGGTCTTAAAGAAAAGAAAAGCAGCTCCACTAGAAAAATAAAACAAAGGTTTCTAGCTCTAATATTTAAGAAACTTAATATTTTTAACAAGAAATAGTAAGAGTAGACAATGTGAGCATCAAAAGATTAATATCAGCAATTGGTGGATATACATAAAACAGTGTTTGACATTTTTATACTAATGAAAATCCATGAGTACATAATAATTTAAACCAAATCACGTCGCTCATCTTTGGAGGATGCTAGAGAAACAGTTCACTATTCTTAAAACTAGCAAATAAAGTGAAATCATATTTTTTAAAAAATTACTCTGACTTTCCTTTATAAACTGTTGATGATAAGAGTCAAACTCTGTAAAATAATTAAAGAGATTTGTCCTGAGTCAATACGAGTGACCATGGCCCATGACACAGCCCTCAGGATGTCCTGAGAACATGTGCCCAAGGTGACCCGGGTGCAGCTTGGCTTTATACATTTTATTAAGACATGAGACTTCAATAAAACACATTTAAGAAATACATTGGTTTGGTCCAGAAAGGCAGGACAACTTGAACTGAGGGTGGGATGGGTCATCTAGCTTATAGGTAGATTTAAAAGTTTTCTAGTTGATGATTGGCTGAGTTTATCTAAAGACCTGGGATTCATAGAAAGGGATGCCTGGGTTAAGATAAAGGGTTATGAATATCCAAGTTCTTATTAGCAGAGGAAGCCTTTAGGTAGTAGGCTTTAGAGCGAATAAGTTGTAAGGTGTTTCTTATCAGACTTAATGTCTGTGTTGATGTTAATGCTGGAGAGGTATAATGAGGCATGTTCTACTCTCACTTCTCATCATGGCCTGGAACAATCTCTTGGGTTAAATTTTAAAACAGCCCTGGCTGAGGAGGAAGTCTATTCAGATGGTTGGGGGACTTCGGAATTTTATTTTTGGTTTACAAAACCATACCCAAGTTTCCTTCTCAGGTACTCTGCTGGGATTAATACATGAGTGAGGAATGACAGACTTAGACTATCACCACATCGCATCCCATAATGAGGTAAAGGATCTATGCAATAATCATCAATGGTTGCCAAAACCATTAAGTTAAAAGAGGACAGAGCAATCTGATAACACCCCAATTCATTGATCAATATTAATATTTCTATCACTAAGCTTTTACTGCAATGATGTTGGTCAAAAAGTAATTTCAAAATTCAATAGCATGTAAACACACACATTTATTTCTTGATTATGAAAAAATTGGATCTGTGGGTCAACTGATGCTAACCTTGGCTTGATTCCAAACTGTGGTTTGTTTTCAGGTTGACTTCTTCTGTCTTCACAATCTGCAACCCAAGATAAAAGAAGCAGTTACTATTTGAAACACATGATTCTCATGGCAGAGGGCAAGAATTCTAGAAGCTAAGCCAGACAATGCAAACGCATTTGTAGTCTTGGCACAGTCTTGGCACAGATCTATTTCATATACATTCCCATTCTATAAGCCACAGCAAGCCAAATTGCTAAGTTCCATACCCCTGTAGTTGGGAGGTAGACTTCTCTCGTGAAGTCTGGGGAAAGGGAAGCATTCAATGGAGAAAGAGATTCTGTGTTAAACAATAATATGATCTACAACATCATGTAAAAAAGAGACACACCAGTCATGATATACCCATGATGTGATCAAGTAAGAAGTGTGCAAGCCAACCTATGAAGTATTCTAAACTTTTTTTTAAATCAAACTATCAATTTATAGAAAACAAAAGAAGTAGAGGAAGACGTCAAGAAACATTACAAGGAAGCAATTGGCAACATCTAGAATGTGAATAGTACCACAGAGCAATAAATCATTTTCTTCTACAAATTGTAAAAAAAAAAAAAAAATACGAATTAAAAAAAAATGATGAAGGGATAACATACAGATTGAAAGATATTTACAGAAATCTCAGAGAAGTGTACTGTGTAGGCCTTGAGTGGATCACAAATTGAACAAATCAAATGGAAAACGACGTTTTACAAACTATCAGGGAAACTTGAACAATAATTGCCTTTCTGATAATGTTAGGAAGTACTAATTGCTAGGTTAATAGTATTATGGTGATGGTTGCCAAATACAATGACTATCTTATATAAATATACTGAAATATTTAAGAATGAAAAGAGATGTGCTTCAAAATATTCTGAAGGTAGGAGTAGGGAGGAGTATAGATGAAATAAGTTTCGTGAGTGATGAGCACTTAGTAAATCATCCTATTCTCTCTACTTTGGAGAATTTTTACATTAAAAAAAGAAATCCAGAAAGAGAGAGAGAAAATTTCTTTTCACCAAACAGAAGTAAAATGGATAAGAAGGGGATGTTTCTAAGATCATGTTTTATTGTACTTAAATTCTTTGCTTGAATCTCCCTACTTCTGCCCTGTACAAAGATCAAACATTTTTCAGCTCAATGGGATAACAACGCAGTGCCAAAAACGAATGTCTTTAAGTGTGCATTTCAAAGACAAAAAAATTGTAAATTATAAAGTTTTTTTCCCTAAGAAATAAACAAGAGATTCTCAGAACCTCTTCCCTTCTGAAAAAAAGCAAGAAAATACCTCAAAACCAGATATATTTAGACACTTCTAATGAATGCTTCCTGAGAATAAAACCAGTCTATGTAAGCAAGATTATTTATTTAGCTGGGTGAAATTTTTTTTTGGTAAAGGAAATTTATTTTAATCCATTGAGAACTAGAAATTATTTTGTTTCATATACAAAAGGAAACAGAGCCACTAATCAATTATATTCACCTTTTTGTAAGTGAATGAGAATGTGCTTATTCTATTAGAAAAACACCAATTTTATTTGAGATTGTGATCAAATGGCAACATATTTTAGAAGCCACAGAGAAAATGAAATTTCAAGAGAACTATCATTTTAAGAGAAAACAACTTGTGAATAGGGAGCTCATATTATCTTTCCCAGAAGAAAATGGGCAATAGTTACTCCTGTGTGGCATTTCAACTCATAGTGATTTACCTGAAGGAAATTGTTAATTCTTCCTGGCGTTTTAGAATAATAACATGATGATGAGACACCTAAAAACACTCAGAGGAAACATTGGCTGCAAGTGCCTGCCCAAATTGTTTAATGTTTGTCAAACTTGAATTGCATTTGAAGGGTGCATCACTAGTAATGGATTTCCAGTTCTATTTCCACATGGGCAAGGCTTTGTAGCCATGACACCATTACAAGCTGTAGTTTATTACCTTGCATTATGTATGAGATGATTTTTGTGAGCAGGTACACAAACACAAAGGGGAAAATACAAGAAAGCAATTTCTTTTATTGCCCAATACATAGTGGTTAGGAATAATCTGGAAATTTTTCAAATAGCTCATTTTGGGAAATTCTTAGATCTGCTCAGGACGGACTGTTTTCTGCAGTGTTATTAAATAATTTGAGTGTAGATAAGAATGACATTAATTCCTAAGGGAGTTATCTCTCATTACATAATAGAGGCAAAATGTCACAAAAGGGATGCTAGATATGGAAACAAAAGATCTTTGAGCAATGTTGCTACCAAGATTAACTGCGTGTAACCTTGGTCATATAATTTAATTTCTCTATGACTCGTTTTCCTCTTCTCAGAACCAAAAAGAATACAACCTGCCTCACACAATTATATTGAAGATTACATATGCCTAGCTCTATGAGTACTAAAAAGCAAATACTCAAAGTTTTTGATTAATTCAAATTATTAAATAAGAGCTAATACATGTAAATGGGTTTTGTAAATTAATCTATACAAATATAACACAAAAGCATGACAGAATCATTTTGTTTGTTTTATAAAATATGTTTTCAGATGTCTTTTAGTGTTTTACCAGAGACTGTTACTTGCTTTTTTTTCTTATTAGTGAAAAGACCAAGTGTCAAAAGTGAAACCATTCTGTCTTTAAACCTTGCTATAGAATCAACCAGTTCATGAAATCTTATTAAATAGGGTCTTGAACTTCTGTTGTTAAGAAACAAAGAACTATTATCAGTGATACTATGGAATGGCTTCAAGATAATGGTGTGTTTTGACATAAAAAATATGGTAGATAAATTGCAAAATGTGAAGGGAAATTCTTATGTATAAAATCCAGCCACCACAAAGTGAGCAACTAGTCTCTTACACAAAATACCAGAGACTGTGCATGGCTTTTTCTGCACAGCATTGATTGTAGCCACATAATCTGTAATTTATGCACAAACGAGTGTAAGCAGAGGCAATGTGTATGTTCTTTGTGATATTGGCACACGGTTGCCACTTTCAATCCAAAACACTCTCAAATCTGGCCAATTTTTCTCCACATTTTGGAAGAATCATTTTCTTTTGGCCAGAGATTTCACTGTAAGAATTTTCAAGCCTAGAGCCAAGGTTTTGTTTACAAATTCGGAAGGGAGAAAGATCAAAATCCAGGCAAAAATAGAGGAGTTCCTGCAACCTTGGTTCCTCATGGAGTCACGCTTCAAACTTCAGAATGAGAGCTGGCTGCACTCTGTGAGCAGGTTAATTTTCTTTCAGGTAAGTGAAACAGTTCCCCACTTAGAGAACACACTTCTAGTACCAAAGCATGAGTTCTTCAGCAGCGTTTTGCTCAGAGACTTTAGCAAATTAGTAGTAAAAACACATTAGCTACAAGGAAGGAAAGGCTAAAACCCAAAAGCATCCATTCAGGGTACATGAAATGGATAGGGCAAAGCATGTTGCCACATCAAATACCATGTGAGGACTACGTAACATAAAGTGAAACAGCACAAATCTAGATACAGATCATCTTTCATTTCTGTAGATTAAAAATGCCAGTTGTGAGGCCAGGCATGGTGGCTCACGCCTGTAACCCTAACATTTTGGGAGGCCGAGGCGGGCGGATCACGAGGTCAGGAGATGGAGACCTTCCTGGTTAACACGGTGGTGAAACCCCGTCTGTACTAAAAATACAAAAAATTAGCCGGGCGCGGTGGCGGGCGCCTGTAGTCCCAGCTACTCGGGAAGCTGAGGCAGGAGAATGGCGTGAACTCGGGAGGCGGAGCTTGCAGTGAGTTGAGATCCGGCCACTGCACTCCAGCCTGGGCAACAGAGCCAGACTCCGTTTCAAAGAAAAAAAATCCCAGTTGCTGACCGTTTTGAACAGTTATGAGGTCCCAGCAAAATATCATTCTGCTGTAATCTTTTTATCTTCTCAGGGTTTACTATGTTCTATTTTCTTCTATTTCTTTTCATACCAGAAGCTTCTTTCATAACAACATTTAGGCTACAAACTGGAAACAGTATGGTGTAGTAAAAAAACACATGGGTTTTAAATTTTACGCAAGCTCAAATCCCAGCCATATTTTTGCTCAAAAAAAGATTGTAAGCTTAAATTGCAACAGTGAAGAATTATTGTCTCTGAGCCTCAAATTTCTTTAAATATTTGAAAATTAAATGAAGATATTCATGTCTAAAAGGGTTTTTAAATTGTTTTAAGACTGAAATAGGTATATTATGAATTAAATAGATATATTATGTGTATACATATGTATGTGTACTATATATGTGTATTTGGTATATATGAAATTCTTTATAAAATACATGTTTATAGGCCAGGTATGGTGGCTCATGCCTGTAATCCCAACACTTTGGGAGGTCGAGGTGGTCAAGAGTTTAAGACCACCCTGGCCAACACGGCGAAACCTCGTCTCTACTAAAAATACAAAATTAGCTGAGCGTGGTACCATGCGCCTATAATCCCAGCTACTCAGGAGGCTGAGGCTGGGGAATCACTTGAACCTGGGAGGCAGAGATGGCAGAGAACTGAGATCGCATCACTGCACTCCAGCCTGGGCAATAGAGTGAAACTCCATCTAAAAAAAAAAAAAAAAAAAAAAATATATATATATATATATATATATATATATATATGTAATATATGTATGTTTATATAGACAAATGTTTAAGGTGTATGTGTATATATGTACATATGTATATACATACACATTTCTCTGTATGTGTGTATATGTATTTTTGTATATATTTATATATATATGGCAAAAACTGCAATTACTTTTGCACCAACCTAATAGATCTCTCTCTGTCTCTCTCTCTCTTTCTCTCTCTGTCTCTCTGTCTCTCTCTCTCTCTCACTTACTCTGCCTCTCTCCATGGTTCTTGTTCTTTTCACCTTTCCAAAGCTACTATAATGTAAATCCTGGCCCAGTTTCACCACTCAACATTTTACCAAATACAGATGTAAATTGAAATGGTCATCATTCTCCCAGTCTAAGAAAAGTTCTTGTCATAGGAATCTTTCAAACTAATCACTAAAGTAACAGATCTGGTCATTGTCCTTTATATGTACACCTATTTCCCATGCAGATACCTAGTTTTAATTTTATATCTACATGAATTTTAATATATTTTTTATAAACACTTTTTCCGTGAAAAGTGCATGCAACATGCAAAATTATCACATTAACGGTATGTCTAGTGTGGTGCCTGGCATATAATAAGTGCTCAATGGCTGTTAAATGCATGATAGCTCTTCAGCTCCATTGGCGGGGCAGGTTCTCAAAAACCATCTGTTTTCAGTTAAATCCCAAAAGTCTGATTGGCTACTCGTCTGAAGAATATTCAAAAATCAGATAAAGCAAAGAAAATTTGTAATCATTCAGTCCTCTAAATTCTAAAATTTTGTGATTCTATTACGAGAAATATCAATAATTATGTGTCCTTCAGAACATACAAACCTACATGAACATAAATACATACGTACATACATAGTTGGGTGTAACATCATCATTCACTGTCCTCACCACAATGCTACCATCCACATTTACATACAAAAAAATAAAATAAAACATCTGAGAATAAGAGAGTAACTTTCCTAAGGCTCATATTTGGGAACTACAATCCTTGTAGTTTTCAAAATTGTATTCTGTGATTTGCTGGAAAAAAATCCTAAACTTACTCTGTATATCTGTGCCCTTATCTCAATTCAAATAACCTTCAGACAGGCCAACCCATAAAGGTTTTCTCTAAGTTCCAGCTTTCTCATTAATAAGATCTGATGAATAATATCTACCCTGTTTAACTTCAATCGATTACTAGAAGATCCAAAATTATGTGGTATATGTAAGTACTTTGTCAACAACAGAGATATAGTTGCACAGGTACAGAACTTTTACAGTGTTATCAGCTCACAGATTGAAATCAATACTAATTTCTGTAATCTCCATTAATAAGATATGTGCATAATTAAGCATTAGTAGCAACAATGTTAGATTCAGGTTTTCTCTGAGTAATATTTAAAAATTTTTCTTACATATAAAATTAATAAAGATTGATTATACCCCATTAAATTATCAAATAGATAATATAGTACTTTCAGTTTTTGGTAAGTGATTATAATGAATAATTGCTATTGTCTTGATAAAATCTATCCATTTAATTAAGGAAATTGGTAATTATAACTCAGGGTAATGCCTGATAAAAGTGAGAATGTTTTCTCTCATCTTACTTGGGATACTTTTCTTTTATAAAATATTATGTCCAATGGCTGATGAAATAGGAAGCAAGGCCCAGATCAAAGGTCCCAATTAAAATATAGATATATTCTAGGACAACTTCCTGCCATTCAATATAATTTTTCACCTTCTAATATTCTCTTTCTCAGAAGATAAATTTTCAATGAAATGAAAATTAGAATTTCCTGGAAATATTTAATAAGTAATTCATTATGATTCTCCAATCGTTTTGACCATTCGTCGTGCTAAGGAAAATAAAAGAAAACTACAAAATTAAATTGATTGTATACAGCCACATACACCCATACTCAATCACATCTGGATAAAAATTCAATTTTGGATACAAAAGTTTTTATTCAGATTAGAGAAATAAATACTTTATAAAGAAGTCCATCACTCTTACACTGGAGAAATAAAAATGGAAAAAGAAACCAAAATCCAGAATGAGAACCAAATTCTTTATTTCTTTGTAGAAGGGCTTTATCTCATCACACCATAAATTCATCCTCCACATATCTTTTAAACTTGTGAGTGCATATGCTTATACTAGGAAACTGTTAAGCCCATACATTTTCTCAAATGATCTTTTCTCATCATTTTCCTCCCATAGTTCTCAAATAATTTTATTATTTACCAGGTAAATGAAAATGGATTTTCTTTTTCTTTTTTTCTTTTTTGTTTTTTCTTTTTTTCTCTTTTTTGAGACGGAGTTTCTCTCTTGTTGCTGAGGCTAGAGTGCAGTGGCATGATCTCGGCTCACTGCAACTTTCGCCTCCCAGGTTCACGCGATTCTCCTGCCTCAGCCTCCTGAGTAGCTGGGATTACAGGTGCCCACCAACACATCTGGCTAATTTTTATCTTTATTTATTTATTTATTTATTTGTTTGTTTGTTTGTTTGTTTATAGTAGACGAGGGGTTTCTCCATGTTGGTCAGCCTGGTCTCGAACTCCTGACCTCAGGTGATCCGCCTGCCTCGGCCTCCCAAAGTGCTGGGATCACAGGCATGAGCCACTGGGCTCAGATGAAAATGCATTTTCAAGCATCTTTTTCAAAGTCGAAATAATCATATTACCTTTGAAATGGTACTTAACGGTTTGCAAAGTAGACTTATCCTTATTTAAAAGCCAGAGAAAAAATGGAAGATTTTGTCTCTTTTTTTTGTTTGTTTTTGCAGATGAGAAAATGGAATTTCAGAAAACAAATGATGCCGTTTCTTCAAGGTAAAATAAGAATCAATGTCTGAGCTGACAAACCTAGGCGTCCTTACTCTGGGTCTGGTGCTCTTTATATTAAAGGTGTGTGGCGTGGTGGTCCTCTTCTCTCCTTGCAGAGACAGTCTAATCAAAGAAACAGATTAAAAATTCAAAAAGGCCAGGCGCAGTGGCTCATGCCTGTAATTCCAGAACTTTGGGAGACTGAGGTGGGTGGATCACGAGGTCAGGAGTTTAAGACCAACCTGACCAATATGGTGAAACCCCGTCTCTACTAAAAATACAAAAATTAACTGGGCATGGTGGTGCGGGCCTGTAATCCCAGTTACTCTGGAGGCTGAGGCAGGAGAATTGCTTGAACCCAGGAGGTGGAGGTTGCAGTGAGCTGAGATCCTGCCACTGCACTCCAGCCTGGGCAACAGAGTGAGACTCTGTACCCCACCATCCCTCCAAAAAAAAGCAAATAAATGTAGTAATTATAAAGTACGAAAATAATAAGCAACAGGTACTACATGCTTACTGTGTGTAACACACTGTTCTAAGCATTTTCCATCAATTTTGTACACATTTCTTATAGCATTCTTATGAGGTGGATATAATTGGTGGCTTTTATATATTTAAAAAGAAAACCATGAAGCTCAGAGAGATCGAATAACTTATTCAAGGACACAGAACTAGGAAACAGTGGGATCAAGATTCAAACCCAAGAAGTGACAAAAGCACACAGCTATTAAGTGGAAGACCAGAATGATAAGGAGTCAGTCCCCTCAAAAAAACAGGGTATGTGAAATCCTTGGGTCAGGAAATAGCTGGGTGCATCAAAGAACTGAGAGACGAATGGTGTGACTGAAGTATATTTTTTAAAAACGGAGAAGAGTGATACTAAATAATAGGGAAGACTGGCAACGGGTGAATTATGCAGGATCTTGGATGCCATGAAGATAAGTTGAGTGTTTAAGCAGTGAAAGGAGAAGCCATTGGAGATTTTTTAAAGTACATTTAAAAACTAATTTGAATTGCATTTTTAGTTCAATCAGACTGAAAAATCCATGTTTGTTGAGGTTTGACAACCATCTTTTTATATATTTATTTATCAATTCAATTGTTTACTTAACAAGCAATTGCTAAATGCTGATTTTAATATACACCTTTACCCAGAGTTTGCTATTTCAGCAATATCATGTATTCACCGAACCAAATATTTATTCACTAACAGTAAATGGTTATAGCTGGGGTTTTTTCAATAATTCCTGAATCCTAGCAGCTTGTACAACACTGGTATGTGTAGTTGAAATAAAAATAGTCAACTTGTTATTTCCATTAAATCAACTAATGGATTTTCTTTTTACCAGGATCGACTGATTATTTTGATATCATGTCCTATTTTTTAGAACTTTAGTCTTCTTGCTTTCTGCTTCCAGGTAAGAATTTAAAAGTTATTGCAAAATTGTAAATATATGTTTCTCGAGACAGGCAGAGATCAGGCTCTGACAATGATAAATAGCGCTTATAACATTACCTACAGAGATCACACTGAGACATATTATAAAGTTAAGGGTTTTCATTCTTGGTATAAGTTTCATCTTCTACACTTAGCAAACAGGCAAGACCAGCCAAAAAGATGGGCACTCTGAAATATCATATTTGAGGCTATCCAATATTTGGTATAGCAAACATTTATTAAATATCTCCTATGTGCAACACGATATTCTGAAGCACCATAGGAAATATAAATGGTACGCTCTCATGCTTGCACGTCTTTAATGACATGAGGTCTTGATTTTATGCAATTTTACTCTATGTTGTTAGACAATAATACCAAATGTTATATTTTGTAGCAAATCTTCTGCAGAATCTTAAAAGTAGCTTTCCCAGTAAAACTGCATTGTGTCTCATTTGTGAAATCAGGAGTATCTTTAAACATTCAGCATATGAAAATAAAAGAAATTTCAAAGGCCACAGGTGTATCAAAGTATCATCTTTTTATTCACAGAAACACAGGATCATAAAATCTCTGAGTAGAAAGAGACCTAGAGGGCATCCAGCCCAATGCTTTCAGGCTTCATAGTAACATAAGAATAACCTTGGGTGCAATTTTAGCAAAATGGATGCCCAGGTTCTGGCCCCTGGAGATTAATTCAGTAGGTCTGAGTGGAGCCAGGCAATCTGTACTTTGTAAAAGCTTCCCAGGTGATTTTGACATGTAGCCTGGTTTGAGAATACAAATCTAGCCCAACTCCTGGGTCTGTTATGGAAATGTGTACTTCACTACCTTTCCCAACAAGCAGTCATTTAGTCTTTGTTTTAAATACATGGGATAGAACCCTGACTTTCCAAAACTGTTGTAGTTATTAGAATGATACCTATATATCTGTATCTATCTGTATGTATGTGCATGTGTGTGTATAAGTGTGTGTGACTATATGCGTGTGTATCTATATCTATCTATATCTATATCTGTTAATACCTGTTTCCAAAAATGACGCTGTAGGCTCCATGAATGTAGAGCTTAGGGCTGTTTTCTGTACTACTATATAATCTACCAATTAGCATAGATCTTTGTATTTAGGAGATAGTTAAGGTTCACTGAATGCACACTAGAATGAAGTTCTTATTAGTTTGATCTGAAGTCAGAAACATCCATTTATTATTAATCTAGTTTTTATAATTTTAAGAAACTTAATGTCTGCATGACAGATAGAGGAAATACAACCATGAATAAGTTATCTTCTTTCCTTCTCTCAAAGCTTTTTTTATTTTTTAACCTGGAGAGAAAGATGTAGATTCTTTACACCCACACTCGTTAAGTGCAATGTCAAAAATAAGTATGGAATAAATGTGGGAGTTGAGATAAAGGAAACTAACTAATACGTGATTGAGGTAAAGGAAAGGGAGCTATGAACATCCGTGAATACTTTCTAAGAAAAATGATGATGAGTTGAGTCTTGAGGGCCTAGTGCTTGAATTTTTGGATGTCAACACACCTTATATCAAATACAACAAATTATATTCTTCTTCTATAAGGTAGCCATTTAAGTGTATATAGAAAGCTCTCTCTCTCAAACTCTCTAGGACAAATATCCAAATTCCTCCAACCATTTCTCAAATGCAAGTATTGCATACCATGTTTCATATTTATTCCAATGTCAAATTATATTAAATATTCTGAATTGTATCATCCAAAGAACAGTCTTTGAAGATGAGAAATATAGCACATCTTCCAATTTAAAGAACTATAGCTTTAGTGTGAATTACAAACAAACAACACTAGTTTGAACACTGAACTCCTAGCTTTAGTGTGAATTACAAGCAAACAACACTAACATAAAATGGAAGTAAAACCCAGCCTCTCCACTCAGCCTGCTAAATAGAGTTGAAAGCTAAAAGATGGCCAACACAAATGGATTGAAAGTGAGAGAGGGACAATTTTTATCTTTGTTATCTCGGGTAATTTTATAGATGAATATCCACAATCAAAAATATATAGAAATCACATAGATATCTCCAGGTAGGCAGCCCCATTTAATAAACAGGGGAAGGGTGGCTCCAAGTTAATACTGTTGTCATAGAAACAATTTTTGCCTTTTAAAACAATGTGAGGGTTGGAGAAGTATGGACTTATCTGGACAGGTTAAGTGTAGCACATTGGGAAAATGTAGAAATGTCAGGAGACATAGATACTAGCTGTAATGGTAAAATACTATTCTCATTCTAAAAGTTAATTCATCTTTTTTTTAAAAAAAAAAAGGCATAAACTTAGTAAGATACCTCTCTTCTCTTTAAAAAATAACTTTATAAATGAAAATGATGCATTTCATTTCTTCAAAGAGATTTGGGAAAATCTATTGAACTCTTCTGAATAACTAAATAAACCTCAGGTTGTATCCCTACACTGGAAAAGTACAGCCCCCCCAGGGTGATCAAACAAGTCCAACAGCTGCTAGATATCTGTTAAAACAGTGTTAGAAAGGCACGTATTTGATGCATTTCTCCTGGGAGATTTGTATCTAAAATGAGACTAGAAATCACATTCTCTCATATAAATCAACTTTGACAAGCCCCAAACTGGGAATATATCTGTAATTAATCAATGAAAATTACAAAGCTCATTTCCTGCACTTACTTCCATGCACCCTACCCACTCTTGTGGGGCTACACCTGATACTTGCTAGGCTTTTGATAAAAGGAGATTTACAATCAAGAGAATCTATCACTCAACGGTTTGTCAAGGCATGAGCTTTTTTAGTAGGTTCCCAGAAAAAAATGTGTAAATGGTAAGTTCCTTGAAGGATTTCTTTGGCATAATAGCACAAAGTAAGCATGTACTGCTCGGTTATATTCAGTTAAAAATACAGTGGTGACTTTGGTCTGTAATCTGGAGAAACTGCTCATCTACCAAAAGCTATTCAGGTAATGGCCATGGATGATATCTTGTATCTACGGCCTTCACGTTTTGACAAATGCCGTATTTATCTCATTACTCAAGATTCACAGTATTTTTTTGGTTTTAACATGGACTCGTCTATCAGAATAAATTCCATTAAATGAGATAGTTAGGCAGATGGTTTCTGAATTATGAATTTTATATAAGCAGATATAAAAAGAGATTGCTCCAAAGAAGTTCCAGACTATCGACATTGTAAAAGCGCCCAATCAGCTCTCTATAAACAGATTACTGTTATGTTCACCAATGAGTTTTTTGGTTTTTTTTTTTTTTTTTTTTTTGAGACAGAGTCTCGCTCTGTTGCCTAGGCTGGAGTACAGTGGCATGATCTCGGCTCACTGCAAGCTCTGCCTCTCAGGTTCATGCCATTCCCCTGCCTCAGCCTCCTGAGTAGCTGGGACTACAGAGGCCCGCCACCACGCCTGACTAATTTTTTTGTATTGTTAATAGAGACAGGGTTTCACTATGTTAGCCAGGATGGTCTCGTGATCCGCCCGCCTTGGCCTCCCAAAGTGCTGGGATTACAGGCATGAGCCACCGCGCCCGGCCGAGAATTTCTTTTTAATTTACTCCTAAAAATTAGGCTTTTGGGTTCCCTTGACCAGCCAAATTCGACTGGTAATAAATACCATTTCTTCAGAGGGGGTGTCTTCATCTAATGCTATTTTGCCTGGCTATTATCAAGAAGGTCAGAGAAACCAGTCCAGGGTAGTGATGTTTGAGGTAGGTATTGAAGAGCTCAGGAAAACCATGAAGACAAGGAAGGATTATTGTCAGAGGGCTGTACTAGTAATTCTCAAAATGTTGTCCCTGCACCCAGCAGCACCAGTATTACCTGGGAACTTGTTAAACATGCAAATTTTCAGCCCTACTGCAGACCTACTGAATCAACAACTCCGGCACAGGGCCTAGTAACTGATGTTTTAACAGGTCCTGCAGTTGATTTTCACATATCTTAATATTGAGAGCCACTGGACTAGAAATTTGAAAGAAAATGGTGTGTTTGAAGGGCTGCAATTTCTTCCACATGGCTCAGTTTTAGATTAAATATGGATAATGGGGAAGTTTGAGGACGACAAAGCAGGCAAGATGATGATGTGCCTTGTGTCTTTATATGGAATTTACACCATATCATTAGGGTGATGAGGAGCTCCTAAAATGCTTATAAGCAGTGAATTAATAAGGAAGAACCTATTAAAATAACTCTAGGAACAGTGTGAGAAACAGACCCAGTCCCTGACTGGATGAGGTTGCAAAAAAAGAAAGAAGGAAAAAAGACAACAACAAGCTCATCATTGGTTGGGAGATTAAATGATATCATGGTTATGGAAGACTTCTAGAGACTGGGAAAGCACTATCTAAGTTAGGATGAGCTGAAAGAAGGAAGAAGACAAAGATCTGTGTCAAGATTTTAAAGATAAGTAAATGTTGAAGTTACTAAAAGCAATTAAAAATGACAAAGAGCTGCCATTTTCAGTAAGAAAACAACGGAATCAGTTTTGGATTTGTTAACTTTTAGTTCCTGCGGGTGACTACAAGTTTAGGACTCATAATTCTGGTTATCAACAATCTATCCAGCCAGTTTTATATAAAATTAAACTGTAGGAACAAATGCAATATACTAGGGAAACTATATAAAAAAGAAAAGAACTGAAAAAAAGTCCTGAAGTTGCCATGAAAAGCTTTATAAATATACTGGAGAGAAAGAGGGAATGAAAGTAAACTTTACTCTCTGATTTTGGCACTACTATCATGGATCTGCTCATCCATTGTCTGTCTAAAACATTACTATCTAAGGTGAAAACACTACGGCTAGCCTGGAGGCTCTAGAGTTTTCATAATTTTGAGAGACACCCAGCTTTTTCAAAGGTAACGGTTTAAAAAAACAAAACAAAACAAAACAAAACAAACTGCTAGGTGGTTCAGTGGCTCAAGCCTATAATCCTAGCACTTTGGGAGGCTGAGAAGGGAGAATCCCTTGAGGTCAGGAGTTTGAGACCAGCGTCTGTGCAACACAGCAAGACCTCATCCCTAGCAAAAGAAAAACAAAAATAAAGAAAGAAAAAAAAAGACAGAAACAAAGAAAGAAAATAGCAAAGCATCCTGGCGCATGCCTGTAATTCCAGCTACTCAGGAGGCTGAGATGGTAGGATGGCTTTAACCTCAGAGTTTCAGGCTGTAGTGAGCTATGATCAGACCACTGTACTCTGACCTGAATGACAGAGTGCTAATGACAAATATAGGGTATTAAGAATATTTACATAATGGCCTTGAAACTAAGAAACAACAACTGATTTAAAGCACAACTTTAAATATTGATAATTTGGGGAAATAAAACATAATATTTTTTAGAAGACAACTGCCTAAAGCCCTTTCTCCTCTCCCTCCACCTGCAATACAACCTCCTCTTGAAATGAGCACTGCTTACTTACCTAATTTATCCAGTATCCTCCTTCCATCTTCTTTTCAAAATCTCAGCTTTACTAAACTGACTGAACAGAAAAGTTAGTTTATAATAGAATGTATTTCTATAGTGGCCCTTATTCCTAGGGAAGGTTGCAACTTGCTACTTCATGTTACTTTGGAGCTGTAAGTACAATTATGATGAAATTCAACAGTCTAAAAGAAAATATGCACGGGGATTGGTAGGGAGCTGAACATAAGGTGTCACCCTTACTCTCAGCTTGGCCTGTCTAAAAGTCAATGCCATTTATTTTATAAGCAAATTCTTATACAGGAAAATATTACAATCTTGGCAAAATACATTTTTGCATCCGATGATCTTAGCTGCCTTCCAGCCCTGCTTAACAACTTCTAAAGGACACACACGTATTGCAGGGTGGGGAGGTGGGTATAGGATTAATTATCTCTTTCCACACAATGTCTCTACTTTCTGTCCAAATTATGGATAATGAGGCCAGAAGTGTAATTACTAAAGGAGTTTGGAAAGGTAATTACTGAACTAATCTCAAAAATGGTGGTGACCGCAGCACAACAAAACTCACTTTATAGCTGTCAGAGCCACTTGGAATGTGATAAACCTGCTGTGTTTGCAAACCCAGGTGCTGTACGAAAGGAAGTTTCATATTAGCAAATTACCACAACTACCTGCTACATTCGACTCATTTTGATTTTGTAATGAGAAAGCTGATTAAACTGTAATAACTTTAAGTTGTGACTCTTAAACAAGTTACACGTTTAAGAGTGTAACTCTTCGATCATGTGCATGATCTCGTAGTTGAGGTTTCTCGGGTATGTTTTTTAAAGAGGTGAAAAAACAAAGATGGCAGGTTTGAGGACCCTTTCTGGGATCCTGTTGAATATCGAAGGCTGAGATTTGCAAATAACTTCTACCTTCATCGGTTTCCACTGATCACTGGAGAGTTAAAGTTTAAGGGAATTTCATAGCAATTCTCAAATTAAAGCACTGAGCTTTGGGACTGCCAGCCAAGGCCTCCTGGGAGAATGGATACTTCCAAAGCTCAGGTAAAGGTACATGGGATATATAAATTAAATTTCAACTCCATGCTTCCCATTGCTTCTCTGTTACCTGTTCCTTCTTGCTGTGATCCAGAGACCACGCCACATCCTCCTCCAACCCCTTCACCCTCACTGGCAGAGAACAATCTCTCCATCCCTTTTTGCTCCCGTACCGTTCACTCCTAAGCCCTAGGTTCTGCCGCCTCTTCTCATCCTTTTGTGACGTAGTGGCCCCAGGCCGGGCCCCGGCGCACTAGGCTCACAAAGGCAGGCACAGACTGCGACCCTGCTCAGTGTTCCGGGCGCTTCAGGCTGGCTTGGGTCCTGCTGCTCCAACCCCAAGGGCCCTGGAGTGCGCCCTGATACCTCCATCACTCACCATGGCCAGTCAGTTCTGCCTCCCTGTATCCCCACGCCTCTCGCCCCTGAAACCCTTGAAGCCACATTTCGGAGACATCCAAGTGGGCATCTACGTGGCGATCCAGCGCAGCGACAAGCGGATGCACCTCGCTGTGGTCACAGAGATCAACAGAGAAAATTCTTGGGTCACGGTAGAGTGGGTGGAGAAAGCAGTCAAAAAAGGCAAGAAGATTGACCTGGAGACCATACTCCTGCTGAATCCATCTCTGGACTCTGCTGAAGACCCCGTGCCCGTACCCCCTTTGGCTCCCGCGCCCTCTTCGGCCATCGGGGACCAGAGTACCGCCACGAAACGGGTTGTGATGATCCCGCAGAAAAACAAAACAGCCTCAGGGGACAGCCTGGACGTGAGGGTCCCCAGCAAACCTTGTCTGATGAAGCAGAAAAAGTCTCCCTGCCTCCAGGAAATCGAGAAAGTGCAGAAGCAGCGGGAAAAGCGCAGGCGGCTGCAGCAGGAGATCCGAGCTAGACGCGCCCTCGATGTCAACACCACAAACCCCAACTACGAGATCGTGCACATGATCGAAGAGTATCGCAGGCACCTGGACAGCAGCAAGATCTCAGTCCTGGAGCCCCCGCAAGAACATCGCATCTGCGTCTGCGTGAGGAAGCGGCCTCTCAACCAGCGAGAGACCACCTTGAAGGACCTGGATATCATCACCGTCCCCTCGGACAATGTGGTTATGGTGCATGAGTCCAAGCAAAAGGTGGACCTCACTCGCTACCTGGAGAACCAGACCTTCTGTTTCGACCATGCCTTCGACGACAAAGCCTCCAACGAGTTGGTGTACCAGTTCACCGCCCAGCCACTGGTGGAGTCCATCTTCCGCAAGGGCATGTCCACCTGCTTTGCCTACGGGCAGACGGGCAGTGGGAAGACGTACACTATGGGTGGAGACTTTGCAGGAAGGGCCCAAGATCGTTCTAAGGGCATTTATGCTCTGGTGGCACAGGACGTCTTTCTCCTGCTCAGAAACTCCATATATGAGAAGCTGGACCTCAAAGTCTATGGGACATTTTTTGAGATTTATGGGGGCAAGGTGTATGATTTGTTGAACTGGAAGAAGAAACTGCAAGTCCTTGAGGATGGCAATCAGCAAATCCAAGTGGTCGGGCTGCAGGAGCAAGAGGTGTGTTGTGTGGAGGAAGTGCTGAACCTGGTGGAAATAGGGAATAGCTGTCGGACTTCCAGGCAAACATCTGTCAACGCTCACTCATCCAGGAGCCACGCAGTTTTCCAGATCATCCTGAAGTCGGGAGGGAAACTGCATGGCAAGTTTTCCCTGGTTGATTTAGCTGGGAATGAAAGGGGAGCTGATACGACCAAGGCCAGCCGGAAACGGCAGCTGGAAGGGGCAGAGATTAACAAGAGTCTCCTAGCCCTCAAAGAATGTATTCTGGCTTTGGGTCAGAACAAGCCTCATACCCCATTCAGAGCCAGCAAACTCACACAGGTGCTCCGGGACTCCTTTATAGGCCAGAACTCCTCCACTTGCATGATTGCTACTATCTCTCCAGGGATGACCTCTTGTGAAAACACCCTCAACACTTTAAGATATGCAAACAGAGTAAAAGAATTAAATGCAGATGGAAGGCCCTACCATCGTGGCCTCTATCCAAATGGACATGAGGCATCAAGGATGTTGAAAAGTCACATCGGAAATTCAGAAATGTCCCTTCAGAGGGATGAATTTATTAAAATACCTTGTGTACAGAGTGAGGAGCAGCAGAAAGAGATTGAAGATGTTGAAAGATCTACTCTTTTAGGGAAGGATACCACAACTTCAAGGAAGGGATCTAGCCAATGGTTGGAGAACATCCAGGAGAGAACTGGAGGAGTAAACCATGATGTTGATTTTTGTATTGCCCAGTCTTTGTCCATTTTGGAGCAGAAAATCGGTGTTCTGACCGAGATCCAAAAGAAACTGAAATTATTACGAGCTGACCTCCACGTGAAGAGCAAGGTAGAGTGAAGCCAATGGTGAGAGATCAAGTCCGAAATGCTGCATTGCTGCAGTTTCCACCACTCTTATACAGGAAAACCGTCCAAATTATCTAAATATAAAGATCCTCTTGAAAAAGCTTAAAACATCTTAAAATATGCTGATGTGAAACATGCTCTTTCTTCTGCCTCTGTATTTCTGTAGTTTGTTTTCATCCTGCTGAACAGTAGTTTTCAACAGGGAATGATTCCTCCCCACCCCCCACCAGAACATTTGGCAATATCTGGAAACATGTTTGATTGTCACAACTGGGGGTGATGAGGATACTCGCATACAGTGGGTTGAGGACCAGAAATGCTAAACATTCTTAAATGTTAAACATTCTAAAATATACAGCAGCAGTCCCCAACCTTTTTGATACCACTGACCGGTTTTGTGGAAGAGAGTTTTTCCACGGGTGGGGTTGGGGATGAAACCGTTCCACTTCAGATCATCAGGCATTAGTCTCCTAAGGAGCGTGCAACAACCTAGATCCCTCGCATGCACAGTTCAAAATAGGATTCGTGCTCCTTAAGAATCTAATGTTCCCGCTGATCTGACAGGAGGCAGAGTTCAGGTGGTAATGCCCGCTCACTGCCAGCTTACCTTCTATTATGTAGTCTGGTTCCCAAAAGACCACAGGCCTACCGGTCTGCAGCCCAGGGATTGAGGACCCTGAAGTGTACAGGACAGCTGCTCACAGCAGGTAACTATCCTGTTGCAAACATCAATGCTATCGAGGTAGAGAAACCCTGCTGTAGGAGAAACCGGCTGTGATGAAAGCAGATACACTAAATTTCCAGCTGGGAAAGCAAAACACTGTAAGTTAAAGGAAATACATTGAAAGACACCAAGGGTATACAATGGAGTAAATCTAAGGATACTGCTCATGAATCTTTCTCTTGCATTGCTGTTTAGATTCAAATGGTTTTTAAGATCTAATCATACTGGGAGGCTGGATTTTCCTTGAAACCGTGTATGAGAGCCTAGAATTGAGAGGGCCTTTTTAAAAGAAATATTTGAGTTGAAATGGCAAAGTACTATACTCCCTAGGAGTGATTAAAATGCATGTGTGTAGGGATGTGTGTGTGTGTGTGTGTGTGTGTGTGTGCATGTTTTGCATAAGTAGGGCTTTATTGACTACGGTGTCTTAAATTTTTTTTTTCCTCACATACTCTTTACCACATATTGTATTTATATGCTTCACGTAAAAAGCATTCCTGTATCAAATTGGAGCAGGATATAAGTCAGCAAAACAGTAGAAAAACTTCCACCTACAAATGGAACACATCCCATAAATACCTCAAAAGTAGCGTCAGAAACATTGACACCTTAGACTGATCAGATATTTGAAACATTTTCCTGATTCGAGGATCACAAAGTCCATTCTCGCTTTTTTAAAAAAAGCTAATCTGATATGTAAATACAAATATAACAAATAATACATGCAGCAAACTAATTAATTAGCAAACATTATATAAAATACTGTAACAAAAAAGAAGGATCTTTTGGTTTCACATCTTATCAGTTCCAAATGCTTATTAAAAAGAACTAAATGGAAATGATTTGCAAAAAAAAAAAAAAAGTGCATGGCAGACTGAGGAAATTTAGACAATACATAGTCTCCCAATTTTGCTACTCTTATTATTTTCATAAGTTTGCCTAAAAGTTACAAAGTCCTCATTAACATTAGGATAACTGGCACATTACTATAGAGTAGAAAAATAATGTCCTAGCAAAAACTATCAGTGTGAAACAATAAGGATGACCGTGAACATCTGGTCTTTTGTAATTAATATTTGTGGTCTTTAAAACACAAACACACACACACACACACACACACTTACTAGTGCTTTGATTGGATTGCATTGAATCAACACATTAACTTGATAAAGATTAGTATCGTTACAATTTTGAGTCTTCAATCCATGAATACTCATCTTAGAAGTTTATTTAGTTCTTCATTAATTTCTCTCATTAATCTTTTGTAATTGTCCATGTTGAGGTGTCACATTCCTTTCATTAAAACCATGATTAGATAGTCAATTAGATAATCAATGTTTTTAAGGCTCATCTGAATTTTATCACATTTAAATGTAATCTTCAAAATATTCCTAATGTATACGGGAAAAGTTGGTGTTTGTGTTTGGACTTCTACATTTAATGATAAATTCACTTACTAATTCTAATAGAATTTAAAATATATTATGTTGGATGTGTTTAGGTACATAATTACGGTATTTGTTAATGATAAAAATGTTGTTTCTCCCCTTCCAATTTTTATTCCTTTTATTCAAAAGTATATACTTTTATTATCTTATTCCCATAAGGCCTTGTATGTAATGTTGAATAGAAAAAGTCATAACAGGAATTACCTTGTTCTCTATCTCACAAGAAAATATTTTGACAGTTTAGCAATCAGTATAGTTTAGTGGTTCGACTTTTGTACATAGACCAATCTTACCAGATTCAGAATTTCTTTATCTATATGTAGTTATTGTTAATGAGTGCTAAATTTTATCCTCTCTTTTCTTCATCTATTTAGATGACCATATGATATTTTCCTTTAGTCTCTAAGTGTAAAGAATTGCAATAACTTTTCAAATGTTAGATTAATCTTGCTTTTTGAAACAAATTCAACTTATACTTTTTTATACATCGTTGAATTAGAAATAATAATTAGGTTAGGATTTTTGTGTCTATATTCATGGGAGATACTATGCTATAATTTTCTTTTCTTTTGATATCTTTCTCAGGGATTGGAATTAGATTTGTTAATTCTATAAAACAAAATGAGAAGCCTATTCTCGTTTTTATTTTCTGAAATCATTGGGATTTTTTTTTTTTTTTTTTTTTTTTTGAGGTGGAGTCTAGCTCTCTCACCAAGGCTGGAGTGCAGTGGCAACACCTCAGCTCACTGCAACCACCACCTCCTGGATTCAAGTGATTCTCCTGTCTCAGCCTCCAGAGTAGCTGGGATTACAGGTGCCTGCCACCACGTCAGGCTAATTTTTGTATTTTTAGTAGAGACAGGATTTCGCCATGTTGGCCAGGCTGGTCTCAAACTCCTGACCTCTGGTGATCCACCCACTTCAAACTCCCAAAGTGCTGGGATTACAGGTGGGAGTCACCGCACCAGGCTGGATATGATTTCTATTAAAATTTTGTTAAATACTTCAAAGCTATCTGGCTCTGGAGTTATCTTTATGACAAAATTTTCTAGATTATTTTAATGGAAATAATATTATTCAAGTTTAGACTTAATATTTTTCTCATACCAGTTTTAATAAATTTTATTAATTTATTCTCATAAAACTATACTATAGTCATTATCTATCATGCCCATATTATTGATTTCTTTTTGATCCTGATACTGGTAAATTATGTCTTCTCTTTTTTATTGTTAATCAGACTTGTTATATGTTTATGAATTATATTAGTTTTTTCAAGGAAACTACTCTTAGCTATTTTCTTGATTGTGTCTGTTTTTATTTTATTAATTCAGTTTTCCTTCTTTCTGTTTAATTTCCACTTTTTTCATTTTATTAATTTCTATGCTTACATAATAAATTTGTCATCCTTTTATGATTATTCTTTTAACTACTGCTTTTAGTTAATATACATTATATTTTTATTATTCAAAAAATTGAATACTCAAATATTCAAAGTATTCATTTTCTAATTTTCACTTAACAATAAGGTATTAAAAGCATTGTTATATGCCTATTTTTAAATTTGTTTAATCGCGTTGTTCAAATATTTTATAAAACTTATTTACTTTATCCTTTACCATGATATTAAATTCTTAAACTTTAATTGTAGGCTTAATTACTTTTCCTTTTAATTCTGACAGTTTTCAGTTTATATCTTTTGAGGTTATGTTCTAGTTGCATATAAATTTGGGGTTTTATATATGCCTGTTGAGTTCAGTTTTAACATACTAAATGTTTCTCTTTGTTTTTCATAATTTTTCTTGAATTAAATTATGCATTTCCTAATATTCATATAGAGAATATTTTGCTTTATTTCAGTTTGTATTTCTATGGTATATATTGTGCTGCCCTTTTATTTTGAAACTTTCTGTTCTTTACAGCTAAGATTAATTCTTTATAAAAATATATAATTGGTTTTAAATAGTTTTTTAATCCCATATTATAATTTTTGTCTTTTAATGAAAACATTTATGTCCTTTAGATTTAACGTAGCTACTGATATATTTAGGTTCATGTCTGAGAGAATTTCTTGTAAATTGAAAATCATATCATGCATTCTTATTATTACATTATATTCCTTCATCAAAAGTGAAACTACCTTAAATATTTTAGTTCATTGTTTCCCAGATTTTATGCTTTTTATCTTTTAATTATATATATATATATATATTTTAAGGCTATATATATATGCTTTTAATACATCATTATTAATATTTAAATAGTGAATACACATTTAAATAACTCGTTTATTTTTCTAATATTCTTAATTCTGTATGCTTTATATTTAATTATTTATATCTAATACTTTATACTTAATTCTTTACTATTTCCATTTAGGATCATTTTTCTTCTTACATGACTCATATATGTGTATGTAAGAGTAAGCCTGTTAGTGAAAATTCTATTAATTTAAATAATCTTCATTTTACCTTCTCTTTTGAAGTATATATTTGCTGCTTATAGAATTCTTGGTCACCTATTCTTTCATTTATGTATTTATTTATTTATTTGCCCTTCAAAGAAGTCATTATTTTGTTTTATTATTTTGCCATTTCTATTAAAAATTAACTGTCATTTTCAGGAACTTTTAAGATTTTTTTTCTCCTGATTTCAAATCAGGATTGCTTTTTCTATAATGCAACAAGGGTGTTTTTCTTATTTATTCTTGTGTTTTATAAAATTTTTAAATCTATCACTGATATCCTTCATCGGTTTTGATAAAGTATTGGAGTCTCACTCTGTCACCTAGGCTGGAGTGCAGTGGCGTGAACCCGGCTCACTGCAACCTCCACCTCCCAGGTTCAAGCAATTCTTCTGTCTCAGACTCCTGAGTAGCTGGGACTATAGGCGCCTGCCACCATGTCTGGCTCATTTTTGTATTTTTAGTACAGACGGGGTTTCACCATGTTGGCCAGGCTGGTCTGAAACTCCTGACCTGAGGTGATCCACCCGTCTCAGCCTCCCAAAGTGCTGGGATTACAGGCATGAGCCTCTAGCCCCACCAAAGTATCAACTTTCAACAGTTCAAATATTATTTTTAGATCTTTCTATGTCTTCCCTTCTTGGAAATTACAAATACTTAAGTATTCTACATGTTTCATAGTATTTTATCTAGTTTGCATTAATTTATCTCTTAATGCTTCAGTTTGGATACTATCTAATTGCCTATCTTCCATTTCACTAATCCTCTTTGTCAAATCTATTAAACTCATGCATTAAATTTTTAATTTCAACTTTTATTCTTAATTCTAGGATTTTCACTTGACTCTTAAAGGAGATCTCTGTTTGTCCTGTTGATTTAAGTTGTTCAGTACTTTGCGTTCATATGCCTAGCATGTTTTGATTAAATGCTGAACAATATGTATGATATAACGTGAAGGCTCTATATGATGTTACATTTTTCCAAAGAGGATTTATTTTTCTTTCTGAAGACAAATAGAGTAAAGGCATATCACCTTGATCCCTTGTTCTGGTTTACTCTTAATTTTTGGGCTTAGCATGTCTGGCTTATTAACTAAAAGTTTCTACTTTCATGGACTCTTGCTTTTCTAAATCTATAAGCTTGATAAATTATCCGCTGACTTTTAATCTGTTTCCAACTGCTTTATGATTTTTTTCATGTTTGAACCTTGTTCTATGCATGCACAGTCTTAGAGTTAGCAATACATTAAGGAGAAATTGCATGTAGATTGTTTATGTCAATTCTCTGTCATCCCTTTTTTTTTTTTTTTTTTTTTTTTTTTTTTTTTTTTTTTTTTTTTTTTTGCAAAACCAGTCTTGCTGGCTCTGGTAGTCCTGAACTTTAATGTTAGGGTTTTGTGAAACTGTTTCCCTGTGAGACTGCAACAGTATTTACTTGGCTACTGCTTTCTTTTTGGGCTTACTGTTCAGTCTCAAGAATCAGCAAATGCTCCAAGAGGGAAAGGTAGCAGTGAATATAAATCTCAATGTGGTTTCCTTTTGCCTGTGATTTCTTAAAAAATTGTTATTGAGATGTAATTTACATAATATAGTTATATGTATTTTTCTAAGGATTTTTACGTTCAAATCTGTAGAATACAACTTAAAACTTCTACTTCAGTAAAAAATTGCTTGCTATTTCTGTTTGCTTCCGTTGCATTAAAATTTTTTCTTAATTAGTGCGCATTCATATTTCCATTGACATTAGTATTTTTTCCTGAGAATATGTATGGTACTTGAAATAATGTAAAACTACAGCATACAATTTTATATTGAATATTATAAAATAAAATATTATGTATATGAAAAAAACTCAGAAAATAAATTAATTGGAGTCCACTATAAGAGAATTGTTGACAACTTGCCCAGATGCCCTGAAGTTAAAAAAAAAGATTGTAAGCAAATTAACGCTTTAACAAGATGGTAGAAAAAAAGTCAGAACTGCTAAATTAAGAAAAATAAATACTTTCAGTACTTTGAAAACATCCATTTACACACAAAAACTTGACATGCTAATTATAAGCTATGCTTATCTATTAATTGAAGTAGATTTTTTCCTATCCTATAGTGGACAAACTTATTTTGAATGACTGCATAAACTTGCACTTAATAAAACTACTTTTAAAATACCAAACTTAAGGTTTTATAATTGCAAGTTTTTCTTCCCATAATTAATCTGTGATCATAAGTTTTTGTACTATTAATATTATTCTACTACTTTTTATTTGGTAAAATTATTTTCATAATCTATATGACAAAACTGTATCAGAGCCCTAGATAAATATTTATGTGCTTCTTAGGTGAACGTATAAATTATTTTTTGCTTGCAATTTGATTACAGCTTTAAAATATTCTTGTAGAAGGAATACAGTTTCTATCATGTGTTGCTTAAGAAAACAAATGTCAAATAACCTGTTATTCAAAGTATAGATATTATCTTCAAAGCAAACCTGTCATTTATAAACTGTTTAATTCTTTTTATTCTCCAAAAGAGCAACTCCAGATAGCAAACCTTAATACATCATTTTTCTGAATTTGGTTTTTTTCCTAGTTAAGGCATTTTCTTTCTAATGTAACATAAATGTAATGTCTGAATTTTTTTTAAAAAGGCTTAAAGAAGATATTGGCCAAACAAGATATTAAGGGCTTAAACAAGCTATTGATCCAAATTACTAATTGAAGATAAAAACAGAACAGAGAGAGGTTGCCTCTGCACTTCTAAAAACCATCCGTGTTTGAGGTAATTCTAAACATGAATGAAGCTGTCTATTGGTCATAGCTAGAATACAAGGGCTTGAATGGTAACAGTAAGAAGGTACACAGTAATCTGGAGCAGGAAAAAATGGAAATAATTATCAAAGCAACAATTACAAATAGAAGTAATTAAAGGTTATGGCATGGTGCCAGTTAACCAATATACCATGCTCACACTCATGTCTGTCTTGAAGTTATGAGTATAGAAAGGGATGAATAAATTAGGCCATGGTGGAGAATCTAAATAGTTTTTACATTGTCTGGACACGAGTCCAAATGTTGAGATTAAAATCAAACAACCCAAGTGAGCCAAAACACCTGCCTTAGAGTTAAATATTTTGGGTTGGACTTAAGGCTTTGTCACCTAGTAGCTATGTGAATTCAGACAAGCTTTTGACCCTCTGTATTATTTATTATTTTTTCATATCTGTTAAAAAACAGTCTAAAATTATCCACTATGCCAATCTCACAGAGTCATTTTGGAGGATCAACTTAAGTTTCAATAAAATAAGATTTTACTAATCATCTTCTATGTCTTCTTCTTACTTGTTACCTTACTGTGTTCCTTACTACTCTTACCATTCAAGCCCTTGTATTCTAGCTATGACCAGCAGACAGCTTCATTCATGTTCAGAATCAACCCAAACACAGACGGGTTTTAGGAGTGCAGAGGCACCCTCTCTCTGTCCTGTTTTTATCTTCAATTAGTAATTTGGATCAATATCTTGTTTATATCTTATTTGGCTAGTATCTTATATGAATTTCACCTATGAGAAAAAGTATAGCTGTCTTTGTGTTTCAAATCGGTTTTTACATTGATACATCATTCTGCCCAACGACAGAAAGTACAATTTTCACATGACCAGTTGACACATGTGAATGACTAGTCCTCAGGATTTGCTTGCATTGGTAAACAGCTGATTTTAACAAGTGGTTATAGCTCTCTTTTTTTTTTTTTTTTTTTTTCCTTTTTTTAACCTTTATATTATATTCAGGGGCACACGTGCAGGTTTGTTACCTAGGTAAGCTTCTGGGGGGATTTGTTGTACAGATTATTTCATCACCCAGATCTTAAGCCTAGTACCCATTAGCTGTTTTTCCTGATCCTCTCCCTCCTCCCACCCTCCACCCTCCAATAAGCCCCAGTGTGCGCTGTTCCCTCTATGTGTCCATGTATTCTCAGCATTTATCTCCCACTTTCAAGTGAGAACATGCAGTATTTGGTTTTCCTTTTCTACATTAATTCTCTAAGGATGCCTCCGGATGCATCCATGTCCCTGCAAAGGACATGATCATGTTCTTTTAATGGCTGCATAGTATTCCATGGTGTATATGAATCACATTTATTTTACTGAGTCTATTATTTATGAGCATTTAGGTTGATTCCACGTCTTTAATATTGTGAATAGTGTTGCAATGAACATACATATTCATGTGTCTTTATAACAGAATGATTTATATCCCTTTGGATATATACCCAGTAATGAGATTGCATAGTCAAATAGTATCTCCATCTTTAGGACTTTGAGGAATTGCTACATTGTCTTCCACAATGGTTGAACTAATTTACACTCCCACAAACAGTGTATAAGCATCACCTTTTCTCTGTAACCTCCCCAGGCTCTGTTATTTTTGAGTTTTTAGTAATAGCTTTTCTGACTCGTGTGAACTGTTATCTCTAATGCATTTCTCTAATGATCTGTGAAGTGGAGCTTCTTTTTTCATATGATTGTTGGCTGCATGCATATCTTCTTTTGAAAGGTGTCTATTCATGTCCTTTGCCTACTTTTTAACAGAATTAATTTTTTTAAAATAAATTTGTTTAAGTTCCTTATAGATTCTAGATATTAGAACTTCATTAGATGCATAGTTGGCACAAATTTTCTCCCATTCTGTAGGTTGTCTGTTTACTCTTTTGATAGTTTCTTTTGCTGTTCAGAAACTCGTTAGTTTAATTATATTCCAAATGTCAGTTTTTGCTTTTGTTGTGATTAATTTTGGAGCCTTCATCAGGAAATCTTTTCCCCTGCTTATGTCCTGAGTAGTATTGCCTAGGTTTTCTTCCAGGATTTTTATACTTTGAGTTTTACATTTAAGTCTGTAATCCTTCTTGAGTTAATTTTTAATTTTTGTATGTGGTATAAGGTGTTTTTTTGTTTGTTTTGTTTTGTTTTGTTTTGTTTTTTGAGATGGAGTTTCACTGTTGTTGCCCAGGCTGGAGTGCAGTGGCGCTATCTTGGCTCACCACAACCTCTGTTTCCTAAATTCAAACAATTCTCCTGCCTCAGACTCCCAAGTAGCTGGGATTACAGGCATGTGCCACCATGCCTGGCTAATTTTTTGTATTTTTCGTAGAGATGGGGTTTCTCCATCTTGGTCAGGCTGGTCTCGAACCCCCAACCATAGGTGATCCTCCTGCCTCGGCCTCCCAAAGGGCTGAGATTACAGGCATGAGCCACCATGCCCAGCTGGGTAAGTTAATTTTTGAATGTGTATTTGTATGTGGTATAAGGTTGAAACTGAAAGGGTACAGTTTCTATCTTCTGTATATGGCTAGTCAGTTATCATAGAACCATTTATTGAATAGGAAATTCTTTCCCTGTTGCTTGTTTTTGTCAGGTTTGTCAAAGATCTGATAGTTGTAGGTGCGTAGTCTTATTTCTGGGTTCTCTATTCGTTTCCATTGGTCTATATGTCTATCTTTGTACCAGTACCATGCTGTTTTGGTTACTGTGGCTTAGTAGCATAGATTGAAGTCGGGTAACATGACACTTCTAGTTTTGTTCTTTTTGCTTAGGATTGTGTTGGCTATTTGGGCTCTTCTTTGGTACCAAATGAATTTTAAAATCATTTTTTTTTCCTAATTCTGTGAAGAATGCCATTGGTAGTTTAATAGAAACAGTGTTGAATTTAGAAATTGCTTTGGGCAATATGGTCATTTTAACAATATCGATTCTTCCTATCCAGGAGCAGGAGATGTTTTTCCATTTGTTTGTGTCATCTCTGATGTCTTAAGCAGTGCTTTGTGCTTTTCTTTTTAGAAATCTTTCACCTCACTGGTTAATTGTATTCCCAGGTATTTTATTCTTTTTGTGGCAATTGTGAATGGGAGTACATTTCTGATTTGACTCTGGGCTTGACTGTTGTTGGTGTATAGGAATGTTAGTGATTTTTGTGCATTGATTTTGTATCCTGAGACTTTGCTGAAGTTGTTTATCAACTTAAGAACTGTTTGGGCTGAGACTATGGGTTTATCTAGGTATAGGGTCATGTCTGCAAACAGATATAGTTTGATTTCCTCTCTTCCTATTTGGATGTCCTTTTTTTCTTTCTCTTACCTAAGTGGCCTGGCCAGGACATCCAATAGTATGTTGAATAGGAGTGGTGAGAGAGGGCATCCTTATAATAAGGGGTCATATCTCTACACTGGCACCTACCTGTATTCAGCTTTTCAGTTTGACCCCCAACAAGAAACTCCACCATCACTAGCTAATGCTATTCCTTTAACCTAGCCACAGGGTTTCTTTAGGTATTTTGGCATCTGCTGTCACGTCTGTGTTTCACTCAGCTCTATAGAAAAACATTTAACTCTCTCCTGCCACCTACCAGAGATATTCCCTGAGGCTCTGTATCTTTGGCTTTAGCCATTGCTTGACTACATGCAACTCTCTCAACACCCGTGAAGAACCTGCCAGAATGTAGGAACACAACGAGGAATGTGAGCATGGGTTAGCTCACTCTTTCAGGACTTAAACTAATGTAGGGTTTTACCACAACCCTGTAAGATATGGCCCAGAGAAAAAAAAAGAACACAAGACAACAGTTGTCCCTCTATGATCCTTCTCTTGTTCTCTTCCATTCTATAACCATTGGGATCTCATCTGAGTAGGAAAGCAAGAAAAATTTGTTTATGGGATAAACTTTATGACCTGTGTCTTGTAAGATTATACTTCAGAAAAACAAAAGTTCACCCTCTTGCACTTCTAAAAGCCTTTTCTCTCAAGATCATAATCTCTATTTTCAGTACCAAAAGTCTATTTTAACACTAAAAAATAAAATATTGACCCCTTTGTTTTCCCCTGATTTTTTTTCCCTGAAAGACACAATCCCATATTTTCCTAGCTGTTGGGTAAGGGCTGAAAATACAATAAATTGTGTTTGAAGTGTGAGGGTAGCACTGACAAAGGTATAGACACATCAGTCAATAATTCAACATATTCCTATGCATGACCTTTCCCCCATTAGAAATAAAAGACTGAGAAAAGAGGCCCTGCTATTCTTTTGACATCTGTGTTCTCAGCATCTAGAATAGCACCTGGAAAATGAATATTTGTTGAATGAAGACTTGTACATAAAATGGCTCAAATCCTCATCAACACAATCACCCACAGAAGTATTGAAAGAGAAAAGGACTAGAGGCAGAAACCTGAGAAAAACAAATAATTTAAGGTGCAAGATAGTGGACAAATTGTGAGTGAAGGAGGATAAGAAGGAGAGGTCAGCGAATTAGAAGAAAAACTAGGGGAAAAAAAGAAAAGTGGTACAGAAAGCAAAGAAGGAGAGAATTCAAAGGGCAGAGAGAGTAAACTATGTTAAGAAGAAAATAAAAATCAGTGATCTAGTAGAATAAAGGCTTAAGAGCAGGTCAATGGTTTTGACGATGTATAGGCCATTAATAAACTTTGAGAGATCAGCTTGAATGAAATTGTTGGTTCAGAAGTCCAATTGCAAAGGACTGAAGAGTCAGAAAGCAGCTAGGATAATGAATGTGAAAGTGCTTCCTAAATCCTAAACCACTTTAAAAATGTAATTAGAATATACAGTTTGTTAGATTTAGGTCCTGGTTGTTGCTCATTCACCAAACTTTCTGAATTCATCTGTTTTTCTTGGCATCAAGCACAGGCAGCTAGGATTTTAGCTGAGTATGTCACAATCAATGAAACAGATGTTAACATTTCCTTAACATTTTTCTTCTTCCTTGACCTAACCTTTCTTCATAGCATGCCCAGGTTTAAATTAATGCACTGTCTTTAAACAATCTTCAAATGTACCCCATTTCTCTAGGTCATTTCAATAGGTCATCTTCCTATTGCTAACACCTTCACAACTTGCCTTCAGCTTCTTAAAAAAAATCTGATTTGTTTAGGTAAAATTGATAAAACTTTGAATGTGTCCTTGACCTCAGCCACGAGATCTGGAACACAATCTATCACTTAACCATGCCTCAGAACTGGCCCCAATTGCATTATTTTGAATACTTCTTCTTTCTTGGCTTCTCTATCCCTGATTTCCATTTTTATGGATTTCCTGTCTATCAAGTGAACTACTAGACATTGCACAAACTTAAAGATATAATTAATTATACTCTGAAAGTTTTCCTGACTCGGGCATATATTTCTCAAATAACCTCATTCTAACTTTCCTTTTAATGACACCTAATTCTGAGAACATTAATAGAAAGGCATAAAATCAGAAATTTTAGATTGGTTATATTTAAAATAATTCAGAAAGTAATGGTTTGAGTATATTAATTTGTTTCATAGAGAAAACACTAGCAGATATTAATATTTAAAGGTTCCTGCCACTATTCTAGATTTTTCTACCAGAACCTTATAACTTATCTTTTCAGCACCAGAACTGTTTATGAAGAAGAATAATCAAATGAAATAATTTCATAGTTATTTTTATTGGCAAAAGAGTGACATCTATTGTTCAGTGTTATATAAAATGGAATTTAAAAATCAAAAACAATGCCTTATTTTTAATGTGATTAACTCCAGAATAATAACTTCTTAAATTTATTGTTTCAAAGAGATTAATGGGTGATATTCAGTAATTCATTTTTATTATGAAATCAAATTTAGGTGATTATTTAAGATCATGAACATGTAATTATGATTCAAAGGCTCAGGATCTGTCTAGGTACTAAAAGTAGAGAGGAAGAAATAAGACAATAAAAATATAGAATAAAATTCTTAAAGGTGACTACTTTTATATATATATATATATATTCTTCTTGCTATAAATCAGTCAAATATGTTTACTGAAATCTGTGAATTTGCAAATTGAATTCTGAATTCAAGGCAAGTTTCTGTTCTTATCTTAATTCTGTTGTTAACTACGTCTATGAAGTTAAACAAGTTGCTTTCATCTTGGCTACAGTTTATTATCTACAAAAATATGAGTATGAGACTTGAACTGAAGGTAGTCAACTTCCTGCTAGCATTTATTTTTCCATAAGATGCTATTCAGAATCACTACATTAAGCAAACATTTTTAAAGTTTGACCATACTGAGTGTCCATAATGATATGGAAGAATTGAAATTCTCAAACACTGATGTTAGGAGTATAAATAAATACAGTCCCTTTCAAAAGCAATTTGAAAATACCCTGTAAATTTTAAGGTGGACTTATCCCATCATCCTGCTTTTCCATTTGTGTAAGCACTTTATAGGGAATTCCCACACATATACACAAGGAAGTATTTTCAAGAACTACATCATTGCAACATTGAAAAATTAACAATAGAGTGTTACAGGAGAATTGATAAAATCTTGCATCTGTACCCACTGATATATTTTATAATATAAACATAAAATGATTGAATTACAGTAGCATCTATCAACATGGGTAAACCTCAGTCAAACAATATGAGTAAAAGAGGCACGTTTCAGATTATGCAGCAAATGATCTTTTATATAAGAAACCAAAATGTTTCTATTCATTGACTATAGGCACACCATAGATAGAAAAGTATAAAATATTCATGAGAATAATAAAGAACAAATTCATGACAATGGTCACCTATGGAAATGCAGGGAAGTTAATGTGACCAGAATGGATACATTGGGACTTGAACTGCATCTGAAATGTTTTCCTTATTGAACAAAAAGAGAGAAAGTCATGTGAAGCAAAATAAGGCAAATTGAGGAGCGGTTTTCATTGAGTTATGGGCAGATTGATTCTTATTAGAAGATTATACTTTTCTGCAGGTTTAAAATATTCATAATTTTGGTAAAAACAATATTAACATTCTAATTCTAAATCTCACAGAAAACTGAGTACCTAATCTTTTTTGTATGTTTTTGGGCATTTTTATGAGATTAGAATTTAATGACAAGTGTATGATAAGACTTGAAACATAGCTTTTCTCTCTCCAGTCCTCATATTTGTTAAAACAAAAAAAAGCACAGCAAGAATAATTTTTCACATAGGCTTTTAAATTGGCTTTGATGGAACTCTGTTCCACAAGGAATATCGGATTAGACTTTCTAAAGCTGAGCCCAGCCATGGGTTCATACCCTCAGATTACTATTAGTTGAGTAAATTCCTCCCTTCTTGAGGTCCCAAGACAGCTTGAGGTTCCTGGGCATATTAGAAAGTGACATTCCTTACTTACCACAGGTTAGGAACCCTATACAGGGACAGTGTAGACAAGGTATGAAGCCAGTTTTCCCACGTGGCTTTTATTGGCTCTGCAAGTCAAGCTTGATTCCTTAAAGGCAAGCACACCCTTCCAGTCAAAGTCTTAGTAAAACAACCAGTTTCTCCAATTGTGTCCTGTTACAAAAGAAAATGGATTCTTATTGCACCTATCCTACTAATCATATTGCCATAAGTTAAGAATACTCACAAATAGTTTCCAAATTCTACTGAAACCACGCGAGAGAAACAAATATGCCCCAAATTTTGTTCACAGGAGTATACCTTACTCAATTGTTAAAAGCTGCAGGCCAGGCGTGGTGGCTCACACCTGTAATCCCAGAACTTTGGGAGGTGGATGCAGGTGGATCACAAGGTCAGGAGTTTGAGAGCAGCCCGGCCAACATGGTGAAAACCCGTTTCTACTAAAAATACAAAAATTAGCTGGGTGCGGTCGTGGGTGCCTGTGATCCCAGCTACTTGGGAGGCTGAGGCAGGAAAATTGCTTGAACCCAAGAGGCAGAGGTTACAGTGAGCCAAGATTGCGCCACTGCACTCCAGCCTGGATGACAGAGCAAGACTTCGTCTCATTAAAAAAAAAAAAAAAAAAAACTACAGATAGCTCAAAAGAAAAGTTTTCTTGACTCTGAAAAACAAAACAAGCACTAGCCATGTTTTAAGCAAAAAGTTAAAAAAGATGACTTCCGTTGTTAGTTCAGTCCATTCAGTTAACTCTTGTTCTGCTTGATATTCATGAACGTTTCAGCTCTTAGTGAGTCTGAATGTTTTTCTTTTATTCTAATGTCACAATCTCCAAAGATATCAGAAACCTGCATTTGAGAGCACCTGTGAAAGTCCTGTATAAACCATCTTTTGAAAAGGATCAAAGCAAGACAACAATTGTCTGTGAATGACAAAATGTCCAGGGTAGTTACAGTCAAAAACAGAATTGACAAAGAAATGTGGTTATTTCTGTGGATTACAATAACTTAATGTAATAACCTCATTATGATGGATAACATATACTGAGACATTAGAATTTTAGAAATCTCATGTAATTTTGGAACACATATTAATATTATTCACTAAAATATAACCCAAAGAAGATTTAACCTTATTTTTATTTTGGCAATCTTGTGTAATGAAACATGTCAAATAATTCTATTTACCTCTCCTTTGGATGCTCTAGGGGCCCTCTGTAGCATCCAAAAGTTAGAGATCCGGAAAGACAATTTTGAAGCTGAAATTTGATTTTGGAAAGCCTATCAAATATGTTAAAGGTTTAAAACCGTTGATACTGTGAAATAGAATTCCAGGTTACCATAATTCATCTATTTGGTCAAAAGAAGACTCAAAACATTTTTTACAAAGGGGAAAAAGATTTTACTCATTAAGAGGGAAGACAAAGCTTTCCAAACAATCTGTCTCTTGTCTTTCCCTTCCTTTTTTGATAGTTTATTCTCAAGACAGAAAAGAATCCTTCATTATCCTTTAATGTTACGTGAAAATCTTGTTTGAGAGAAAAGAAAGCCAAATTCCACCCTTGCATTTGTCTACTATTAATATCAACATCAATTTTTTAAATGAACTTTGTAAAAAAATTTATTTTAAATTTTTAACAATTTTAAATATAATAAACTATAATATAATAATTTATTATATTGTATTATATTATTATTATATTATAATTCTATACAATCTTAGCTAGTTTGACAATGAGGTGAGATTCTTATAAACCTTTTATAACCCCTTACCAATTTCTGTTAAAGAGCAGATAAGTGCCTTAATAAAATCTTGTTGTGCTTTTATTTCAATGCTTAATTTATGGAAAAAAATATATACTTTTGAATTTAGTCAATATGTTCACACAGAGAATTTCTTTTACAAGGTTAATTTTTACAAACTCTCCACAACTTGTTTAAACCTTTAGCTTTATCTTATCTAATTTAAGACAATCATTTAACCCTCTCAACTAGGCAAAAATTTACATTCCCATGCCTTCTTATAATCGTACCTTCTTATAATCTTTTACTAAAGACACATTTTATTTTCCTTACAAATCTTGCACGTAAATCTTTTTTCTGTAGTCTTAATTACGTGTTATAATGGTAACTCTTAGCAATTTTTAATTTTGGTGTAAAACCCAGTTATTTTAATTATGTACTAAGCACAGATAAGGTCTTTTTCCAGCATATTTAGGGGTATGGTTAATTCCATATGTCCACAGACCTTACCAAACTGTAAAGCAGACAAGTTAAACAATTTTCAAAAGCCAAAGAAGCAGTTTATGACCTTAAAGCATGTATCAAAACTAGTATCTGACCTGTATAATTTAGGCCCCATATTTACATTTTGAATATATTTGTATTTTACCAATAATCATTAAAACAATATTAAAGTTATATAAACTAAAAGGTATCAGAGCTTTTATTTTTCCTTTAAAAATATTTGATCTAAGCTCTTATTTTTTAAGCCAACTCATTAGAGCTCTTTTAATAGAAACACCACACACATAACACATAGATACATACAGACAGATAGTAGAAGATCCACTAGTTGTACAAATATTCATTTGCCAGTCTCCTAATTGGATTATTCATCTCAGGCTGGAGCCCTTCCAGAAACAAGTCTAGGAAAGCATATGATTTAACAGAGCCTTAGTTTTTGAGAGGGATCCATCCGCTTTTAATTCGTGGAGTTTCATGAGGAAAACAGACTTTTATCCCAAAACGGGGTCTGTCACACCTTGTCTGTTTTTCCCAAACAGTACCAGGCTATTAGAAGTTATCTTAGGGCCTCTCATGTGTGCATTAAGAGTGGCAAGACAAAATGGAGACAAATAGTTTAGCCAACTGAGAAAACAAAACAAAACAAAACCATTTTTCCAGCAAAACGAGATCCAAGAAGAGAAAAAACAAAACAAAAAGCCATAAAGGCCTTTTAAATATACCCGTAGCTTGGATAACCACTTTTAATTAAGCTGCATGTTAACCATAGACCTATTTACAAAAATTCTTTTAAATCCCTTATTGCTCTACTTTAGCCCCACCAAGCAACCAATATTTCTGGCTTTTAACTTTACCTCACAGGTGAAACCAATAGGCCTCGATTAAGGTTATGACTTAACCATGAGTGTACAAGGTACTTTCAAAGAAGTGGTAAAGCAGTTTTTACAAAACACCCCCAATATTGTATATAAAGAAGAGACAGGTGCCACAAAAAAAGAAGGAAAATGCCTTAGAAAAGACAGGATTGGAACAAAGCCTATATTCTCATCCCCAAGGGCAAAGGTGGTAGGTGAGAGCCTCCTCTGCAGCCATGTCACTTGTTCTTAACTGGCTAACAGAGAATCGGTGCTCCATCTGTTTTCAGAAAATGTCTGAGGACCAGAAGGCGCAGAAATGAAAGTGAAAGTGGGTTTGGGTCCACATTTATTACAAGCCCCCAGAAAATGACGCAGGATTTTACTTGGTCTTTTTGCCAGCTGGGTACCTCTGGCTGGCAAGGCTCCTGGGTCTCACTCAGACATGCTACCTGCTGCAGGAGGTGCCCCACCCACTTGGCCCACCCAGGCTGAGTCTGGCTTGCACACAGGTTCAGCCCGCAGCTGTGCTGGATGTGCCTTAGCTCACCTGTGCTACAGTTTCTACACACATCCAGTGGTTCCTGAGCTCTGGTCTGGCCTCTGAGAAGAATAAGGATACTCCGACAATTGAAGAGTGAGGAGGGCAGAGAATGATTTTATTGAGCAACAGAACAGCTCTCAACAGAGAGAGAAACTAGGAGTGGTTCCCCATCCCTGTAGTTATGTGGTTTCTTTCTCAGTGTGGCTGAGTCTGGGGCTTTTATCCCTAATTTAGTCTTCATCTAAAGAGAGCCAGAATAGATCATTCAGGCGATTTGGGGGGAAGGACATTTAATTTTATAAGAAAACATGTTTATTAGTATGATTTTTTAACTGAAATGATTAAACGGCCAATTCAATGAAAGCGATGGTACTTGTGATCATGTGTGACTACAACATTAATATTAAGCTCAGTTACCATCGACCAGCAACAAAAGAAATAAGAACCATATATAATGGCCCTTTAAAGAAATCACAATGTGACATTATAAGCATTTTCTAGTATACGATATGGTAGATAATGGTTCTACTAGAAAACCAAATCCCTAATGTGACGTCAAAGAGCTTCTGCACAGTGGTTGAATCTAGATTGCAAGATGCTCTGTTCCCCAGAAGCTCTAGGGCCTGCTAATGGAGAAGAAAAAATTGGTTGCTGCCAATTATTACCTAGAGTCTTGGGCCCTGAAAGCAGTATTTCCCTCTACTATAAATTGTTATACTTTTAAAAATGTTTCTAAAATTACAAAAATTATCAAACTGGTAGTATTTGGGGGAGGGGGGAATCAGCCCTTAAAAATGTAATGCTTAAAAAATGTAATTTTGGACAATAACAATAAAACAAGTTTTTGTTTAGCTTCATGGCTCCTTAAAGCTCTCTCGTTTAAATTAAAATATATGCAACCCATGCATTCATTTGACTAACAAATATATTTGAACTTCTATTGTATGACACCACTCAGCGGAGTATTCATTGGCTCTTCATAGCCTTCATAACATATCATAGATGTCTTTGAAGTTTATTTATGTGGGGAGAGTGGGAGATGTCAAGGGAAGACATGGAACCTAGGATACATTCCAATGGGATGGGCAAGAGGCAAAGACACAGCCCCAGAGTTTACTCCTAGTCTAACTTTCCTCCTCATTATATGCCTCTTCAATACCACTTTCCTCTCACCCACCCTTTACTCAAGTAGAAAGGCCAAGGCTTGCTTTCTACTCAAATGCTTATAGGAATGCAGATGCCAAGGCTACAATTTCCTGGTCTGGGATAATATGAAAGAAACATCTAAAAATCTTGTAACATGTCTGCTGAGGTAGAAAGTTATGAAAACACCCGTGAAACAGAAGAGAGAGAAACTCAAAGGTCAAGTCCCCATGGATATGTTCACTCGAGGTCAGAAGTTATGGAGCACAAGTTTATGAGGAGTACAGAGTATATATAGTTTCTGGCCTCTTATTCAGCTGTCTCCAAATATCATCTTGTGTCCTATTTTCAAAATTTGCCATTCACTTTTGCTTATATAAAGTTTAATTATATTAATACAAATATGTAATATATAATCGTTCTATTGCTGATACAACTAATTGCAACAATCTTAGTGGCTTTAAAAAAAAAAAAACCCAATTTTATTGTTCAGCAGTTCTGTAGGTCAGAAGTCCACTCTCGCTGGGATAAAATCAAAGTGTTGGCAGGCAGGGCTGTGTTTCTTTTCGAAACCTCTAATGAAGAATCAGTCCCACTGTCTTTTTCAGCTTCTGGGGGTCATCTGCATTCCTTGGCTCATGGCCGCCTTCCTCTTTCTTCAAAGCCAGCAAGTTTGCATTTCTCTGACCTTTGCTCTATCATCTGTCTCTTGCTCGTTGACTATGACAGGGAAATGTTATCTGCTTTGAAGGATTTCTGTGATGACCTTAGACTCACCCAGATAATCTCAAAATAAACTTTCCATTCCAGGGTCCTTAACCTCAATCATACCTGCAAAGTCCCTTTTACCATGTGAAGTAGCATATCCACAAGTTTGAAGGATCAGTTTGTAGACATCGTTGGAAGTTACTATTCTAATATACATACATATCAGAATAATTATATATGTATATTTGCATATATCTCTATCATGGATTTATATGCACTAATATTATATACACTTATTTGTATGTACTCATATATGTGTGTATATAACATGAATATATACATTTATATATGTGTGTGTGTGCGTATATATGAGATGAATTTGAAATGGTAAGGACATCAACACAGAATGAGGACAAGGACTCAGTGCTAACCCTTCTGTGACTGGCCCTTTCTATACGTAATCTTTTTGAATTTTCAAAACAATCCAGCAAGTTAGATGAAATTATCCAAAGTCAGCAGATAAAGAAACGCGTTTGCAGAGAAGTCTAGTAATTTACCGTAAGTCACATAGTTTTCATGTGTCTCTCTCAAAATTCAAACACAACGTATCTTCTACTACCAAGGCCAATTTAAAATGAAGAAGTATGATTTAGAGGGAGCCATATTACCAACATGTAAAATTTTAAAACAATAATTTTTAGATCAAATACTTTACTTAAAAGTCTGACTATTAAGACAAACCTGGCATATTTGTGACTGCTTCTAGAAACCTCTTCTCAGTAAAAGGCACCATGGTATGGTATTGGACAATCAGGAATCTCATTGTCCTTTTGATGCCCCCTCCCCTTTTCCCTCACTACAATTTAAAGTCAAAACATCACCATGTTCTTCTTTCCCTTCCTTTTATCTATCTCTTAATCTCATCTATTAGCATTGCCACTCCTCTAGTGTACAGGAGATCATTTGGTGGTTGACTTTAAAAGCCTTCTAACTTCTAACTGGTTCTCTGCCTCCTGTCTTGTTCACCTCACTCCTACTATCCATTCTCCATTATTACAGAGTGAGCACTTTAAAATTACATATTAACCTGAAGCTCTCTGACTTAAAGGCTTTGAAATCCTCTCCATTTCCCCCATTGCTCTTAAGACAAGAACAAACTTATTTTACAAGAACTGCCTAGTTGGCTTCTGCTTTCTGCATCAATGTATCTCCCATAACCATCCCATACCTGCTTTCCTCCTTCACACAATTTTATCTTCTATTTAGTTTCTTTCCATTCCTAACACACACACACACACACACACACACACACACACACACACACACAGAGGAACCCCTCTTATCTGGTCTTTTTCATAATCTGTCCCTCTGGAAAATTCTCATCTAAATTGTTCATTTGGGCCAGATGCAGTGGCTCATGCCTACTCAACTTAATCCCAACACTTTGGGAGGCCGAGATGGGCAGATCACCTGAGGTCAGGAGTTCAAGACCAGCCTGGCCAACATGGTGAAACCCCGGCTCTACTAAAAATACAAAAATTAGTCGGCATGGTGGCAGTGACCTGTAATCCCAGCTATTCGGGAGGCTGAGGGAGGAGAAACGCTTGAACCTCACTCCAAGCAGGGAGACAAGAGCAAAACTCTGTCTCAAAAAAAAAAAAAAAAAAAAATTCATTTGGATGAGTTTTGCATATCCTCTGAAAAGCCTTCCCCGAATTTCCAAGTCTGAATTAGTTACTCTCATATATATCCTCACAGCATCATGTATATCAAAACATTTATTACCCTAAAATTTCCTCATCTGTTTATAGGTTGTATCTCACCCCACAATTAGACCCTACTTTAGAGGACAGGAGTCATGTTCTTAAATATTTGCATTTTTAAAAATTACATCTTTACCTTTTTCCGAGACCATAATTACTTACATATGCATCTTAGAATAATTTCTACATGTAGTCTCCACTTTAAAGCTAGTAAAATACTAATATAATTTATAAATTTCCATAGCTAAGACAAATAATATGAAAAAACAGAAGTTATTAATTTTTGGTATAGTTTATTGTAATTTATGAAAATTTTAGATTAAAAGTCTAAATCTAGTTTCTGCCATAAATTTTCATCTTTTGATATCTGGGTTGTCCATGAAGTCAAATAATGACTCCAAAATCATTTCATACATTATACTTCCCATAAATAATTGTGAAAATATTATTGTTTCCTCCAAAAAAATGAATAATTAGAAGTAGTGTTGATGTGTATGCACACAAAAACTTGGAACTAAAATCTGGAACTAAAATCATTAAAAATAGGAATTTTGGTCTAATTCAATCACTTTATGGAGGTAAATCAAAAAGATGTTAAGCTTAGCCACCCTTTTTTAATTCTGTTCTATGTGGTATGTAAGAGAAGGGAAGCTGATAGAACCAATGTGTTTTATGCCGAAATTATGTTTCTAAAACAAGTAACTACTTTAAGGGATTTAAAAAAATAATTTTGTGTCAAAACAATTGGTTTTTCAACTGACTGCGTTATATTTTGTTTTTGAGTCATTAAGACCATAATAACAATCAAATGAACAAAACAGCTGCCAATGTTAGTTTCAGGCTTAATGTGTCTCTTTTTAGCCTATTTAAATTCACCACACCTATTGAACTGAAAGTTTGGTTCTCAGATTTTGCCAATGAAAGTAGATTCTAACATTAAGGATAGTTAACCATTGTAATGAAACTCAGTGATTGCCATGGGGAAATAGCAAGGTTACCATAAGAAGACAAAACTACGTATGTAGAATACATGACCAAAATTAGGGAATGCATTCTTTTGGCAGACCTGGTGCACTTACTGTTAGCTGCTAAAACCTCCACTTCAGATGCACTTTTGTTATACTTTTGTGTATATGATTACGGCAGCCAACATTGAATGAAAAAATATAGGAGAAAAACATGGTAATGTAGGGAAATACGGATACAAGATTTTTGCAACTTGGAAATAATCTTGTAAACAAGCGGAGAGCCTGTTTTACTCAAAGAAAATCTAAGTGTTAAGTTGAAGAGAACCATAGTAAACAGAAAAGAATAATGCAATGTCATTTCTCATCCTTGTTGTAGAGTCAACATAGAGTTCTATATAGAACTGGTTATAGAGGGATGTTGCTGTAATCAAAACACAGCTTCCTGACTTCTAATGAGTTCTTGACTTTCTCATTATGTAAAAGATACAGAGAGATTGTTATCATGATATTTTCTATGAAATTAATTCTTTCACTAGCTTTTTGGCATGGGAAAAGATTGTGATACTGCCTTGAAAATTTTACAAGATTTTTAAAGAAAGCATTTTATAATAATGTCTTATAATTTCATTTTCATACATTACAGTTCATCTAACAGTAATGAGGGTTGGTCAGTCAGTGGTTTAGTTAGGGTTCTCCAGAATTAGATCCTGAGAAGAGAACCTGGGGTGCACATCAGGAAAAAAGAGAAAGCCAAGCAACAGTACAATATCAGAAAAAAAAAAAAAAAAAAAAGATAGAGGGTAACTTTAATCTCATCTGCAAAGAAATTTTAGAGTATAAGTTATGTTTCAGAATTCTGCTGACCTGAGATAAAGGATCGGAGATTTCAAATTTTTACTGCCTTCAGACACTGGCTAAGGGCTTCAAGAGGAATGTAATATTTCAGGGAACTCTGTCTCTTCCCATTTGCAGGCAAAATAGGTTTCATAGCCCAAGGACAGTCCTTTACTAGCTGTTGGAAGGAAAAGCACATAGAAACTGGGAAAGTTTGGAAGGGATTCATAAAAACAGCAGGAAAAAAAAGTGACCCAAAGGCACATGAGCAGAACACACTCATGGTACACAACAGTCAGGTTTTACTATCTCATTTTCAAAGACAAGAAAACTGAAGTTAAGCAAGGAAATGTGATTTATGTACAGTCACACACAGGTAAAGGTGCAAAATTGACATTCCAAATGACCTTAGTTACAGATCCTGTGTTGTTCTTGCTGTTGTTTCTGCATTACATCATACTATGTGATAATGTTATTTATTTTCATAATTAGCATATAACCTTAGAATAAAATATGGCCTGGTATTTTGTAGCACTCTACACATTTTTGATTACTTTGAATATTTTGTTTCTTTTCATGTAGGTAGTTTTATAACCAATTAAGCCAGAGGTTTCAAATATAGGGCTCTGGCAGATAATGTAAACCAATTAATCAGGCCAACTGCGAGAGAAAATAAAGAAAGGTGAACCCCCTGGAGAGCTGCTGCCTGTCTAAAGGAGGCAGCCATCTCTCAGTCCCAGATTATTGTTACGGCGAGACAATGAAGATCTGGTGTGGTCAGACCATCTGTTTTCTGATTTTCCCAAGATCAGCAAGAAATCAGAATGTTTCGTATATAGTCCCCTTATCTTTAAACACTGGCAACTGACCCATTGTTTTAACTGGAAGTCAATTTTGTACAAGTCACACACGCACATGTTTTCCCTCTCTGTCTTTCTTTCTCTCTCTCTGTTTCTCAGGAAACATTTCTATTGTGGGTGAGCTACTAGTTTGTTCTTCAGGTATACACTAGCGTAGTTGGTGCAGTTGAACTTTAGATGTGCCTCCTCTGACATTATTTAAATTAAAACAATTTTAAAACCATGATGCTGGTCAAAAAACACATAGTGAACAGGGTTTATCTTGTGGCCCCTGAACTAAGTTAATGCTTCCCTGCACTATAGATTTTATTCAATTCAATCACAATTGATAGTTTATTTTCAAAGCAAATGAGGCATTTTGTGTATGTGTGTGTGTGTGCGTGCGTGTGTGTGCGTGTGTGTGTGTGTGTGTGGTTTTGACTCTTAGACTGAACTACAAATGAAAGCAAAGGGAGAATTCAAAATTCTTTAACATTGCTGTAAATTCTGTCAAAGTGAATCTTCTGTGTCTATAGCAGTGAATTAGAATGTCATGATATCCAATGTCCTCTTTAGTAAAATTTTATATAGCACCACCATTGTAATCGTGGAATGAAATTTGTAAAATACTATTGCATATCGACACACACTAATTCTAAGAAAATCAATATTAAGCCCAAACCATAACATTAAGAAGAAAGAACAGAAAACTAATTTATAACTGAATAACATGCATATCTCTGTCTAAAGACTTGGACATGACTATACTAGAATATTTAAGCAGTCATACTCTTGCCCCTATAAAATGACTACCTGTATATGTCAGCTGCAAATGAAGAACAGTCAGGATTGTGGCATGGGTGATCTAAATTTAAAAATATATTGTTCTCAGTAAAATATTTTCCAAATTGAAAAGTAATTTTTGATGTAAACTTCAAAAAATAAAATAAAGCACACTATTCCTTTCATTTACACAAATGTCAGGTGTCCAGGAAATGCAACATACATAATAAATGGACACAAATTTCTGGGTTTGTGTGTAAAATGAGTTAGGTTCTGGGCTCAAATACTTATTGAAAGCTTTTAATCTACACGAAGGACCACTGGGAAATTTGGAAGTCATGTTGAGCAGCGGTCTCCAACCTTTTTTGGCACAAGGGAGAGGTTTTGTGGAAGACAATTTTGCCATGACAGGGGCGGGGAGGGAGAAGATTGTTTAAGTGCATTACATATATCATCAGATTAATCATAAGAAGCATACAACCTAAATCCCTCTCGTGCACAATTCACAATAGGATTCACACTCCTATGAGAATCTGATGCTGCCTCTCATTTGACAGGAGGTGGAGCTCTGGTGTAGAGCCTGAGAAAAATTATTTACCATGCTATCTCTTGCTTTGAAGGGGTTCTAGCATCCCTCATCCCTACCTACCTATGAAATGCTGGAGCATCCCAATTATTGTGATAACCCAGAGAGTTTCACTAAGGGGCAGTACTTTCCTATTGAGAACCAGTGTTCTAATGTCATCTTGAAGACAGAAGCCAAACAAGTAAAATAACACAGTTGAAGAAAATAGATTTCAAATCTTTCAAATGACAACTAACATGGTACCTGGGAGAAAGTATGGTTTGGAAATCAAGATCAGCTGGCACTGGCTTTTCTCCTGCTGGAGCCAAGGAGGCCAGACAGCTTGGTCCCAAGACTTGTCCCCACAGCCCAACACACCACCTGTGGTAGTCTGTGGCCAGAGTCCCTCTTCAGGTCTAACCCTAGCCCATCTTTCCTCAGTGGGTGGGACTTCCCTTCAGCAACTCCAGTAACTCCAGCCAGAGGGTCTGGGACAGAATTTGGCTCTCCCTAGGCTGAGCCCCTAGCAGGAGGGGTGGCCTCAGTCTCTGCGGACTAGCAGACTTAGTATCTCCTTATGGTAGTTCTGAGGAACTGGGCAGCCCAAACAAGTGGGTTTCCCCCCAGCAAACCATACCCTCTCCACCAAGAGACAAAGTGTCTCATTAAACAGGCCCTGTTTGCTGTGCCACCCAACTGGGTGAGATCCTCCAACAGGGGTTGTCAGACACCCTATACAGGAGCAATCTTACTGGCATTAGGTTAGTGCCCCTCAAGGTTGGAAGTCCCAGTAAAAGGAGGAGGCACCCATTTGGGCTGTCTCCAGCCTCCTTGAGTGACATCTCGAGGCATGGGAGCAAATCAGATGAATAGGACCTGTAATGAACCCCCAGCAAACTGCAGCAGCCCTACAGAAGAGGGACCTGATTATTGAAAGAAAAACAAGCAGAAAGTGACAAGAACAGCATCATCATCATCATCATTATCATCATCAACAAAAACAACAAAAAGTCCCCCACAAAAATCCCATCCAAGGGACAGCAGCCTCAAAGATCAAAACTGACAAACTCACAAAGATGAGAAAGAATTAACAACAACAACAAAAATGCTGAAAACCCAAAAGGCCAGAGTGCCTCTTCTCCTCCAAATGATTGCAACATCTTTCCATCAGGGGCACAAAACTGGACAAAGGATCAGATGGACAAATTGACAGAAGTAGGCTTCAGAAGATGGCTAATAAAAATCTAAAATAAGCTAAAGGAGCATGTTCTAACCCAATGCAAGGAAGCTAAGAACTTTGATAAAAGGTTAGAGGAATTGCTAACTAGAATAACCAATTTAGAGAGGAACATAAATGACCTGTTGGAGCTGAAAAACACAGCATGAGAACTTCATGAAGCATACACAAGTATCAGCAGCCAAATCGACTAAGCAGAAGAAAGGATATCAAAGCTTGAAGACCACCTTACTGAAATAAGACATGCAGACAAGAATAGAGAAAAAGGAAGGAAAAGGAATGAACAAAGCCTCCAAGAAATATGGTACTTCACAAAAAGAACAAAACTATGGTCAATTGGAGTAACAGAAGGAGAAGGGGAGAATAGAAACAAGCTGGAAAACACACTTCAGGATATTATCCATGAGAACTTCCCCAACCTAGAAGACAGGCAAATATACATATTCAGGAAATACAGAGAACATCATTAATATATTCCATGAGAAGATCAACCCCAAGACATGATCATCAGATTCCCCAAAGTCAAAATGAAGGAAAAACTGTTAAGGGCAGCTGGAGAGAAAGACCAGGTTACTTAAAAAGGGAAGTCCATCAGACTAACAACAGACCTCTCAGCAGAAACTCTACAAGCCAGAAGAGATTGGGAGCCAATACTCAACATTCCTAAAGAAAAGAATTTTCAACCCAGAATTTCATATCCAGTCAAACTAAGCTTCATAAGCAAAGGATAAATAAAATCCTTTACAAACAAGCAAATGCTGAAGGACTTTCGTATCACCAGGCTTGCCCTGCAAGAGCTCCTGAAAGAAGCACTAAATATAGAAAGGAAAAACCAGTACCATCCACTGCAGAAACACACCAAAATATAAATACCAATGACACTATGAAGAAACTGCGTCAACTAGTGTGCAAAATAACCAAATAGCATCATGATGGTAGGATCAAATTCACACATACCAATACTAACCGTTAATGTAAATGGGCCAAATGCCCCAATTAAGAGACAGAGACTGGCAAATCGGATAATCAAGACCCAACAGTTTTCTGTATTCAGGAGACCCATCTTATGTGCAGACACACACAGGCTCAAAATAAAGGGATGGAGGAAAATTTATCAACCAAATGGAAGGAAAAAAAAAAAAAAAAAAAGCAGGGATTGTAATCTTAGTCTCTGACAAAAGAGGCTTTAAACCAACAAAGGTTAAAAAAGATAAAGGCATTACATAATGGTAAAGGGAACAATTCACAAGAAGAACTAACTGTTCTGAATACATATGCACCCAATACAGGAGTGCTGAGACAAGCTCGGTCAGGGAGACCCTAACCCAGTGGCACTAGAGGAATTAAAGACACACACACGGAAATACAGAGGTGTGAAGTGGGAAGTCAGGGGTCTCACAGCCTTCAGAACTAAGAGCCTCAAACAGAGATTTACCCACATATTTATTAACAGCAAGCCAGTCATTAGCATTCTTTCTATAGATATTAAATTAACTAAAAGTATCCCTTATGGGAAACCAAGGGATGGACCAAATGAAAGGAATAGGTTGGGCTAGTTAACTGCAGCAGGAGCATGTCCTTAAGGCACAGATTGCTCATGCTATTGTTTGTGGCTTAAGAATGCCTTAAAGCGGTTTTTGGCCCTGGGCGGGCCAGGTTTTCCTTGCCCTAATTCCAGTAAACCCGAAACCTTCCAGCATGGACGTTATGGCCATCATGAACATATCACAGTGCTGCAGAGATTTTGTTTATGGCCAACTTTGGGGCCAGTTTATGGCCAGATTTTGGGGGGCTTGTTCCCAACACAGGAGCACCCACACTCATAAAACAAGTTCTTAGAGACCTACACAGAGACTTAGACTACCACACAATAGTATTGGGAGACTTGAACACCCCACTGTCAGTATTAGACATATCAACAAGACAGAAAATTAATAAGGATATTCAAGACTTGAACTCAGCTCTGGATCAAGTGAACCTAGTAGATGTCTACAGAACTCTCTACCCCAAATCAACATAATATACACTCTTCTCAGTGCCACATGGCACTTATTCCAAAATCGACCACATAATAGGAAGTACAACACTTCTCAGCAAATGCAAAACAAAACAAAACCAAAGAATGAAATCATAACAGTCTCTCAGACCACAGTGTAATCAAATTAGAAGTCAGGATTAAGAAATTCACTCAAAGCCATATGATTTCATGGAAATCAAACAACCTGCTCCCAAATGACTCCTGGGTAAATGAAGAAACTAAGGCAGAAATCAAGAAGTTCTTTGAAACCAATGAGAACAAAGAGACAATGTATCAGAATGTCTGGGACAGAGCTAAAGCAATATTAAGAGAGAAATTTATAGTAATAAATGGCCACATCAGAAAGCTAGAAAGATCTCAAATCAACACCTTAATATCACAATTCAATGAGCTAGAGAGGCAAGAACAAACTAATCCAACAGCTAGTAGAAGACAAGAAATAACTAAGATCAGAGAAGAATTGAATGAGATAGAGACATGAAAAACCCTCCCCCCAAAAAACATCAATGAATCCAGGAGCTGTTTTTTGAAAAAAAAAAAATAATAAAATTGGTAGACCACTAGGTAGACTAATAAAGAAGAAGATAGAGAAGAATCAAATAGACACAATAAAAAATGATAAAGCGGATATCACCACTGACCCACAGAAATACAAAATACCATCAGATAATATTATAAACACCTCTATGAAAATAAATTAGAAAATCTAGAAGAAATGGATACATTCCTGGACACATACACCCTACCAAAACTAAATCAGGAAGAAGTCGAATCCCCAAATAGACTGATAACAAGTTCTGAAATTGAGGCAGTAATTAATAGCCTACTAACCAAAAACTGCCCAAACCAGACAGATTCACAGCTGAATTCTACCAGAAGTACAAAGAGGAGCTGGTACCATTTTACTATTCCAAACAAATGAAAAGGAGGGACTCCTCTCTAACTTATTTTATGAGGCCAGCATTATCCTCATACCAAAACTGGGAAGAGACAAAATGAAAACAAACAAAAAACGTCAGACGAATATCCCTGATGAACATCAATGAACAAATCCTCAATAAAATACTGGTAAACCGGATCCAGCAGCACATCAAAAAGCGTATCCACCACAATCAAGTCAGCTTCATCCCTGGGATGCAAGGGCGTGTTCAACATATGCAAATCAATAAACGTAATCCATCACATAAACAGATCCAAAGACAAAAACCACATCACTATCTCAATAGAGGAAGAAAACGCCTTTGATAAAATTCAGCATCCCTTCATTTAAAAACTCTCAATAAACTAGGTATTGATGGAACATATCTCAAAATAATAAGAGCTGTTTATGACAAACCCACAGCCAATAACATATTCAATGGGCAAAAGTTGGAAGTCTTCTCTTTGAAAACCATTACAAGACAAGGATGCCCTCTCTCACCACTCCTATTGAACATAGTATTGGACGTTCTGGCCAGGGCAATCAGGCAAGAGAAACAAATAAAGCATATTCAAATAGGAAGAGAGGAAGTGAAATTGTCTCTGTTTGCAGACAACATGACTTTATATTTAGAAAACCCCATCATCTCAGCCCAAAAACTTCTTTAACTGATAAGCAACATCAGCAGAGTCTCAGGATACGAAATCAATGTGCAAAAATTACAGGCATTCCTTTACACCAACAACAGGTGAGGAGAGAGTCAAATCATGAATGAATTCCCATTCACGATTGCTACAAAGATAATATAATACCTAGGAATACAGCTAACAAAGGATGTGAGGAACCTCTTCAAAAAGAACTACAAACCACTGCTCAAGGAAATAAGAGAGGACACCAACAAATGGGAAAAAGTTCCATCCTTATAGCTAGGAAGAATCAACATTGTGAAAACGGCGAAACTGCCCAAAGTAATTGATAGACTCAATGCTATTCCCATCAAACTACCATTGACATTCTTCACAGAATTAGAAAAAACTATTTTAATTTTTTTGTGGAATCAAAGACCCCGTATAGCAAAGAAAATCTTAAGCAAAAAGAACAAAGCTGGAGGCATCATGCTGCCTGACTTCAAACTATACTACAAGGCTACAGTAACCAAAATAACATGGTACTGGTACAAAAAAGACATATAGACCAATGGAGCACAAGAGAGACCTCAGAAATAACATCACACATCTACAGCCATCGGATCTTCAACAAGGCTGACAAAAACAAGCAATGGGAAAAGGATCTTCTATTCAGTAAATGGTGCTGGGAAAATTGGCTAACCATATGGAGAAAATTGAAACTGGACAGCTTCCTTACACCTTATACAAAAATTCACTCAAGATGGATTAAAGACTTAAATGTAAATCCAAAACCATAAAAAATCCTAGAAGAAAACCTAGGCAATAGTATTCAGGATATAGGCATGGGCAAAGACTTCATGAAAAAAAAAATATCAAAAACAATTGCAACAAAAGCCAAAATTGGCAAATGGGATCTAATCAAACTAAAGAGCTTCTGTACAGCAAAAGAAACTGTCAGAGTAAATGGGAAACTTAGAGAATGGGAGAAAATTTTTGCAATCTACCCATCTGACAAAGGTCTAACATCCAGAATTTACAAGGAACTTAAACATATTTACAAGAGAAAAACAAACAACCCCATTAAAAAGTGGGCAAAGGATATAAACGACACTTTTCAAAAGAAGACATTTACAGAGTCAACAAACATAGAAAAAACACTCAACATTGATCATCTCATGCCAGTCAGAATGGTGATTATTAAAAAGTCAGGAAACACTAGATGTTGGCAAGGCTGTGGAGAAATAGGAAATCTTTTACACTGTTGGTGGGAATGTAAATTAGTTCAACCATTGTCAAAGACAATATGGTGATTCCTCATAGAGCCAGAAATACCATTTGACCCAGCAATCCCATTACTGGGTGTTGTGGGAAGTTAGGGACCCCAAACAGACAGATCAGCTGGAGCCAAGGTGGAAGAACATAAATTGTGAATATTTCATGGACATTTATCAGTTCCCCAAATTAATACTTTTATAATTTCTTATGACTGTCTTTACTGCAATCTCGGAACATAAATTGTGAAGATTTCATGGACAATTATCATTTCCCCAGTCAATACTCTTATAATTTCTTATGCCTGTCTTTAATCTCTTAATCCTATTATCTTCATAAACTGAGAATGTACATCATCTCAGGACCACTATTGTACAAATGGATTGTAAAATATATGTGTTTGAACAATATGAAATTAGTGCATCCTGAAAAAGAATAGAATAACAGCGATCTTCAGGGAAAAAGGGAAGATAATCATAAGGTCTGACTGCCTGCGGGGTCAGGCAGAATAGAGCCATATTTTTCTTCTTGCAGAGAGCCTACAGACAGATGTGTGAGTAGGAGAAGTATCGCTGAATTCTCTTCCCAGCAAGGAGTAACCCTGGGGAAGGAATGCATTCCTGGGGGTAGGTCTACAGATGGCCCCTCTGGGAGTGTCTGTCTTATGAGGTTGAGATAAGGACTGAAATACACCCTGGTCTCCTGCAGTACCCTCAGGCTTACGAGGATTGGGAAATTCCAGCCTGGTAAATTCTAGTCAGACCAGTTGTCTGCTCTTGAACCCTGTTTCCTGTTAAGATGTTTATCAAGCCAATGCATGCACAGTGGGACATAGACTCTCATCAGTAATTCTAATTTTGCCTTGCCTTGTGATCTTTATTGCCCTTTGAAGCATGTGAACCTTGTGACCTACTCCCTGTTTGTACACCCCCTCCCTTTTTAAAATCCCTAATAAAAACTTGCTGGTTTTGTGGCTCGGGGTCGCCATGATAGTCTTGCTAATATGTGATGACACCCCCGGAAGCCCAACTGTAAAATTTCTCTCTTTTTACTCTTTCTCTTTATTTCTCAGACTGCCCGGCACTTAGGGAAAATATAAAAAATCTACATAGAAATATTGGGGGCTGGTTCCCCAACAACCGGGTATATACCCAAAGGAATATAAATTATTCTCCTATAAAGACACATGCACACGTGTGTTTATTGCAGCACTATATACAATAGCAAAGACATGGAATCAACCCAAATGCCCATCAATGATAGACTGGATAAAGAAAATGTGGTACACGTATACCATGGAATACCATGAAAAGAAATGAGATCATGTCCTTTGCAGGAACATGGATGAAGCCAGAAGCTGTCATTTTCAGCAAGCTAATACAAGAACAGAAAACCAAACACTGCATGTTCTCACTAATAAATGAGAGTTGAACATTGAGAACAGATAGACACAGAGAAGGGAACAATACAAAACATGGCTTGTTGTGGACTGTGGGATGAGGGGAGGGAACTTAGAGGACAGGTCAACAGGTGCAGCAAACCATCATGGCAAATGTATAACAATGTGACAAACATGCACGTTTTGTGCATGCATCCCATATTCTTTTAGAAGAAATAATAATTTAAAAAAATACAGGCAGAGAAGAAAAAATTAAAATGAATTTTAAAAGTTTATGGGATTTATGAGACAGGATGTAAAGAGCAAATGTTACAATTATCAAATGTTTTATAAATAAAAGACTAAATGATAGCTCTTAACCTGTGTATAAAAAAAGAAAAGAAAGAAAAGAAAAGAAAAAGAAAGATCAGCCAAGGCTGACCAGCCCCAAGCAAAGGGCAAAATAATAATTTGTTATCCATAAAGTGCTCTGTCAATCACCTTAGGCTGACAAGGTGGCAAACTAAAACAATCTTTATGACAGTGGCAATCATACATGTTGGTCATAATAAAAGGTCAAGATGAATTAAGTCAATGTCTTTCTCCTCTTCAAGCATTTTCATTTATAGCTCCAGCATGTGCCATTTTCTTTAATCTCAAGACTGCCAAATATACTCTTCAGCTGAGGCTGTGATAATTTAATGGTAGAGGTGGATTTTGGAGAAAATAATCTTTGATTTTAAGGTTTTCGAAGAGATTAGTTGGTGATAATGAAACAGTCAATTTCATGTGAGCACACGACTAGAAATCAAATAAATCTCCGATTTTTAAAACAATTTTCAGATCACAGTCTCTCAAGCATTATATTTTAAGGTAAAAATTAAAATAAATATCTATTCTAAGTCATTTTTTATCAAATGATTTTAAGCAATCTTTCTAAAATATGACATCATAATAGAATATGACAAATTTGCAGAAGACTCAGGTTTTAAAATCTTAATAGAATTATTTCAATCACAAGTGATATAAGTACAAAAAACATGAAAAAATGAAAAAAACGAACTTCTTAATTCTTACTAACTGCCATTTAAGAAAACACAGATATATTCTCAAATCATATTGTTAGGAAAAACAAACATTGTTGAACCAAACAAAATCACAAAAATATAGTAATAGCCAAGGAAGAAAAAAGTAATCTAATTGTTGGACTAATCAAATACAATAGCCAGAAAACATGAAAGACATGAATTTGATTAATTTTGTAACCATTTAAAATGATGCTGGAATCTTCAGGTTATGAATTTACAGAGGAAATAGAGTGAGTAAAGAGTTTGATGTCAGAGCATAAATTTTAGTACATGTGCAAACATATTAGTTTTCCATATATATATCAAGTATTCCTCAGATTTAGCAGACAAAAAATAAATATATTTTACAAGATGGTTGGCTAATGGTTCTTAGAAATCAAATGAGAAACTGAAAGGTTAGGATTTTAATGCTTACTCAACTCCTAAACACATGCAGCCTTGAGAAAGTCATTTAATAATTCTAGCTACCAAAATGGAGTTAATTATTTTTAATGATCTTTACTAATAATATGTAACTTTTTTACTAAAAACTAACAAGCGAACCCAACTATAACTCTATTTCTTCAATGCACCAAAAAGTAGTAGTATTATTCAGAAGGATTTTCTTGAGTAAGATTTACATAAAATGTTAAGGAACTAACTTCTAAATCTATAAAATTCTTATTTCTTTCCTAGCAACCTTTTACCTAATATAGAGAATATAGGTTGAGATTCCTTTTGATAATTGTAGACTTTTACTAAACTCATGTAATGTGACAAGTAGTCTGCTCACTACTGGGGAAACATACTCAAGTCCTTGAAAGAGCTTTCAAGTTATAAGGTAAATGCTATATAGATTTTACAAGCTTCAAATTTTACAAAGATAAGAGTATAACTTAAATATCAGAAGTATACTTAGACAGGTAGAAGAGAACACTTCTGACTACAGGGATTATAGATGGATTTCTTAAAGACCTAGGCCTTGAAGAATAGACAGTATTTCACTGGACAGAGGGATATCGGCAGAGGTAGCGGAATACAGGGAGGTTGTTACAAGACACAAGATACCTCTGGCAGAGGTAATAGCTTTAGATAAGGTAACATTTGGCATCAATAGCAAGAATTAACATATTTACTCAAAGATAGAGTATGTAGAATGATATAATATGAGATAAGATTTAAAAAGTGAAATGTGATGAAATCACTCAGTGGCAATAGGAATCTCTGAATATATGAAAGCATGCGAGTGATATGAAGAGAGTTTTGCATTTTAAACATGACTCTAAAAAGTTGAATGGGATTGTTAAGGTACCATGTCATTGTACTGAGGAAGAAGATAAGCATTTCAGTAATACAGTAAAAAAATACAAAAGATCTATTGACATGTGCCTTTTATAATCCATTTATGGAGGACAACATCAGCAAAATATGAAAGAACACAAAGACATGATTTGAATTTCAAACACTGACAGTGAACTTTAAAGTTTACAAATCCAAAAAGCTGGATGACCTCCTCAACATACAAAACAGGAAAACACCTCCCATTAGGCTGTCTTTTTCCAAAATCTCTAGAAATCATCTTGGCCTCCTTCAGCATTGGAAAGCTTCCATCCATGTGCTTCATGCAGAAGATGTATGATTTTTCATTTGTTTATCCAATTTTCCATGAGCTTAATCTGAATAGCTATCTAATTTATTCTCTGAGGATAGAGTAAAACAGCTTGTCTCTTTTCAGAAAATATGTGGACTGAATTATTTATTTCTAACTTCTTAAGAAGCTTATAAAATGCAGGATGAAAGGTCAGGATTAATTAAGGAAAATGGTGCGAATTTCAGCAGAAGAAATGTATGTTAATTGGCAGAAATCTGGTATAGCTATTACCTTATTGATATTCAGCAAAACTTGACTGGACAGAAAAGAAGAGCATTATTTTTAACTAATTGTGTGTTGTGATAATGTCGATTTTAGTTCTGTGGTTCATACACTTTTTAGAAGAATATTTTTCCTCCAGAGTGGCTCTCACTGACAGCGGTGTTTCCCTTCATTATCAGAGGCAATGGAAAGCCACTGAAAACACTAGCAGAACCATTAAGGCAGATGGCCTGGGCTGTAAAGAGAAAAGCAGGATTCAGGAAGTTGTAGTCATACCACATAACTCCCCATGTTCTCTAAATAATGCAACTTTAATGGTAATACCTTTTACGCTAATGAGAATTCAGCGTGGCTTCCCATCCATTTAGAAGTAAGCATCTGTGCTGACTGCTGTTCATTGGGTTAAGCAAGTGGTCAAGACTGAGTATGGATCTGAGAATCATCAAACACGAGCTCTGCTTCTTGATGAGAGTCTTTACTTTCTCTTCTCTATGTGCACTTGTCCAGAGGGCATTCAGACTTGAATGTATTACATTGCTTCCTCAAACAACATATCTCAAATCAACCTCATAATCTTCCCTGCAAAGATGAATTTTCTTTCTAGTTTCCCAACCATTCGTCTTATTTTAACAAACTATTTTGCCAGGTATTGTCCCAGAGTTGGAGGAATAAAGAAAAATATGCAAGTGAACTGTCCTCAGGGAGATGACTATCAAATACAGGGAGATAAACATGTAGATGAATGCAATTCAATACAGTTTAACATGTTATATGATATGGTTTCGCTGTGTCCCCACCCAAATCTCATCTTGCACTGTAACTCCCTTAATTCCCACATGTTGTGGGAGGGACCCCGTGGGAGATAATTGAATCATGGGGGGCAGTTTTCCCCGTACTGTTCTCCTGATAGTGAATAAGTCTCAGGAGAGCTGATGTTTTTGTAAGGGGAAACCCTTTTTGCTTAGCTCTCATTCTCTCTTGCCTGCTGCTATTTAAGATGCACGTTTCACCTTCCACCATGATTGTGAGGTCTCCCTAGCCACGTAGAACTGTGAGTCCATTAAACCTCTTTTTCTTTACAAATTACTCAGTCTTGGATATGTCTTTATCAGTAGTGTGAAAATGAATTAATACATTATATGATATGATAGAAATGTCTAAGAAGGGTTTAACTCTTCCAGTCCTTCAGCCTCTGTATCCAGTCTGTCACTTAATTTTGGTAATTCTTCCTTTAAGTGTCAGTTTTCTTTTACTAAAACAAATATAAGCTCTGTGAAAGCAGGAAGGGTTCTTGAACACAATAGGCATTCTAAGTACTTATTGAATAAACTTATTGATGCCAAAATAGTGGTTAGAACACTATAGGTTCCAAGTAAATATTTGTTAAATGAATAAAAATGCACTCCTTCAATCAGAAATAAGAAGTAAGTTATCATTACCTATTGCTTAAATTATTGAAGAAACTGGGATCCTTAATCCCAGCTTTTCCCTTTGCCCATACCCAACAAGAAAATCACTAAGTGCATTGCCCCTAAGCAACTAGCATCTAATACAAGTATTGTCAAACTTTTTATGTAAAGACCCACATGGTAATTTCAAAATAGTGACCCACATAATCTCTTTTGCTACCAGTCAATTCGGTCTTATAATGTGAAAGTAGCTATAGCCAATATGTAAACAAATGAGTGAGCTAGATGTGTTCAAATAAAACTATTTACAAAATCAGACAGTGGGTCTGATTGGGCTGTAGTTTGCTGACCCCTGGTTTAAAAGCTATTCTGAGGTTCACAAGCCATTTCCATAAACTTTATTTTATTAGATGTGTATGGCAATGTTATAATGGTTTTGTCTACTTGTTCAACAATCAGTAATTGATCTTATATGTATAAAGGAATTGAGTTACATACTAGGAATAGGAAAGGAATAAGGCAAAATTCCTGTCCTAGTAGAATTCATAATTGAACATAAAGAGACAAACCTTTAAACAGGTAATTACTACACAGTGAGGTAAATACTATATTAAGAGTACATATAGAGTAACCATCACCTAAATAATGTACATTGTACCCATTAAGTAATTTCTCATCTGTTACTCCCTGCCCCACTCTCTCACTTTTTCAAGTCTCCAGGGTCTATTATTCCACACTCTGTGTCCATGTGTGCACATTATTTATCTCCCACTTAAAAGTGAGAACATAGTATTTGATTTTCTGTTTCTAAGTTGTTTCACTTAAGATAGTGGTCTCCAGTTCCACTCACGTTTCTACAAAAGACATGATTTTATTCTTTTTTGTGGCTGAATAGTATTCTAATAGTATTCAACTGTGCATATATACATATATATATATAAAATGCATATATCTATCTACATAGCTATATATTAATAGATATAGAATATATATAGATAGATAGATACACAATGAAATACTAGTCAGCCACAAAATGTGGCAATAGATAAATAAAATCTATAGATATATAGACACAGATACATGGATATTTGTATAACACGTTTTCTTTATCCAAACATCCATTGATGGACACTTAGATTGATTCCATATCTTTGCCATTGTGACTAGTGCTGTTAGAAACATATGATTGCAGGTATCTTTTCCTTTGGCTAGATACCCAATAGTGGAATTGCTGGATGGAATGATAGTTCTATTTTTATTTGTTTGAGAAATCTCCATACTGTTTTTCATAGAGACTGTATGAATTTGCCTTCCCACTAATGGTGTCTAAGTGTTCTCTTTTCTCCATATCATCATTCACATCTGTTATTTTTTGACTTTTTACTAATAGCCATTCTGGCTGGTGTAAGATGATCTCTCATTGTGGTTTTCATTTGCCTTTATCTGATGATCAGTGATGTTCAGAATGTTTTTGTATGCTTGTTGGCCATTTGTATGTCTTCTTTTGAAAAAAAAGTATGTTCATGTCCTCCACCAACTTTTTAATGGAATTATTTGTTTCTTTTTGTTGAGTTGTTTATTTGTAGATTTTGGATAGCAGTCCCTTGTTGAATGGGTAGTTTAAAAATACTTTCTCCCAGCCAGGCACAGTAGGTCATGCGTGGAATCCAAGCACTCTGGGAGGCCAAGGCGGGCTGAGGACAGGAGTTCCAGACCAGCCTGACCAACATGGTGAAACCCTGTCTCTACTAAAAATATAAAACTTAGCCAGGTGTGGTGGTGGGTGCTTGTAATCCCAGCTACTCTGGAGGCTGAGGCAGGAGTCTCAGAAAAAAAAAAGAAGAAGAAGAAGAAGAAGGAGAGGAAGAGAACACCTTAGAGTGTTCTAAACAGAATATACCGTGGAAAATGTAAGATATATCAGATAGGACAATTTTACCAGGATTAGACTGTTGTTTATGAGTGGGTTAGAATGGGGGAGTTGATTTGTGTTGAGTGGTGATGATTTTGAATATCAATGATTAGTTCATTGAATGTGATACAATGAGAAAATGGCAGCCATTAAAATTTTTGTTTTATATAAAAAGATATATTTTATAAATAACTATCTGAGCCAGTATATGAGACTGATAGAAAGATAAAGAAAATGGGAGTAGCTGCTCAATACTAAGGCGTGGAGTTGTCCAGGCCTGAATTTCTACAGTTGGGCAGTGGATGTGAGAACATAAAAGAAGGAATAGGTTGTTAGCTTGTGAGAATGCATGCAGCTAGCTAGTCCTGAAGTTGCTAGTAACCACCAGCCACATCTGATCCTCAGATTGCTTTTGATGGACTGACAAACTGTCTTAAGCAACGATTTTTTAAAAAATCACTGCCAACAATAAATGTTGAGATAATTTGCATTTTAATGAATCAAATTTTGACTTGAAGGGAAAGATTGGAGCCCTTGGTCCTGTATGGAAACGACTAGCAGTAGTTGAATGCAAGTTTTCACTTTAGAGGATAAAACATTAGGTCTGAGTGTTTCTCCACCATCGATGCACATCAGAAACTTCTGGGGATAGTTTAAAGTATGAATCCTCACATCAAGTCCCCAAGCAATTAAATCAAGATCTCTAAGGACAAAACCCAGGTGTGTAAGGCTGTTTGAGTCACTATAAAAAAATATCTGAGGCTGGGTACTTTATAAAGTAAAGAGTTCTTATTGGCTCATGATCATTCAGGCTGTGCAAGAATTGTGATGCCAGCATCTGCTTCTGGTGAGGGCTTCAGGAAGCTTATGATAGCGGGTAGAAGGTCAAAAGGGAGCAGGCACATCACATGGCAAGAATGGGAGCAAGAGAGAAGGTGGGGAGGTGCCATGATCTTTTACACAAGCAGAACTCGCATGAACTCAGAGTAAGAACCCACTCATTATTATAGCTAAGCCATTCATGAGGGACCTGCCCCAGTGACCCAAACACCTCCCACTAGGCCTCATCTTCAACACTGGGGATTATATTTAAACATGAGATTTGGAGGAAACAAACAGCCAAGCCATGTTATTCCACCCCCTGGATCCAAAACTCGTGTCCTTCTCACATTGCCAAAGCACAATCCTCCAAAGTCTTAACTGGTTCTAGCATTAGATCAAAAGTACCAAGTACAAAACCCAAAGTCTCCTCTGAGACTCAAGTCAAATTCTTTCCATGTATTAGCCTGTAAAATCAAAAATAAGTTATTTACTTCTAAGCTACAATGATGATACAAGCATTGGGTAGACATTCCCATTCCAAAAGGGAGAAATCAGCCAAAAGAAAGGGTCTACAGGTGCCATGCAAGTCCAAAACCCAGTAGGACACATATCAAACCTTAAAGTTCCAAAATACCCTGGAATCCACAGCCCATATCCACGGCACACTGGAGCAAGAAGTGGGCTCCTACAGCCTTGGGCAGCTCTGCCTCTATGGTTTTGCAATGTGCAACCCATGTAGTGGCTCTCACAGATTGGAGTTGAGTTCCTGTGGCTTTTCCAGCCTCAGGAATCAAGCTGCTGGTGACTCTACCATTCTGAGGTCTGGAGGGTAATGGCTCCCTTCCCATAACTTCACTAAGAACTGTCCTGGTGAGAACTCTGTGTGGGTTAAAACTCCACATTTCCCCTCGGCATTGCCCTAGTAGAGTATCTCTGTAGGGGCTCTGCCCCTGCAGCAGACTTCTGCCTGGACACCAGGCTTTTCCATACATCCTCTGAAATCTAGGTGAAAGCTTTGAAAGCTTCCAAGTCTCCTTCATTCTTGCATTCTGCACATCTTCAGGCTTAACACCATACGAAAGTCAACAAGGCTTATGGCTTGTGCTCTCCAGAGGTTTGGCCTGAGCTGCACCCTGAGCTCTTTGAGTGGAGGTTGAAGCTGGAATAACCAGGATGTGGGGAGCAGTATCTTGAGGATGAGCAGGACCAACATGAGATTTGAAGGGGGCAAACATCCAAACGGAATCATCAAGCATTCATAATTTTAAAGGTTCTGACAACTTCCTCTTCTAGGAAGATGGAGTAGACATGCTTTTGTTCGATTCCATCTGCTATGTACAACCAAACTCCTAGATTAATATGTAAAACAAAACATAGGAAGATTCTAAAAGGTGGAGAGAAGGAGGCAGCGTGGCTAGGGACTTTGGGACCCAAGAAAAAACACAATGATGAGTTCCGTGGATGTTTATGTTGCTTCACATTATCCCAGATTTAGGGCTGAGAAAGGTGGCAACCTGGAAACACTCTATTAAAATTCTTCTATCTTGAGCCTAAGGGCCAGGAAAAGGGTAACCCACCAAGATAGTAAACCTTTAGACAGAACTCTACTCTGTCAACATGATCTGGTGTAGGTGTGGCACCACTTTCACCCATATTAGCAAAAGCCAAGTGGAAACCTATACCTCCACCTTTGTGAAACTATAATGAGACGTCCCAGCACCACCACTCGGGTGGTGTCAGAGAAAGTCAAGCAAAGGACTAAAACAGTTGTACTATGAGGTGGTAACATGTCTGCACCTACTCACATAGTATCAATGGAGAAGCTATGTGAGGGCCTGTACTCCTACCTAGCAGTAACAAGATACCCTCATCTTCTCCAATAGGGTGATGTCAAAGTAGACGTAGTGGAGGTGCAGGACTTTCACCACGTTCAAGTGGTTATAAGGACATGCCATTCCCATTGTTTACAGACATCGCAAGCAGACTTGGATCTTTCATCTCTGCCTAGCGGTAATGAGAAGCTTGTATAAATGGATGGTGAGTGGTGAACCTGAACTTCTACCTCCACCTTCCAGTCACAAGGTGGTATTTCACAGTTTCCCTTCCTGGGTAGTATCACGAAGAGTCAGCTAAAATAGAAGTTATAAATAAGATGTAGACGGCCGGGCGCGGTGGCTCAAGCCTGTAATCCCAGCACTTTGGGAGGCCGAGGCGGGCGGATCACAAGGTCAGGAGATCGAGACCACAGTGAAACCCCGTCTCTACTAAAAATACAAAAAATTAGCCGGGCGCGGTGGCGGGCGCCTGTAGTCCCAGCTACTCAGGAGGCTGAGGCAGGAGAATGGCGTGAACCCAGGAGGCGGAGCTTGCAGTGAGCCGAGATCGCGCCACTGCACTCCAACCTGGGCAACAGCGTGAGACTCCATCTCAAAAAAAAAAAAAAAATAAATAAATAAATAAATAAATAAATAAGATGTAGACTTTCCTAACATCATATAAAAATATAAAGATTTCAACAAAGAATTATTTATATCAAAAATACAGAAAATCCCATTTCATTTTATTTTGTAATATTAGTAATTTGTGTCTTTTTCTCCCTGTGAGAGGTTTGCTAATGTATTTTCTTTTTTTAAAAAATCAAATTTTTGTATTGATTTTATGAATTAGGTTCTGTCAATTTATTTAATATATTCACTTGTCTTTAATATATTCTTTCTTCTTTTTGCCTTGCATTTATTTTTCTCTTCTTTTTCTAGGTTCTCGAGGCAGGAGCTTAGATTATTTATTAGAGACTCTTCCTCTTTTCTAATATATACATTAATTGCTATATATTTCCCTCTCAGTACCCCTTAGCCATGTCCAACAAATTCTTTATTTTTGCTCTTCTTTGAAACTTCCTCCCTGACCCCTGGATTACTTAGAAGTGTGTTGTTTAATTTCCACATGTTTTGATATCTTTCTATCTTTCTGTTATTGATTTCTAGTTTGATTCCATTGTGACCAGAGAACACAGTCTGCATGATTTCAAATTTTTAAATGCATTAAAGCTTGTTTTATATCCCAGGGTATGTTCTATCTTGGTACATTTTCTTAGGATACCAGAAAATAATGTATATTCTGCTGTTGTGGGTGCAACTATGTTATTTGGTACATTCAAATTTAGGATTTCTATTTCATATAATGATAAATGGGTCAATCCACTTAGAAGAAATAGAAATCCTAAATTTAAATGTACCAAATAACGTAGTTGCAAATGTATGAAGCAAAACTGATAGAACTGAAAGAAGAACTAAAAAATCCAAAATTATACTTGGAGACTTCAACATCTCTCTCTTAACAGATGACAGAACAGGAACAAAAATCAGCAAGAACGTGGAACTCAATAACATCATAACCAACAGGATCTAATACATGTTTTTAGGACACCCACCCACAAGAGGCTCTCATTCTGTGACCCAGGTTGGAGTGCCGTGGTGCTATGATAGCTCTGTAGCCTTGAACTCCTGGGCTGGAGTGATCCTTTCACCTCAGCCTCCTGATACTGCCTGGGACTACAGGCTAGTATCACCACACTGGGCTAATTTTTTTTCTTCTTTTTTTGTAGAGACAAGGTCCTGGCTTACTAGTTGGCAACAGGGAGAAGCATGCAAGAACAGGGTTTGAAATGACATCAGAACCAAAGTATAGCTTGCTTATGCAATAGCAAAGCGAGGGGAACTAACAAGGTACTAAGCACCTACAAAATACCAGTCACTTGATAATTTTATTACACTTAATTTTCAAAAATTTCTCTATAATAAATATTCTCATTCTTATTTTATAGGTGAAGAATCTGAGAACGAGAGATGTTTTCCCAGTGATAGAGTGGGATAGAATGATAGGTGATAGAGGCTGAATTTGAATTTAGATCTTGCTGACTCCCAAGTATACATTGTGGATGCTACACTTGGATTCAGGAGCAAGGTATATGCTTCCTGCCATGGAATGACTTCTGAATGTGCTTTATCCCATAGGTATGGCGGGATGCCCCCATCAGCTAGCAGTCTGAAAGAATGACACTAGTGCTAAAAACATAACTGAGACTATATTGAGTTGGAGAAAAAGTAACTGCTGTCTTTGCCATTAAAAGTAATGGCAAAACCTTCAATTACTTTTGCACCAATCTAACAGGTCAGCACATTGGGAGAGTTTGATATATTTTTATGAAAAGTTTTAGTAAGCTTTGTGATGTCTTTATTGAAGACATATGTACCACTGTAGTACAAAAAAAGGACAAAGTGATTGATTTATTCTCTGTTTTCTATGTACCTTTTTTTCAGCAAATGGTGCTGAGAAAATTGGATTGAGATTTGCAGAAGAATGAAACTAGACCCCCTAACTCTCACCATATGCAAAAGTTAACTCAAGATAAATGAAAGACTTAAATATAAGATGTGAAACCATAAAAACACTAGAAGAAAACCTTGGGAAAACTCTTCTGGACATTGGCCCAGGCAATGAATTGGTGTCTAAGAGCTCAAAAGCACAAGGAACAAAAACAAAAGAAGGCAAATGAGATTTTAACAAAGAAGTTTCTGCAGAGCCAAAGAAATAGTCAACAGAATGAATGTACAACCTGCAGAATGGCAGAAAGATTCCCACCCCTAGAGGGAGTCTTGCTCTATTGCCCAAGCTGGAGTGCAGTGGTGCCATCTTGGCTCACTGCAACCTCTGCCTCCTGGGTTAAAGCAAGCAATTCTCTTGCCTCACCCTCCCGAGTAGCTGGGACTACAGTCGCGTGTCACCACGCTCAGCTAATTTTTGTATTTTTAGTAGAGATGGGGTTTCACCATATTGGCCAGGATGGTCTAGATCTCCTGACCTCGTGATCCATCCACCTCAGCCTCCCAAAGTGCTGGGATTACAAGTGTGAGCCACCATGCCTGGCCATGTTCTCTTTTTTATCTTATCTTTTCAGTCATTCTACTTGAAAGCATAGACTAAATAACACCTTCTTATGGATGACTTCCTTGATGTCCCCAAAAAGAAGTGACATATTCTCCTGCCCTGGAACATAAAATATATTTTATAAAAATTACTTAATGGTAGTTCTTTTTGCTTTTCATTATGCCTTGCATCTCTTGAAAGCACAGATTATGCTAGCAAAGCCAGAGAAATTTTAAACTCCTAGCAGACATATTTCATAGTAACACAAAAATACACACATTTATATACAACGAGTATGTCCCTTAAGAGATTGCTGAGTTTTAGACTTAATCTTCAACTTATGTACCTGCACATATACAAACAAAAGTGTGTATGTGAGTATAAATATATATAATTATGTATGTTTATATATATTTTACCTACACACACACATATTCCATCCTGAGTGGAAAATCAAATCCATTTGACAAATGCAAATAATGTCTTCTTATTTAACTAATTTTTCAAGGTGTATCTTACTTTCTAAAGCCACATTATTTTGAACGAAAAGCTGTTTTTCTTCTTGAAGAGACAGATTTATAAGTTTATATTCTAGAAAATTTTTCTCTATTTGATTTATCTAGATGCAAACTAGTTTGCTCTGGGGTTTCAGAACGTCAAAAATTTTATTTTCCTTTTGGGCTAAAAGTTCATGGGGATGATAAGCATTCTATCTCTCTTATTGATTTTATGATAAGCAGTCCAATTTACTATACTTTCTCCAAATGGTAATGCTATCCCTTTAGGCATGGTGCCTTCTAATTGTTGAGAATACTGACCTTATTCAACAGATTTTGGAGGACCATAAGAGGTTGTGAAACCATTTCATTATGAAAAATAGCTAAAATAACTTACCTACTTAGGTTGAAGAATAGAAAACAAAACAAATGCATTTATTCTGAATAAAATAATGGAGAATAAAGTAATAAAATCTGCATACCGTAGACTGGCCGAGTTCCACAGCCCAGTAGCTTAATGTTCTAAAGACATACAACTTTATTGCACTATTGTTAAATCACTGGCTTTTAGAAATCACAAGCTAAATTAAACATAGTAACATTTTTAAATTGTTCACAATGAATTTCTCTTAAAAATAAATTTTGTATTTCTTTCAGTATGAAGAGGACCTGATAATCTAGCCCTACATTGCCTAATGAATTTTATTTATGCTTCCATTCTTGAATAAAACTACTTCCCTGGACATTTATTCAGGTGAATTGCCTCAACGTACCCTGAATTGATTAAGAAACTCATTGATACATTTGTTTAAAGATGATTTTTGCAAGGTACTGTGCTAGATAACGCAGATAATACAAAACAATAATACTGCAATACAGGGTCTTAGAGACTGCTATAACAGATAAATCAGTGTTTTGAGAGAGGCATAAAGAAAGTATTTGGACTTCTTTTGACAACTTAAACCTCACTTTTACTCTCACGCAGTAATTATATAATTACAGAAAATAAACAAATAAATAAATGTGTAACCATATGTGAAAACAGAAAAGGTTAAATAAATATATGAAACATCCCAGAAAGATATTTAAAGAACTAGGAAACTGCAAATGAAAGGGGCAACTGTGGAGAGCATTGCAAGTAAGCAAGGTGGCTGGATACAATATCAATATATAAAATAGTTTTTCTAGACAGCAGCAATAATGAAACATTTAAAAGGTAATAATATAATAATAAGTATCATATTTGCAGAAGCATCAAGACATTTTAAAACAGTAAAATATCTAGGAAGAGACATAACAAAATGGACAAGAAATTTATGGAAAAACTATAAAACTCTACTGTTATTGTTGTTATTATTATCATTATTATTATTATCGTTGGAGACAGGGTCTCACTCGGTTGCTCAGGCTGGAATGCAGTGATGTGATCACATCTCACTGCAGCCTCAATTTTCTGGGCTCAAATAATCCTCTCACCACAGCCTCCTGAGTAGCTGGAATTACAGACATGTGGCACTACACCTGGCTAATTGTTTAACTTTTTGTAGAGAGAGGGTCTCAGTATGTTGCCCAGTCTCATCTCAAACTCTTGGCCTGAAGTAATGCCCCCACCTCAGCCTCCCAAAGTGCTGGGATTACAGGTGTGAGCCATGGCACTCCACCTATAAAACACTATTTAGGGGCACACAAGGAGACGTGCCTAAATAGACAAGCTTATGTTTGTATATGAGAAAATATACTATTATAAAAACATCTTTTCTACCAAATTAATCAGTAAATTAATTGCAATCTCCATTACATTTCCAGCAGAATTTCTTACAGAATTTGACAAGCTAGTTATAAATTTCATATTGAAGAACAAGTGTGCAAAAATAGCCAGAACAATTTTGCAATGGAAGAACAAAGAGGAGTAACTTCTTCCTTACCCCAGGTTTGATACATTTTTATGAGGCATAGTAATTTCAACAGTAATAATACGAATTCAGAAGTAGTCATACAGATCAGTGGTACAGAAGAACAGATCCAGAATCAGATCTGAGAATATATGGGAATTTAGCATTTGATAAGCATAACATTTTCAATCGACAGGGAAAAGGCAAACATTTCAAAAGTATCGGGACAAATGACTAAACACACGTGCAAAAATTAAGTTAGATTTGCACCTAACACTTCTGATAAATGTAAATATAGAGCAAATTTAAAAATTAAAAAGAATATAAATTGTTAAAATTAATATTAAACATGATCTTTATAGTAGAATTCATGATCTTTATAGTAGAAAGGGATTTATTAAATAAACACTAAAACATGAACTATATCATTGATAAATTTATAACTATATAAAATTTTGAAATGTATAAACTCTAGGTAAAAATTTGATAAAAATATTTATAATATTTAAAGAATTAGTAACTAAAAATATCTTTTTAAAAAAACGAAAACTAATTAGAAGACTCGATATAAACAGAAAATTCAATGGAGACGTCAATAAAAAAAGATGTGCAACCTCATTAGTCATCAAGGAAATACAAATTAAACCAACAATATAATTTTGTTTTCTATTTATCACATGACTTATACATAGAAGTTTGATAGCAGAAAGGGTTGGCAATGGCATGGATAGATAGATTTGCTGGTGGAAAGATGAATTCGTTCTGCTACTTTGGAAAGCAATTTGGCAAATTCTATTACATTTCAATTGTGCTTGACCTCACTACACTAGAAAATCATCAGGCATATGTACAAAAGGATTGTACAAAAAGTATATTTTTATATTGCTTTTATTGTAAAAAATACAGTAGATATGAACGTGTTAACTACATATTATTAAATATCAGATATAGATTATTAGATGTTTAATTTAAAATAATAGGTTTGGATAATACACTGTTACAGTCAAACTATGAAATGCTGTAGTTAAAAATAATAAAGTATTTCTACATGAACTAATGTTAGATGGATCTCCAGGAAAGAGGCAGAACAATGTCTATAGCTAGGTTCAATTATGTATAGCACACACACAAACATAAATATATGTACATAAATAATATAGGAAAGTTTTCTCATTTACACAGATATTGTGTGTTTATGTTTGTATGTAAATAAATAGAATAATTTCAAGAATAATGTACATAAAGTTGAGAAGGAGGGAACCAGTATTAGAAAAAGCTGACATGGCACTCTTCTTGCTGTTCACAACACATAAAATAATATAATACACTGTTACAGTCAAACTATGAAATGCTCTAGTTAAAAATAATAAAGTATTTCTACATGAACTAATGTTAGATGGATCTCCAGGAAAGAGGCAGAACAATGTCTATAGCTAGGTTCAATTATGTATAGCACACACACAAACATAAATATATGTACATAAATAATATAGGAAAGTTTTCTCATTTACACAGATATTGTGTGTTTATGTTTGTATGTAAATAAATAGAATAATTTCAAGAATAATGTACATAAAGTTGAGAAGGAGGGAACCAGTATTAGAAAAAGCTGACATGGCACTCTTCTTGCTGTTCACAACACATAAAATAATAAAACAAAGATCTCTGCCCTCACAGAAGTTACATTCTATCAAGGTTGACAGATGACAAAACCTAACCATAATAAATAAAAAAGTTAAATGGTGCATTAGAAAGGAATAATTTCTGAAAAAAAAAAGCAAAGTAGAACTACATACACAAGCATATCTGTGTCTGTGTAAGCAATGAAAATGTACTATATTATTTGTATGGATATGAGTGTGTATGTGTGTGTGTGTGTTGTGCATACTGGCTCCAACTCTACAACTGTATATATTATTCTGCTTCTTTTAAAAATCCAAAATCCAAAAGGAGGCAGTAATACCAGTTAACTTTTAATGTACATATATATATTTAAAAATTACAAAGTCCAGTGGAAGTTGGAGCAGGAAAAAGTTTCATAGAAGAAGTAGTACTTAAAATGGGCTTCAAATAATGTTTTGATAGAGTGATACACATAAGAGTGATACACCTAAGGAGATGTGAGTGAAGTTGAGACAGAAGAAATTGTATGAGCAAAGCAGAAAGTCAGTCAACCTTTGCTTTAACTGTAATCCAATATAAATTGCTAACTTTCTTCATTTTAGTCTTTCCAACTAACTTTTTAAGCCCTTATACCAGTTATCTTCTCACAGCTTCAAGCTCACCCTTCTCAATTTGGGTATTTGATCCTGGAACTGGAACTCTGCAAACATATTTCTCCTTTACCTGCTGGTTCCATACTTGGCTCTGCCAAAAAAGAGGCACTAGAGGAAGGAAAAAAGGGGTCACTCCTTCCCCTGCTGCATCCCCTATAACTGGCAGTATCACTTCATTCTCTTCATTCTGGCATTAACAGTTACTTGCAAAAGCAACAGTTGAATTCAGATTAAAATTGTTCTAAATCTTGCAGAACCAGGTCTCATCATACCCCCTCCATGTGCACCAGCTCCGGTCATAACTCTCCTCCTCAAAAGTCTAGGTCCCAGTGCCATGATGCCCTCCTTCAGGTCAACAGCTCCTGCATGACCTCTGCAAAGCCTTCTTGTCAAAAGACTTGAGTTTCACTCCATGGAACATCTCCTCCTTCAACCTGTTACGTTGTAATGATTCCCAACCACTTTCTTTTGATTCTGAAGCCTTAGGAAAGTGTCTGCTTTCCAACAATGCTGCCAATGTGAAACCTTAGAGTTCATTTTATCTATCCCAATACCTAGCTAACAACTTTATATTGCGCAAATAATTGACAGGACTCTGATTACTTCAAAAATATTTGAGATCCAATTTTTTCTCTGGATTTTTCCCTAAAAAAAAATCTTTTTGAAATAAGGCCAAGAAAATATTTACATTATTCATTTTGACAATTCATTTATTCAACATCTGTTGAGTACCTGTAATGTGTCAGACTCTGTGTTAAATGCTAGACATACAAAGAAGAGTAAGACCCAGTTTCTCTCTCCAAAGAGCTCACAGTGCCGTGGGGAAATACAAATGCAAACACACAATTGCAATTACAAGATTGCAAGTGTCACGATAAAAAACACAAAGATAACACACATTAGGGAATAACTATTTAAGGGGTTGAGGAAAAGTGGTTCCATCTGAGTACAAGGAATATGCAGACATTTAGCGGACAGCTGGAAGGAGTGGGGGTACTCAAGGAAACACAATTTTTTTGCAACTATCTGGTATCAACAAATAGTATTGGTTAACTAAAAAATAAATTGCAAGGATGGTAGTGAAAAAGAAAATGTGAAGAGGTATACTAAATAACAGAAGTTTTTGCAAACATGTGAGAGACTTTTAACTTTATCCTTTAGGCCAGACATATTTAAAAAATAACACATTGCAATCATTTAAAAAATAAAACTTCACACAAATTTCCAACTTCTCTTGAAATATCAGACCATCTGGGTTCACTGGGCCTATATTCTATGCTTTGAGAAGTGGCTGGAGCTAAATAATTACTACCCTCTCTAGATGAAACCCATGCTTTTCAGGTGGTCAAAATGTGCTTGATGCTCTTTTTATTGAATTATTCACCTTGATGACCTCTGCATGCATTTTCTACCCTGCTTTATTTAAATGAGAAATATTAAAGCCTGAGAATTCCATGATTAAATGAATGGTTTGAAAAATTACTGGATATGATATAGGAGATAGCTCAAATTGGGAATAGATCAGAAGGCTGGATGGTGACACTGTCAATGCAATTATGCCTAAAGCCTTTAAAGAGGCAATAACAGTGAGGTGGAAATAAATGAACTACATTTGATAAATAAATAAAAAACTGAATTGATAACAATTGGTAAAAGGTCCATACATGAGGTTCAGGATGAGAGGATAAATGTATCTATTACTTCCAGAGTTTCTGGTGGTGTTGTTCAGTATTAGGAATAATGGAGGAAAGGGATGTTTGAACAAGTTTAGATTTTGGTACTTTGATTTGAAATGTCAATGGGATTTCAAGCCAGGCCCAGTGGCTCACGCCTGTAATCCCAGTACTTTGGAAGGCCAAGGCGGGCAGATCACCTGAGGTCGGGAGTTTGAAACCAGCCTGACCAACACGGGGAAACCCCGTCTCCACCAAAAATACAAAAGTAGCCGGGCATGGTGGTGCATGCCTGTAATCCCAGCTACTCAGGAGACGGAGGCAAGAGAATCGCTTGAATCCGGGAGGTGGAGGTTGCGGTGAGCCGAGATTGCACCATTGCTCTCCAGCCTGGGCAAAAAGAGCAAAACATCAATCAATCAATCAATTAATAAGAAATGCCTACAGGATTTCTAGGTGGAATGTCTACCAGGCAGTTGGATATAAGCCTGCAAATCAATAAATGTGATTCATCACATAAACAGAACTAAAAATGAAAACCACATGATTATCTGAATAGATGCAGAAAGGGCTTTCAATAAAATTCCACATCTGTTCATGTTAAAAATTTTCAACAATAGGCATTGAAGGAAAATACTTCAAAATAATAAAAGTTGTCTATGACAAACTCACAGACAACATCATGCTGAATGGGTGAAAGCAGCAAGCCACACCCCTTGAAAACTGGAACAAGACAAGAATGCTCTCTAGCAGCATTCTTATTCAACATAGTATTGGAAGTCCTGGCCAGAGCAATCAGGCAAGGGAAAGAAGTAAAAAGCATCCAAACAGGAAGAGAGGAAGTCAAACTATACCTGTTTGTAGCCAATATGATTAAATACCTAGAACATCCCATAGTCTCTTCCCAAAAGCTCCTTGATCTGAAAAATAGATTCAGTGAAGTTTCAGGAAGTGAAATCAATGTACAAAAATCAATTGCTTTCCTACACACCAACAGTATCCAAGCTGAGATCCAAATCAAGAATGCAATCCCATTTACAATTGCCAAAATAAAATAAAATACCTAGGAATACAGCTAACCAAGGAGGTGAAAGATCTCTTAAATGAGAATTAAAAAAAAAAAAAAAAAAAAAGACATCAGAGATGACACAAACAAATGGTAAAGCATTTCATGCTCATGGATAGGAAGGATCAATATTGTCACAATGGCCATACTTCCCAAAGATATTAATGGATTCAATGCTTTTCCTATCAAACTACAAATAACATTCTTCACAGAATTAGAAAAAAATTATTTTAAAATTCATATGGAACGAAAAGAAAGAGCCAGCGTAGCTAAGATAATCCTAAACAAAAATAACAAAGCTGAAGGCATTACTGTTACCTGACATCAAACTATATGACAACGCTACAGTAACAAAAACAGTATGGTACTGATACAAAATCAGACACACAGACCAATGGAACAGAATAGAGAGTGCAAAAACAATACCACACAGCTACAACCATCTGATCATTGCCAAAGTAGACAAAAATAAGCAATGGGGAAAGGATTCTCTAGTCAATAAATGGTTCTGGGATAACTGGCTAGCCATATGCAGAAGACTGACATGACCTCTTCCTTACACCATATGTAAAAATCAACTCAAGATAAATGAAATACTTAAATGTGAAACCTAAAACTGTAAAAATCCTGGAAGACAACCTAGGAAATACCATTCTGAACACTGAACTTGCCAAAGATTTCATGATGTAAACATCCAAATCAATTGCAACAAAACCAAAAATTGACAAAAGGAACCTAATTAAACTAAAGAGCTTCTGTACAGCAAAAGAAACTATCAATAGAGTAAACAGACAACCTACACAATGGGAGAAACTATTTTCAACCTATGCATCCAACAGTGGTTTAATATCCAACATCTGTAAAAAACTTAAATTTACAAGCAAAAAATAAACAATTCCATTAAAAAATGGGCAAAGAATATGAACAGACACTTTTCAAAAGAAGACATACCTGCGGCCAACAGAAATGACAGATGTTCGACATCATTCATCATCAGGGAAACACAAACCAAAACCATAAGATACCAACTCACATCATTCAGAATGGCTATTGTTAAAAATTAAAAAATAACTGTATTAGTCAGTGTTCCCTAATGGGACAGCACTAATAGAATATATATACATAAATCATACATAGAAGTTAAATGTATAAATGATAAGTATATATCATATATGATAAATATATATCATATATTTACATATTTAAATAAAGGAGAGCTTATTAAGTATTAACTTACAGGATCACAAGATCGCACAACAGGTTGTCTGCAAGCTTGAGGGGCAAGGAGAGTCAGTCCAAGTCTCAAAACTGAAGAACTTGGAGTCCAATGTTTGAGGGCAGGAAGCATCCAGCACCGGAGAAAGATGTAGCCTGGGAGGCTAGGCCAGTCTCGCCTTTTCACATTTTTCTGCCTGCTTTATATTCACAGGCAGCTGATTAGATTGTGCCCACCAGATTAAGGGTGGGTGGGCCTTCCCCAGGCAACTGACTCAAATATTAATCTCCTTTGGCAACAGCCTGACAGACACACTCAGAATCAATACGTATTTGCACCCTTCAATTCAATCAAGTTGACACTCAGTATTAACCATCACAATAAAAGATGCTGGCAAAGTTGTAGAGAAAAGGGAACACTTGAACACTGCTCATGGAAATGTAAATTAGTTCAGTCAATTTGGAAAGCAGTGTGGTGGGTCCTCAAAGAACTTAACACAGAACTACTGGCCAGGCATGGTGGCTTACACCAGTAATCCCAGCACTTTGGGAGACTGAGGCAGGTGGATCACCTGAGGTCAGGAGTTTGAGACCAGCCTGGTCAACATGGTGAAACCCTGTCTCTACTAAAAATACAAAAATTAACCATGTGTGGTGGCGGGTGCCTGTGATCGTAGTCACTTGGGAGGCTGAGGCGGGAGAATCACTTGAACCCAGGAGGCAGAGGTTGCAATGAGCCGAGTATCACTGCACTCCAGCTTGGGCAACAGAGCAAAATTTCATCTCAAAACAAAAAAACAAAAAAACAAAAAACAAAAAACAAAAAAAACAAGCAAAAAAAAAAAAAAAAAAAAAACAAACAAACCAGGATTACCATTTGACCCAGTAATCCCATTATTGGGTGTATATCCAAAGAATATAAATCATTCTACCATAAAAACATATGAACACATACATTTATTGCAGTACTATTCACAATAGCAAAGGTATGGAATCAACCTAAATCAATGGTAGGCTGAATTAAGAAAATATGGTACATATATACCATGCAATACTATACAGCCATAAAAATGAAAGAGATCACGTTCTTCGCAGCAACATGAATGGAGCTGGAGGTCATTATCCTAAGTAAACCAATGCAGGAACAAAAAACTGAATACCACATATTCTTATGTGTACTGGGAGGTAAACAATGGGAACACACGGACACAAAAAGAGAAACAACAGACACTGGAGCCTACTTTAGGCTGGAGGACGGCAGGAGAAAGGAGATTTTAAAAACTACCTATCAGGTGCTATGCTTATTACCTGGAGGATGAAATAATCTGTACATCAAACCCCTATGACATGCAGTTTACCTATATAACAAACATGCACATGCGTGCCTGAACCTAAAATAAAAGTTAAAATGTATACTGTTAGAGAAACTTGGCAAATATTGTTAGAAGAATTGAAAGTAAAAAATCTGAAGCTCAAAAGTGCACAGAAATGCAGTAAAAGCAGTAATTCTAACATAAAGAGAGTTCTGATAATAACAGATTATATGACCATAGTTTACGTGTATTGATTTTTGGCTCATGGTTAAAGGTATAAGTTTCAGGCAAATAACTCATCAGAAAGTGTTTGATTGTTTCAAGATTTTCAGTAATTTTCCAGAGGTGGTGACTTTGATGCTCTTCCTTAGGCATATATGACAATGTCTGGAGACATTTTAGTTTGCCTCAGCTGGACAAGGCATGCTGTTGGAATCGAATACGTAGGAACTAGAGATTCTGCTAAACATCCTACAATGCTCAGAACAACTCCCCGCTCCAAACAAAGAATTATCCAGCTCAAAATATTAGTAGGGTAAGGCCAAAAAAACCCTGTGCTGGACTCATCTGATCTCGTCATGGATGAATATTTTTATTACAAAGTGATGCATATTTTTTGTAATTTTAAAGGTGTAGATTAAATACTTTTTCAAGGACCACAGACTCTAGCATCAGGTCAGCCTACCCCTGGGCCCAGGCACAAAACCCACATGCTAAAGGTCCCTACTAGCTAGTCCATCAAAAATATCTGGCCAGGATGACAGGTAAAGGGCTTTCCATGTCAAAGCCAGTCTGTAAAGACTAGAAGAGTTGAGTATTTCTACAAATGCAGAGACATGAATGCAAGTTTACAAGAATCATGAAGAACCAGGGAAACATGACACCAGCAAAGGAAAAAAACAAAGCTCCAGTAAACCATCCTAAAGAAATGGAGATGTAACCATTGCCCAGTATTGTACCTCAAGAAACAAGAAAAAAAGGACAGCCTTAATTTAGAGGATGAAAGGAAATAATAAATATTAGAGAAGGAATAAACAAAATAGAGATTTTATTAAATAATAAAAAAATAAATTTTAGGGTTAGTTTTGTGAAAAGATATAAAATGTAAAAACTCTTACCTAGACTAATTTAAAAAAGAAGAGAGAAGATTCAAATAAAATCAGAAATGGAGGAGGCAATGTTACAATCAATGCCACAATTTTTTTAAAGAAAGAGATTTTAAGAGACTATCATGAACAATCATACACCAACAGGACAACCTAGAAGAAATGAATACATTCTTAGAAACATACACTCGACTGAGTCAAGTAGAAATCAAAAGGCCGAACATATTAATAACAAATTAGATTGACTCAGTAATTAAAAAAGAAAAGCACATGAATTAATGACTTCATAGATAAATTGTACCAAACATTTAAAAAGTATTACCAATCCTTCTTAAACTCTTCTGAAAAATAGAAGAGGGAACAGCTCCGAACTCTTTTTATAAGGCCAGCATCACCTTGATACTAACAGACAGAAACCACAAGAAAGAACAACTGAAGGTCAATATCCCTGGTGAATCTGATTGCAAAAATTTTCATCAAAATATTAGTAAACAAAGTTCAACAGCATACTAAAAGGATCATACACCATGACCAAGTGGGATTTACCCCAGTGAGAAGGGATAGTTCAACACATACAAATCAAATGTTATCATATACTCCAGAAACAGAATGAAGAATAAAAAATCAAAAGGTCTTTTTTATAGATGATGAAAAGTCATTTGACAAACTTCAACACCCTTTCATGATAAAAACTCTTAGGTGTAGAACGAACTTAGCACAATAAAAGCCAAACAGGCATACCTATAAGAAATTGCAGGTGCAGTTTCAGACCACTGCAATAAAGGAAATATTACAATATAATGAGTCACGCTGGTTTTTGTCTATTTTTCAGATCATATAAAAGTTATGTTTTTACACAATATTATAGCCTATTACGTGTACAATAGCATTATGTCTAAAAAAAATGCATTACTTAATTAAAAAATACTTTCTTGCCAACAAATGCTAATGATCATCTGAACCTTCAGTGAGTTGTAATCTTTTTCCTGGTAGAGGATTTGCCTTCTTGTTGATGGCTAATGACTGATCAGGGTTGTGATAGCTGAAGGTAGAGATAGATGCAGACATTTCTTAAAATGAGACAACAATAAAGTTTGCCACATAAATTTGCCCTTCCTTTCATTAAAGATTTCTCTGTAGCATGCAATGTGTTTGAACGCATTTTACCCAGAATAGAGCTTCTTTCAAAATTGCAGTCAATCCTCTCAAGCTTTGTCATTGCTTTATCAATTGAGTTTACATAATATTCTAAATGCTTTCTTGTCATTTCTGCATTGTTCACAATATCTTGACCAGGAGTATATTGCATCTCAAGAAACAGCTTTCTTTGCTTATTCATAAGAGGCAATTTCTCATCTGTTTAACTTTTATTATGAGATTGTAACATTCATTCACATTTTCAGGCTCCACTTCTAATTCTTATTTCTCTTGCAATTTCTACCATATCGGCAGTTATTTCCTTTACTGAAGTCTTGAACCTATTAAAATTGTCTATGAAAGTTAGAATTAAGCTGTACTTTCATATTATCCTGATGGCTTCTTTCCCTTAAACCCCGTGAACCAACCTCTGCTTTCTTCATTTTTTTTTTCCTTCAGATTCCTTACCTCTCTTCACCTTCATATAAGTGAAGAGAGTTAGAGCCCTACCCTTGAATTGTCTTTGGCTTAAGGGAAGGTTGTGGCTGGTTTGGTCTTCTATCCTGACTACTCAAACTTTAGCCATATCAGCAATAGGTCTTGTGTTAGGCCATTCTTATGTTGGTATAAAAAAACAATCTGAGACTGGGTAATTTATAAAGAAAAGATGTTTAATTTGCTCATGGTTCTTTTGGCTTTACAGGAAACAGGATGCTGGCATCTTCTCGGCTTCTGGGGAGACCTCAAGAAACTTACAATCATGACAGGAGTTGAAGTGGGAGAAGGCATGTCACATGACCAGAACTGGAGAAAAAGAGAGAGTCAGGAGAGGGGGGAGGTGCCAAATACTTTAAAATAACTCAAACTCGTAAGAATTCACTCACTCATCACCTAGGGGATGGCACCAAGCCACTCACAAGGAATACATCCCTCTGATCCAAATACCTCCCACCAGGTCCTAACCTACAACACTGGGAACCACACCTCAATATGAGATCTGGTGGAAACACAGATCCAAATCATATTAAGTCTATCTCACTTTCTTATCAGTTGTGTGTTCACTGGAGTAGCACTTCTAATTTCCTTCAAGAACTTTTCCTTCATATTCACAAATTGGCTAATTATTTGGGGTAAGAGGCCTAGATTTCATCATATGTTGGCTTTTGATATACCTTTCTCACTAAGCTTACTCATTTCTAGCTTTTGATTCAAAGTGAGGGACATGTGACTCTTCCTTTCACTTGAGCACTTAGAGGCCATTGTGGGATTATTAATTGACCTAATTTGAACATTGCTTTGTCTCAGGGAATAATAGTGAGACCCAAAGAGAGAAAGAGAGATGGGAATTGCTGGTCAGAGGAGCAGTCATAACACTCATAACATTTATGGATTAAGTTCACTGTTTTATATGGGCCTGGTTCATGGCATCCCAAAGTAATTACAATAGTAGCATCAAAAATCATTAATCACTGACCTCCATAACAGATATAATACTATTGGAAAAGTTGAAAATATTATGATAATTATCAAAATATGACACAGAGACCCGAAGTGAGCACATCACATTAGAAAATGGTACTAATGAATTTGCTCAATACAGCGTTGCCATGAACCTTCAATTTGTAAAAATAACACAATGTCTTTGAAGCACAATAAAATGAAGTGCTATAAAATGAAGTATTCTTGTACATAGAAAGCCCACAGCTAACATTACCTCAGTAGTGAAAAACTAAAGCTTTTCTTCTGAGACCTAGAATGAAGAAAGAATGTCCACTCTCACCATTTCTATTCAACCTAGTATTGGAAGTTCCGTACAGAGCACTTAGGCAAGAAAATTTTTAAAATGCAATCAAATCAGAAAAGAAAATATGAATTAGCTTTCTTTGTAGATGATGTGATTTTTATGTAGAAAATCCTAAATACTACACGCACACACACATGCGCGCACCCACACACACAACCTCTTAGAACTAATAAATTCAGCAAAGTCGGAAAATAAAAATCAAATATAAAAATAAGTTACATTTTTATGTACTATGACTATCTGAAAAGGAAATTAAGAAAACTGTCACATTTACAACTTAACCAAGGATGTGAGATTGGTGCACTAAAAACTATAAACACTGATGGAACAAATTAAAGCAGACATAAATGAAACAATAGCTCATGTTAATGGATTGGAAAAATTCATACTGTTGAAAGTTTATGCTATTCAAAATGATGTAAAGATTTAATGCAATCCCTATCAAAATCCAAAAGGCATTTTTTACAGAAATAGAAAAACAGTTTTAAAATTTATAGGGAACAATGAAAGAACCCAGGTAGCCAAAGAAATTTTGAGGAAGAAGAATAAACCTGGAGGAATCACACTTTTTGATTTCAAAATATATTACAAAACTATAGTGATCAAAACAGTATGGTGCTGATAAGAAAAAGCACATACATAGACCAATGGGACAGAACAGAGTTCCCAGAAATAAACTAACATATTCAGGTTGAGTATCCTTAACTGAAAAATCTGAAATCCAAAATGCTACAAGGTTTGAAATCTCTTGAAAGCTGACCTGATGCTCAAAGGAAATGTTAATTGGAACATTTTGGATTTTGGATTTTGAGATTAGAAATGTTCAACTGGAAAGTATAGTGTAAATATTTGAAAATTTAAAAAAGTCTGAAATTGGTCCCAAGCATTTTGAAAAAAAAATACTCCACCTGTGTATAATAAACTGATCTTCAAAAAGGATGCCAAGAATATACAGTGGGAAAAGGATAATCTTTTCAATAAATGATGTTGGGGAAACTGGATATCCACATAAAAAGGAAGGTGACTGGATCTAATGACAGACAGAAATACACTCAAAATAAATTTAAGAGTTAAACCTAAGACTTGAAACCATAAAACTTTCTGAAGAGAAAACAGTGTAAAAACATCTTGATATTGGCCTTAGCAATGATTTCTTGGATATGACACCAACATACAGGCAATGAAAGCTAATATAGACAAGTGGGATTGCATCAAACTAAAAAGCTTCTGCATGGAGAAGGAAAAAAATCAGCAAAATGAAAGGGCTACCTAAGTAATGGGAACAAAATGTGTAAACCATATATCTGCTAAAGGATTAATTTCCAGAATAAGTAACTCCTACGACTTCATAGCAAAAAAACAAAACAAAACAAAACAAAAACAAACAAACAAAAAAACCCCATAATTTAATTAGAAAATGGGCAAAGGAATTGAATAGACATTTCTCCAAAAAATACATACCAATGGCCAACAGGTATATGAAAAGGTGCTTAGCATCACTAATTATTGGAGAAATGATAATCATAATTACTGTAAGATGTCACCTTACAACTGTTAGGATGGCTATTATCTAAATAAAAAAGATAACAGCCGGGTGCGGTGGCTCATGCCTGTAATCCTAGCACTTTGGGAGGCTGAGGCTGGCGGATCACAAGGTCTGGAGATCCAGGCCATCCTGGCTAACACAGCGAAATCCCGTCTCTACTGAAAATCCAAAAAAAAAAAAAAAAATAGCCGGGCGAGGTGGCGGGCGCCTGTAGTCCCAGCTACTTGGGAGGCTGAGGGAGCAGAATGGTGTGAACCTGGGAGGCGGGGCTTGCAGTGAGCAGAGATCATGCCACTGCACTCCAGCCGGGGTGACAGAGCAAGACTCTGTCTCAAAAATAATAATAATAATAATAATAATAATAATAATAATAATAAAAATAAATAACAAATGTTTGCAAGGATGTGGAAAAAAAGAAACCTATGTATACTTTTGATGAGAATGAAAATTGGTGCAGCAACTGAAAATCTATATGTAGTTCTTCAAAAAATTAAAAATGGAACTACCATATGAACCAGCAACTTCTCTTCTGGGTCTATGGTAGTGGCTTCCGTCCTGTTATTCATGGAGGATACTTTTCAAGACCTCCAGTGGATGCCTGAAAGCGCTGATAGTACCAAATTCAATGTATACTATATTTTTTTCCTGTACATACATGTCAATGATAAAGTTTAATTTATAAGTTAGGTATCATATGAGATTTAAAATAACAGAAAATAATACAATAGAAAAGTTATAACAATGTGTCAGCATCACTACTCTTGCACTTTCGGGATATTATTTATTATTAGGTAAAATGAAGTTTACTTAAACAAAATTATTGTGATACCACCACAGTGGATCTGATAGTTGCAATACCTATGAAGCGATTAAGGGGTTGGGGACATCTACGGTGTGGGTATGCTGGACAAAGGGGTGATGCATTGTTTGGGGGAATGAAGAGGGATAATGTGAGATTTAATCACATTTCTCAAAATGTTGCACAATTTAAAACTTAGGAATTGTTTACTTCTAGAATTTTTCATTTAATACTTTTGGACCATGGTTTTTACAGGTATCTGAAAACCTGCAAAGCAAAACCATGAATAGGAGGGAACTACTGTACATCTGAAGAAATTGAAATCAGGATCTTGAAGAGATATCTGCATGTCCATGTTCATTGCTGCATTGTTTAAAATAGAGAAGGACACAAAAGCAGCAAAATGTCCATCAAAGGATGAACTGATATAGAATCAATGCATACAACGGAATATTATTCAGCCTTATAAGAAAGGAAATCCTGCCAGTGGCAACAACATGGATGAACCTTGGGGACATTATGCTCAGTGAAATAAGCCAGATAAAGCAAACACTAGACGATGTCACACATATAAGAAACCCCAAGTAGTCAGCTCATAGAAACAGACAACAGAATGGTATTTGCTGGTGTCTTCGGAAGGAAAAGTGGGAAGGCATTAGTCAAAGGCACAAAGTTATGGTTTTACAAGATTAGTAAGTTCTTTGGATCAACAACAATATTGTACAATGCCTTTCATTCCAATTATTGTATTATATCCTTTAAAATTTGCTAAAGTCCTGACATGGTACCTCATCCCTATAATCCCAGCACTCAGGGAGGCCAAGGCAAGAGGATCACTTGAAGCCAGGAGTTTGAGAACAGCCTGTGCAATATAGTGAGACCCTGTCTCTACAAAAAATAAAAAAATAAAAAAATTATCCAGTCAGTACATGCACCTGTTGCTCTAACTACTCAGACAGCTCAGGCTAGAGTCCAGGAGCTCAAGGTTGCGATGAGCTACCATGGGGCCACTGCACTCAAGTCTGAGAGACAGAGCAAGACCTTGTCACAAAAAAATGTGTGAAGAGGGTAGATCTTATGTTAAATGTTCTTATCCCAATAATAATATAATAATAAACAGGGTACAACGAAACTTTGGGAAGCGATGGATAAGTTTAGGGCATAGATTGTGTTGATTATTTTATGGGTGTGTACATATCTCCAAACTCATCAAGTTGTGTATGTTAAATATGTACAATGTTTATACATCAATCATACTTCAATAGAGTGGTTTAAAAGCACAATTTTATATTCATATTCATAATTCATCTGTAAGTCTGTAATCAACCAAAACAAACATTTAATAGCATAGCTAAAAATCTGGAAGAAGGTAAACAGGAACGGTTTCTGGGAAGGAGCAAACTGCCATCAAACCCATGAACTTTGCTCTGCAGAGCTTCTATAGAAAAATACTCACATCCTCATTCAAGCAAATTAGAAAACTAGACAGTAGAAAGGATGTAGCAGGGTAAGCCAAGAGCCACAAAGGAATTGATGCTGAAGGAATATCATAAAGGCACAGTGCCTTAGAGTATTTCGGTATAAAGACAAAAATAAGAACCATTCGTTAGGCCCTGTAGATGTTATTGTATCTTAATATAGTACAGCAGAAGTAATATTATATAAACTACATGAGTTTTTCATATAGATGATTTATCTCCCTTTGGTTATCATTTCTAAATTTATCTTTTAAAAATCTGAAATTTTGTTTCAAGTCATTTTCAAATGTTTAAATCTCTTCAATGTCTTCTTAAATAAAATGTAGGGAATTTAATTAGCTTTCTTCTCCCTATATATACAAAGATTGTAATCTCTGAATAGCCTCACCCACATGTAATATATAGCACACACATATATAACAAGATTATTCCTTTATAATTATATTAACATGTAAGTATAGGCTGAAAGACTGGTTAAAATCTAATAAATCATAGACAAATTTTTAACAGTTTGAATCATTTATGAATTGACTCTGAATTTGCCAAGTATATAATTGTCAGTTATACTGCCTTCTGAAAGCATAAAATAATGATGATAGAGACATATGAGGAGTTGTCCAAGTTTAAATTACTCAGCAATTGTTGATACCTCCCAGATGACACTGCCTAACTTCAATCATTAAATATTGACACTTGATTTTCCTTGGCAACTTACAAGTATCATTTAAAAGAAAAGCATTAAACACTAGTCTACGTATGACAATTAGCCTTTAGAGACAGTGAATAATACAGTTCAGTCTTCTTTAACTAGTAATTTCTCAATGCCAATATTAGTTTTACTCAAGTTAAGGAAATTTATTCCTAGAATTTTGTTCCAATTGTCCTGAAGAGAACATTTTAAATGATAGTTGGGGCAGATTATCTCCCATTCTTATCCTATTCAGAAGAAGAGATTTAGTAAAGAGTGAGAATCAGATTAGATAAGTATTCAGCAAACACAGATTAAACAGATTAAATATTTTTGAGTTGGGCAGTGATCCCTATACACTTGAGAACCTCACAAGGAAAGAAAATGTCACAGCTTCTTCTTGTTAAGTTATTTATAAAATATGCAAAAGCAGCAAAAAAATAAATAAATAAATAAAAAGAATGAAAAAGAAAAAGAAACTCCAAAGCTCTCACAGGAGCCCTTCAACTCATAGACAGGTGCATAAACATACATGCATGTGCTTGCACACAAAGTTCCTCAGATCAGGACTCCTGGAGATGTCCTATTATCAGGAGACTCTCTGTGCTGTTGCCTGCCAAGAACTCTAGCACAGCGTATCAGGCTATAATGACAAAACTGTTCATTAGCTAGCGGGTGGCTAAGTTAATTGATTTGGGAGGCAGTGTGGTGTAGCCAGAGCAGAAGATCAACCTTTGGAGTCAGACATCTCTTTATCTGTAATCATCGTGATGGGACTGTCTGTAATTCCTTTTCCATTTTTGAACCTCAGTTTCGCCAACTCCAAACATCAGCTTGAACATCACTCCTTCTAAAGTTACAGATTGAAGTGTCCTCAGGAGTCATTTTCTGTTTTTCTTTCCCCTACATGTTGGTATTGTTAAAAGGTTGACTCAAACACAGAAATGAACTCTCTCTCCATAACTAAGTAGCCAAGTCACTAGTCAGGAAAGAAGCTAGTGGTTCATCATTAGTCTAAGCTATTTTAATCGTAATAGTAATACAAGATTAACTGACTGTTGGCTTCAAACCCAGAAAGGACTGCAACTGAGTGCAGAACTCCTGTGGTCAACTGGTGGGCTGAATCTCCTGCCAGGGAGAAGTTTGTCTCAGGCTCCCATGACCTAACTGGAAAAGTCTTGCGTGATTACATTAGACATATTCAGGATTGGGTGTCATGATGGATTTAGTAGCTGCCATTCAGATCAATGTGGATTTTTCAAGAACCGTGCTCTGGAGATAGTAAAGCCCTGCCCTTAAAGCATGCACAGATTTATGGAGAGATAGCCATACACTGATAAATTCAATACAACACAGATTTCATTAGAATGCCAAGAAAGACAAGACCCAGCATCTGGTACCAAGAAAAGCTTCCTGTAGGACAAAATACTTGAAAAAAAATACAGACATTAAATAGGGAAAACAGGAAAGGACTTCAACAAAGGATATAACAAGAGGAAAATTCTTTCCAATGTGTATATTCAGATTGCACTTTTTTTTTTTTTTTTTTTTTTTTTAGACTGAGCCTTGCTCTGTTGCCCATACTAGGCTCATAGCAACCTCCATCTCCCAGGTTTAAGTGATTCTTGTGCCTCAGCCTCCCAAGTTGCTGGGATTACAGGTGCATGCCACCATGCCTGGCTAATTTTTGTATTTTTAGTAGAGACGGGGTTTCACCATGTTGGCCAAGCTGGTCTCAAACTCCTTATCTCAGGTGATCCACCCACCTTGGCCTCCCAAAGTGCTGGGATTACAGGTGTGAGCCACTACTCCCAGCTGGTTGTATTTTTTTTTTAAATTATATTAACTTTTGGGGTACATTTGAAGGTTTGTTACATAGGTAAACATGTTTCAATGGGGTTTGTTGTATATATTATTTAATTACCCACGTATTAAGCCCAGTACCCAATAGTTATCTTTCTCTGAAGAAAATCACACAGTAAATTTAAATTTATGACTGTTGACAGATTCCTTAATGCTGTCTAGGAGTTGCTTTGTAGTGTTCTCTCTCTCTCTTTCTCTCTCTCTCTCTCTCTCTACTCTCTATCTCTATCTCTGTCTCTCTCAATCTCACTCAACACTCCTCTCTTCACCTAATTTACTTCCTACTCATCTTTAGGTCTCAGGTTAAATAGCCAAACAGTGAAGTGCCTTTCATTTGGGAAACATTTTCTGCCCACTCGGTCTAAAGTCTGAGTTACGTGTTTTTATAGCAACCTCTATTTTCCTCCATCAGCATTTGTTCCAGCATACAATAATTGCCTCTTTACTTTTCTTGCCATTCTCTAGTTCTTTTGAGTTCCACAAGGACAGAACCTCTTTTCATCTTGTTTATCCTTATGTTTTTATTTTTATCATACATTGTATGCATCAATAAATATGCCAAATAAACTGATGAATAAATGCATAGATATAAAACTACATGAATATATGTGTATACCTATGTACTTACACACATCTACGGTGAAATTTTTATTTCTTTTATTTTTAATATTTCCAGTTTTTCTAGCATGTACTTAATGCGCCGGGCAGGAAATGAAGGTAGGCACAAAGTGGCAGTTGTCAACCAGAGGCAATTACTGGAAGTTTGTTCTAGGCAGGTTCTTGACTACAGGAAACAAGTTAAATGTCCGATGACTAAAGCTGTGTAATATATCTGCTTTACTATTGTAAATATCAAACTAGCACAAAATTGGGGCTTTGTACATTTCTTATTGAGCTCAATATTAGCCATGGGAGATTGAAATCATGGGGTGTAAAATACTACGATTGCATAAATTAGAATGATGGATTCAGTCATAGAGACTTACACACGTAAAATGTTTTCTTTGCCTCTCTTCCAGTACCATAGCCTCAACCAACAGAAACTACAGTCACTAAAACATTAATTATATTCTTGTTTCCTATTTTCTATTTGATTGCTTTGGTTTTGTCAAAAGATATAGGTATAGTTCCAAGAAGCTCCACTACCTGAAACATCTGGAGAAAGAAGTAGCTACCTTGTTTATAATAGTGTCCAAAAAGGTATCTTGCTTAATAAATTTCTCTTTCTCTGGAAGCTGACAGACACCTGGGTAACTAGGCAACCACCCGTTTCTCACAACCAACAAGTATCGTATCACACATCATAAACTGAAGAGGTATCAATATGCTGCTCTCCACAAGAATGAACAAAGATTTACAAGTGACAGTGATAGAAGCCTGGAATAAGAGGTAGGTGAGGGGAACCAGATGAGGAGTAATAAATAGACCATCCAGCAGATGAATGTATGAAATGGTTGGGAATCTTCCCTCACCCTAACTGAGGGGCTGCAAGCAGTATTTCGTCAACATACCCTAGGACTCAGTTCACTTGGTGAATGACTTGCTGGCAATGACTGCTGCCAGCTGATGAACAACACACCATCTGAACAGCTGAAAGGAATTTTCCTGTTAGCCTTGTATATGTAATTGGCATTGGACGCAGGATTGCTAAGTAGCAAGGCCTTCTATGCATCTCCCCAGGGTGTTATAGCCTGAGGATTAAGCGAAATGGTGTGCAGGTCTTGTAGTGTGGCCAATTTGTCTAGGTGCTATGCTCCGTGCACTTTATTAATTAAATAGTGGAGAGGCGAGATATTCCTTTCCTCTAATACTTGGAAAGCCCTTCAGCTCAGAGGTAATCTGTTTTCTCTGCCTAAAGCTCTAAAGAGGATGTGTGAGGCAGTGTTCTATTCAGTCTTGAAAGGGCAATCAAGGAATTGGTGAGCCCCAGGAAACAGGTCTCTGGAAATGATGGCGAGGTCTGAGCAGACATTGTGTAGTATTTTTATGTGGAGTAAGTGGTTTTCTCTGTTATATTAAAAAGGGCAAGAATTCACTATAACATGAGACCGTGGCCCTGGCAAAAGCCCTGAAAGTTAAACTCAGAGCAATTTCTTTGGGGTCTCATCCCACTACCTTCCAAGTACTGATTGTAGCAACAAGTGTAAACTCTCTCTGTCCCACTCCCCCTGTTGTCAAGTTCTGATAATAATGCCAGTTTCAGTAGTGCTTTTAGGCACACCAGGAGAGAGATAGTGGATTCTCAAATTAAGAGATAGGGATCTAGCAATAGACGATGCTTATTTAATTACAGTGAATAACAAAAATGTAACTGTCGATAATAAAAACAGTCAACTTATTGAGCTCTTACTATTATCAGGCGCGATGGTGGGCTTTAAATACATAATTGTATTTAACTTTCACAAGAGCCCTTAAATGATAAGTACTAGTATTATCCCATTTTGTATATGAGGAAACTGAGACATGGACTTTGGACCTTCCTAAGATCTACATGTCAGTGAATGGCAGGAATTTGAACCCAGACAATTTCATTAGAGAATCTATGCATTGTGCTGCTTTCATTTGAGCACATATTTTCAGCTTTCAAAACCTTGCACAGCAGTCTGTCAAACCTCATTACTTTATAAATAGATAGGAGGATAAATTACATTTTCTCAGAGAATGCTTCACTTTTATTTTTTCTTTGATTGACTTTTTTTATTTTTAAATTTTTACTTTGAAAGAGTTTTAAATTTACAGAATACAAAGACAGTTTTGAGTTTTTATATTGTCTTCAGTTCCCTTAATATTTACATTCCATGTAACCATGACCCATTGATGAAAACCAATAAGTTAACATTGATATATACCAAGATGTTAACTATTCAACAGTCTTTTATATTCTTTGATCTATTGTTAGAGGAAAACACAACCAATTCCACTGGTGCCAAAAAATAAACTTAGGCCAAATCTATCCAGACATTTCTCTCTGATTTGCAAATTGAGATCACGTTAGGAATTTGGATCCTCCCAACTCATCTGATGTAATCCCTGCTGATTATTATGAAATGTGGATTCTTAATGATGATGAGAGGAAGCTGGGTATGTTTTGTTGCTTTTGTAAGCTTTTTTCCTAGATGTGCTCCTTTGAGCCTTGCTCTCAAGAGATAGGAAACAGCTATTTCATCAAACAAGTCTCCTGAGAATCCAAACATGAGTAGATTGTATATTATCTGCCTTGTCTAATCTTTTTAAAGGAGGTGTATCCTTTCCCAGATTTTTCCTTCTGACCCGTGCTCAAGACATCTGAATTCTACAGATAGGATTCACTGGACTCCAGCCTCTTGTTGGATTCTGCCAATGGAAGAGGCAGGCAGGAGATGAGAAGATGAGAGAGAGAGAGATTGAAGTATGCTCCAATATGTTCTCCCAATCCAACTTTTTGAGCTGTACTTTTGGCAGTAGCTGTATCTTAGATTACAGGTTCTCTCTGGCAGCCATAGCTCTCAATTAGGCTGAGATAATATGGTTTTCTCTCTCTGAACCTGCATGTCCTGGCTTATAATGGGTCCCACTCTTTCTAGTGCCTTGGGTTCTCCCAGCTCTAGTTGGTTCCCCTTCCTCTGCCCAACCTCTCGAAATAGCCACTTCATTGAAATCCTTTTTGATAACCTTTCTGAGAGTGCCATCTGCATCCTGCTATGATCATGTTTATTATATTATATATTTAGAATAATAATTTGAACTCTTAAAAACTTTCCTGTGAAAAAAAATCATAAACATTTCTATTCATTTAGGTGAGCAAATTATAAACAAACATTTTCCATTGCCTAAAGTATCAATTAGAAATTTGTATATGAATCCTCTTTAAAAACCATACTTTAGGGATACTAGCATGTCCAAGATTCCAGTCACCTCAAATAGAAGGGAAGCATTTAAAAACCCTCTTTGTTTCTTCTTTGCCTGAGCAGAGATCCACCAAACTAGTAACGTCCTTCCTGCCTCATTTATCTGGTTAACTCTACTTGTCTTAATCAAGCTTAATTGTTTCCTATTTCACATGGATCCAATTGCTTTAAATACTTCACCTTTTTATTATGTAATAATTTTTATAGAAAGCACAAGGTTCTTGTATTAATAACTTTAAAAAGAATGTATCACAATATATGTATTGCTAAGAATTTATCCTAAGGAAATAGAAATCTGAAACCACATTGAAAGTATTATTTGTAATACTTTAAAAAATAAAAACTTAACCCTTCTGACTTACAGAAGAAAATGTGATGTACTTGAGTATGCAATGAAATATTAAGCAGCCATTAAAAGCCATCTTCACTTGGACTCGGGAAGGGGAACATCACACACCGGAGCCTATCATGGGGAGGGGGAGGGGGGAGGGGGGAGGGATTGCATTGGGAGTTATACCTGATGTAAATGACGAGTTGATGGGTGCTGATGAGTTGATGGGTGCAGCACACCAGCATGGCACAAGTATACATATGTAACAAACCTGCACGTTATGCACATGTACCCTAGAACTTAAAGTATAATAATAATAATAAAAAAGCGCCATCTTTTCAAACCATATTTATGATATAGATATAAAGTATCTTACACACACGGGGAGAAATAGAAAAACAGATACTGAAAGAAACACACACAAAAGTGTTGATGATGATAATCTATGTACACTTGGTAGTGGTCCCTGATTATATAATTTTATTTTTGATATTGAACATGCTTTACTTTTAAAATAACATAAAATCTAGAGTGCAATGCACTAAATAAAAATAGGAATTCCTCTTTTAAACACATAACTCAAACAGCCCACATGCTACCAGCACACATTCTGAGAATAAATTCTAAAAATCACTTCGTTGGGCAATGTAAAATTGGATTGTGAAAAATTTTGCATCGTAGAAATTGTATAAATCAAAAACTTGCAAGTGGGAACAATAGTCATTTGTTCTAAATTTACCTTTCTGTATTTCATGTGATGACTAGACCTTTTGTGAATCTTTATCTTGCTTTGTGATCCAGCTGTTTTGCCCAAGGTTGATGTAGCATTCAGGTCAGATATGCATCAAGCACTCTATTTTGTAGATTTCATGTTTTATTTATGGTTATTGTTTTAGATGCTATTTCTTCTATCTTTCAGCTGAATCCCTGCCAGAGTCACTCTTTAAAAATCACAAAATAGTGTGAACAATAGCAATTGTAGTTAGAATATTTTTCTCTGTATAACAGACACAGTCGACAGGAAGTGAGAATTTTGGCTTGGCCTGAAGGCTCAATGTAAATAAAAATCTAAATAGCTCGGTTTTTTTTTTCTTATTACTAAGCTCTGCCTGTGATAAAATTCTTTGTCACTTCAGCCCTTACAGGAAGAAGCTGACATAGGTGCCAGCCTGTGCCAGAATATTCAGTTAACTATGCATCAAGGTGACCCATTTGTCCAGTGGGTGCCAAGGCTGAAACTTAAAAAAAAAATCCATTATTTTTCCAGGTGAATGTATTAGATAACCTTGCCTGCCAACAAGTCCTTTCTGATTTCCTAATTGTTGGTTTGTGATTTTTTTTCAAGGCTCCATATGCTAATCTATAGATTACAGATACAAAATATAATAATACTAATACTTACATGAGGCTTTAGAGTTCACAAAAGTCATTTTATATATCTCACATCTCATAAGAATTCACAGTACTTTAGGTAAATAATATTATTGTCTCCATTTTACAGATAAGGAAATTGAGATTTAATTTAGTTGAAGGGCTTGTCCAAGGTTACTAGGTAATTGATGAAGCTGGTATTCACACTATAGGCTGTTAGCTCTTTAGGGTATGTATTTTTACTGTCTCATGTTGCTGTGTAATTGACTGTTTATAAATGCCCATGGTTCACATCACTTTACAGTTACTAATTAATAAAAATCAGTAAATTACAATTTTCTCCAATAGTTGCAAATTGAAACCCTAACCCTTTTAATTTTATCATTTCAGAACTATTTTTATAGCATTAAAGAATTCTGAGTTTCACATATTTTCAATGTCTATCACAAGTGTCTATCACATATTTCAGATCATCAATCACAGATGTATTAGTGGGAAAAGTCTCAAAGACACTCAATAGAATGCCATTCTGTTAGAAAAACTGACTTTGCTAAGAAAATACTGTGGTAACTATTTTGTTAATAGAGATATGAATAATAGTCCTCCAATTTGTATATTCTGTAAGTTTAAATGTTCTTACAACAATGGTTCATAAAATCTGGATGCTTACTTTTCCTAAAGCTAGGAAGAAACACTTTCGAATGTGAGTGGCTAAAAATCAAAAGGCATGTTTTGCTTACTGGCACCTTGTTCCATTTGAGCCATGCTGAAAGGTCACCAAAGAAAGAGACAGTGACTAGTTCATGTCAAAGCTGAGAGTTGTACTGGTTTAATATCAATTTGAAGAGGTACAACATTTTTAATAAGAGAAATAGTGACTTTCTTTTCTTTGTTTTTTTATTTTGATTCTCAGACCTAATACCAAATCCTACAGTTTTTAATACTCTCCCAATCCCATAATTCCTTCCTATCCAATCTAGATCACAGAACAAAAAACTCTTCAAACTTTTGCATCATCACAACTCTCTTCAAGTTGCTTTCCCTATCACCACCACCATCCCTATAATCATGTCATGACCCATACCTTTCTCTTTACTTCCCGCATATCACTAAGAAAATAGTGGATCTTTTTATTTATTTATTTATTTACTTATTTTTGAGATGGAGTCTCGCTCTGTCACCCAGGCTGGAGTTCAGTGGTGCGATCTCGGTTCACTGAAACCTCCACCTCCTGGGTTCAAGCGAGTCTTCTGCCTCAGCCTCCTGAGTAGCTGGGTGCTATGGACATGAGTCACCGCACCCAGCTAATTTTTGTATTTTTAGTAGAGATGGGGTTTCACCATATTGGCCAGGCTGGTCTTGAACTCCTGACCTCGTGATCCGCCTGCCTCGGTCTCCCAAAGTGCTGGGATTACAGGCATAAACCACTGTGCCTGGACTATTTTTAATCAAAACTCCCTTAACGTACTGCACTTTATCTCCTCACCCCAAAACTCAATTGCATTTTGATCTCTTCTTCCTTCTTAGTTCCATGAAATTGTCAGCCATTTGCCAAAACTATTTTTTAGAAGTACTTTACTGGGTCCAGGCTCTTCAAAGAACTGTTGTATTAATTAGACCTTTCCCTTTACTTCAGCCATTACTCTCTCTCTATATATATATATAGATACAGATATATATGGACATATCTATCTATAAAGATAAGAAGTCTATGCTTTCATTGGTTAAAAGACATATCTTATATATATAAAGGCATATATATGCATATATACATATATACACATATGTATTTTTTAACCAAAGAAAGCATAGACTGTTTCCGTATTAAGTCAATTTATCACCCTGTTAATCATATACAGGTCTCCTTTTAGTAATAGCACTAACTCTACCACCAAAGTATTGAGTCTTTATGTATTGTTTTCATTTTCTCATCACCTATTCATATTTCAACCCAGATATGGTGTTGAGCCTCCTAGCCCCTGATCATATTCTTATGAAAGTATTCCTTTTTGTGCCCTTGATGGATTTCATATTTTATAAAATTAAATGAATATATTTTCCTTTTGAAAAATAATACTCATTTCTGATGATGAAATCCAACAATATACTCTTATTGTAAAATATTTGACATATATTTGAAACACATATACTCTTTATCATTTTTAATGATATAAAAATAGATTTTAAAATCTATTTCTATTTTTTAATCTTAGATTTTCCAAATCTAAGAGTTTTTTGGTAGAGTCTTCATGTTTTTCTAGGTATCAGATTATGTCTTCAGCAAAGAGGGGCAATTTGACTTCCTCTTTTCCAATTTACATGTCTTTTATTTTTTTTTTCTCTTGCCTGATTGCTCTAGTTAGGACTTCCAGTACTATGTTGAATAGCAGTAGTGAAAGTGTGTATTCTTGTCTTGTTCTTAGAGGAAAGGCTTTCAATTATTCCTTATTTGGGTATGATGTTAGCTGTGGTTGTTACATATGGCTGTTATTATGTTAAGGTATACTCCTATGCCTAGTTTGTTGAGAGTTTTTATCATGAAAGGATATTGAATTTTATTAAATGTTTTTACTGTGCCTAATGAAATGCTCAGATAGTTTTTTCCTTGATATAGCTTGGATTTGTGTCCTGGACCTAATCTCATGTCAAATGGTAAGCCCCAGTGACGGCAGAGGGGCCTGGTGGGAAGTAATTAGATCATGGAGGCAGATTTCCTCCCTGCTGTTCTCATGCTAGCAAGTGAGGTCTCACAAGATCTGGTTGTTTAAAAGTGTGTAGCACCTCCCACTTCACTCCCTTCTTCCTCCTGCCTGGCCATGTAAGACATGCCTGCTCCCCTACACCTTCTGTCATGATTGTAAGTTTTCTGAGGCCTCACCAGCCATGTTTCCTGTACAGCCTGCAGAACCGTGAGCCAATTAAACACTATTCTTTATAAATTACCCAGTCTCAGATATTTATTCATAGCAGTATGAGAATGAACTAATGTAGAAAATTCATACCTAAGAGTGGGGTATTGCTATAAAGATAATTGAAAATATGGAAGCGGCTGTGGAATTGGTTAACACACAGAGGTTGGAACAGTTTGAAGGGATAAGAAGAAAACAGAAAGATGAGAGAATGTTTGGAACTTCTTGGAGACTTGTTGAATGGTCTTGGCCAAAATGCTGAGAGTGATATGAACGGAAATGACCAGGCTGAAGAAGTCTCAGATGGACATGAGAAACTTATTGGAAACTGGACCAAAGGTCACTTTTGTTATGCATTTGCAAAAAGGTTGGAGGCACTGTGCCCCTGCCCTAGGGATCTGTGAAACTTTGAACTTGAGAGAGATGATTTAGTGTGTCTGGCAGAAAAAAATTCTAAACAGCAAAGCATTTGAGATATGGCCTGGAGGCTTCTAAGTACCTAAGCTCATATATATGAATAAAGAAATGACCTGAAACTGGAACATATATTTAAAAAGGGAGCAGAGCATAAAAGTTTGAAACATTTGCTGCCTGGTCATGTGGTAGAAAAGAAAAAAAACTATTTTCAGGGGAGAAATTGAAGCAGGCTGCAGAAATTTGCATAACTAAGAGAAAGGGAAGTACTAATAGCCAAGATGATGGGGAAAAGGTTCCGTTTCTGGTATTTCTTTATAGCAGTGGGATAATGGACTAATACAGTCCTTCATTCTGTTGATATGATGTATCATGTATATTGATTTGCATATGTATCCTTGCATCCCTGATGCAAATCCTATTTGATCATGGTGTATTACTTTTTTGATGTGCTGTTGAATTTCGTTTGTTAGTATTTTGTTGAAAATTTTTGAATCTATGTTCATCAGGGATATTGGCATGTAGTTTTCTTTCGTTGTTGGGACTTTGTTTGGTTTTGATATCAAGGTGATGCAAGCGTCATAGAAAGAATTCAGAATTCCTTCTTATTTTATTATTTTGCAATAGTTTTAGGAGAATTGGTATTAGTTCTTTCTATAATATATTGGAAGAATTTGACTATGAATCCATCTAGTCCTAGGTTTTTCTTTATTGTAAGACGTTTTACTACTGATTCAATCTTATTACTTGTTATTAGTCTGTCCTAATGGATACACCTTTGGCAGACTAATAAAGAAGAAAAGAGAGAATAAAAAGGACACAATAAAAAAGGATAAAAGGGAGATCACCACTGATCCCATAGAAATACAAACTACCATCACAGAATACTATAAACACCTCTACGCAAACAAACTAGAAAGTCTCAAAGAAATGGATAAATTCCTGGACACATACACCCTCCCAAGACTAAACCAGGAAGAAGACAAATTCCTGAATAGATCAATAACAAGTTCTGAAATTGAGGCAGTAATTAATAGACTACCAACCAGAAAAGCCTAAGACCAGACTGATTCACAGCCGAATTCCACCACAGGTACAAAGAGGAGCTAGTACCATTCCTTGTGAAAATATTCCAAACAATAGAAAGAGAGGGAATCTTCCCTAACTTATTTTATGAGACCAGCATCATTCTGATACCAAAACCTGGCAGAGACACAACAAAAAAAGAAAATGTCAGGCCAATATCCCTGATGAACATCGATGAGAAAATCCTCAATAAAATACTGACAAACCTAATCCAGCAGCACATTAAAAAGCTTATCTACCATGATCAAGTCAGCTTCATCCCTGGAATGCAAGGCTGATTCAACAAATCAATAAACATAATCCATCACATAAACAGAACCAATGACAAAAACCACATGATTATCTCAATAGATGCGAAAAAAATAAAGGCCTTCAATAAAATTCAACACCCCTTCATGCTAAAAACACTCAATAAACTAGGTATTGATGGAACATATCTCAAAATAATAAGAGCTATTTATGACAAACCCATAGCCAATATCATACTGAATGAGAAAAAGCTGGAAGCATTCCATTTCAAAACTGACACAAGACAAGGATGCCCTCTCTCACCACTCCTATTCAACATAATATTGGAAGTTGTGGCCAGGGCAATCAGGTAACAGAAATAAATAAAGGGTATTCAAATAGGAAGAGAGGAAGTCAAATTATCTCTGTTTGCAGATGGCATGATCGTATATTTAGAAAACCATATCTCAGCCCAAAAATCTCCTTAAGCTGATAAGCAACTTCAGCAAAGTCTCAGGATACAAAATTAATGTGTAAAAATCACAAGCATTCTATACACCAATAATAGACAAACAGAAAGTCAAATCATTATCAAACTCTCATTCACAATTGCTACAAAGAGAATAAAATACCTAGGAATACAACTTACAAGGGAGGTGAAGGGCCTGTTCAAGGAGAACTACAAACCACTGCTCAATGAAATAATAGAGGACAGACACAAATGGAAAAACATTCCATGCTCATGGATAGGAAGAATCAATATCATGAAAATGACCATACTGCCCAAAGTAATTTCTGGATTCAACGCTGCTTCCATCAAGCTACCATTGACTTTCTTCACAGAATTAGAAAAAAACTACTTTAAATTTCATGTGGAACAAAAAAAGAGTCTGTATGACCAAGACAATCCTAAGCAAAAAGAACAAAGCTGGAGGCATCAGGCTACCTAACTTCCAGCTATACTACAAGTCTACAGTAACCAAAACAACATGGTACTGGTACCGAAACAGAGATATAGACCAACAGAACAGAACAGAGGCTTCAGAAATAACACCACACATCTACAACCATCTGATCTTTGACAAACCTGACAAAAATCAAGCAATGGGGAAAGGATTCCCTATTTAATAAATGGTGTTGTGAAAACTGGCTATTTGTAGAAAACTGAAACTTCCTTCCTTACACCTTACACAAAAATTAACTCAACATGGATTAAAGATTTAAATGTAAATCTTTAATTTTACCAAAAACCACAAAAACTCTAGAAGAAAACCTGTGCAATACTATTCAGGACATAGGCATGGGCAAAGTCTTCATGACTAAAACACCAAAAGCAATGGCAACAAAAGCCAAAATAGACAAATGGGATCTAATTAAACTAAAGAGCTTCTGCACAGCAAAAGAAACTATCATCAGAGTGCACAGGCAACCTACAGAATGGGAGAAAATTTTTGCAATCTATCCATCTGACAAAAGAATGTGCTAAAATCCAGAATCTATAAGGAACTTAAACGAATTTACAAGAAAAAAATTAAACAACCCCATCAAAAAGTGGGCAAAGGATATGAACAGACAGTTTTCAAAAGAAGACATTTATGTGGTGAATAAACATATGAAAAAAGGTTTATCATCACTGGTCATTAAAGAAATGCAAATCAAAACCACAATGAGATACCATCTCATGCTAGTTAGAATGGCAATCATTACAAAGTCAGGAAACAATAGATGCTGGAGAGGATGTGAGAAGTAGGAACGCTTTTACACTGTTGGTGGGATGGCAAATTAGTTCAACCATTGTGGAAGACGGTGTGGTGATTCCTCAAGGATCTAGAACTAGAAATACCATTAGACCCAGCAATCCCATTACTGGGCATATATTCAAAGGATTATAAATCATTCTACTATGAAGACATATTCACATGTATGTTTATTGCAGCACTATTCACAATAGCAAAGACTTGGAACCAACCCAAATACCTATCAATGTCAGACTGGATAAAGAAAATGTGGCACATATACACCATGGAATACTATGTAGCCATAAAAAAGGATGTGTTCATGTCCTTTGCAGGGACATGGATAAAACTGGAAACCATAATTCTCAGCAAACTAACACATGAACAGAAAACCTAAAACCACATGTTCTCACACATAAGTGGGGGTTGAACAATTAGAACATATGGGCACAGGGAGAGGAACATCACACACCAAGGCCTGTGGGGGGTGTGGGGCAAAGGGAGGGATAGCATTAGGAGAAATACTTAATGTAGATGACAGGTTGATGCGTGCAGCAAACCACCATGGCACATGTATACCTATGTAACAAATCTGCACAGAACTTTTTTATAATTATAAAAAAATAAATAAATGAAACTACTGTTTAGAGTTTTCTGAAAAAAAGAGTGGTATGTTAAATACTCTTGTAACAATTGTGTTTCTGTCAAAATGTTGACAGGGTGTCAATGCTTATGTTGATGCTATATCATTAAATGCCTAATTATACTGGTATGAATTTTATTTTATAACAGTATAAAATATTTTGAACTACAATTTACCTTATCTGGTGTCAATTTTACCAGCCTTTAGTTTCTTTTTAATCATTTTACGCATTTTGAGTTTCTCTGGACCATAATTTATTGACATCAGGACCTCTGAGCCTTTGGTTGTAATATTTTGGGATTTGGTAACTATGACAAAGTCCTGTGTTGATCGGAGTAACCACTGGACTTGTTACTAATTTTCTATTGTTCATTTGGACTATAAATTATCTGGCACTATAGATGTTGCCACCCTAGCCACAAGTGAGATTTAATGACACTAACCCAATATAGATGTGAAAAAATTTATAATAAAAATACAGATTTTTGGCTTTTCTTGAAAAATCAGAAGGTTAAGAAATTGGACCCTGGACCTACCTTTCCTTTAGTGGTAATAATGAGCTGAAGCTGGTTTAGAGCTACCTCCTTTATATAGAACATGTACTCTCAAGCCTGTATCACGCATTTGTTACCTATCTGGTCTTACAGTCATTTTTGTTTTCAATCATTGTTTATACACTTGTGGACATTGCTACTGCATAATCACCATCTTTTAGTACTGATTTGTCTTTCTTTCTGTCTTTATCTGTAACTATACATTTGTAATTCCCTTCTTGTCTTTGCACTTCAGAGAAGCATAGCAACCCAAGTAGAATAATCTTTGCCATTGGATCAGAAAACACAGCCCTATTTAATGACTCTTCTCCTGTTAGTCTGACAAATACCTGAATTATGTACTAGACCCTAACTTTCATGTCCTAACATTTGGATTTTCTGGTCTTTTTACTTTATTTGCCTACTTCAATTTGTTCTATTGCCTTTTTCAAATTCATTCTGGCAACCTGGGTTTGGTCTCTCTCCATTAACATAGCTCTCCCTCACCTATTTACAAGAACTTTATACACTTTAATATTGAATTGAGACCAACTTGAATCCATTGCTTTCTGCAACAGTGGTATTTACACTAACTGTTTTTTAAAACTTGGATTTAAAGAAGAGTTTTCTATGTTGGCTTCTGCTTCTGAATTGGTGAGATGCTGGCTCAGAAAGAGGTGAATATCGACTCCATGCATGAAGAAGAAGTCATTACTATAGTTCTGTAAAGGTATTCTACTTCATATCGAAGTTCCCAAATAGGAATCAAACCACTCAAAATAAAAACTGTAACAATACAATTATCTGAAAAGTGAATATATTCTCTCTCCTGCATTTAGAGGGAGTTCTCAATAAATGATCGTTGCAAAAGCAAGATACCTGAAATGTTTAGGCCCAGGGTGTTTAACATTATAACGGGAAAATAAGCAGAGCTGCTAGATACAGTGCTATTCTCTACAACTCCATCATAGATGCTTATGTTTCTGTGGCGTATTTTATAAGGCTGTCATGTTCAAATTTATTCTGCCAAGCAGTTATTTTCTCTTCCACTGAATTGTTCTATATATCTAACTACATATCCATATCTTCATCTCTTCTTTTTACCACTCATCCTTCAACCATTTATTTTTATTTCCACTATGACATATATGTTGACAGCTCCCTTTATATTTTCATGGTTTAGTTTGAGCTGGACTGCCATTCTTTTTAAAGATGTAAGGTGCCATTAGAAATAGCACCAGTTGCATCTCTTGATCATCACCATCTTCTTACCCAAGCAATTTTCACTTTAACATGGCAAATTATACTGACGTACAGTGCACATTTCTCTCTAGTGATAGTAATTAAAATGGGTTTCATGGGATTTTATAATCAGAAAGGATGACATTCTTGAAAATAAATGTGTTAGACAATTAACTAATAACTATTTATTTATATCCAAGACATGTTTAAATGTACATGGCACATGTGTTGTATATGTTAGTATCTTTGTATATGCCATTAATTAAACATTGTGGTATTTTGGTTTCAGATGTGCACTTTGCATTTTGAATGTGTTTCCCTTGATGCTTTTCTTTGTGCTGCTTCATCCTGTTCCTCTCTCTTACTGGCTGTTTCCACTGCTGCTGCCTGTGAAAAACCTAGAGGCTGAATCTCTTTGTTAAAAGATCAGTAATTGCTAAACAGTGTTAACCAGAAGTGATAATGGCTTATTAACACCTAAGTGTTATTTCTCCCAGAAAAACTAAAAGATCACAGAAGAAGGCAGAATATTGTTGAGATATATGGGCAGCCTTTGAGAACAAATACCTGCTGATGGAGACCATATTTGTGGATTTCCATAATTCTTTGCCTTTTAAACCAGCAACGGGTTAGTTACTATGTGAACTACATATGCTTAATCAGTGAGCGTTTCAAAGAGAAATTAGCTTTGATTTGAATTTAAGAGAGTGACCTATCTTGATAGCTGGGAATTTTTTATTTTAGACATTTTTGCAAGCTGATCACAGAGATGATAGGCAGTGAATAGATGACCTTTGTAGAAAATATTTGCTGGTTTTTAACTTTCTAGCACCCATGTCCCCTTTCTAATGATACCCTGATTTCCTTTTGAAAATGGTCTTACCAAATATTTTTTATGGTTGTGGTAGGTGATAAGTTGAGATCCTTGACTCCTCAATGGAAGAGCCGCCTTCTCACTGACTGGCACGTACCAGGAACAGGCTTCTGATCTAAGATTGGCTGAGTGCTGCTCTCTGCTAGGATACTGAATCATGAGCAGATGTAGGAAAGAAAAAGGTGGATAGTGCTCAGTTATTCTAGTGGTAGTGTCCCCATCTGAGGATTCTTTTCAAAAATTATTGCTGATGTTTCTGCATTCTGGGCCTTTTAATTGAACTGCAAGTCTGCAATCTTTCCATGGTAAAATACAGCTTCTCAGGAAAAAAAAGAAACACAAGATACAGCTTTATATGTTAACCCAGAACTTAAGAGCATCAGTATTAAAGTCAGCTTGCATTGACTTTGTGCTGACTTTCAATTAATTAGATGACTTTGGGCATGATGTTTAGTCTCCTCAGTTTTCCATTTCTCCTCTATTAAATAAGGATAAAAAAGCTGTTTATCCCACGCAGTTATATGTATATAAAGCACTTAGAATAGAGCCTGAGATAGTACATGCTCCCAAGACTTAACTATCGTCAAATTTTAATTTCATTCTCTTGCTCTCTCTCTCTCTCTCATCCTTAAATACCCCCACCCAATTATCTCAACTAACCTTTTCACAAAGTCCTGTACCATCCTACTTATAACAAATGAAAAATATGCTTAAAATATCCAAATAAGTTCTCAATGAAACAAGTCAAAATTACCAAGTTCCTTACTCAGCGAACAAGTTAACATCACTATTTTCCAAAACATGTGCATTGAATATTATTTTGCCAAAAAATTGCATGGTGGTGAATTTGAATGCCATTTGTATTCATTTCAGCCAATGTCTCAAAGAAGTTACGGCTGTCATAATTGAGGGACCACCTTGTCAGAAATCTCATCTTCATAGCATCTTACAGAATTCACAACAAAAAAAAATCACAGAGAGTCCGTATTGTTGCGGTTTCATTCCAAGCTCACTGGCTATTGTGGACATATTGCTGTTATGAGGTGGTTGACTGACTTGGAAAACATCAGGCTAAGAATTAAACTGCAGCATGGAAAACAATTGAAACATTCTGAGGCTTTTTGACATATTGAGTGTCCCTATATTCAAGGTTAACACTCACTGCTCAAGGGTAAAGTAAAAGAAGAAAAGCTGCAGTGATCTGGAAACCTATATCAACTCTTTAGGAGTCATAATACTTGAAAGGACTATTTGGCCATTCCAATTGTTTATATATTTTTTATTACACTTTAGGTAAAAAAGCCATATATCCTAAAATGCTCTGAGTGAGCAAAGAGAAATGTCCTGGAATGATAACTAGCTGGAAGTAATTTAAGTAGCTGGCCAGTTCTGGTATCTGTCAGCAAATAACACTAATAACATACTATTCACTCAGAGTCTATTTGTAAGATTAATGGTACCAGATAGGATATTTTATGTCTTTACTCTGTTTACCAGCATATCAGTCAGAATTAAAATGGTTTTGAAAGTGTAGAAATTCCATTGTATATTTTACTGAGAATATTTTTCAAGGTATTTCTATAATATTAGCATGCTTCGGACACATTTTACTGTTCTAAGAAGATTCAAACTACAAAATACATAAGCAGTCCCAAGGATAAAATGAAGAGATCAGAAAGGGAGGGGAGACAAAGCACTTTATTGTAGACTCTTCTGATAAAGAAAGAAGTTGAAAAATGTTCCTTTATCTGTTTGAAATTTAGGCCGCTAATTCCATAGCCATTTTGTTTTACATATATATATATGCCATAGAAAATTAGAAAATAAAATATTTAAAAATATTTGAAATATATTTCAAAAATATTTGAAAAATATTCAAAAATAATAGCACATTTTCAACGACTAAAATCAACATAAAGCTGATTTCAAATGTTGTAATTCTCACGCCACTGATTTTAAAAATATGGTCAATTATCCTATTGTGATGCTACAAAGCATTAGGTGGATTTTTCCGACTCAGTATTTTTATTTCTTATTGCATAAAAAATAAGGAAGTAGAATTTCTCAATTATTGGATAAGTTTAGAGTTGGTTCACTTTGGCATCAATATACCAGCAAAGACATTAAGTTTTCTACAATTTAATAGGTAACAGTTTCATTAATATGAATGGCATTTCCAGTAGGTCCTTTAATTACATTGTTTCAATAAAAAATAAATGAAGCAGTACTGAATTAATATTAAAATTTGATAAATACATTTTATGAGAAAGTTATTATAAGTACAAGATAAGAAAATACAGGATAAGGGACATGCTACTAAATGTCATTTTAACAAAGCTTCAATTACTTTCAGAGAGATACTGAACCAAAGTTGACATATTTGGAAGCAGTTCTGTAATATAGAGAAATGTCTTAATGAAGACTCTGCAAGAATATAGAGATATTCTGTGTGAAGGGTTGAAATACGTGCATCTATTACAATACTTTTTGTTAGGCTGGTACATATATAACCTCAATGTACTTTGCATCTCCTTTCATGGACTTTGCTACATTTATTTTACTTTATCTAAAACTCTATCACCAAAATCTTTTGAATTTCTCAAGTTTATTCCTCCCCATCCTCCCAACAAACTACATTAAATGGATCTTTACTCTATCACCACTACAGTCAGCAGGATGTGTGTAATAGGCATGGGTTAGAATCTATGAGAATACCCACCTACCTGGTTGATAGGTGGGTATTTCACTGAAAGTGTATGGTAAATTATGCCTCCATCAATAATTGACTGTGGAGGAACAAGAGTCAAGGAGGAGAAAAACATAGGCCAAGCCAATATTGACAATTCCAAGCTGTGCATCTGTGCATTGTGTGTGTGTGTGTGTGTGTGTGTGTGCGCGCGTGCATGTGTGTTGCAAAAAATGAAAGGTCAAATAGGTAAGTTGGCACTGAGGACATTTGAAAGTTTTGTTTTCCTACTTTGTGTAGTGCATAGATATTTAATGGATCCCTATAATGTACTAGGTTCCGAAGTATTGGTAATACAATGTGTACAGTGGAGTCCACAGGAGACGGGAGGAGAAAACAAGCATACAGGCAATTATATATTTTGCAAATTCCCTAACTGAGAAAAGTACAAGGAACTAGAGGAACATGTTAGACGGACACCTCGAACAATCTCTGATGCAAAGAGTAAAGCCTTCCCGGAAGAGATGCCTAATCTGAGACCCAAAGGATAAGTGAAAAGTCAACCAGTGGATGAAGTGGGTGAGTAGGTTCTGCCACATCACAAGGACTTTTTTTTTTTTTTTTTTTTTTTTTTTTTTTTTTTTTTTTTGAGACGAAGTCTCGCTTTGTCGCCCAGGCTGGAATGCAGTGGCGCGATCTCGGCTCACTGCAAGCTCCGCCTCCCGGGTTTACGCCATTCTCCTGCCTCAGCCTCCGAGTAGCTGGGACTACAGGCGCCCGCCACCGCGCCCGGCTAGTTTTTTGTATTTTTAGTAGAGACGGGGTTTCACCACGTTAGCCAGGATGGTCTCGATCTCCCGACCTCGTGATCCACCCGCCTCGGTCTCCCAAAGTGCTGGGATTACAGGCGTGAGCCACCGCGCCCGGCCTCACAAGGACTTTCTAAAGAGAAGCAGCAAAATGTACCAAGGTTGTACAGCGTATTTGGAAAGTAACATGTAGCTTACTTGGGTGATAGAGGTTTGAAGATGTGAAACTTGTCTTGTCTCTCTTGGGATTAGTTTTGGGATCTTGGCTAAGGTAGCAGTTGGAGATATTCTAGGAAAGAATTAAGGAAACACTTGAAAGCAGAGATGAAGAGGCCAAAGAAAATGCTGAGAAGCAAAAACAGCCCTTTATTGCCTTCACCCTGCTTCTAAAAATAAAATCTCTCAATTCCCTACGAGGAATTATAACGCTTAAGGTTGTGTCTGGTCATAAGCCAATTCTGGCTAACTTAACCAAAAGATAATTTATTCCAAGAATAATGGTGGCCTAAGAAGAAAAATAAAAATGACAGAAAATTAGCCTTGGAAGTAAGCAGGAAAGAAGTTCATTCTATATTCAACTGGGACTCAATTTCTATTTTAATTCAACAAAAACATTACCAAGCACCTGCTATGTGTCAGACAGCATACAAAAGTGGGAGATGAGGAAATATAATTGAACAAAACAGTTACATGCCTACTATTATTGACCTCAGAATCTAGTAAGGTTGGGGGTGGAGGATGGGTACATGAAATATTCCTAGAAAATAATTATGTAACTATGAAACATGGTAAGTGCTATGAGTGAGAAACAACATAATTTTAAATTAGGGTGTCACAAAAGACTTAGCTAAGGGGCGATTTTTAAACTCGGATGTAAAGAATAAGTAGTTATCTAAGTGAGAAGCATGTGTGAATTGCTGACATGTGAATGAAGTCAGTGCACTGGAACATCCTAGAGAGACAAAGCAGAGTGAGCCAGTGGGTGGAGTGTGGAATAAACAAAAGCTTTAGAAGTAATGCTGAAGCTAGGTCATGCAGGTTTAGTAGATCATGCAAAGGTTTGGTATCATATCCTAAGTGCAATGTGGGGGATTGCAATCTGAAATATAGAATCAGGTTTGCATTTTAAAGATCGATCTGGATATTACTTAAAGGATAGAGAGTAGGAGGCAAGAATGGAGATGAAAAGCGCAGAACAGTGATTCTCACAGTAATCTGGACACATCAAACTGTCACGTTAACCTTTTCTGTGCCCACTACGTTTTTACATTCCTCTTCTTCTAGTTGCTTTGGGGAATCTCTCCCCCTACCACATGTCCTAGAGAGGTTATTAGTCTTGGAGCCCAAAGAGGGTTGCTCAGAGTGCCCCCATCCCTCTAGTCAAAGTGCTTGTCACAAATGGACAATGACCCCATTGGAATAAATCAGTATATTCTGTGGGATTCACATACACATGACAGAAAAGAGAAATTCTTTTTCACTGCAGTGGCAAAGCTAGTGACAGGTGCTCACAGTGCTACTGGCAGCCACTTTTCAGAATACAGTGAACTAAGGGAGGTGCTATCCCCGTTCAAGGCTGGGCAAGGCACTTAAGATAGGATCGGTATTGCTGACTTCCCATTTTGCCTCAGCCCAAATATGGTGCACATGGCACTGGTATTGATCCTTTATTTCAAATTTTGACTTTTTGTTTATTATTACTGTTTTCATGCATTTATTTTTTAATATGACATTAAAGCAATCTTTATATTGATTTTGTTTGGTGATTCCTTAAATCTTGCACACTGGATGAGGGCTCACTCCTCTCACCCTTGTGAACATTTATCAGTTTGGATCTGTCTAGCATTTGAACCCTACTCTTGTGTTCAGGAAATACTTTGTACATCTTGATGGAAAGTAGTTTTCATTATTAATCTAAAAGTACTTATTACACTTATGATGGATACTGCAGGTTTATTTGCTTCACTTCCATTTTAGTGGGCTTACATATTGTCTTCCTCTATTTTAGAAGCTGGGAAACTAAAAAATATATTCCTCATACTTTCTTATAACTACTGGGCAGGTATATAACCTAGATTCTACAAGTCTTATAACTTCACATAAGTCTTGGTTGCAGATGAGGTAGAGGCTGGGTGTGTAGTGATCAGATATTTTTGTAAGCCGTATGGCAGAGGTAGACGTATGTAAACTTTTGTGAGGCAACTGAAATAGAGCATCTGGTTTCCAGTCCTGAGCCAGAGAAGTGCTAAGTAGCAATCTGTAACAGTATCTCACAATGCAAAAGTGCATTGATTTTATTGTATGGCTATATAGCATTCACAGTTGGTTGTTTTCACTGTCCCAAATATTCTGAGAGTTGGCTATTATTATTTTCCTTATTTCTTTCCCTCCCTTCCTTCCTCCCTTCCGTCCTTTCTTTTCTTTCTTTTCTTTTCTTTTCTTTCTTTCTTTCTCTCTCTTTCTTTCTTTCTTTCTCCTTCTTTTCTGTCTTTCTTTTCTTTCTTCTTTCTTTTTCTTTCTTTTCTTTTCTCCTTCCTTCCTTCTTTTCTTTTTTTCTTTTTCTTTTTTTTTTTTGCTTAAACAAGCTAAAAGGATTCTATGGTATGTCACAAAGAGTTCTGTCCCTATGATAGCTTTTCCAGCCTCCCTTGCAGCAAAAGCCCAGACACACAAATTAGATTCAACAAGCAGCTGTGTCGGCTTTGGATATTAAATCAGAAATTAATGACAAAATAACAAAAGAGGCCCTGAAATATCTTTGTTTTGATGGAAATGGCAGTAGAAACAATATCCAATTTGAAAGCAGCAGTGGCAAATACCAGAGGCAGCAACTAAATACCTTGATTTCAGCCCAGTGAGACATTGAACAGAGGGCTTAGCTAACCTGGATCTAGGCTCCTGTCCTAAATACACTGTGAGATAATCATTTTGTGCTGTTTTAAGTCCCTAAATTTGTGATGTGTTACACAACAATAGAAAATTAAACAATGTATTGGTATTTACTTAGGCATATGTTTGTTTATTTCTTAACAGTACATAAACCAATGATATTTCTCAGAATTGATACTATCAAGCTTAAAAAACATATTGTTCATAGTGATTTAAATATTTCTTATTTTGTTCAGAAGTACAGCTTTCAACTGCATGATTAAACAAATCAAGTAAATTGGTTTATTCTGTTGGAGTGGGATGAAAGGAAGAATCAAAAGTGTTGAGAGTATTTGGAAGGTTTTATTTATGATAAGGGCCCACATTATATAAGCTAAAGATGAAAATAATGGGGAAAAATGGATAACAAGAAGTGGAACTGCCACTTCCTATCTATGAGACTTTAGATAACTTATTTATATTTTAAGTCTTTTCTCATGTGTAAAATGGAGCTAATTATACTACTTCACAGAGTTCCGGTGATAACGATAAAAATAACATATTTATACCATGTATTCCAATGTCCAGCATATGGTAACTGTATTCTGCCATCAAACCCTATTTAAGAGAATCTCTAATTTCTTTCCTTAGAGGTGATTTCAGTGAAAATAAAGTTTCTTAAGTTGCCACTCCATTGATCACTCCATCGTGTCTTGAACCTTTCTAGGCTCATGGTTCAAAGTGAAAATAATTTCTTAGTTTTATAGGACAGAATAAAGTTTTAACTAAATCCATAAGATAGTAAAAAAATGTGACTATAGTTATTCATGTCCAAGAAAATATACCGGTCCTTCTCTCTCTCTGTCTCATGCACACCCCACCCACACACAATCACACACACACACACAAAATCACACACACACACATACACACAACCTGGCTTATTCCAGCATGTGTGCAACCCTACATAGTTTTTAAATTCTATATTTTTAAAATAGATTTTAAAATGCTGAAATACAACACTTTGGCAATTGAACAAATCTTTGTGAAGTTGAGTTATATTCGCCACATGTTCAAGCTGTCTGTACCAGCATTTCAAAACTACAGGCTTGAAATCTTTCTTTCCTGAAGGGAGGTCCTTCTTCCTCAGTATGTTACTTATCTAGTATTTCAGTCTCATAACAAATAAGTATTGTAGGGAAACCTTAGTAAATCTTAGCTCATGGTATGTTTTGCATTGGCAAGCTTAACCAACTGGAACAACTATTTAGTGATGCTTCTTTGAATATAACTGGCTGAAAACTCAAAGCCACTGCAAGTTAGAGATCCATCTAAAATAAATACATTATAGCTAATTTGTAAAACTTCCTGTAAACATTATTTTTCTATAGACATTCACATTCCATATACATATATGTACATATTTATACACACACACACAGACACTCAATTGTTTGTACAGCTCTTTGCAGATTACAAGAGGCCCCACAAATATTATCCTATTTACTTCTATTGGTTTACTACAAAACCAGGGAAGTTCTGACTACCAGCAGCAATGTTACTTTTTTAAGAATCTCTGAATTCAGCTCATTTACTTTATAATAATCTAACTTGTAAGAACATCGAAATCTTCACATTGAAGGTGAGCAACATTCAACTACTTCTCATTGAACCCTTGTAAAACAGGAAGCAAAACCTTCTATAAGAAGATTGATATTAACAGTATTTAATAATCTCTGTGGCCTGCATACTGAACTAGATAGAGTAGGCTCTATCAAAACAATAATGTATGCTGCACATCAGCCCTGATCTATAATAGTTTCAGATTTTTAATTTTTTATGAATACACTACTAATGATACAATTATAGTATACTTCTGTAAGACATCAGCTTTTTATAAGTTCTGTATGCACATTTAATCTTATACCAATTTTAATTTTGTCAATGATTTTATAGACATGAGAACAGAGAATCAGTAAACAATATATCCAGCATCATACATACAGTTGATAGAGGGGTATAGATTCAAACTTGAGAATCCTGGTTGTAAGTTTAGGCCTATATCACTTGTAATATATTTGTCATCTATGATTACAGCTATATATATATATATTTTTTTCTTAATGTTTAGCTCAAATGCCAAAAACCAAAAATCTAATTTCATTAACTGAAAATCTGCTAAGTTTCTCTAATTCTTTCAGTATTTTGGATGTCTTTATGAAAATATGTTACAACTCGACAATTATGCTTCTTAGCTTTCGAATAAACAAGACTTTTCATACGAGAGGCATGCACCAGAATAAGTAAAAACAGAAACATGCATGCTGTTTCCTGTTCCAACTCTGGTCCCAACACTGATTCTGATTCCAAGGAAATACATTACTCTACATATATAAGGCAAATGTCCTAATGAATCTACCTCCAACTCAATGAAAAGATACTGAATCCTCCCATGGGAAAACTAACATGCTTCAAGAATTCTGTGCTTCATTTGACTCTGTAGAAAAGGGTCCCAGAGTGAGAAGAAACCATTCTAAGCATTAAACATAGAGCCATGCTGGACCTGTACTTCCCTAAATTAAAAGACTGACATCTAAAGCATCTGCGTTTTAGAAAATATGTCTTTTTTGTATTCATTCATGGTACAGTCTATTTATCAGAACTTCCCTCCTCCTCTGGCAAACAAACAAAATGCCTCCATCTCAACAAAACATTTCTACATGCTGACTTTAGTCAAATTGCAAAATATAAGCCTTTTAAAATCTTTTAGCTTATCTAAATAAAAAGACCATTGACTTTTTATTTAGATAAAATATTTCTATGTATTATTTATTTTAAAACCCATTGGAAAATATCCTGTTCCTCAAAAGGTGATATCACTTACAGTCTTCTAATACTTTAATGCCCTGCCTGAAACTATCCCTCAAAACTGGATCATGCTCAGCCTAGACCTAAACACAGAATTCATTTTATTTTCAAGAGATATTTACTGAACACCATGTGTCAAATGTTGTGCTAGACACAGGGACACAATGTATATACATGGCTTCCATAACCCAGTGCTTTGGGATCTAATTATGAATGAAAACCAACACAAAAATGAATTACACTATGCCCTGTGTTATGAGATACAATGTTGGCAAAAAGTAAATCATAATCAACACTGCCTGGGCATGTCTACAAACTGTCAGTCTGAAAAGATTTTGCAGAAAAGGAGCACAACTGAGATGAAGCCTTCAAGGAGAAACACACCCATTATGAAACAAGAAAAAAATAGAATCCTAAGCTGAGGAAATTTTATGTGATGAGGTGTGAAAGGGGAAAAAGAAAATACTGAGGTGCTTTAAATGCTTGCATTTTCTCAGAATATCACATAGAGGGGAGAGAACAGTACAAGATAAAATTTGAAAGGTAAATAGGAGCCACATCCTGGAGGACCTAGATACCACAAAAAAAGGGGGTTTGGATCATTTCTGAAGTTCATTGAAGGGTCTTATTGAAAGGCTATGTAAGCCTGTAATCCTAACACTTAGGGAGGCTGAAGCAGGCTGATTGCTTGAGTTAAAGACTTGGAGACCAACCTGGGCAACATGGTGAAACCACGTCTCTATAAAAAATAAAAAATAAAAACATTAGCAAAATTAGCCAGATGTGGTGGTGCACACATGTGGTTTCAGTACTCGGGAGTCTGAGGTGGGAGCCCAGGGGACAGAGGTTGCAGTGAGCAGAGATTGTGCCACTGCACTCCAGCCTGGGTGACAGAGCAAGACACTGTCAAAAAAAAAAAAAAAAAAAAAAAGCTACATAAAATGAGGTCACCATTTCATAAATAACACTCAGAAAAAGCAATGAAAAGACATAAGGGAAAACTAGAGACAAGAAATTGTGGTAGCCTGAGGATCCTGTTCCAAATATTTAGTTCACATGTATGGCACAACTGTTCTCTTACATGTCCATGAAATCTTCGTTATTAAGCCAAACCAAGGATGGGGGTACTCTTCAAGAGCCTAAGTGTCTGCAGAGGTACATTTAATCTTACACCAATTTCATTTTTATCAATGATTTTACAGACACGAGAACTGAGAATCAGCAGAGAGACGATATACCCAGCATCACACATACAGTTGATAGAGAGGTATAGATTCAGAGTTGAGACTTCTGATTGTTTCTGGCCTATTTCTCTTGTTATATATTTGCCATGTATGACTAAAGCAATATATATAAATATATTTTGTTAATGTTTGGCCCACATGCCAAAAAACAAAAACCTAATTTCCTTAACTAAAAATCTGTGATCCACTTCTATTTGACTGGAATTTACCTCTATTTGACCTGAATGACTTTCTATATGTTTAGTGTTATTTAATTAAAAGTAATAAATCTCATGCTGAAGAACACCTTCATAAAGAGGGAAAAGTAACCTACATTACCTACAGAAGGGTTATATAATGAAGCATCTCAAGAATTTGGGAAGCCAGTTCATAGAGTGTTACAGTATTCTTGTAAGAGATAATCAGAATATGAACCAAAGGAGGGATATAGAGAAGAAAATGGCCTAAGAAATCTTTGAGAGAACTGGGTGATTGATCAGAGAGGGAGGCAATAAAAAAGGAGAGATCAGTGATGACTTGTGTACTTAGGTGATGGAGAATACAGTAGAGATTTCTTTTCTTTTGCAAAGGTTAAAAAATACAGGTTATATTCCAGAAACCTTCAAGCTCGCATGATATTTTAAACCCAATCAACAAACATTTGACTTAATATTACAACTCTAAAACAGATAGTGTCAGAAAAATTAGTGTGTATTAGAAATTAGAAAGCTAGCAATTTCTAAAACACTTACAATTGAATTATGTAATAAAATGACTATAAGTAACACTTGGTTTAGCTACATTACAGTCAGAGTAATGATTTCAGTCATTGACATTTTATAAAACAGAATATTATAAGAATAGTTATAATTAGGCAATTAGTTCTATCACTCACGGCATAGAGTTGGAAGCACAAAGTCTCCAAATGGGTAATCAATACTTCTACATGTAATTAATCAGTTGAATTTGGACTATAGGTAAACACAGGGCTAAAATAATTGAGGTCAACTATAACTATCCCAATGTGATTAAACATCACTGTTGAGATGTATAAAAACATTGGCAAAAACATATCCATTGCTTCCAGAATAAACTAATCTTACTTTTTTTTTTTTTTTTCACATGAGCTGAAATTTATTTAATTTAGCGGGCCAAAACTTTCCATTATTGAATATCAGAATTAATTTTTCTTTATTATTTGCAAGCAAATACAAGTATAAATGTGTTAAGTAGGTAAAATCTTAGGAAAATCTGAAATATGGCACTCAGAGACTCTGAAGTGCACAAACCAACTGCTAAAATATTGAAGAATCAATTGGATAATAAAGAGGTGAAATTAGAAAGCTGCCAGTAGAGTATAAATTCTGCAGAGCTAGCTACAAAATGTTGATCAGTGTGTCTATATTTTTCCTGCAGTCATTGCATAAAGATATCATTTTCATCAATTTTGGAAATGCCAATCAAATAGAAAGTCGCATTTAAAAGTTCTTAAGGAAAATAATATAGTGTATCATAATTCATTTGCAGTCATAAGAAGTATAACAGGTCATCAGTTTCAAAAAGAGTGTGTTTACTTGAATACCCCATAATTTTATTATCTGTATACAGTTGGTCTTTGAACAATGGAGGTGTTAAGGATGCCAACCCTGGGCATGGAATGACTTTTGACTTAATTAATCAATTAATTAAGTATTTAGAGATAGGGTCTTCCTCTCTTCCCTAGGCTGGAGTACATTGTCACTGCAGCTAGAACTTCTAGGCTCAAGTGACCCTCCTGCTTCAACCTCCCGAGTAGCTAGGACCATACACCAGGCAACCTACAGAATGGGAGAAAATTTTTGCAATCTACTCATCTGACAAAGGGCTAATATCCAGAACCTACAAAGAACTCAAACAAATTTACAAGAAAAAAACAAACAACCCCATCAAAAAGTGGGCAAAGGATATGAACAGACATTTCTCAAAAGAAGACATTCATACAGCCAACAGACACATGAAAAAATGCTCATCATCACTGGCCATCAGAGAAATGCAAATCAAAACCACAATGAGATACCATCTCACACCAGTTAGAATGGCGATCATTAAAAAGTCAGGAAACAACAGGTGCTGGAGAGGATGTGGAGAAATAGGAACACTTTTACACTGTTGGTGGGATTGTAAACTAGTTCAACCATTATGGAAAACAGTATGGCAATTCCTCAAGGATCTAGAACTAGATGTACCATATGACCCAGCCATCCCATTACTGGGTATATACCCAAAGGATTATAAATTATGCTGCTATAAAGACACATGCACACGTATGTTTATTGCGGCACTATTCACAATAGCAAAGACTTGGAATCAACCCAAATGTCCATCAGTGACAGATTGGATTAAGAAAATGTGGCACATATACACCATGGAATACTATGCAGCCATCAAAAAGGATGAGTTTGTGTCCTTTGTAGGGACATGGATGCAGCTGGAAACCATCATTCTTAGCAAACTATCACAAGAACAGAAAACCAAACACCGCATGTTCTCACTCATAGGTGGGAACTGAACAATGAGATCACTTGGACTCAGGAAGGGGAACATCACACACTGGGGCCTATCATGGGGAGGGGGGAGGGGGGAGGGGGGAGGGATTGCATTGGGAGTTATACCTGATGTAAATGACGAGTTGATGGGTGCAGCACACCAACAAGGCACAAGTATACATATGTAACAAACCTTCACGTTATGCACATGTACGCTACAACTTAAAGTATAATAATAATAAATAAATTTAAAAAAAAAATTGGATGAATGAACAAGTCAAATTTAAAATAAAGCATTGATTTGTTTAATTTTTATTTTAAAATAATGTACCAATGCCAAAGAAAATATGAGAAAAAATCTGTGATATCAAGCCTCACTAAATTTTAATTTATAAGTCTACTTAATGCAAATTTTGTATTTTATCATCATTCTTGAAGCAAAAAATAGTACACTTAGAACTTGAGAGATTAGTTGACCGCGGAACAAGTTGAGAATGAGCTCTCAAAATAATCAGATATCACTCTTCATGGCAACAACAATTTAGTTATGCAATAATTCTATATTTTATTGTTAACTGAACCCTCTTATAAGGCAAAGGGTTGTTATCAGAGGTACACGTGTTTTTATGCAGATCATAGCACTAAATATAAGAAAAATAAGCTGGGCAAGGTGGCCCACGCATATAATTCCAGCACTTTGGGAGGCAGAGCCACGAAGATTGCTTCAAGCCAGGAGTTTGAAACCAGCTTCAGCAGCATAGCAAGACCTTATCTCTATAAAAATTTTAAACATAAGCTGGTCACGGTGGTGCACGTGTATAATCTTACTTTTAAGACACTCGTGTATTCATTCAATCTACAGTTACTGAGCACTGATTAAGAGCCAGACACTATGGTAGTGAGTGCTGGGGACACAATGATAAATACTATAAGCTGGAGACCTGGCCTCTATGGTTTAGAGTTTAGAGGAGAAGATAATTGTGCAATAACCACAAAATCCTATAGTCACAAACTGTGATAAAACTTATGAAAAAAGATGTTGTTGACAGAAAAATATTTCTTCCTGAAGACGCCTACATCCCAATCCCCAGAAACTACAAACATGTTGTTACCTTATATGGCAAAAGAGATTTTTCATATGCATTAAGAATCTTGAAGTAGGATTATCCATATGGCTACAAAATAATCACAAGTGTTCTAATAAGAGGCAGGTAAAGCGGTAAAACTCAGAGAGGGAGATGCGATGATGGAAGCAGATGGTAGGAATCAGAAAGAAATTTGAAGGTGTATGCTCCTGGCATTAAGGATGGAGGAAAGGCCCATGAGCTAAGAAATGCCAGCAATGTAAAAATCAAGAAAAGGCATGGAAACAGATCCTCACCAAGAGCCTTAATAAGGAGCACAGCCCTGCTAACACCTTAATTTCAGTCCAGTGAGGCCCTTTTTGAACTTCTGACCTCCAAAACAATAAGGTCATAAATATGGGTTGCATTAAGCAATCAAATTTGTAGTGAAAGTTTGTGGTAGCATATAGGAAATTGGCACATTAGAGTTGAGAAACAATGTAGAGAATATGCAAAAAGAGTATCTCTTCCAGAATCCCTCATTTTAAACATGATTTGGAAATTCTAGTATAATTGTGCTAATCTCCTTTAAATGTCTTCATTCCACATTGAAAACACATTTCAAGATACCACAGTATACCCCATAAATATATACAATTTTTAGTTTTTAATTAAAAATAAAGTGTTAAAAATGTTTCAACCATTTTCTTTTGCCATTAGGATGAAGAACAAAATCCATAACATGATGGGCAAGGCCCCAGTGACACATCAGGTGTCAATTTCTTCAATCTCATAGAATGCAGCATTTCTCTTGGATCTCACCGATTCCAGCCTGCTGCTCTTCTTTCAGTGCTTTGAAATAAGTGAGATATTCACTCCTCTCACCACAAGGCCTTTACACAAGAGGTTTGCATATTTCTCCTGCAACCTTTGCCCTTTGTCCAGTTTATTCAAACTTATCCTTTAGATCTGTGTTCAACTGTTACTTTCCCAGTTCCAGGAATGCTAAGTAACTAAATATTGGAGGAAATTTAAGCTTATTTTTGTATTGAGGGAGAACACCAATAAAATAGAAAGAGGTAGCCAACACAAGAAAGGATAATCAATACTGTGAGTTTCCTGAAAAGATAGAAAGTCATGATATCCAGGGGGCAAAAAAAAAAAAAGAGAAAAAATAAGAAAGAAAGGATTAGTCTTAGATTGAAGGAGATGACATTTCTTCATTTTTTCCTCTCTTCTTTGCTATTCATTCCCATCTTCACCACCATCAATTTGAAATGTCTCAAGTCTTAGTTCTAGGACCTTTTTATATTGCAAGGTGCTTTGTTTTCTCTTTATTTTATTCTTGGTAGCCTGGTGTGAAAGTTACTATAAAGGGAACTGGGAAGAACTGGTTATCAAACTGCATGCTAAAGGCTTGGCTTTCAGTGACCACAGTGAAAAAAGAAAATGAAGTTTTGGGTTCCTGAGAGAAAGAGATGTTGAAATTTAAATAAATGCCTTAATTTAGCCTACACAAACATAAATCTGGCTAAGGCAACATGACAAAAATTTCCATGAGAAATAAATTGTATTTGTCATAAGAGAGAAAATCTGCAGGCATGAAACAAACAAAACAAAAATAAAAGGAAATTGAGACAGAACAAAGGATTAGAGTCCCAAGTGCACGAGGAATAGAATTCACAGAGAAATCATACTCCTGTGTGTATATATTGATTAAAGGATTAAGGAAAGAATAAGAGAACATAAATATAAATGGACTGAATTGAAGGACAGAACAAATACAAATTCTAGAAATTGTGTCTTCTTTATGAATTTTTTCTCATTGTGAAATATTACTCTTTATCTCTGATAATATGCCTTGTCGTGAAGTCTACTTTGTATATAGCTTCCATATGGTTAGTATCTATATGAAATGTCTTTTCCCATCATTAACTTTCAAATTTCTGTCTCTATGTTTAAAATGTCTTTCTTCTATAAACATCATAACTGGGTCTTGCATTTTTGTCAAGACTGACAGTATCTGATTTTTAATTACGGTGCTTAACCTGTTTACATTTACTGAAAATATTGATGTGCTTAAGCCTACTATCTTGCTATTTGTTTTCTATACATTCCATCAATTTTTAGTTACCATATTCCTCATTTTCTACCTTCTATTAGGTAATTCTGCATTTAAAAAATGCTTTAGGGATTAAGATAAATATTTTGAACTTATTCATTCATGACAGGGCTCCCTGAGCTAAATCAATTAGTTCATAATACAAATAATTCTGCATGCATAAAAATTGGGATGGAAAAGGCAGAGGTAGAAAAACACTGAGGGTCGGTGATGGCATCTCAAATGGTACAGAAAATCAGAAGGGTTTAGAAAAGCTTTAGATGTTAAACAAGGTTTTTTGATAAATATTTTCATAATCTTTCTAATGAAAATAGATCACATTAACTCTAATGATATGGTTTGGCTGTGTCCCCACCCAAATTTCATCTTGAATTGTAGCTCCCTTAAACCCCACATGTCATGGGAGGGACCAAGTAGGAGGTAATTGAATCGTGGGGGCAGGTTTTTCCCCATGCTGTTCCTGTGATAGTGAATAAGTCTCATGAGATCTGATGATTTTATAAAGGGCAGTTCCTCTGCACATGCTCTCTTTCCTGTTGCCATGTAAGACATGCCTTTGCTCCTCCTTCACTTCCCTCCATGATTGTAAGGCCTTGCCAGCCATGTGGAACTGTGAGTCTTTTAAACCTAATTTTCTTTATCAATTATCCATCTTGGGTATGTCTTTATTAGCAGTATGAGAACAGACTAATACATGTAATAAAATCCTGTAGGAAAGAAAATAATCTGTCCTTTGGAACCTTTAAGTATAGGCTCTTTAACAACTGGACATAACACTCAGGAGTAAATCCTGAAGCAAATGGGAACATGTTTACTTCTCACTTTTTCACTTTGTGTAAACAGCCTTAACCAGAAATAGGGGATTTAATAAGCAAGCAAAACTCAAATGATATTTGTTAGATATTCTTCTCAGTGAGTAAATATGCTGACAGAACCTTAGAACAAAAATACAATAGGATCTAGAATAAACTGAAGCCCTTACAACTAAAAACAACTGAATGCTTCCCTCCCAGTCAAAATATCATAGGAGAGAGTTTCTCCTTAAAGATGCCAATGCAGAGCATAAGCAGAAAATATAATTGACCAATGATGGTTAATGGGTGCAAAAAATAGTTAAAAGAATAAATAAGACCTACTATTTGATAGCACAACAGGGTGACTATAGTCAATAATAACTTAATTATACATTTTATAATATTGAGTGTAATTGGATTATGTGTGTCTCAAAGGATAAATGCTTGAGGAGATGGATACCCCATTCTCCATGATGTGCTTATTTTATATTGCATGCCTGTATCAAAACATCTGATGGAATGCATCTACCATGTACCCACACACACACAAAAAGAATTTCTAAAGAAAATCTGGTAATCAATAAGGATGACCCAGGGGAAATTCAATACTCAATTTTCAATATTCTGTTTTATTTTTAAACTTACAAGAAGACATTTATCTAAATAATAAAGGACAACTTGTGTGCATATATATATATATCATATGTATATATATAATTTTATTCTTCACTTTTAATTTTTGTGGGTTCAGAGTAGGTATATATTTATGGGGTACTTAAATAGGTACACAATGTATATAGGTATACAATGTATAACAATTACATCAGGGTAAATGGAATATCGATCACCTCAGGCATTTATCAGTTATGTTACAAGCAATCCAATTACATTTATTTATTTATTTATTTATTTTGAAATGGAGTCTCACTCTGTCGCCTAGGCTGGTGGGCAATGGCATGATCTCAGCTCACTGCAACCTTTGCCTCCCAGGTTCCAGCAATTCTCCTGCCTCAGCCTCCTGAGTAGCTGGGATTACAGGGGCATGCCACCACGCCTGGGTAATTTTTGTATTTTTAGTAGAGATGGAGTTTCACCATGTTGGCCAGGCTAGTCTCGAACTCCTGACCTCATGATCCGCCCAGCTCAACTTCCCAAAATGCTGGCATTACAGGCATGAGCCATCACACCTGGCCTTTTTTAGTTGTTTTTAAATGTATAGTTAAATTACCATTCACTACAGTTATCCTGTTGTGCTGTCAAATACTAGTTCTTATTCATTCTAACAATTTTTTGAATGTATTGAGCATTCCCACTTCCCCCTCATCCCACTACTACCCTTGTCCCTGGTAACCATTCTTTTACTCTTTATCTCCATGTGTTCGAGTGTTTTAATTTTTAGATCTGACAAAGAAGTGAGAACATGCCATGTTTATCTTTCTCTGCCCGGTTTATTTCACTTAATGATCTCCAGTTCAATCTGTGTTGCTGCAAATGACAGGATCACGTTATTTTTTTATGGCTGAATAGTACACCATTGAGTTTATGTACCATATTTTATTTATTCATTCATCTGTTGATGGACACTTAAGTTGCTTCCAAATTTTGGCTGGTGTGAACAGTACTGCAACAAACATGAGAGTGGAGACATATCTTCAATATCCTGATTTCCTTTCTTTTTGATATGTACCTGGCAGTGGAATTGCTGGATCATATGGTAATGCTAATTTTAGTTTTTGGAGGAACCACCAAAGTGGTCTCCACAATGGTTGTACTAATTTACATTACTACCAAAAGTGTAGAAGCTTTCCCTTTTTCACACATTTTTGCCAGCATTTGTTATTGCCTGCCTTTTAGATAAACGCCACTTTAACTGGAGTGAGATGCCATCTCATTGTAGTTTTGATTGGCATTTCTCTGATCGGTGATGTTGAGCACTTTTTCATATATCTATTTGCCATTTTTATTAATAGGTCTTCTTTTGCGAAATGTCTATTCTGATCTTCTTCCCAATTTTAATTGGAGTATTAGATTTTTTTATTTTACTACAGAATTGTTTGAGCCCCTTATACATTCTGGTTATTAATTTCTTTTCAGATGGGTAGTTTGCAAATATGCTCTCCCATTCTTTGGGTTGTCTCTTCACCTTGTTGATTGTTTTCTTTGCTATGAAGAAGTTTTTAACTTGATGTGATATTACTTGTCTATTTTTGCTTTGATTATCTGTACTTGTGAAGTATTACTCAAGAATTCTTTGCACACTGCAATGTCCTGAAGAGTTTCTCCAATTTTTTTCTCTTAGTAGTTTAATACTTTGAGGTTTTAGATTGCTTCTATACCCAGCTTTTTGGAAGTTTTTATTCATGAAGGGATGCTGAATTGTATTAAATGCTGTTTCAGCATAAATTAAAATGACCATATGGTTTTTGCCCTCCATTCTGTTAATATAATGTACCATATTGATTTGCAAATGTTGAACCATCCTTACACCCTTGAAACAAATCTCACTTGGTCATGACCTTTTCAATGTTTTTAACGTGTTGCTGAATTCAGTTTGCTAGTCTTTCATTGAGGATTTGTGCATCAGTATTCATCAGGGATATCAACCTGAAGTTTTCTTTCATTTGGTGTGTCTTTGTCTGGTTTTGTTATCAGGGCAATACTGGCCTTGTAGAGTGAGTTTGGAAGTATCCTTCCTCCTCTATTTTTGGGGGTAGTTTGAGGAGAATTGGTACGAGTTCTTCAAATGTTTGGTAGAATTTAGCAGGGAAGCCCTTGGATTCCAGACTTTTCTTTGCTGGACAACTTTTTATTACAGCTTTGTTATCACTACTTGTTATTGGTGTGTTCTGGTTTTGGGTTTCTTCATGGTTCAATCTTGATAGAGTGCATATTTCTTGGAATTTATCCATTTCTTCTAGATTTTCCAAGTTATTGGCACATAGTTATTTATAGTAGCCAATAATGATCCTTTGTACTTCTGCAGTATCAGTAGTAATGCCTCCTTTTTCATTGCTGACTTTATTTATATGTGCCTTTTCTCTTTCTTTCTTAATTAGTCTGGCTAATGGTTTGTGAATTTTGTTCACCTTTTCCCAAAAAATAGAACAACTTTTCCTGTTATTGATCTTTTGTATTGTTTATTTATTTCAATTTCATTTATTTCTGCTCTGATCTTTATTATTTCTTTTCTTCTACTCATTTTGGGTTTAATTTGTTCTTGCTTTTCTTGTTTTTTAAGATGCATCATCAAGTTATTTGTTTGAAGCTTTTTTGTTTGTTTGTTTGTTTTGTTTTCATGTGGGCACTTGTAGCTATAAACTTTCCTCTTTGTATCACCTTCACTGTATCCCATAGGTTTAGGTATATTGTGTTTCAATTATCATTTGTTTCAAATAATTTAAAATTTTTCTTTTTATTTTCTTCATTAGCCACTGGTCATTCTGGAGCACATTGTTTAATTTTCATGTTTGTATAGTTTCCAAAATTCCTCTTGCTGTTGATTTCTAGTTTTATTCCATTGTGGTCAGAGAAGATGCTTGATATTATTTCATATTGTTTGAATGTTTTAAGACTTGTTTTGTGACCTAACATATGGTTTATCCTTGAGAATGATTCATGTGCTGAGGAGAAGAATGTGTATTCTGCAGCTGGCCATTGGATGAAATGTTCTGTAAAGACTTGTTAGGTCCATTATATCTATAGTACAGATTACGTCCAATGTTTCTTTCTTTTCAGTCTAGATGATATGTCTAATGCCAAGAGTGAGATATTGAAGTCTCCAGTTATTATTTTGTTGGAGTCTAACTTTTCTTTAGTTTTAATATTTGCTTTATATATCTGGTTGCTTCAGTTTGGGGTTCATACATATGTACACTTGTTATGTTTTCCTGCTGAATTGACCCCTTTGTCATTATATAACGACACTCTTTGTCCCCCTTTTTATAGTTTTGGTCTTGAAATCTGTTTTGTCTACTTCATCAATTCTGCTCTTAAGACACAGGGAGGGGAACGTCACACACCGGGGCCTGTCAGGGGTAGGGGGCTGGGGGAGGGATAGCACTAGGAGAAACACCTAATGTAAATGAGGAGTTGATGGGTGCAGCAAACCAACATGGCACATGTACACCTATGTAACAAACCTGCACATTGTGTGCGTGTACCCCAGAATTTAAAGTATAATAAAAAAGAAACGTCTATGTATTCTTTAGTATGTCAATTGCATTTTTCAACTACAGAATTTCTGATTGATTATTTTAAATTATTTTAATCTCCTTGTTGGATTTATCTGATATAATTCTGAATTGCTTCTCTGTGTTATCTTGAAATTTTTTGAGTTTCATCAAAACAACTATTAAAAAAAAAGCAAGAAAAAAAGCATACTATCAAGAAATATAAAAAAATTAAATCCAGACCCATATATGACTGATGTTGAAATTTCTCATTTAAAATTACTATAATTAAAATGTTAAAGGTATAATAAAGAAGGAAGCATACTAGATTAGATGAATGATTTCAGCAGAAAAATTAAAACTACTTTTAAAAAATCACATGTAAACACTAGAAATAAAAATTAAAAAAACAAACAACCCCATCAAAAAGTGGGCAAAGGATATGAACAGACACTTCTCAAAAGAAGACATTCATACAGCCAACAGATACATGAAAAAATGCTCATCATCACTGGCCATCAGAGAAATGCAAATCAAAACCACAATGAGATACCATCTCACACCAGTTAGAATGGCAATCATTAAAAAGTCAGGAAGCAACAGGTGCTGGAGAGGATGTGGAGAAATAGGAACACTTTTACACTGTTGGTGGGATTATAAACTAGTTCAACCATTGTGGAAAACACTATGGTGATTCCTCAAGGATCTAGAACTAGAAATACCATATGACCCAGCAATCCCATTACTGGGGATATACCCAAAGGATTACAAGTCATGCTGCTATAAAGACACATGCACACGTATGTTTATTGCAGCACTATTCACAATAGCAAAGACTTGGAATCAACCCAATGTCCATCAGTGGCAGACTGGATTAAGAAAATGTGGCACATATACACCATGGAATACTATGCAGCCTTAAAAAAGGATGAGTTCATGTCCTTTGTAGGGACATGGACGCAGCTGGAAACCATCATTCTCAGCAAACTATCACAAGAACAGAAAACTGAACACTGCATGTTCTCACTCATAGGTGGGAATTGAACTATGAGATCACTTGGACACGGGAAGGGGAACATCACACACCGGGGCCTGTGGTGGAGATGGGGGAGGGGAGAGGGATGGCATTAGGAGTTATACTTGATGTAAATGACGAGTTGATGGGTGCTGATGAGTTGATGGGTGCAGCACACCAACATGGCACATGTATACGTATGTAACAAACCTGCACGTTGTGCACATGTACCCTAGAACTTAAAGTATAATAAACAAAAAAAAAAAAAAAAAAGTACAGAATACTTCTGAGAGGTTCATCAGTAGTCTAGATAGAGCTAAGCAAAGATTTACGAGACCTGAAGATAGGTCAGTAGAAATTATCTAACTTAAACACAAAGAGTACAAAAGAGTGAAAAAGCAAAAAACACAAATAAACAACAACAAAAACAGCACAGAGCATCCAAGAGTGTGAACAGCATCCAACTCTTTACACATAATTGCAATATGTGAAGAATGGAATAGAATACATTTGAATAAATAAGCTTATTTTTTTTCAAACTTAATGACAGACATAAATCCAACAGGTTCAGAAAACACTAAGAGGGAAAATTACCACGCATAGATGCATCATATTCAAACTGCTTATATAAGGACAGAGACACTTTTGAAGGAAATCACATGAAAAAATACACATTACAGATTATCAGAGATAAAAATTACAATGGGCTCCTCAGAAACCATGCAAACTGGAAGACAAAGGAGTAGCATTTTTAATGAACCAAAATAAAAATGTCAGCTTAAAATTCTATGTCTAGTGAAAATATTTTTCTAAATAAAAGAGAAATAAAGTATTTCTCAGATCAATGCTGAGGGATACCTACTCTCCAAGAAAAATTAAAGAAAGACCTTTAGGTAGAAAGAATATGATTTCAGACAGAAATTTTTATCTATATAAAGTCATGAAGAGCACTCAAAATGCATAGTATTGCCTTCAAAAACTTTCCCAGTATCAATCAATTCTATCCCTTGAAGAACTTGCTATAAATCACCTGGGCCCAGATCGCAGGTTTTCTGTACCATGTTTTTCATTTGCAGCATTTTCATTTGATTATTCTTTAGAGTTTACATTTCTCTTCTGAAAACATCCCCCCTGATGACCTCTTTCAGAGGCACGTTTGAGGCTCCACTGAAATGTCTTTGACTTGCAAAATGAGTAAGTCTCCTTATTTTTGCAGGCTGCACACTATGAATATATTCCTAAGGAGAATGTATGTCAGTTCAAACATCAGCAAATAATTTGGCCATTCCCAGTGAAACGAAAGACATGGATACTGTTGAACCTGAGAATTCCACTTTTAGGTTTTACTTTATATGAATTAACTCATGCATAAGAAAGCACATGCAGGCCGGATGCAGCGGCTCACGCCTGTAATCCCAGCACTTTGGGAGGCCGAGGCAGGTGGATCACGATGTCAGGAGATAGAGACCATCCTGGCTAACACGGTGAAACCCCGTCTCTATTAAAAATACAAAAAATTAGCCGGGCGTGGTGGCGGGCACCTGTAGTCCCAGCTACTCAGGAGGTTGAGGCAGGAGAATGGCAGGAACTGAGAGGCGGAGCTTGTAGTGAGCCGAGATCGCGCCACTGCACTCCAGCCTGGGCGACAGAGCGAGACTCCGTCTCAAAAAAAATAAAATAAAAAATAAATAAATAAATAAATAAATAAAAAAGAAAGCACATGCAATGATGTCCATAACTACACTGTATAATGGTGAAAATATGGAAGAAATGTAGTGGACACTCACGTTGAGAAAACCTACATAAATTTTGTTATGATGACAAAATGGAATTCTGTCAAGCAGTGAATATTAATAATGCAGATATGATATATGAATAATCATACATTATTTTGTATTTAAAAGTTATATGCAATGCAATATACATACACAAATGGAACCATTATATATATAATAGGTTGAATTACATAAAATTCCTCTTTTGTGTATAGATCAAACAAGGTCAAATATCATCAGTTTTACAGTAATCAACCTAATCAAATTTAAAATACATTCAAAGAGTAATATATAGTTTGTGGAGATGTAGCTAAATAACAACTTACTAGCTAACTAAATTTCTTGGCCATGTAATATATGTAAAACACTGTTACAAGCATTTCATATATATTAATTTATTTCACACCATCAACAGTCGTATCAGGGAGAAAATAATATTATTTGTCCTCGTTTCTATTGATGATGCCAATAAAGAAAGAAAAATGCATGCCTGGGAGAAAGAACATCAATCTTATGTTACAGGTTATCCCTGGGAAGAAGGAACATGGGGTCAGATGATGGGCGGGAGGAGCTTACTCATGTATTATTACAAATAAACAAAGGGGAAAAAATCCAGAAGAGAATGGAAGACCTGAGGGTAATATGATAAAATGGCATAATCCATTTTATATCTCAGCAGTTTGTATTTATATATTTTTGTATACTTTTCTGAATGTTTGAAATCTCTCCTTTTTTTTTTTTTTAATTTCAAAGGGAAGATGACCCAAACTCTTGGTGACTCACTCCTCCCTAATTTCCTATCCTTTTTCTCCTCCAGCAGATATCAGTCTTTAAGTGATCTTCAAAGCCCTTCATAATAGCCCTTGATAATAACAACTGACACTTATATGTCCAAAACGTATCTGTAAGAAGTACAAAGAAAAAGTACTTAAAAAAAAGAAAAAGACAACTCTCTCTCTCTTTATATATATATATTCCTACTCTGTGGGTACTTTGAGAGTGACTCAAGAAATATTTTAGAGTTCCACAAATCATAGAATTATTTAGCTTCCCACCTATGAAAGATAAATTTGCTTTGCAATTATTCAGCCGCGAAGCAGTAGAAGGTAACAGAAAGCTCAATGAAAGTCAACTAAATATAGGGAAGTAATCAATTCACTCAAATAATGAAACTATCGTAGCACAGGGACACTTCCAAATTAAAAAAAAAAAATCTTAGTAGGAACTCCTCCCAGTTAATTTTTTAAAGCATCTATCTGTTTAAGGGTTAAAGGACAAAAAATATATACGGTTGATCTTTCTCCCAGTAAATTTGTTTTTAAGTGTGAATCATCTGAAAGGTCATAGGACAAAGTATTTTATTAACCATTATTTTAATAATTGTGGTTGGAATTTGAAATGTATTGAGGACAAGAGTTAGAGACCTGGGTTTCTCTGGAAGTGCAACGCTCCTTAGGACCATTTTCCTTCAATGAGATTTTAAAACAGAAACCAGCTGAGGGGAGTGCTCTTTCCTGGGAGCAAACCCAGCTTCACCACACTCTATCCCTAAAGCAACTGAAAGTGTATGATGCCTTGAAACTGTTAGGTTTAATCCTAACTCCAGCCTTGGCCAGTTGCACATTCTCCCTTCTGACTCTTTTTCCCGGGTAAGATAAATTAAGACCTATAACTGATTCTCTGATTTGGGAAGGTTTGGAAAAGATGGGTCCAACTATTAGGAAAATGATGTTCGCTCTTGCTTGTCATTTTTATCTTTATATGACCTAGTTTTTAGGCTCCATCTGCTTGTCTCACTGGAGGCCTTTACCTTAGCGTTAGAGATAGAAATAGTCTAGATTTTTAAGACTATCGCTGATTCTTTCTGGCGGAATTGGCTTAAAAGATGGGTGCCTAGGACAAAGGCTGATCTGTGTTTGAAGGTAAAGCCAGACAAACTCATGCATGCTCAGTCAAAATGTGAATTTTCTGTAATTAACATTATACTTTCACTACTGACACAAACCTTTAATTTCAAGTCCTGAACCCAGTCTTTAATACTTGTGATAACTTCATAAATATATACAATAGATTCTTCCCTCAATATCTCTGAGAAAAGAATCTATGTCTAAAAGGTTTTTAAACTTTAATCTGAGAGAAGGATTTAGTGTCAGTTATAGTCTCTTTCCTTTCTTATTTTATTAATAGTAGAACAGATATCTTGGGTCTTAGATCAGACTATGCATCTTTGTATTATACAGTCCAGTTTTTCCAAATTTATAAACTACTACCAACAGTAAGAAACATATTTTATATTATATTTACTTAAATATATCTGTGAACACATATTTATGTATATAGTACACATGCAGACATGTATCTATATGAAACAACACCTCCAAGAAGCAATACTTACCTTAGCACATGTAATGCACTCTAATATTTCTAGTCTAATCCTTTCTTTTTCAAATTAAAAATGTACTGGGGCTGGGTACAGTGGCTCATACCTATAATCTCAACACTTTGGGAGGCTGAGGGGGAAGGATTACCTGAGGCTGGAAGTTTGAGACCAGCCTGGGCAGTATAGCCAGATCCCATCTCTACAATATTTTTAAAATTAGCTTGGCATGGTATTGCCTACCTGTAGTGCTAGCTACTAAAGAGGATGGCTTGACCCCAGAAGTTTGAGGCTGCGGTGAGGCTGTACTTCATACTTCACTGCAGTTCAGCTTGGGCAACAAAGTGAAATCCTGTATCTAAAAATCAAAACAAAACAAAAACATGCTATTGCTGTTTTATTATTTTTATGTCCTACCACCAGGTTATAGACTGTAGCTTGAAAAACATTGATTAGACAACATAGATATAAATGTATCTGGTTAAAGCAAATTATCTAGCTGTCTGTATGTATACATATACATAAAGTCAGATAAGCAATAGTACATACATAGTATTATATGTTGTATTGTGTTCTATGTATAATACCATATGCTTATCTGATTGCCCTTCTTTTGTCAAAAATTTTAACTAAAGTAGTGAAATAAGGTATATTCAGCTTCTTCGTTTTAAGTCAGAACTTTTTGCAAACAACCGAAGGATTAGATCAATGGCTGAGTTCACAGTTAAGATGAAAATAAGGTACAGGTCAGGCACAGTGGCTCATGCCTGTAATCCCAGCACTTTGGGAGGATGATGGGGGCAGATCACCTGAGGTCAGGAGTTCAAGATCAGCCTGGCCAACATGGTGAAACCCCATCTCTACCAAAAAATACAAAAATTAGCTGGGCATGGTGGTGCCTGTAGTCTCAGCTACTAGGGAGGCTGAAGCAAGAGAATTGCTCGAGCTTGAGAGGCGGAGGTTGCAGTGGGCCAAGATCGTGCCACTGCACTCCAGGCTGGGTGACAGAGTGAGACCCTGTCTCCAAAAAGAAAAAAGAAAAGAAAAGAAGGTACAATTTATTATAAAATTGGCATGCATATAAATACATACAACTACCTATATACAAAATACTTCTTACTTTTTTTTCAGTGATAAAAACTCTTAGTCAGGTGTGATTAAAAAATAGTATTTCCACGCTGAATATTCTCAATCAATGCTAGTTTCTATTTAATCTTCTCTCTGGGTTGATAATTTTGTGTCCCAGCTTTATGAGTAACTGAACAAGATGCCACCAGCTGAAACGAGGCATTTAGAGTTTTTTTCATGGAATTACTCTGTTTGTCCCTAAATAATAATGAAAATTTGTGTTAAATTCTTAAGTTAACTTGAGGTTTCAATGGTGCTTATGATCAATTTAGATAATAAACATACAATTGTCTTACTCTTGCCTGTGTTATGTATTTTTTCCCCACTGTAATTTTGGCTAACGCAGAAGTAGAAGAATTTTGGCTTATGGTTTCACCCATTATCAGAAAATACTTGCTGTCATCAGTGATAAATGCACAGGAAGATCTGAGGAGGGTTTCCCACTTGGAAAGAAGAATGCTGGAAACTCTACCTACCTGTAACTGCACCCACGGATCACATTCCTGCAATATATAACTTTTTATATAATGTGATAAATGCCTTTTTTAACATGATTTAATAATTATTACTTTTGTTTATGAAAAAAATCACAAAGAAGCAAATTAAACTTACATGGTTTGAAAGCACAGGTAGAATTCTAAGATCAAATTCTAAGACCAGAATCTAATTCTGTAGCAGCCTGTAGAAGTTCAGAGAGGATACCTAAGCTTTTGAATGAGGGCCTCTTTTTGAGCCATTGGAGGAGTGCATCTTGATCTTTTCAAAAAACCAACTCCTGGATTCATTGATTTTTTGGAGGGTTTTTTGTGTTTCTATCTCCTTCAGTTCTGCTCTGATCTTAGTTATTTCTTGCCTTCTGCTAGCTTTCGAATGTGTTTGCTCTTGCTTCTCTAGTTCTTTTAATTGCGATGTTAGAGTGTCAATTTTAGATCTTTCCTGCTTTCTCTTGTGGGCATTTAGTGCTATAAATTTCCCTCTACACACTGCTTTAAATGTGTCCCAGAGATTCTGGTATGTTGTATCTTTGTTCTCATTGGTTTCAAAGAACATCTTTATTTCTGCCTTCATTTCGTTATGTACCCAGTAGTCATTCAGGAGCAGGTTGTTCAGTTTCCATGTAGTTGAGCAGTTTTGATTGAGTTTCTTAGTCCTGAGTTCTAGTTTGATTGCACTGTGGTCTGAGAGACAGTTTGTTATAATTTCTGTTCTTGTACATTTGCTGAGGAGTGCTTTACTTCCAATTACGTGGTCAATTTTGGAGTAAGTACGATGTGGTGCTGAGAAGAATGTATATTCTGTTGATTTGGGGTGGAGAGTTCTATAGATGTCTATTAGGTCTGCTTGCTGCAGAGATGAGTTCAATTCCTGGATATCCTTGTTAACTTTCTGTCTCGTTGATCTGTCTAATGTTGACAGTGGAGTGTTGAAGTCTCCCATTATTATTGTATGGGAGTCTAAGTCTCTTTGTAAGTCTCTAAGGACTTGCTTTATGAATCTGGGTGCTCCTGTATTGGGTGCATATATATTTAGGATAGTTAGCTCTTCCTGTTGAATTGATCCCTTTACCATTATGTAATGGCCTTCTTTGTCTCTTTTGATCTTTGATGGTTTAAAGTCTGTTTTATCAGAGACTAGTATTGCAACCCCCGCTTTTTTTTGTTCTCCATTTGCTTGGTAAATCTTCCTCCATCCCTTTATTTTGAGCCTATGTATGTCTCTGCGTGTGAGATGGGTCTCCTGAATACAGCAGACTGATGGGTCTTGACTCTTTATCCAGTTTGCCAGTCTGTGTCTTTTAATTGGAGCATTTAGTCCATTTACATTTAAGGTTAAGATTATTATGTGTGAACTTGATCCTGCCATTATGATATTAACTGGTTATTTTGCTCGTTAGTTGATGCAGTTTCTTCCTTGCCTCGATGGTCTTTACATTTTGGCATGTTTTTGCAATGGCTGGTACCGGTTGTTCCTTTTCATGTTTAGTGCTTCCTTCAGGGTCTCTTGTAAGGCAGGCCTAGTGGTGACAAAATCTCTAAGCATTTGCTTATCTGTAAAGGATTTTATTTCTCCTTCACTTATGAAACTTAGTTTGGCTGGATATGAAATTCTGGGTTTAAAATTCTTTTCTTTATGAATGTTGAATATTGGCCCCCACTCTCTTCTGGCTTGTAGAGTTTCTGCCAAGAGATCTGCTGTTAGTCTGATGGGCTTCCCTTTGTGGGTAACCCGACCTTTCTCTCTGGCTGCCCTTAAGATTTTTTCCTTCATTTCAACTTTGGTGAATCTGGCATTTATGTGTCTTGGAGTTGCTCTTCTCGAGGAGTATCTTTGTGGTGTTCTCTGTATTTCCTGGATTTGAATGTTGGCCTGCCCAACTAGGTTGGAGAAGTTCTCCTGGATGATATCCTGAAGAGTGTTTTCCAACTTGGTTCCATTTTCCCCCTCACTTTCAGGCACCCCAATCAGATGTAGATTTGGTCTTTTTACATAATCCCATACTTCCTGCAAGCTTTGTTCATTTCTTTTTCTTCTTTTTCCTTTTGGTTTCTCTTCTCGCTTCATTTCATTCATTTGATCCTCAATCGCTGATACTCTTTCTTCCAGTTGATCGAGTCGGTTACTGAAGCTTGTGCATTTGTCACGTATTTCTCGTGTCATGGTTTTCATCTCTTTCATTTCGTTTATGACCTTCTCTGCATTAATTACTCTAGCCATCAATTCTTCCACTTTTTTTTCAAGATTTTTAGTTTCTTTGTGCTGGGTACGTAATTCCTCCTTTAGCTCTGAGAAATTTGATGGACTGAAGCCTTCTTCTCTCATCTCATCAAAGTCATTCTCCGTCCAGCTTTGATCCGTTGCTGGCGATGAGCAGCGCTCCTTTGTCGGGGGAGATGCGCTCTTATTTTTTGAATTTCCAGCTTTTCTGCCCTGCTTTTTCCCCATCTTTGTGGTTTTATCTGCCTCTGGTCTTTGATGATGGTGATGTACTGATGGGGTTTTGGTGTAGGTGTCCTTCCTGTTTGATAGATTTCCTTCTAACAGTCAGGACCCTCAGCTGTAGGTCTGTTGGAGATTGCTTGAGGTCCACTCCAGACCCTGTTTGCCTGGGTATCAGCAGCAGAGGCTGCAGAAGATAGAATATTTCTGAACAGCGAGTGTACCTGTCTGATTCTTGCTTTGGCAGCTTCCTCTCAGGGGTGTACTCCACCCTGTGAGGTGTGGGGTGTCAGACTGCCCCTAGTGGGGGATGTCTCCCAGTTAGGCTGCTCAGGGGTCAGGGACCCACTTGAGCAGGGAGTCTGTCCCTTCTCAGATCTCAGCCTCTGTGTTGGGAGATCCACTGCTCTCTTCAAAGCTGTCAGACAGAGTCGTTTGCGTCTGCAGAGTTTTCTGCTGCATTTGTTATTGTTTACTGTGCCCTGTCCCCAGAGGTGGAGTCTACAGAGACAGGCAGGTTTCCTTGAGCTGCTGTGAGCTCCACCCAGTTCGAGCTTCCCTACGGCTTTGTTTACCTACTTAAGCCTCAGCAATGGCGGGTGCCCCTCCCCCAGCCTCGCTGCTGCCTTGCCGGTAGATCACAGACTGCTGTGCTAGCAATGAGGGAGGCTCCATGGGTGTGGGACCCTCCCGGCCAGGTGTGGGATATGATCTCCTGGTGTGCCTGTTTGCTTAAAGTGCAGTATTGGGGTGGGAGTTACCCGATTTTCCAGGTGTTGTGTGTCTCAGTTCCCCTGGCTAGGAAAAGGGATTCCCTTCCCCCTTGCGCTTCCCAGGTGAGGCAATGCCTCGCCCTGCTTCAGCTCTCGCTGGTCGGGCTGCAGCAGCTGACCAGCACCGATCGTCCGGCACTCCCCAGTGAAATGAACCCAGTACCTCAGTTGAAAATGCAGAAATCACGGGTCTTCTGTGTCACTCGCGCTGGGAGTTGGAGACTGGAGCTGTTCCTATTCGGCCATCTTGCTCCGCCCCCCTGGAGGAGTGCATCTTAGAAAGATTACTCTGATTGCAGTTGTCATATACAAGGTCAAAAAACAAGAGGAGAAATAATCTTCCTCACTTTTTAGCTCCACACTCAATAACTTCTAAAGCAGCATGAGTGTAGGATAATTGGGTACAACACAGGGCTCTGTAGCAACACAGAAAGAATTATCAAGTGTTTAGCTGTGAACAGAGCTGGTTAAGAAGCAGTTTTATTGCAAGCTGGCCACTTGGCACATGGCTGAGTTATGCAGAGTAAAAGGCTCTGGTTTGGAGATGTGGGTGCTAAATATTAGAAAATCACTCAGATTTGAGAATAAGCAAACTTCTTCACATTACTCTGCTTTTTCTAATTACTTTCTATGAAAATATGAATATTAAATATTATTCATATAAATATTTAAATGAAATAGAATCGCACTGGAAGAATTGAAAAAATAATTGCAAGGTATAACTAGATTCGATGCTCTCACATTAAGATGGTAATAAACTACACATGCATTTGAATGTGGGGCTATTTGTTTAACATTTTAATCTTACTTTCTCTCTCTGATCCACTTAGAGATATTTTTTAAACCTGATTTTATTGAAATAGGCGGTGGGTTGTATATAAATTTCTCTGAAAATATCTAGGTGAATTAGCTGACTCAGTGTTTTTGATGAAGTGTTTTCAAAGTTGAAGGAAAATCTAATCCTACTACATTAATTGCCTAGGAATCAAGGGTTCAATGTATGACAGAATTCCTAGCACCTCTAAATGGCCTTTGCTTTACCTTTGTGCAGTGCCTTTTGCAGTACAATATCATAGCCACAGGACACTGTTGGAATGTCCTCCCAAAGTAAAGTGAAGATATTGGCAAGAAATTTACCAAAAATGTCAGATGTCTCCTCCCTACCAATATTTTCAGCAAACTCTTTCAACAGGTTAAGTTTTTACACTTTCTGGCTAAATTAGCTGACACTGTCTTAGCATTTATCAGAGAAAAAGAAAACACACTTGGAAAACTTAGGCTTTCTTGTCTTCCCAAAGACATTTTCAATTTTTTTATCATTCAAGATATGATATATTCATTATGCTCCTGGTACTAATTCAACATTCAACATGCAACTTCTGTGCATTCCGTCACTCCCTATGCTAGCTCCTGAGAACACAGGAAGGAAAAGCACAAGCCCACCTCTGGTTGCTCACCTTTAGGGAATAAGATAGAGTCGTAATCTCATAGAGTGCCATTACTTCTGTGATACTGGCATAGAGGGTGTGAGTAGAACCCAGAGAACTGGAGAGGTCTGATGACTGGTCATAATATCACTCAAATGATATGGTCCATGGATAGATTCAACTGTGACATCAGATGATCTTCTTTGCAGTTCAGTCAAATAGAGTCTCTTGAAGCATAAGAGAACAGCAGGATCTGGCTAAGGAATTTTGTGTTGGATTTCAAAAGAGCTTAGTAGCGCTACACTGCTATGAATATATTTTCATTTAAAGGTTTAGACCATCTGTCCCCTAATTTCCCAATGAACAGCTCACTTCATGAAAACAATCTTTTTTTTTATATTCTACCTATTAAATAACACATATATCAGAACACATACAGAAGAAACTTCAGAAATGTACAAAATATAACCTTGTGGTTTTAATAATAGCACCATGGAAATATTTTGACAACTAGCTTAAATGTGATTTTTATAAGAATAATAAGAAAATTTATATTTAAAAAATGGGCAGTGTTAAATCCTCTTATAGATTGAAATAAAGGGGTAAGGTAGAGGTCAAATAAGGCATTTGGGTAATAGACAGGTATGTTTGGAATGGTAGCTATTGATGAGTGACTGACAAGCAGAGAGAGAGAGATAAATATGTATGTGAAGATTTTCAATTATTCATGTTTCTTAGGAGGCAGCTCAGGTTTAACCTAATGGCATCTCATTTACTGTCTGTTACACTTGGAGGTGGCGTGGCAAGCCTAAAGAAGAGAGTGACTTTTTCCAGAAAATCCCTTTGTGACACAGGGGCAATGGGAAATAACAGCTTCGCAACAGTTCTAGGAGAGAAGGAAAGGCTGAAAAATCCATGTAGCTTTGAATAAAGAATATTCAAGTGCATTTAAATCACTTACCTAAATTTATTATGATAAAATCATGAATTATGTTCACTCCACATTTGCAATTAGATGGTACAACAGATGGTGAAGATTTACAGAAACATTAACATTCTAGATAAGACAAGTTTAATAAATTTGTCAATGGGAGTCTCTGGGGCTATAGGAAAGTGTTTATATGCCAAATAAAATAGGTAGTTAGGTGTGAGGGAAGGCACGGACAAGGAAAGGAGGGTTTTCACATTCCCACTATGGAATTCTGAATCAGTATTTGCAAAGGTTTTTATTATTGTGAGGACTCAAGAAAACTTCAAAATTTGTTTCACAGAAGCCCACACATTATACTAAGTATAGGTCTGCCAGAAAAGATGCCTATGGAAAAACTGCAAAACATCTATCTTTGAACAGTCCCTAAACCCAGCAAGCATCGATTTATCTGGGACTTAACTTCCCTTTGCAATACAACTAATAGAAATGTCCTCAAAACACAATAATCTCCAGTCTTAGCTTTCACAGCTTTTTCATGCCACATAAACTGTACACCCTAGAAAGTCATTTATTCATTTATTCAATCAATCAAACAAACAAAGAAAAATCATTTATTCAACATTTCCTATCCCAATAGCATAATAGCAAATATTATATTATTTATGCTGGGAAAAGGTCTATTCCCTAAGCATTGTATTACTATGGTAAGAATCCAGAATCTTATGTAGAATAGCTTTAGCTTCATCAGTAAAATTCTTTCTTGAAGTACCTTTGATTGGATTTTTCTCATTTGCAGTGAAAAATCACAGTCATCAGATCTTTATAAATTCATTTTTACTTAGTCACTCTTACTCCATCATCTCAAACAAATAAACAATAGTCTTTGCAACAAATTTTCTGAAACAACTGGGCATCTACATACAAAAGAAGAAAAAAAGATTGTAGACAAACCTTCCTCTCCTCACAAAATAAAAAAATTCAAAATGGATCATAGACTGATACGTAAAACACAAAACTATAAAATTCCCAGAGGGTAACATAGGAGGAAATCTAGATGACCTTGGATTTGACAATGACTTTTTAGATGCAGTACCATAGGCATGACCTGTGAAATAAAGAATTGACAAGCCAGACTTTATTACAATTAAAATTTTCTGGTTTGTAAGAGATACTGTGAATAGAATGGAAAGACACACCACAGCCTGAGAGAAAATATTTGAAGAAAAATATTTCTGATAAGAAACTGTTATTCAAAATATACAAAGAATTTTTAAATATACATAATAAAAATTGAACAACCCGATTAAGAAATGGGCAAGACCTGAGCAGACACCTCACAAAGACGATATACAGTTGGAAGAAAAAATATGAATATATGTTTAACATCATATCTCATTAGGGAATTATAAATTAAAACAATAATTAGCTATCACTATATACCTAACAGAATGACCAAAATCCAAAACATTAACAATATTAAATAATGGCGAGGATGTGGATCAACAGGAACTCTCATTTATTATTACTAAGAATGAAAAAATGGTACAACTTCTTCTGAAGACAGTTTGGCAGTTTCTTACAAAACTAAACATACTCTCACTATATAATCCATGAATCATGTTCCTTGATATTTACCCAAATTAGTTGAAAACTTCTGTCCACACAAAAGCTTGCACAGGGATGTTTATAGCAGCTTTCCTCATAATTATCTAAACTTGAAAGCAACCACGATGTGGTTCAGTGAATGAATGGGAAAACAAACTATAATATATCCAGACAATGGAGTATTATTGAGTACTAAAAAGAAGTTAGCTGTCAGTTCATGAAAAGATATGGAGGAAACTTAAATGCATATCACTAAGTGAAAGAAACAAACTCAAAAAAGCTATCATTTGACATTTTGGGAAAGGCAAAACTATGACAACAGAAAAAAGGGATTCCAAGAGATAAGGAAAATATGGAATAATAGGCAAAAAAAGCATGGAAGGTTTTTAGAGCAGTGCAAATATTCTGTATGACACTAGAGTGGTGTATACATGTCATTATACATTTGTTAAAACTTACTGAATGTACCCACTAAGCGTGAACTCTAATGTAAACTCTGGACTTTGGGCAATAATAATATGTCAGTGTAGGTATATCAAGTTTAAGAAATGTACCACTATGGTGAGAGATTTTATGTGGGAGAGGCTATGCACGTGTGTTGGAAGAGGGTGTCAAGGGGTATAAGGGAAATCTCTGCAGCTTCTTCTCAATTTTGCTGTGAACCTAAAACTGTTCTAAAAATGAAGCCTGTTAAAAAACGATTTTAAGATAAAATGTGCAATGAGTCTTACTCTTAAGACTAGTTTCAAAGGTGTACGTACATACATCAAATACTAAAAATTCTGTAAGAACCATTTTACATTGGGTATGGTGGCTCACACCTGTAATCCCAGTGCTTTGGGAGTCAGGAGGATTGGTTGAAACTCGGAGTTTGAGACCAGCCTGGGCAACATAGCGAGACCCCTGTCTCTACAAAAAAGAAAAAATTTAAATAACTCAGCATGGTGAGGCATGCCTGTGGTCATAGCTACATGGGAAGCTGAGGCAGGAGAATCACTTGAGCCCAAGGGTTCAAGCCATGATCATGCCACTGCACTCCACTCTGGATAATGAAGCAAGACCCTGCCTCAACAACAAAAAAAAAAAAAAAAAAAAAAAAAAAAAGAACCGTTTTATATAATTTCATACCAGACTACATAATATCTTTTAAAAGGAATGCAAGGATATGAGTCAGACTTCTAACTTCATAGCTTCATAGCTTTCTAGTTTAAACGTTTCTATTAGAATAATACAACTACCACTGAGTTGACATTTACTAACCAACAACACTTTGTTAAATGTTTTACATCTATTATCTAGCTCCTCCCCATATCCCTATGAAGTAGATGTTAGTAAAATGTGCAAACTGAGATTAGGTAATGTCTAGAGTTACCCAACTATCAAAAGATGGGAATCAATCATCATCAAGCTCTCTGTCTGACTCGAAAGTCTCACTCTCAATATCTCTGCTAGCAATACTACCCATTCTACTTCATTTGTTCATGGGCGGGCAAGTACTTCATACTCAATTATTTTAATTTAATGATAACCTCTAGAAATCTGTAGCTTCTGCTAAAATACTGGAATATGTTCTGACTTTTTCCCACTTTTGAATAATTGAGATTCTACTTGCTTAACTCCAGAATTTGAAGTTATATTTTCTCCAGCATTCTTCTGACTACAGGATTGGCACCACTGCACCACTGGCACTCCTATTTTAGTCTCTGATGTTCCTGCTAATAGATTATCCATCTGTGATTCTGTCATTTTATTGCTGTATAACTATATTACTTTATGTAGCAGTGGACCGAGTCAATGAATATGGGATCTCCAGCAACATGGTGACAGGGTAATTTAGTTAGAAATCTGCCAAATTCAATAACTGATATGCCGTGTGTTTACTTCAGCAATAAACCAAAAATAATAAGGTTCCTAGTAGTAAGACTGTATAAAGCACAAGTTTCAAACAATTGCATTTTTAAAAATATTGGGCATATTCCAAGAATTATACTATAATACTGTGATTTGAAATTTAAAGATTAGAACATAGTAAGAAAAAGAAGTAAAAAAAGTGAAATGGAAGATACTTTTGATACTAAAACAAAGATATATGGAAAGAGAGACAGATAATGTGTATAATAATATTCTATTTAATCCAAACCTAGTAATACTTTCAGAAAAAGTTATTGTAAGAAGTTAGATGAGATGCAGATCTTCCTTGAGAGTACATGATAAGAAAAAATAGGTACTTGTGTTAAAACAAGATACTAGTAACAAGTTAAAATTTAATCCATGGTTGCTTTTTAAAAGACAAAAATAAATTGAGTTGTATATCCCACAGCTAAATATAAAACACAGTTGCAAGTAAGCAATATGTAGAAGAAGAAATATAGAATGTGAATACATAAAGATATGTATATATGTAGCAATAAACTAGAAAATGAAAAATAACTCATTATCATTAAAACAAATGAAAAAATATACCTTCAATAAAGACACTAGATGGAAGTTATCATATAAATATTTTCTTTCACATTTTTAAGGAACAGAAAAATTTCATGCTACATAAACTATTTCAGAACATTTAAAAATTAAAATGTTTTTAATTCATTTTGCTGAAATCATATGGCCCTGAGGTAAAAAAAATAAATAAATAAAAAATACAAAGGTAGTACAAAATAAATAAAATTATGAAACAATTTATTTTATAAATATAGATGAAAGTGTTTACACCCAATCTCACAAAATTAAACTCAGCAAAATAAACCAGAAATTAATTAAAATAATAAAACACCATGACCACATGAAGTTATTTCCAAAATATGATGTAATTTAATATTTGAAAATCATGCATTAGATCAATGGATTAATGGCAAAAATAATTATTTTGTAAAGGCTGAAAGGGTATCATGTAAAACTAGCATAACTACTTTTGATAATTGCTAGATAACTACTAGAATGAGGAAAACAAAAATGTCTTCATGTCAGTCTTAAGATAATAGCCAAAGGTTAAATGTACAAAGGGGGAAATAACATCACTCTTCTTGTTAACTCTTGTTAACTATTCTTTGGTTTGGAAAATTTTGTTATTTTGTTCAATAAAAGCATTGTTTATATTGATGTGCAATGGGTTTCTCATTATTTTAAAATTAACATTTTAAAAATCTCAGCTTTAATTTTTATTATGGTAAATATTGATGAATATAACCAATATTAAGAGAAAAGATCTTAGGTACCCTCAATAATTGTCAAGGATATAAAAATGTGGTCTTCTGGCTAAACAGTTTGAGAGTTGTTCAACTACAATCATGTAGTCACCTCCTAAATTATGAATTGAGTTTTCCCATCACTCCAGAACTTTTCCTTATGTTCCAGGACACCACCTATGAAACTACTATTCTGACTTCTATCACAATATATTATTTTTTGGGTTTTTTTTTTTTAACTTCAGGTAAAATTACATACTTTTAAAAACCATTGATGATTGTTATCATTTATAAAATGTATTATTTTCATATATTACACTGTATGTACATTTTTAGAATTAACTTCCCTTGATCATAGTGTTGTATTGTTTTAATTATTTTCTGTTTTTATGTTGTTGAACTTTGATTTCTTGAAATTTGAATGCAAATGTTTTACATCTGTATTTGTAAAATAAATGCTTTTATAATTTTCTTTATTTTGTACTCTCTTTGTAATTTTTTAATATTAAGGCTATATGATCTCAGTAAATATATTTCTTTTATGTTTATATTCCTTCCTTAAACACAATAAAATTTACTCATTCTGTTGCATGTCATTAGTTCATTCTTTGTATTAGTTTATAACACTAGTAGTAGCTCATACTACTCCTACCAGGTGGTATTAATTGTGTGAATATACCATCATATGTTTACCAGTTCCCCTGTTAATTAACATCGCATCTTGGTTGTTTTCAGTTTTTGGCTAGTATGAATACCACTGCGATGAACATTCTGTACAGTTATTTTTGTGGACATGTGCACTCATTTATCTTGGATGTATGCCTAGGAGTGTTACTGTCGGATTACAGAAGAGGCATCTACTTAACTTTGTAAGAAATGACTAAACACTTTTCCAAAGTGGTGTACCATTTTACGATAGCAATACATGGAAGTTCCTTTTGCTTCACATTCTAGTTAATATTCTAGTGGCCTTATAATAATATCTTATTGCAGTTGTAATTCCCAAAGAAATAATGGTGCTGAAAACTTTTCCAAATACCTATTTGCCATTTGGATATCTTCGTTGGTGAAGTACTCATTTCAGTATTTTGACTTTTTAACTTATTTTAGAAAGGAGAGCGTGCAGTGTGTCGTTTTCTTATAGATTTGCAACTGTTGCTTTACTCGGGATGCAAAAAACACAGAGAAATCCTTAAAATCTGAGTTTCCAGTGAGATGAGGAATACGTTGTTTCACTACATTAACTGTTTTACACACAAACAAAGTGCATATAACGTCATGGTGCGTGCCTTAAATATGTATAATAAAATATCTTTAAAAATAAATTTTTAAGAACAAGAAAATAATTTTTAAAAAAAATTGACACATCATTAGAAAAATGTTGTGGTATATGGGTTATAAAACAGCTACATTTTCCCCCTGTATTTGTATCCTATGTTATGTAGTTTTGCTATGCTCTCCCATATAGCATCTGTACTCACACTCCCTGACTTGTCCTTTTTTCTAGGCTCAGCTACATAATTTGTTTTGGTTAATGGGATAATAGAAAATATGATGTAACTAGGGGCTTAAAAAATTGCTTGCAAGTTTCCCCTTTCTCTCTTTTCACTGATTCCTTCATAAAAACATGGCTGGGATTGCCTTCTGGAGGATGATATATGAGGAGCAGTGCTATGTCAGTGTAATCATTACAGTCAATGATCTCTCTGAGCAGGTAACAGCCAACCAACCCTCAAACATGTGAGACAGCCCAGGCAAAATTAACAAAGCCTCTTTACCAAACCGGAGCTGACTACAAATGCATGAGTAAACCCAGACTAGATAATCACTCTGCCAATCCACTACTGCAAGGTAAATACATAATTATTTTATTAAGTCTCTGGGTTTTGTGGTTGTTGGTTATGCAACATGATTGTTGCCATAGATAACTGATTCGTGGGGGCAAATGATTGCATAAAAGGAATTTACACAAATAATGCAAAAAGTGTTTAAATGTATTAGTAACCGGGACAATTTAAACTCAATCAATAATGATACAGTTTTTCTCACCCATTATATTGGCAAATACTTTAAGTTTAAAAATATGCAACATAGCCCAGAGAAATGAATACAATAGTGGGACTATAGCTTGTGATATCTTTTCTAGAAGGCAAATAGACAATATGTAAACATTTAAAATATGCATTCTGAGGCAGACTGCTCAGCCAAAATCAGGTGGGAGCCTAGAAAGGCTCCCAAATGAGGTTATAATGTAAGTGAGTGACCTCTAGTGGTACACATTCCTACCATGGACTGCTGCGATCTTAGCCACCAGAAATCCCCTTAACCTCTGCAAGCCCTAAGAAAAATGTAAGGAGCCTGGAGCTCACACACTCCCTGAGGCATAAGCATCTACAGCAACGCATCATTTTGAGAGTGTAGCCCATACCAGAGTACGTCCTGTCTTGTGTCCCAACAGTCTCTGCACTTCTGCATCCCTAGATCCCTGCATGCCAATGATGGCTGTTGCTGTCAGGACTAAAGTATACGCCATTGGCAGCAAGCCCCACCACCCCTGGCAGCAGAGCCACCGTGTGTTTACAAGTGCCCTGAGGAAAGGCTACCCTACTTGCAGTTGCTTTAGGGCCAAAGCATGTACTCCTCAGCTGCTTGTTTCTGGCTGCTGCTACTGAAAGCAACCTTATACTCTCCAGCAACAGGGGCACACCAAAGCTGCTGCCATTCCCACCTAATATTTCACTGGGGGTGTGGAGATCACCTTGTTCCTGCCTACCACGGCTAGCACCTATGGGTACCACTGGAAGGCCTAAGGATAGTTTCACCTGGTTTAGCTCTATTGTCCCCCCCCAAAAAAAAATGCCCAGTTCTCTAGAACATTCCTGAAGCCTAGGGATCACCCTAACCTATAAACCGCTGTTGGGACCTGAACAGTCTGACTGGGGCCTGAGGACAAGCTGACTCAACCTGCCATCCCACAACTTGCACCAACCTGCATGTATCACCTGCAGCCTGGGGATTGCCCCACCAACCCCACCAAATCCACTACAAACAAACAACAATGTGAAATGAATGGAAGACAAAGGATTGTCCCGTGACTGCTACTGCCACTGTCCATGCCAGTCCCACTTTCCAGGTCCCAAGAACACACCAACCAACTCGACCTATTTTTGCCACTGCTGGTACCAAGCAGACTGCCTGAAAACCTAAAAATCGGCACACCTGCACCCATTAACACCAGGGCCAGCAAACAGTGTCCTGAAGTCCAAGGACAGGCATGTTTGACCTGCCACTGCCACCACTGGGCCCCAAGGACTGGCCCAACTGATGCCCTATCCCAGCAGAACTTTATAACAGGCCCCAATAACAACTGTGCCCTAAGCCACAAAGGAAATCACAGACAACACTGACACTGTTCATAGCTCAATAAATCAACAGAAACTACACTACTGCACACATCCAGATGCAAAGCCAAAGTGCCCTATACAACCAACACCATGGATACATCTTCAGAAAAATGTCCTCCCCTGTAAAAACAAATTTTAAAAATTGGAAGAAGTGACAGCTATGCCAGATGTACAGATATCAATGCAAGGACACAGAAAGTATGAAAAACCAAGGAAATAAGAAAAGTTCTCTGGCAATAAATTCCAATGAAAAAGAAATTTACACATTTCTAGAAAATAATTTAAAAAATTATATTCAAGAAGCTCAGAGAGATAAAAGAGAACTCAGAAAAACAATAAAAAATCAGAAAAACGAATCAGGATATGAATAAGAAATTTGTCAAAGATATATATATCATTAAAAAGAACAAAAGAGAAACTCTGGAATTGAATATTTTGTGTTGAAATACAAAGTACATATAAAACCTTCAAGATTAGACTATGTTGGGAGAAGGTGAGCGTTGGGAGAAGCTCAGGCAGTGCTTGCATGTCTGACATAATGTAAAAGAGTCTTGGAACATGTCTGGGGTCCAGGGTCTCAAACCCCTCATGGCCTTTGGAACACCAAGCTCTGTGCTAAAGGGTGGAAGGCAACCCTGACACACCATAATCTAAGCCCAGGGCCTAAAACCCCTCGTGGCTTCGATAGAATCCAGGGTTCAGGGCATAAAATCCCTCGTGGCCTCTGGAATGGGTCTAGACTTGCTGACTCCTTGCTTCTAGCCCTCTCATGCTCCTAGATCGATTGTGTTTTAGAATTGGCCATATAAATGCTAAAGCATCACAGCTGTAAATCATGTGCTTAATGCAATGCTCCCTTTCAAGCCCACATTCTCACCACCTGTTTCTTTGTTTGATCACCAATAAATAGTCTGGGCCTCCAGAGCTCAGGGCCTTCTCAGCCTCCATACTTGTGTTGGCCCCCTGGACCCACTTCCTCTCTCAAACTGTCTTTTCTCATTCCTTTGACTCTGCCAGACTTCGTCATCCTCACGACCTGGTGTTGGGTCTGATCACCCCAACAGACTAGATCAAGCAGAAGAAAGAATTTTAGAACTTGAAGACTGGTCTTTTTAAATAAGTCAGTGAGACAAAAATAAAGAAAAATATATTTTTAAAAAATAAACAAGGCCTACATGACATACGGGAAGCTACAAAGTGACCAAACATTTGAATTTTCAGTGCCCCAGAAGGCAGAGAGAAAATGAAAGGGATTGAAAATCTATTCTATAAAATAACAAGTGAAAATTTCCCAAGTCTAGCAAGATATTTACACATCCAGCTATAGAAAACTCAGAGATCCCCAAGTCAGCACAATGCAAAAAAAAAAAATCTTCTCCATAGTACACTACAGTCAAAATGTCAAATGTCATAGTCAAAGAGAGAATTCTAAAAACAGCAATAGAAAAGCATCTAGTCACTCATTAAGGACTCCCATCAGAGTAACAGCAAATTTCTCAGCAGAAACCTTACTGACCAGGTGATGAAGAAATAATATATTCAAAGTGATGTTTAAAAAAAAAAAAATTTAGCCAAGGATACTATACCCAGAAACATTATCCTTTATAAATGAAGGAGAAATAAAGTCTTTCCAAGATAAGCAAAAGCTGTGGGAATTAATCAGCACTATACCAGCCCCACAAGAAATGCTGAAGGGAGTTCTACACTTGGAATAAAAAGAAAGAAGTTCTACACTTGGAAGCAAAAGGACAATAACTACCATCATAAAAATCCACAAAAACAGTGGACTGAAGGTTGCACCATGGCTGTGAGTTTCCTAGTTCTCTGCTGCTGCTATACCAGTGACGTGGGGTTCCCACAGACCTGGAAATTCCGACCCCTCTGTCTCAACCCAGAGCAAATCTAGATGTCCAGGTGAGAGTTCAGGTGATTTCCAAAGACTCATGTTATGTAAGGAAGCCACCAAGAAGAGCAAAGAGAAGGAGCCAGGGATGGCTCTTCCTCAGGGACATTTGACTTTCAGGGATGTGACTATAGAATTATCTGTGGAGGAGTGGAAATGCCTGAACCCTGAGCAGAGGGTTTTATACAGGAAGTGATGTTGGAGAACTATAGAAACCTGGAGTCTGTGGATAGCTCTTTAAAATCCATGATGGAGTTCTCATCAATAAGGCAAGGCAATACAAAAGGGTTCCATACAGGGACATTGGGAAGACATGAAAGTCATCACATTGAAGATTTTTGCATCCCAAAAATCAAGAAAGATATTCATGACTTTGAGTTTCAGTGGCAAGAAATCAAAAGAAATGACCATGAAGCACCCATGACAGAAACCAAAGAGTTAACTGGTAGTACAGACCAACATGACTAAAGGCACAGTGGAAACAAGCCTATTAAAGATCAACTTGGATGAAGCTTTCATTTACATCTGCCTGGACTTCACATATTTCAGACTGAAGGGAAAATTGGTAATCAAGTGAACCAGTCTATCAATGATGCTTCCTCAGCTTCAACATCCCACATAATTTCTCGTAGTCTCAAAACCCATATTTCTAATAAATATGGGAAGAATTTCCTCCATTCTTCATTATTCACACAAATACAGGAAGCACACATGAAAGAAAGCCTTTCCAATGTAATGAGTGTGGCAAAGCCTTCAATTATAGCTCACACTTGAGGAGACATCACATAACCTATTCAGGAGAGAAACAATATAAATGTGATGGATGTGACAAAGTCTTTCATCAGAAGCAATACCTTGCATGCCACCATTGAGTTCATACTGGAGAGAAACCTTACAAGTGTAATGAGTGTGGCAAGACCTTCAGTCAGAAGTCTTACCTTCAATGCCATAGACCTTATACTGGACAGAAACCTTACAAATGCGAAGAATGTGACAAAGTTTACAGTTGCAGATCACAACTTAAAACGCATAGGAGAATTCATACTGCAGGAAAAACCATACAAATGTAAGGCTTGTGACAAGGCTTTCTGGGATAATTCACGCCTTTCATGCCATAAGAGAGTTCATACTGGAGAGAAACCTTACACATGCAATGAATGTGGCAAGGTTTTTAGTAGAAAAACACACCTTGCACTTCATCAGAGACTTCATACTGGAGAGAAACCTTACAAATGTAAGATTTGTGACAAGGTTTTCTGGCATGTTTCATGCCTTGCACAACATCAGAGAGTTCATGCTGGAGAGAAATCTTACAAGTGTAATGAGTGTGGCAAGACCTTTGCTCGAAATTCAGCCCTTGTAATGCATAAGGCAATTCACACTGGAGAGAAACCATACACATGTAATGAATGTGGCAAGGCTTTTAGTAGAAGAGAAAACCTTGCACTTCATCATATACTTCATACTGGAGAGAAACCTTACAAATGTGAAGAATGTGACAAAGTTTACAGTTGCAGGTCATACCTTGAAAGACATAAAGGAATTCATAATAGAGAAAAACTATACAAATGTAAGGTTTGTGACAAGGCTTTCCGGAGGGGTTCATGCCTTGCACAACATCAGAGAGTTCATACTGGAGAGAAACCTTCTACATATAATGAATGTGGCAAGGTTTTTAGTCAAAAAGCAAACCTTGCATGTCATCATAGACATCATATTGGAGAGAAACTTTACAGTCTAATGAGTGTGGCAAGACCTTCAGTCAGAAGTCATTTCTTACAGGCCTTCGTAGACTTCATACTAGAGAGAAACATTACAAGTGTAATGAGGGTGGCAAGACCTTCACTTGAAATTCAGCCCTTGTAATTCATAAGGCAATTCATACTGGAGACAAATCTTACAAGTATAATGAATGTAGGAAAATTTTTAATCAACAATCAAACCTTGCACAACATCAGAGAGTTCATACTGGAGAGAAACCTTACAAGCCTGTAATGAGTGTGGCAAGACCTTCAGTTGGATGTCATCCGTTGTATGCCATCGTAGACGTCACACTGGAGAGAAACCTTACAAGTGTAATAAGTGTGGCAAAGCCTTTAGTGGGCAGTCCACACTTATTCATCATCAAGCAATCCACAGCATAGGGAAGCTTTACAAATGTAATAATTCTCACAAATTCTTCAGTCTTGCTACAACCTTTGCAAATCATTCGAGAATCCATAATGAAGAGAGATCTTACAAGTGTAGTAAATGTGGCAAATTTTTCAGACATCATTCATACCTTGCAGCTCATCGGTAAACTCATGCTGGGGAGAAATCCTACAAATGTCGTGATTGTGGCAAGGTCGTCGGGCAAGTTTCATATTATGCAAAACATAGGAGAATTCATACAGGAGAGAAACCTCAAGTGTGATGACTGTAGCAAAGTCTTGACTTCATGTTCACACCGCATTAGATGTCAGATAATCTATACTGGACAGAAATCTTACAAATGTCATATGTGTGGCAGTCTTCAGTCTGAGGTTAATCCTTGCAGAACATCAGAAAATTCATTTTTGAGAGAATTGTTCCAAATACAATGACTACAGAAAATCATAAAGCTTTAATTGACGTTAGAGCCTTCAGCATTGACTTGAGATTAAGTTGACTTAACATTGAGTTCAAACGTTAATTGATATTAAAATGTTTATGTTAAGAAGACTGGGGGCCAGGCGCGGCGGCTCACGCCTGTAATCCCAACACTGTGGGAAGCCGAGGCGGGTGGGTCACGAGGTCAGGAGATGGAGACCATCTTGGCTAACATGGTGAAACCCCGTCTCTACCAAAAATACAAAAAATTAGCCGGGCGAGGTGGCGGGCACCTGTAGTCCCAGCTACTCGGGAGGCTGAGGCAGGAGAATGGCGTGAACCCGGGAGGCAGAGTTTGCAGTGAGCCGAGATCCCGCCACTGCACTCCAGCCTGGGTGACAGAACGAGATTCCGCCTTAAAAAAAAAAAAAAAAAAAAAAGAAAAGAAAAGAAAAAAGAAGATTGGGCCGGGTGTGGTGGCTCACGCCTGCAATCCCAGCACTTTGTGAGGCCAAGGCAGGTAGATCACCCCCACGCCTGGCTACGGGAGGGTGGAGGCTGCTGTGGGGGCGGGGCCTGGTTAGAAGGGGCGGGGCCTTGAACAGGACTAGGGCTGGGCAAGAAGAAGGAGGCTGCCTGGGGTCCTGGCCAGACAGCAGGAAGGGGCGGGGCCAGAGCGTGATCGCCATCTTGGGGGCGAGGTCTGGAAGGGGTGTTGTTCTGAAGGGCAGGTCCTGGAGGGGGCGGGTCCTGGCTTTCTCCTCAGCCTGGCCCGGGATGTCGCCTGCTGTCATCCTCTTGCCCTCCAGGACTGTATTCTCCGGGTTCTGATTGGCGGATTGTTTCTGATGTGCGGTGATATTACCCCTAATATCACAGGGATGCTTCCTGTACGTTTTAAGTTAATATTTCAAACAATCGAAGGTAAAACAACATATTGTAGTGGGCCACCTGTACTGGACGCTGAATCGTTTTTCCTCTTAAGTTGAAAATGGTGTTAATGTAAAGCGCCTTGTTTCAGCAGGCAGAGTCACTCATCCTGCAGGGCGAGCTCCCCTCTTTTGGGGCAGGGCGGGGGAGAGGGGCAGGGACCTTGGTAAAGGAGTGGAGTGGGGCTCTGGTTCCAACAGGGACTGACAATTAGAATGGCTTATTAAATTAGGCAAGGTCCTGGGTTGTTTGAGTGGTTAATGGAAACTGAAAGGTGACATGCAAAACTGCCAATTACACAAAGGAGGTGAAGGAATATTTCATTTTTCATGGAAATAAAGTCAGGCCGCAGAGGGGGTGGCTCACACCTGTAATCCCAGCACTTTGAGAGGCCGAGGTGGGAGGATCGCTTGAGCCTAGGAGTTCTAGATCAGCCTGGGCAACATAGTGAGACCTCGTCTCTACTAAAAATCAGAAAAATCAGCCAGGTGTGGTGGTGCAAGCCTGTGGTCCCAGCTGCTGGGGGCGCTGAGGTCGGAGGATCGCTTGAGCTAGAAAGTTGGAGGCTGCAGTGAGCTCTGATCTTGCCACCACACTCCAGCCTGGACGACAAAGCTAGACCCCATCTCAAACAACCAACCAAATTAATAAGAGATATAATTCCTTTTTTAAAAATAAAAGAAGAGATTTTCTTTCCTTTTGTCTCTTTTCTTAGGACATTTATTTAGAAAATTTGTGAATGCATTTTCTCTGTCTTCTGAGTTTTTTTTTTTCTTTTTCTTTTTCTTTCTTTCTTTACTTTCTTTTCTTTCTTTTTTTTTTTTTTAACGGAGTTTTTCTCTTGTTACCCAGGCTGGAGTGTAAGGCACCATCTCGCCTTGCTGCAACCTCTGTCTCCCTGGTTCAAGTGATTCTCCTGCCTCCGCCTCCCAAGTAACTGGGATTACAGGCGTGAGCCACCATGACCGGCTAACTTTGTATTTTTTTTTAGAAACTAACTAAACCTTTTTTTCAGCTTAATGACCCAGGGATGTATTTCTGAAAAATTTGGGAGCTCTCTTTGAAAGACAAACAGCAAGGGAGAGAGTACCTTTATCTCAGTAGGAAATTAAATAATTCAAGCATCAAATAACTTCAAATTAAAGCTATGGACCTTTAGGTAGTTCTGAGCCTTGAGAGGAATGTGGCCATGTAACCTGATTCCAGTGGTATGCAGGCTCAACTTCTAAGAATTTTCCTGTAAATAACTAGGAAGACTAAGCAGCCCCAAAGATAAGACCACCTGGGATCATTGTTCCTTCTTATAGAGTGATAAAGTAACCTTCCTTGAAGTGTATTAATCTGTAACTAATCAAGTTGCTGCAACCTATGCACTACTCTTGAATGGAAAATGTCGTGATTCTACTAAGGTTTCTCTGTCTTTCCCTATGTGTGTGAAATCCTAATGTCTCTACTTTGGAACGCTGATCCCATTCATTTAGAGTTGATGTTTCCAGGTGGCTATTTCTAAGCTTTGTGTTCAAGAAATTCTATACACAATTGTAAAAAAAAGAAAAAAAGAAAATCCACAAAAGCATAAAACCCAGTGGTAGAGTAACAACACAAATAAGGAAAAGACTCAAATGTTACCACTACAGAAACCCACCAAACCACAATAAAACAATAAGAGAGAAATAAAGGAATAAAGGATATGCAAAACAACCAGAAATCAGTAAAATGGCAGGTACAAGTTCTCAAATATCAATAATAATCCTGAAAACTCTGAAATCTGATTAATAAATTTGGTAAAGATGCAGTATGCAGAATCAACATACAAAAATCAGTAGCACGTCTACACACTAACAGTAAACTAGCTGAAAAAGAAATTAGGAATGCAATTTCATTTTCAATAGCTCCAAAAATATATAAAGTACCTAGGAATAAATTTAACCTAAAAGGTAAAAGACTTCTACTACAAAAAAAAAAAAAAAAAAAATACTAAACACCGTTGAAAAGTTTATAGATGATACAAGCAAATGGAAAGACATCCCATACTCATGGGTCAGAAGTAACATCATTGAAGTGACCATACTACCCAAAGCAATCTAAAGATTTAATCAAAGCCTGTCAAAATACCAATGTCATTTTTCATAAAAATGGAATAAAGCAATTCTATAGTTTGTATGGAACCAAAAAAGAGCCCAAATAATCAAAGCAACACTAAGCAAAAAGAGCATAGCTGAAGGTATTACACTGTCTGACTTCAAAATATGTTACAAGGCCTTAGTAAACAAAACAGCATGGTATTAGCATACAAACAGACACATAGACTAAAGGAACAGAATAGAGAAACCAGAAATGAACCCACATTTTAGACCCAACTGATTTTTGACTAAGTACCAAGAGCATTCACTGGGATAAGGACAGTCTGTTCAAAAAATGGTGCTGGGAAAATTACATATCCATGTACAAAATAGAATTGAACCCCTATCTCTCGCCATATATAGAAATGAATGTGACATGGATTAAAACATTAAACATATATAATAAACTGTAATACTACTAGAAGCAAACATAGAGGAAACACATTGAACTATGCAAAGATTTGGAAGTCACAGCTAAGACCTCAAAAACACAGGAAACAACACCAAAAATAGACAAATGGGACCATATTACACTAAAAAGCTTCTGCAGAGCAAAGGAAACAACAGAATGGAAAGAAAAATCTATTGAATGTAAGAAAATATCTGCAAATCACTCATCTGACAAGTTACTAATATCCAGAATATACAAGGAACTCAAACAACTCAACAGGAAAAAAGTAAATAATCTCATCTAAAAAATTGTCAAAGGATGTGAATAGATAGATATTTCTCAAAATAATACATACAAATGACCAATGAGTATATTAAAAAACACTCAGCATCCCCAATCATCAGGGAAATGCATGTGAAAACCACAATGAGATATCATATTACTCAAGTTGGAATGATTATCATAAAAAGACAAAAAAAAAAAAGATGTATCCTGGCAAGAATGCAAAGAAAAAGGAACTATTATACCGTTGGTGGGAATATAAATTAGTACAGCCACCCTGGAAAACAGTATGGAGATTTCTTAAAAAGCTAAAAATAAAATTACCATTTTTTTTATGGGATTCAGCAATGGGATTCAGCAGTGGGATTCAGCAATCCTACTACTGAGTATTTACTGAAAGAAAAAGAAATCAGTATATTAAAGGGATACATGCACCCCCGTGATTACCACAGCACTACTCACCATAGCAAAGATACAGAATCAACCTGTGCTCATTAACAGATAAATGAATAAAAAAATGTGGCATATATACACAATGGAATACTATTTGACCATAAAAAGGAATGAAATCATTTTTTTTGTAGCAACATAGATGGAAGTGGAGGTGATTACATTAAGTGAAATCAGCCAGGCACAAAAAAATAAATGTCATATATTCTCATGTTCTCACTCATATGTGGAAATTTAAAAAGTTGATTTCATGGAGGTAGAGAGTAGAATTATACATACCAGAGGCTGAGAAGGATTGTGCATGATGATGGTAGATGAAGAGAGGTTTGTTAATAAGTATGAACATATGACTAAATAGTAGGAATAAATTCCAGTGTTTGATAACAGAGTAAGGCATCTATAGTTAACAGCAATGTGTTGTATATTTCACAATAGTTAGAAGGGAGAACTTTAAATGTTTCCAATACAGAGAAATGATAAATATTTGAGATTATGAATACAGCAAATACCTTCACTTGATTATTACACGATCTACTCATGTAATTAAATATCATATGTACCCCATAAATATGTATGAATATTATGTATTAAAACTACTGAAACAACTAGTAAAAATAAAATGTGTTTCATTTGGCATAGCAATTCTGATTCTAAGAACATGAATGAAAGACATACTCACATGTATATACAAAGAGGGAAATAAAATAATGCTCATTATAAAAAAAATTTCTTAACAAAACCAAATGAAAACAATATCATTACCCTTAAATGTATGGTATGTATTTCATAATACGGATGTACTATAAATTATTTAAATAATTATTTAAGTGTGCAGTACATCCATATTATGGAATATTATGCAGCTGTTAAAAATAATAAAGATAACATATTCTGTGATAGAGAAATATATCTAAGACTCTTGTTAAGTAAAAGAGCAAGGAAAGAAGGCATATAGTATAATATTATTTATGTAAATGTGTAGTTTTGTATATAAGTGTGGGCAAGCACATGTATAAATACAAAGAAAAATGAGTTATTGTATACATCAACATGTTAGCTTTGTTTATTACTTTGGGATAGAAAAAGTGGTGGGGGGATGAAAGCAAGAGAAAAGTCATGTTTTCTCAAAAGATATATTTCTTGATCTTCTTCAATAAAAGCATATTTATTTAATACTTCTGTGATAAATGCATTCACAAATAAAAAGAATTGTAATAAATGAAACTTCAAAAGGATCGAAAAGACTAATACATGAATATTTAGTATATTTTAGTCTATCTTCAGCTGTCCAAGGAGGGTTTAAAACAAGAAAAAATTCATATAAGGAAAAGATGAATAAATCTGAATATGTAAAAATTTAACATATTTTAAATTCTCCATGTAATAAAACACTGAAAATGAATTGAGAGTCCATTGACATCTTTAAAAAGCATTGTCATAGGTATGGAATTAACATCTTTTGTACTTAAACGTATCTTAGAAAACAGGAGAAAAGGCTTAGCAAATATTAAGGTAGAAGGCACAGGATATTTTCAAAGGAGAAAAGCAATTAACAATCATCAAATAGAAAGACTTAAACTTGGATAACAATCAAGAAAATGTGCATTAAAAAATCAACAAGATGCCATTTTATGTATCAAATTGAGAAAGAATGAATAATGTTTAAAAATAATTCTCTTAATGGAACTATAGTGAAACAGACTCAGTTGGTGGTGGTGGGAATGTAAGGTGATGGACATTTCTGGAGAACAATTTAACAATGGTTTAGAGAAACAACAAAAGGAAATATGTAGGGAGGTTAACAGTGATTATCCCTGGATGTTGGGCTTAGGAATCATCTGTTTTTTGTTACTTCTACTTAAAAAATATTTAAAAATTATTAATACCCTGAGTGTCCACAATAAAGGTCCTTTTAAGCAAATGGCCCTGCGTCTACTACACAGACTATTGTGTAACTCTGGGGTCGACTTACCAGAAGTTTCTGATTACTGGGTGAGTGTTCATTTTTATAATGAGACTGCAGAACACTGAATGGAGGATGGAACACAATCCCAACCAAATAACTCAACACTATAAAGTGAACAGGAGGAGGAATACTAGACTGTCACTGGTTGCTGCCTTTGGATGGTAAAAATGCCCAAGCCAATTCTTTCTACCTTTTGAAAATTCCTAAGTTACCCAAATAAGTGTATACTACATTTAATTTGACCCCAAAAAGTGCGTATAACTGAGATTGGGTATTTTTTTTTGGTGGGGGGGGGGGAAGATTGATCTAGATCTACAGGATATCTTATGTCCTCTGGTCATTTCAATCTATTTTCCATGTCTCAAAAATAGAACTTTCATTGTTTTATGTGCAAGAATTTCCAGTGTTTTGTTTGTTTTTTTTTTTTTTTAAAGATCCTGATACCAAGAAAGCATTTCTATTCTTCATCCCACATATTTCTTTTATTAATGTCTTCCCATGGTCTTTGAAATGTAATTTCAAAAGCTCAAAGAAGTCAACCTTCCTCCACGCAATAAAAGTTTGTGGTTCTTAAATAACTTTAATCTTAATACTTTTTACTTTTCTTTAAGGTACTCCCTTTCATATTAGCTGATTTGCTCCTCTTTTTCCCGCACGCTGCCTACAGAAATCCTACTTTAATGATACCACTGTTGGAACTTCAAAAGAAAGCCTCAGCACAATGGATTTATTCTTTTTCAGTTTAATTTTACTTGTTAAAGAAGTTTTCTTTAGCTACCAGGTTAAAAAAAAGGTAGAGCTGAGTTTTATTAAACCTTGTTCTACAGCCAAGTTTCAGTTCAGGTTCTTTGAACCAGATCTGCTATGACAGAGGTCAGTCGCTACTTTTTTTTAAGGATAATAACACACACACGCATTCTCTCTGTTTTTATTCTTATTCTTCCATTGAAGTTATTTCTGTGAAAGGGGATATATTCCTTATTCTCCTATAATACAGAATATTGCTCTAAAGTCCCTTAAATTAAATAAGATAAAACAAATGTGATAGCTTAAATAAAACCCAGCATAGATAATTAAATTAATTATCCACATACAGTTAAAGTTCAGAAAATAGAAATAAATACACACAAACTTAGAAGACTTGGTTTTATTAAGGACAATGAATAATGGGCCCCTGACCACTGAATAGTTTTGGAAATTTTCTGCTTATACTTTTGGTTATTTAATCCACTAACCACCCACTCCTGGCCACATCCTACAAAGCCGAGATGTGGTTCATGCATTTCTTTTTTTTAATTTTAAGTTCCGGGATACATGTGCAGAGCGTGCAGGTTTGTTACATGCAGAGCGTGCCATGGTGGTTTGCTGCAACTGTCAACCCGTCATCTAGGTTTTAAGACCCACAGGCGTTAGGAATTTGTCCTAATGCTCTCCCTCCCTTTACCCTCTATCCCCTAAAGAGGCCATGGTGTGTGATGTTCCCCTCCCTGCATTCATGTGATCTCATTGTTCAACTCCCACTTATGAGTGAGGACATGCGGTGTTTGATTTTCTATTCCTGTGTTAGTTTGCTGAGAATGATGGCTTTCACCTTTACCCATGTTCCTCAGCCATGCATTTCTTTTTAGTTTCATCTGATGCCATGTTACAATACACCCTCACCATGCTGTATGGTTACTAGCTCCTAAAATACACAACTCCTTTCAGATTCAAGGTATTTGAATTTGCAGTTTCCTGTACTGGGAATGTTTTTGTTTCTACTTCACCTAGGTGATTCCTTCTCATCTTTTAAGGATGAGAATATTCCAATCCAATAAACTGTTTTTTCCATAGTTATTTTTTACACTCTACTTAGTGTGTTTCTTTCTAAGCACTGATTACAATTTGTATTACATGTTTATTTATTTGGCTTCTTAGTGCCTGTTTTCCTCTCTAAACACTAAGAAGCAGGAAGAGATGAACAGTGTTAATAGACCACTAAGCATCTAGCACAAACTTAGCATACAGCGCGCCGTCAATAAACATTAGGTAGGCGAATGATCAAATATAAATAAATAAAAACACGCAAACAACCCACACTAATGAGAGCACACCTCGAGGGCTCTTCTGTAATGAGCCATGATTTAAAGATTTTATAACAATTTTTTTTATTTGTCTTTTTCCTGCGTGTGTATTCAAGCCTAAAGCAATATATCATAATTAAGGGAGGCAAAAAAAGGGCAGAGAGTCACAGAATATTAAGGTAGAAAGGGGTTTGAAATGTCTCAGTCTAACCTTTTACTCTTTACTAGAGCCTAGAAGAAGGTGGCTCCAGGCAACATTCTGTCTTAAATAAAACACAAGAATACGTGCCTCTATGCAGCAGTCCTAAAAAACAAATTCAGAAGAGAAGAACTAGGAGTTATCTCCCAGAAGGGTGTTCAAAGGCCAAAGGTGAGTTAAAAGTAACAGAGAATGAGCTGAAAAACAGTGAATTCTAAAATATTCTCTTTGTTCCAGCCCTGCCTGTCTCTCGACCCACAGCCTACTCTCTCCCCCTCACTCACTGAATTCCTGCTACAGTCGCATTTTCTCAGTCATTTCAGGGGGTCAGACTCTTTCTCAAATTTGTTTTTTGTTATTTTTGCTACCTGGAAGAATTTTCCTTTTATTTAACCAGGTGACTATCGTACCATACAATCCTCACTTTAAAACATCACCTTTGGGAAAGTAAATCGGGTACCTTTGTTTTATTCTGCTGCAGCCCCCATAATTTTCTTAGACAGAATCTATAGTAATTGTTACTCATGTAGTGTTTTGTTTCTGTCTCACTACTTGACTTCAGCGCCAGTCGGGTACATATTTGCATCTATTTTCTCACAATTCTGGAGCTAGAGGTCCAAAATCAAAGTGTCAATAGGTGGGTTTCTTCTGAGGCCTCTCTCCTTGGCTTGCAGGCGGCCTTCTTCTCTTCAAGTGGGCGCATGGTCCTCTCTCTGTGTGTGTCTGTATCCTAATCTACTTTCTTATGAGGACACCAATAATATTGGATTAGAGCCCATTCTATTGACCTTGGTTTAACTTAATTGCCCCTTTAAAGACCCTGTCTCTAAATATAATTGTATTATGTGGCACCAAGTGTTAGGATTTCAACAGATGAATTTATAAGAGGTAGAGAGGGAGACATAATTGAGCTTATAAAACCATTATATTCTCAATGCCTTCCTCAGAGCTTGGCACATAGTAGCTGCTTTTACAAAAGATATATTTATAAAATACATGACTAATTTAGTGCAGTGTTTCTTTGTTAAATTAGAAGACATGAGAAACAAACTACTTTAGATCATGTCTTTTATAATACCTTAAATATTAAACAATAATATTTTTCTGAAAGATTCAGGTAGGTTTCTATTAAATAAACACCTCAATAAGGGATAATCCAACACAACTTTCAGCCAGAGGAACAAGAGATTGATCTTGAAGCTAAAATTTATGCATGATTTCAAAGAATCAGATGTTTTAAAGTACAATGTTTAGTCTTAGTTTCATCGGGCATGTGAAGAGTTTTTAAAATGCATCTTAGGCCAGGCATGGTGGCTCACGCCTGTAATCTCAGCACTTTCAGAGGCCGAGAATTCAAGATCATCCTGGCTAACACAGTGAAACCCTGTCTTACTAAATATACAAAATTAGGTGGGCGTGGTGGAGTGTACCTTTAATTTCAGCTACTCGGGAGGCTGAGGCAGGAGAATCGCTTGTACCCAGGAGGCAGAGGTTGCAGTGAGCCGAGATGGTGCCATTGCACTCCAGCCTGGGCAACAGAGTGAGACTCCATCCAAAAAAAAAAAAAGCATCTTCCTTATAAATTAAGTCATTCCGCTAAAAATCTATGAAGTAGATACATTTAGATTTGGCTTTTGTTAGTTCAATAATCAGATAATCTCGTTATGGTCATGGTTAAATATATCTATACATGTGTTAAAATTCATAGAACTGCACATCAGAAATGAGATTTCTTCATAGCTTTGTCCCTGTTTTAGAATAATTATGGGAACAACCATAAATATTAATTCCTATTTAATATGTATGTACTCTGGAATCCCGAGGTGTGAATAGCAATATCTTATTACACAAACTAGAGTATTCATTAAGTGCTTTTGGATAATCTTTAGAGAGTACATTAAAATTCACATATTACTATGCATATGAGTAGTCTGCCGAACTTAAAGAAGTATTTCAGAAATAAGAAGTGAATACCTTCCTGGAGTAAAAACTTATTAATCAAAACATTCAAATGAATATCAGCATGAAAGAAAAGAAGGTCAAGTGATTACGTGGAGGTGAATTTCTTAACAATAAACTCAAGAGAAAGATATTTTAATACAAGAGAGATATTGTGCTTCATAATTGCAGAATTCCACAGTACTTTAGTTGTGTCAATGCAGTTTACCTCTAAGTGCTTTGTTGCCGCTACTGTTCTTCTTTTCATTGTTATTTTGTTCTGTTTGATTTTGACTTGTTTTTATGCTAGCAAGGCATTTACATATTTTTGTGACACATAAGAAAAGAGACCTTTTGAAAAGTGCAACTACTATGAATTTTGATTATTTCAATGCTCTTTTTATTTTTAAACTATTATATAATACAATTCACTTTTTTCTTCTGATGTGCAGTTCTATGAATTTTAACAAATGTATAGATACATTTAACCATGCCCATAATGAGATTAAAACCAGTTCCATCACCCTAACAAACCTCCCTTGTGTCATCCCTTTATATTTACACCCTTCCCTCCAACCCAACTCCTGGCACACAATGATCCTCCACTACAGTTTTGCCTTTTTGACAATGTAATGTAAATGTAAACATATAATATTTAGCTTTTTGAGACTGGATCCTTTATTCAGTATACTGCCTGTGAGATCCATCCAAGTTGTTGCATGTATCCATAGTTCTTCCATTTTTATTGCTGCATAATATTCTATTTATTTACTTTATTTACTACAGTTTATTTATTCATTCTCCCATTGAAGAACATTTGCTTGTTTTCAGTTTTTGGCAATTATGAATAGACTTGCTATAAACATTCCTATACAGTTTTTTTGTGAAAACAAATGTTCATTTATCTAAGATAAATGCCTAAGAATGAGACTTCTGGCTCATATGATAGATGTATATTTAAATTTATAAGAATCTATCAAATTATTTTATAGAGTGACTATGTAATATTCCATTCTCATCAGCAATGCCTTAGAGTTCCAGCTGGTTTACATCCTCACTGGAACTTACTGTCAGTATTTTTTTTACTTTAATCATTCTGATGGTAAGCACAATAGTTACTCATCCTAGTTTTTTTTTTTTTTTTTTTTTTTTTTAAGACAGAATTTAGCTCTTGTTGCCCAGGCTGGAGTGCAATGGTGTGATCTCGGCTCACTGCCACCTCCGCCTCCCGGGTTCAAACAATTCTCCTGCCTCAGCCTCCCTGGTAGCTGGGATTACAGGGATGTACCACCAGGTCCAGCTAAATTTGTACTTTTAGTAGACAGGGTTTCTCTGTGTTGGTCAGGCTGGTCCCAAGCTCCCAACCTCAGGGGATCCGCCCACCTCAGCCTCCCAAAGTGCTGGGATTACAGGCGTGAGCCACCGTGCCAGGCTTCATCCTAGTTTTATGTAGTATTTTCCTAAAGGTGAATAATGTTGAAAGCCCTTTCCTTTACTTATTTACTATTCTTTTATTATTTGTGTTAAAATGTTTGCTCAAATCCTTTGCCTATTTTTCAATTTTGTTGTTTATTTTCTTACCTTTGAGTTTTACTATTTTTATATTGTTTGTACCAATATTTTGGTAGTTATGTAATTTGCTAATATTTTCTTTCATCTCGTAGTGTGCCTTTCAATTCTTTTAAAATGTTTTCTGCAAAGTAAATTTCAGTGAGATTCAATTTATCATTTTTATGAACCATAATTTTGGTTATCTAATCATTTTTTGCCTAGCCTCATCCCACAAAGATTTGTCTCCTAAATTTTCTTCTAGAAGTTTTATAGTCTTAGGTTTTATATGTATAATCCATTTTATTTAATTTGTATATAGGTGTGAGGCTTAGCTTGAGATTTATTGTTTTGCAGATATAGGATCCATTCTTCCAACACTATTTGTTAAACTGTCTAGCTTTTCTTCACTGATTTCCTTTTGCACCTTTGCCAAAAATCAGTTATTCATAGTTGTGTGACTCTGTTTTTGAACTATCCATTATGTTTCATTAGTCTTTGTTTCTATCTCTTTGCCAGTACCACAATGTTTTAATTAGTGTAGTTATTTATAAAAAGTCTTAAATCAGGCAGTAGGATTTCTCCCAGTTTATTGTTCTCTTACAAAATTATTATAGTTGTTACAGTTTCTTTACCTTGCTATACAAATTTTAGAATCCTCTTATGAATATATGCAGAAATACCTGATAGGATTTTGATTAGTATTGTGTTAAATGTATAAATCAATTTGAAGATAATTAATATTTTACTATATTGAATATATACATCCACTAACATAGTAGGTTGCCATTAGGTTTCATTTTATTTCTTTCATCAGAATTTTGTAATTTTCAGCACACAGATTCTGTACATGTTGTGTTAGATATATACTTAAGGATTTCATCTTTTATTGTAATTGGTTTGGCATTTTCTTTTAAATTTTGGCTTCTAATTGTACATTACTAGTATGTAAACATACAATTGACTGTTGTGTGTTCATTTGACATTCTGTGACTTTGCTAAACACAATTATTAGTTGTAGGAGATTTTTTTTTTCCTATAAATTCCTTGGTATTTTCTGTATACACACACACACACACACATATATATACATATACACACATATTTATATATACACACATATATATAGTCACATTGATTGCAGAATAAACAGTTTTCTTTCTGCCTAATTTTTATGTTTATTATTTATTTTCTTGCCTGATTGCACTAGCTAAGACCACTGGTACTGTGTTAAGAAGAATGGTAAAAGTGAGTATTTTTGCCATCTCAACCTTAAAGGGAAAGCATTCAGATACTTTTTAATAAGCTAGCCACTTTTGGTGTATCAGCCTGTGTAAAAGAAACCAGTAAGTAGTTTTTTGTTTGTTTGCTTGTTTGTTTTTGAGACAGTCCCGCTCTGTTGTCAGGCTGGACTGCAGTGGCGCAATCTTGGCTCACTGCAACCTCCACCTCCCAGGTTCAAGCAATTCTCCCTGCCTCAACCTCCTGAGAAGCTGGGATTACAGGCGCCTGCCACCATACCCAGTTAATTTTTGTATTTTTAGTAGAGGTAGGGTTTCACAATGTAGGCCAGGCTGGTCTCGAACTCCTGACCCTCAGGTTATCCACCCGCCTTGGCATCCAAAATGTTGGGATCACAGGCATAAGCCACCATGCTATCTGTCTTTTTTTTTTTAATTTTTATTTTTTCAGGTAAGACTCTGTCTACAAAGTAGGGCTGCTGTGGTTGACATCCTTTTCATCTCATTAAGATGACACCCTGAGTTCCAACCCTTTCCTCCAGCCCTCTCTGGGGAAGGAAAGAAGAAAATACAATCAAGTGACCAAAAGTCCAAAAGTGGTTATTGTCTGCCACAAAACACATCTCTTTTGAGAGCAACGACATTCACATTCAAAGAGCCTTCTATCTGGGATCAGCATTGTTTTAACCTGTAATTTGGGTTCATATCCTTTCCTTTTAGTCTACAAACTACAATGAAAAGTTCCTTCTCTTTTAAATGTCTTGCATTAGAGGTTTCTTAATTCTTTTAAACTGTCCAGATCATCTAAACATGATTAATAAGCCACAGAAAATAATTCTGGAACAAATATCAACACACATGAACAGAATACATGAGGTGCATGCTTATATATGTATGCTATGTTATACACTTGTATGCATATTAAATACATGATGTGCATTTTTATATATATGGATACAATTGGATAAACTCCTCTTAAAACTGATAAGCAATTAATAATGCTTAATACTAATAGGTCTCTCAAATGGAACTCGAGAAAAATCAGGACGATTTTAATGAAAAAAGAAAGCACATACTGTAATAATGTTGACTTTCTATTCACATCCCAGAATTATGTTAAAGACTCAGAAGATAATAGGTGTAAAGACTCTTAAAATCCTTAGAGAAAGTTTTGTGTAAATATTTTTTTGTATTTGCATACCCATATGTATGCTAATAACAAGGTTTCTCTGGAGATGCTTTCCTGCCAGGGGCACTATATTTTAAAGATGATATCAAGCTACGTTTATCATGTGAGAAAAACAAGCAACTTTGGTGTAGCAAGAGGAATAATATACAAGCTCAAAAATAAAGTCATAGAAGGAAAAATGATGCATGATCTCAATAACATTTTACATTCTTATTGCACATTTCATCTTAAAGACCAACAAAATGTTCCAACTAATCATAAATGCAGGAGTTATTCAACCTCCTGTCTTAAGAAATTGTCTCAGGGATAGAAGACAGTAACTATCTTTAAACCCACCCAGCCACCTAGTTCAATGACTTAGGATAGAAAGTCAAAATCTCAAGTAAGTTTATTGACTTTTCACGTATCATGTCAATCAGAGCTTGAGTCAAAGTGGGTAAACTGACCCAAGAAAGTAATCAAAATCTACACATTAAATTTGCACATCTGTATACATACATCTTGTTTTTAACAAACAAAAACGAAATTTACACAATTTAGTTGCTCATTGCTGTCTTTTTTATATAGGCATTTTATCACAAATGTCTAATATTGTGAGCAAAAGAGTAAAAGAGAGATAATTGAGATCTCTTTCATAGTTAGCCTAACTTTTTTATGGGGGAAAGAGGTGATGATTTTTTCCATAAGATTTCCTAACCCATGGAGAATATGAGTCTTCTGCAGTCTATCTATTGCAAAGCTTCCCATCTTAAGTGAAATAGCATCCTCCTTCAGGCATGTTGTTGCTAGGTTACTATTAAATAGAATTACTGTTGTGCAATATATTCATAAAGGAAGAGTCTGGAGATAAGTAAGAAAATAATTATAATAACTTTGTCATGTTTATGCAACTTGATGCATTAATATATATCCAAAGGCATTATTTAGGGAAGGGAAACAAGGTAGATTTATTTTCCATTTTGAATATTCTTAGTGATTCATTGAAAGTCTCTCATGTACCCCAAACACCTTGAAAGCATTTCAATTAAAGAGGATAATTAATCCACAATTCCAGAATTTCTCATAATCAGTATTGTAGCTGATTGGCACAAATGCTGTCATTAAACAGGGGAAAGTTACAAATGTTAGATTTAGAGGGAATTTTGAGTTATATTTATTCTAGTCTATAACTATTACAAAGAAATGCAAAATACCCCAGTTCAGGGATTTATTAATGAAGAGTTCCATCAAATATCGCATCTTCTACCAATGGTTTTGTGGGGCTGATACTTTTACTTACCCTTGTTATAAAAACCAACCATCATTTGTGCATTAGAATCACTTGACAACTTTTTTAAACATGAGATGCCCAAGCCAAAAATGTGTAGATGGAGCCTGGCATCCATACATCCATATGTTTTAAAAGCTGCATTGCTAAATTTGATAAGCAACCAGAGTAGAGACCTGCAGGTCTGTAGACTACTGAACAGCATGTTAATCCTCCAGAAGGTTTACAAATGAAAGGGTGGAGGCACATATAACTTTAAGATTATGCATCAGTTGTGTTAATAATACTAGAATATCAGGATCATGATGTATAATTTACACTCTAGAAGAACAATTTTAACTAAATTTATGTCTTATACTAGGCCTCTCAAATCTTTCTCATTTGCACTCCAGAAATTATACTGCTTTAGAAAAAAATAAAATGATACAGTGAGCAACTAACTCCATCTGCAAATTTTTAAAAATAAAATTAGAACCAAATTACACCTCTGAAGTGTAAGCGCTGGATTTGGACATTCTTGCCAGTGAAGGGTAAGATATAAGACCTGGCAGGAAATGGAAAATAGAATTTTTTTCCACTTACCACTTTATAAAAGTGACTGTAAAATGCGCAAAATCACCATTGACATTCAGGCAATTCCCGAAAAATAGGTTTGAGTAGGATTAAATATGAATTGAACTAGGTGAATTATGCGTGACCAAAAAAATAATGCAAAATGCTGTAGAGTACACTGATTATTTTTTTCTGAAATCTATTTCGCTAGATTGATGGTTCAGTGAATAAGAACAAATGTTTTTATTTTTTTCTCCATTTCGCAAAAGAAGTTTTATTTCATGCCGCATCATAGACACCTAGGCTAACTAACATAGCTGTTGATATCCTTCGTTTTAAGAAAACTCAGAAAACTGGAGAGCTGGTAGGATTTTCAACAATTGAAAGAGAAATCACTTCAAATTTCTACTTTTGCTATTCTTCATACTTTTTACCTCCAAGCTGAAATGCAGCAAGCTAAAGACCAAGCTTTTACTCTAATTCTTCAATGGGAGCAATCAGCCTATTACTTAATTCTCCTTGCCTTTCCTCCCCATGTCAGCCTCAGGTAGACCAGCTCTCTGTCTCTGGAGAAGGGCAAAATCGACTTGGGGCCTCTCAGAGAAGCCTCTCATTCCTGCAATCCTCAGGTAAAGGCTTTATCGTCTACAGCTGAGCCCCAGCCTTGCTACCTTGTTCTTACCGTTTACAGGTGATTCCCAAAATCTGCGATAGAATTTTAGCATAAATCAATGAGTGAGGAACTTGTGAAAACTGAGTATCTATGATAGGTAATACTTTCTAACAGGGCGTTATCTATCTTTCAGAGTTTATTATCAGTATTAAATTTTCAGATGTATGTAAATGCATAGAAAAATATGAAAAGATAATCTACCTAACTGATAATAGTGATTATCTCTGGGAAAGTGAGATTAAGGTTGGAGATTAAAGCGATCTTTAGTTGTTCTATAGTATTTTAATTTTGTATAATTAATTTATAGTTTATGATATTTTAATTTTATTCAAAAAACTAATATGAATTTAATGCATGGTTAACATTTAAAACATTTCAAAAGCATTCTATAGAATATGTTATAAAATAGAGACTCCATTGCTGTAAACCTTGCCGATGCAAAGGTGATTCCCTCTCTCTCGAAATGGGAATGCTCCTATTATGATTGATTCTAGTCAGAAATATAATGTTCTGGGTCTACTAACCCAAAAGACTAAATATTGTATTATTGATTTTAAAACTCTGTTCATCAATGGAGGGAGTAAGAGGAGGGTAAAGAACTCTCCATTTCTACGCCCAAGATAGACATCTCTGAACTTGCACACACTTTCAAAACCCTTCTCTGGCCGGGCACGGTGGTTCATGCCTGTAACCCTAGCACTTTGGGAGGCCGAGGTGGGTGGATCAAGAGGTCAGGAGACTGAGACCATCCTGGCTAACACGGTGAAAGCCCATCTCTACTAAAAATACAAAAAAATTAGCCGGGCGTGGTGGCGGGTGCTTGTAGTCCCAGCAACTTGGGAGGCTGAGGCAGGAGAATGGCCTGAACCCGGGAGGCGGAGCTTGCAGTGAGCTGAGATCGTGCCACTGCACTCCAGCCTGGGCGACAGAGCGAGACTCCGTCTCAAAAACAAACAAGCAAACAAACAAAACAACAACAACAACAAAAAGGAACAGAAACAAAACAAAACAAAACCCTTCTCAATACAGTGCTCCAGATGGCCACTATTAGTCTATATGTGTTGGTTCATACTACCTGATAAAGTTTTCTCTGGAAGCAATGGTGTCATAATATAATATACACTAAACTTCTGTACTGCATCTCCTTAAACGGGGGGATATGAGAATAGTTCAGTGAGCTTTCTAATATACACATTCATAAGCTCCTATGCTAGAAAATTGATTTTGTAGAAATAAGATGGAATCTTAACATGCATGTGTTAAGTACAAAACTTCCAGCTTATTCTGATAGATTGGTTGTGAATTTCAGGGTAGTATAATTAACATTATATATTTACAAATATTGATGTCAGTGTAGGCCTATTACATGTAACTTCAGATGACCTGGGTTGGAGTTCTGATCCTAGAACTTATTAGTCAGAATTCTGACCTTGGGTCATCATAGAGTCACTCCAAGATTTAGTTTCTTCGTTGACAAAATGGGATTACTTACGTTGCCTCTATTTCTCATACTTACCACAATGCAAAAGGATCCCTGGTTTGGCCATATCTGTTGGTGGGACTGTGGAAAAATCACTTCACCTCTGGGTCCTCAGTTTATTCATCTTTGAAAGTTGGATGGTTCAGCTAGATCCGTGATTCTCAATCTCTATTCTGAATCGAGCCCTCAGGGGTGAAGTAACCTGGGGAAATGGAACATAACATGTAACCAGGAATAAGATCTCTAGCCCTCTTCCCCCACAGGAGCCACAGTGTAATATGCTTTCATACTGGATATTTATGTGAGGTTCTTTTTCAGCCAAATATATCTTAAAACACCAATCAAGATAATCTCTGAGGTCATATCAGCTCAAAATTCTTTGAATCTAATTCACAAGATTATTCAGTTCAAATTAGATAATGTTTGTTAGTTTGGCTTGTAAAATGAAAAGCTATCAAGCTGAGTGGCCTTGAAAGTTTTATATTATGAGCTAAAATTTCCTGAGCTTCCTAAATGGACTAACCTCTGTACTTTTTTTTTTTTCTTGTCAGTATTAGCTTAATTCCTCTTGCCCTTGCACCCTTATGCTGCTCATAAATGGACCCACCCTTTCCTGATCACACCCTTTCACCAGTTTCCCTGCTTCCAACCAAATGCAGACATCAGCCAATTTCAGCAGAAGTAGAGCACATGTTTGTAGTCACCCCCTTCTCCTTTTCCATCTGGCAGTGCCTAGGAACAGCCACGTATCAACCTTAGAATATGGATGTTTAAGGAAGATTTCTGAGTTTCCCTATTAACCGTCTCAACCTCTGCTCAAAATTGAATCTATGGCAGGCAGCACTTCCTTGAATAACATAGCTGAGCAAAAAGTTTTGTCTTGACAATCGGGTCTCTTCAGAGTCTAACTCAACTTGCTCTTCTCACACCTTATTCATATACCCATAGATGTGTCACTCCTGAAGGTTCTCAACATGAAAATGCTCAAGTTTGAATCTAGCCATTTCACACTGATAGTCACACACATGAATTAGTAATTTCACACTGATAGTCACACACATGAAGTTCAACAACAACTTAATTCATAATGTGCCTAGTTTCGCTAGCATGGAAACTCATGAAGAAGTCAGCTATATAAGATTACTATAGATGCCATGCAGTCAATAGAAAGATAAAGGTCTGTGTGGTGTATTATGAAGTATGGGGCATCCTTATCTAATTCATATGCTCCAGGTAGGTATCATGGAAACATACGTTTATTCATGAAAACTAAATAAGACTTAGCCAAATAAAGAGAATTTGGAAGGGTTTTCTCCACTGAGAAAATAGCATCAACTATAAAGCAGTCAAAACTGCAGTTTGTTATTACTAAAGCATAATATGTGAAGTCTGTACAGAATGACTGAAAACATAGTTGAAGAACAAGAATGTGTCTTGGAAGGGGTTTGTGCTAACACTAAAGCTTTTGGACTTTATTCAGTAAGTTATAAGACAACCATTGATGCGTTTTAAGCAGAGACGTGATCTACTTCCACAAATTCTGCTTAGTTTTACGTATGTCTTGAAATGGTTTGTTTGGGTAAACCTCTGCTTCTAATTTGCTATTTACATTTGCACATCAGAAGAGTTTTTTATGGAAAAGTACATGTAAATTATATGAGACCAGTGCTGTAAATGTAACTACTCTGAAAACATTTTGCAATTACTACTGTGGAATATTTTAAAGCATATATGTTTACATTGAAATCCAGATTCCTAAATGTTAACCTATCTCTGAATGTTTGCAATGATTCCATCTTGGCAAACACATAGCTCATGTATCGAGGCTTACATTTTACTGACACTGGCTTAACAAGGCACTAGAGGCTCTAGTTTACATTTCTCCATAAAACGTTGTTACAGTTATGCAGATCTGTTCCTGCGGCTGCCATTGCTCTACCTAATTATTTTTTCCGTACTCATTTGAGTGTTTTGATTTTTTTTCCAACATATTATCAGCTTCGAAGTGTTCTGAGGTCCCCTTACACATTTGTGATATTTCTCTAAACTAGATTCTAAAATGTGACAGTTGGCTATCTTTTATGAGGCAGTTTGGAATTTTTGGATTCTCTGCACTTGGAGGTTGAATCGGTGGCATCTTCAGTATCCTCTTGGGTGTATTAGTAGGAAGGAGATGATAAAAGTCTAGCCTAGTTCTTCTTGTCCTTGTCCTTTTATGTTCTTTATTTCTCCGGGCCAGCCCCTTTTGCACATACTTTTGAATCATGTAAAACAAGAGTGATCCAAATTATTTGCTCCATTTCATTTCTACATAATGAGTTCTGATATTTTTTTCCCATTTCCATTTAAGGCTATCTCAGCAGAGAAGGAATGTATTTCGGTTCTGATCTTTAACACTGAAAGACCGGCAACACACAAACATCACACTCTTCTAGACAATGTACTTCATTTTTATTTTTATTTTTTTGAGATAGTCTCGCTCTGTCACCCAGGCTTGAGTGCATTTGCACAACCTTAGCTCACTGCAACCTCCACCTCCTGGGTTCAAGTGATTCTCCTGCCTCAGCCTCCGGAGTAGCTGGGATTACAGGTGCGTGCCATGACCCCTGGCTAATTTTTGTATTTTTAGGAGAGATGGGGTTTCACCATGTTGGTCAGGCTCGTCTCGAACTCCTGACCTCGTGATCCACCCGCCGTGGCCTCCCAAAGTGCTGGGATTATAGGTGTGAGCCACCGTGCCTGGCCTAGACCATGTATTTAAAACAGTATCTGAGTAGTAGGAGTAGTAATAATTACAACAACAATAATAATGGCTATCAGTGATTGAGAAGTGACTGTTATGACTTACATATAACTTGCATAAACTATCACATTTAACTTTTAAAACAATCTTATTAGGCTGTTGTTAATGTTATCTCCAATTTGCAGAGGAGAAAACAGTATTTATTCAGATTGAATAAATTTTCCCAGGCGGCTAGTAACTACAAGAGATAGTGTTCATCCCCAGTCTCTCTGACTTTAAAACGTGTTGTGTCAGCCCCACCCAATGTCTGCTTTGCAATCCATACCTTCAGGGATTCATTGATTTCATTCAGCAAATGATAATGGATAGCTTATTCTTAATGTGACCATGTATTACAAACTGCAAGGATACAAACAGGAACTAAAACCTGGATTCTGCCCTCAGGAATCACACAATACAGAATAAAAATAAGTATAATAGGACATAGAAAAAGAAAACACTGAAACAGCACAATGTACAGCATGCATTATCTAAGTTCCAAGAAAGAGGACATTTCCCAGCTAGATGATGGAAGAGCTCTTAAAAGTATGGTCTCACTAATAATCCAGGAAATACATACTGAAACTATGATTAAAAATCCTGCCAGCCGTGGTGACTCTCCCTTGAAATCCCAGCACTTTGGGAGGCCAAGTTGGGTGGATCACCTGAGACCAGATCAAGACCAGCCTGGTCAACATGGTGAAATTCTGTCTCTACTAAAAATATAGAAATTATTCAGGTATGGTGGTGTATGCCTGGAGTTCCAGCTACTCGGAAGGTTGAGGCACAAGAATCACTTGAACCTGGAGGTTGCAGTGAGCAGAGATCGTGCCACTGTACTCCAACCTGGATGACAGAGTGACCAAAAAAAGGAAGGAAGGAAGGAAGGAAGGAAGGAAGGAAGGAAGGAAGGAAGGAAGGAAGGAAGGAAGGAAGGAAGGAAGGAAGGAAGGGGGGGAGAGAGAGAGAGAGAGAGAGAGAGAGAGAGAGAGAGAGAGAGAGAGAAAGGAAAAGTCTTACATAGTGACCAGAATGGCAAACATTTTAAAAACTACCAATACTAAGTGTTAAAGAGGATGAAGAGCAAAATGAATTAATGTAGAATTGATTTTTCCTAATCTAGAATATCTGAAAGTGCACATATTCCAGGGTGCAGCAGTTCCTCTCCAAGGATATCCTTTACAGATACTCTTATACAACTATACTAGGAGATATACACAGTATGTTTCATTGAAGCATTGTTTATAAAAAGCCAAAGTTGGACAACATGAATTTCCATCAATAATAGATCTGAGTAAAAGAAAAATTGTGATGTATGTAATAGGATATTATATAGTAATTAAAATGAATAGACCATAACTAAATGCATTAACATCAGGGCATCTCACAAGCAATGTTAAATGAAAGCAGATAAAATCATATAAGTGGAATGATTCCTACTACAGCAATTTTTAGTAGAGACAATGTTGAGCTGTTTCTTAAAGGATAAACATATAGGTGATAAAACTGTAAATAAAAGCAGGAGAATGATTACCGCAAAGGTCAGACTACTGATGGTCTCTATTGCAGAGGCAGTCCCTTGTGCACATAGAGGACTTACATTGCTACTGGCAATAGTCTATCTCTTAAGATAGGTGGGAGTTACATGAGTGATTTTCAGTTAGTCTTTATACTTTACTATTACCTTTTTTGTTGCTTTTTAAATGTTCTACAGATACATAGCAGGTGTATATACTTACAGGGTACATGAGATATTTTGATACAGTCATGCAAAGTGTAATAATTACAACAAGGTAAATGGGTTGTGTATTAGTCCATTCTCACACTGCTATAAAGAACTACCTGTGACTGGGTAATTTATGAAGGGAAGAGGTTTAATTGACTCACAGTTCTTCAGGCTGAACAGGAAGCATGACAGAGGAGGCCTCAGGAAACTTACAATCATGGCAGAAGGTGAAGGGGAAGCAAGCGCCTTCTTTTCATGTTGACAGGATTGAGATTGAGGGGAGAAGTGCAACACACTTTTAAAACACCAGATCTCATGAGAACTCTGTCACTCTTATGAGAACAGCATGGGAGAAATCCAATCCCATGATCCAATCACCTCCCACCAGTTCCCTCCTCCAACACTGGAAATTACAATTCACCATGGGATCTGGGTGGAAACACAGAGCCAAACTATATCACGGGATATCCATCACCTCAAGCACTTATCATTTCTTTGTATTATAAACATTCCAATTCTACTTTTTTAGTTATTGTATGATGTCTAATAAATTATTGTTGACTATATTACCCTGTTGTGTTATTAAATACTAGATCTTATTCATTCTGTATAACTATGTTTTTGCACCAATTAACCATGCCCACTCCTCCTGCCCCACTGCCCTTCCCAGCCTCTGGTAACCATTGTTCAACTCTCCATGAGTTTAATTATTTTAATTTTTAGCCCCCATAAATGAGAACATGCAAAGATTGTCTTTCTGTGCCTTGCTTATTTCGCTTAACATAATGACCTCCAGTTCCATCCATGTTGTTGCAAATGATAGGATCTCATTCTTTTTATGGCTGAATGGTATTTCATGGTGTATATGTACCACACTTTCTTTATCCATTCATCTGTTGATGGACACTTGAGTTGCTTCCTAATCTTGGCTATTGTGAATAGTGCTGTAGTAAACACGAGAATGCAAATATCTTCTCGATATAATGAGTTCCATTCTTCTGGGCATATACCTTGCAGTGGGATTGCTGGTTCATATGGTAGTTCTATTTTTAGTTTTTTGAGGAACCTCCATACTGTTCTCTGTAGTGGCTGTACTAATTTACATTTCTACCAACAGTGTATGAGGATTCCCTTTTCTCCATATCCTTGCCAGTTTTGTTATTGCCTGTCTTTTGGATATAAGCCATTTTAACTAGGGTGAGATGATATCTCATTGTAGTTGATTTGCATTTCTCTGATGATCAATGATGCTGGGCACTTTTTCTTATACTCAATTGCCATTAATAGGCTCTTCTTTTGAGAAATATCTATTCAGATCCTTTGCCCATTTTTAATTAGAGTGTTAGATGTTTTTCCTATTGAGTTATCTGAGATCCTTATATATTCCAGTTATTAATCCAAAGGCCTGTGGCAACTATTGCCTGGCTACCACTAATATTTATTCAAGGCCCAAAGGATCTTTAGTTAGCAGTTGATTAATTCAGCCATGCTTGTGTCCTTCCCTTCAGCACAGTGAGCTCCCTTCTATTTCAGGGTGGGTTTACAAATGCTATCTAGGAACTAGGGCCAGGAGTTGAAAACTTTAGGAATCTACTTGGTAGTTTATTTTACTGTGGCTAAGCTGGTACCCAAGTTGCAAGACAAAGTCTTTTTCACTCTTCCCTCTCCTTTTCTGAAGCAGAGACGTCTCTTCCCATGGTCACCGCTGTCCCAGTATGGTGGCAGGTACTGCCTGGTACCTCTGATGTTTATTCAAGGGTCAAGGGCTCTTTAGTCAGCTTACGATGAATCCTGCTAGGCCTGAGTCTCTCCCTTCAAGGAAATGGGCTCTTTTCTGGCCCAGGGGAAGTCTAGAAATGCCATCCAAGAGCCAAGGCCTGGATTGAAGACTTTAGTAATCTGCTTAATGTTTTATTTTACTGTGGCTAAGGTGGTATACAAGCTACAGAACAAAATCCTTTTTACTCTTCCCTCTCCTTTGGGCAAGCAGAAAGAATCTCCCCCATGGCCACCATAGCTGGAAATATGTTGAGTCACACCTGAGGCCTGCACACTACAGGGTCTCACCCAAGGCCCATGGTGAATACTGCCTGGATATCACTGATGTTGATTCAAGGCCGTACAATTGTCTTTTAAAATGCTTACATGTTACAAATATTCCTCTATATGTAAGAGATAGTTTTGTGAAAGGAAAATATCTTGGACCCCCAAAATCACAAAGCTGAAAGCTTCTTAGGGCAAACCTGCCTCCCATTCTATTCAAAGTTATCTCACTTCTCGCAGGAGATAAATGCATATCTGATGCTTTCTTTGGGAAGGCTAGTCAGAAACACAAAAGAATGCAACCCTTTGTCTTTGTCTCTCACCTGTGATCTGAAAGTCCTCTGCCCACTTCGAGTCTTCCTGCCTTTGCTTCAAGTTGTCCCACCTTTCCAGACTGAACCAATGTACTTCTTACATATATTGACTGATGCCCCACGTCTCCCTAAAATGTATAAAACCAAGCTGTGCCCCGACCACCTTGGGCACATGTCGTCAAGACTTCCTGAGGCTGTGCCACAGGTGCAAGTCCTCAACCTTGGCAAAATACACTTTCTAAGTTAACTGAGACCTGTCTCAAATTTTGGGGGTTCACAGTTCAAGTACACACAATTTTTATTTTTGAAAGACCAAACTAAGAAAGACCTTGTAATGAAAATGTCATTTATGTAAAAATAAAAAAATAGGGATTTGGAATTGTGGAGAAAGATAGGAAGCGTATCATAAGCAAAACTTTTGTACTTCCTAGTGATACTAATTTAGGCTGAGGTCATTATAAAACATTAAATGAATAATCAGAATCATTGTGAGAGTGAAAGACTCTAAGTAATTAATACGTGTGTGTTTAGAGAACAATAGGGAGGTAACACATGCCTGAACATGGGCTTTTGTGAACAATAGTTTCTGGGGATGATTGTGTTTAAGCTGAAACAAGGACTAAAATCAACAAAATTAAATGTGACTGGGAAATTATTTGTCTGTCATAGGAAGGTTTAAGAATGTGTCTGAGATGAAGCAACACTTATGTAACAGACAGCAGTGCAAGATGGCAAGATGTAGTGAACGGGTCCATTTGAAGATTATAAGCCCTAAAATGCATTTACAATCTAAAAGCATATGTTTACATCAATGCATGGTACATAAAAGCAGAGGTGGTTAGGTAGTGAGCATAAGAAAAAATAGGTAAATATTGTGATACAAAGAGTGCAATCTTTTATTGAGGAAAATTCCACCAAAAATCCAATAGAGGAAAGCAAAGAGTGTTCAAATCTTTGAAATTTAGATGTAGAAATGATGGAAAATGTAAGTTTTTCAAGCATGAACCAAAATTCTTATGTTTCTGTAGCTGTTGAAGATGCCCAACCAAAAGCAGCTCAAAGGTCAGAGGAAAACAAGTGGTGGGAAATGTGATAAAATGAAGAGAACCCACATTACATACATGTACTCAAAGTCAATTTTAGAAAATAAGTAATACAGGTATCCCTTCTCCTCAATTGAATTCTATCTTCAGGCCACTAGACTGTGATTTTTTTTTTTTTTTTTTTTTTGAGATGGAGTCATGCTTTGTCACCCAGGCTGCAGTGCAGTGGCACAATCTTGGCAACCTCCACCTTCCAGGTTCAAGCAATTCTCCTGCCTCAGTCTCCTGAGTAGCTGGAACTACAGGCGTGCACCACCACGTCCAACTAATTTTTGTATTTTTAGTAGAGATGGGTTTTTGCCGTGTTGACCACGCTGGTCTCAAACTCCTGACCTCAGGTGATTCACCCAGGTTTGCCTGCCGAAGTGCTGGGATTATAGGTATGAGCCACCGTGCTGGGCTAGACTGTGACTCTTGATGACCTGTTGCTTTGGATAAAGCACAGAGAACTGTTTGCAGCCACACAATCAGGAAGTGGAATAGCACCATGTAAGTCTACTTGGTCTACTGCCTTATGGCTCATCACTTTTTCAATTAGCACAGCATGTTTCCCCTTTCTCAGTATTACGTTGTCAACTGAGAGTGGTAGGAGGTTGGAGCAGATAAAGTGATTTCCATTGATTACCCTTACATGTGGTATAAGCTAGTTTTTCCATTTCAAAAGTACTATCATTTCGAAGGCACACAAACCTAAATTAACATACAGGTGTGGATTTTTAAATCTCATGAAATAAATGAGGTCATTGTCTTCAGCACATTCTTGACGTTTTAATGAAGCATGTTAACAAAAATTATGTTCCAAAGTCATTACGCTGAGCTATTATTCTTTGTTATACTAGAACATCACTGGATCTGAAGGAAAAACTCCCACTAAAATTATGTTATGGCAATATTATCAATAATGACATAATTACCGTGATGTTAATAACAATATGAGGGACTTCATTCTAAAATATCACTTCATAGTCAAACAGGTTGAGTGTAAATAAGAAGCAATCATTTGTAGCTCATGGGCAATTCTCTGCTTAAATTTTCATAATGTAATTTGCAATAAAAAATGACGGTACTAAGAATCACACTTTACTTTTCAACAGGAAAGCGTCACTTTCCCTATTATCCTTCAGTGAAACTATCCATTCCAGGTCATTCAAACTTTTCATTCTTCCAAGATTCTGATACTACAGTGAAAATATTAACGTACTCTAAACTTGGATCCATATAAATAATTTATAATGTCTTTTAATATTGCTGCCCTATCTATTCTACTAGTATCATTATTATTACATTGATCATATGAAATTGTAATTGGCAGATTTAGCGATTCCGAGATTGAAGTGAGTCTAAACTGTGAAGCACTTATTCTTTTACCATTATTGTTGATCCATCAGGTTAAACAACTTTTTACTAACTAAGGATATTCTCCACTAAAATATAAGATAGAAGAAGCATTTTTAGATTCCACACTTAACAGTTAAAGGACTTAAATGGTACTTAAATTTTCTGAGGGGTACTCGTATGTTCTATAAAATGGGAAGTTTCAAACGGAAGAATAGCCTAGCAGAAAAGCAAAGAGAATCACCTGGGGAAGACTGGCTGGCCACATGGACAAAAGAATTCACCTTTTTCAAGATCATGCCTTCGGTTCATCAGACTTAGACCCAATCTTCCCAACATTCTGGAGTTAATTAGAGGTGATAATTTACATTAGCAAAGCTTGCAAGACTTGGAATACCAAAGATGGTTTAAGCTAATGCTATATTATGAAGAAGAAACATTTATCTAAGTACAACATAACCCACACAGAGTCCCCATCACCATCATGAATAGAACCATCCATGCTATTTAAATGGTGATTTGCACCATATGTTGACCAAAACTTGCCATGGATTTATTCATCTTATTGCTGCCAAATATTAGCCAGACATCTACTATCCAGAAGAATGTTATACTCTCTAACATGTATGTTCAAGCCATTTGTCTTTTGACAGCCATCTTCTAGCTATACAAAGACTGAACCAAAGCTTTGTAGTGACAACTTTTCTATACTTGGCCAATCTCAACTTTTAAAGTTCCCTCTGTAGTACTCTATAAAATAAGAATGTATTGCCTCTTTGTAAGTATATAAACAATTTCAGAAATACGCAAACATAAAAAGAATAGTAATAATAAGCCCTTATGCCCCTATCACCTAGCATAAACAATTATTAATAACCATGTATAGTTTATCTTGTTCATCTATATTCCCCTTCACCCTATTATTCTTTTTTAATATTCACAACAGCCCTGTGAAATAAGTCTGTCATCTCATTTTTACAAAGCAACTGATTATTTGGAAGACTTAATAATTTTGCAGAGGTAACATACAGTGAGTGCCAGATCCAAGAATTAAAGGTACCTCTGTCTATTCCAGAGTCCTTTCTTTAGCCTGCTTGTGTATATTACATGAAAGTTAGCAGATTCTAAAGCCACATGAATTGCTATATCAGTCAAAGCACTGCCATAAAATAGAAGGCACACTTAAATTGGGTAATTTGTGGAGAGGTTAATAAAGTGACAATTTACAAAGGATTAATGAAGTTCCAAGAACTAGTAAAATCAGAAAAGAGTATAACCAATCCTAGGCCCAAATAGGCAAAGGAAATGAGTGGTTCCTAGAATCCAGATTCAGAAATGACCCTATGGTCACATGATAGGAGCCATTATTTTCAATTCAGGAACAAAGCCAGCCTGGGTGAATCTGCAGAGATTGGCCATGGAATATCTCATGCTCTCTTTTCCCATTTCCCTGCTTCTTAATTGTTCAAATTGAATCAAATGCCAGAGGTCATGGTAGTCTACTGACATAGTCCACAGAGGGTCAGAGTCCTAGGACACAGAAGAGTAAAAATGACAGATCTAGAGGAGATAAAAGATGATATTCAGCACAATTGTCTACTAGGTAGAGAGAATACATTATGTGTTATCTTGAGATAATAACCTTATTTTCATCAGAAATTAGAAACTTTGATGGGAAATAAAAAATGATACTTATCTTTCAGTAGAAAAGCTGCATTACTTATTACATTGGTAAAGTAGATCGAATTTTCCAAGAATTTCTAATAATCATGAAGCCCAAATCTGAGTCAAATAGTTTGGAAATGGCTTGTGCATAATATTTAAAATAGTAGGTAACCTTCAGAGTATATGACACATTATATGTACTTAGTTAATGTCTGTTGAATACATGTTGGTATAGAGCAGCATACTTGGGTTTTAAAATCAATACCCAAAATATTAGGGAGGCATATGCTGAGACCAGCTCAGTTGTGGAGACCCTAACCCAGGGGCACTAGAGGAATTAAGACAAAGACACAGAAACAGAGTGCAAAGTGGGAATCAGGGGGCTGACGGCCTTCAGAGCTGAGAGCCACGAACAGAGTTTGACCCACATATTTATTGACAGCAAGCTATGGTGATAAGTATTATTTCTATAGATTATAGATTAGCTAAATGCATTCTTTATGGGAAACAAAGGGACAGGCTCTGACTTGTTATCTGCAGCAGGAACATGTCCTTAAGGAACAGATCACTCATGCTATTGTTTGTGGTTTAGGAATGCCTTGAGCAGTTTTCTGCCCTGGGTTGACCAGGGGTTTCTTGCCTTCATTCTGGTAAATCAACAACCTCCAGCATGGGTCATAGCCATCATGAGCATGTCACAGTGCTGCAGAGATTTTGTTTATAGACAGTTTCTCATGGCCTATTTATGGCCAGATTTGGGGGCCTGTTCTTAGCAGGCATAGAAGCAGAAGGTAACAGCTCCATTCCTTTTTTCTTTTTTTCCTTTTCATTTCGCTGGTGAGCTAATGGTAGATATTTATTATAGAAATATCACCCCGACTGAAATTCAGAATTGCTGGGGTTTGAATAAATGCAGATGCTTAAATTCATTCCAGCATCACCTATTCAATCAACATCACCAAGCAAGGGCTTGGCATATGCACTTGTTAAAGCCTCAGAGATGATTATCATGCATCACCAGGGTAAAGACATCATCATTTGTCTTGAAGTGTTTACTAACAAATACATGATGTATCTAAAAGTTTTAATGTGGAATGAAGAAAGAGGAAATCCAAGAAAACTTTGCTAAAATATAATTTCCATTAAGGTAGAAATTTGCATCTCTTTTGCTCACTGATATATTCCAAGTGTACAGAACAGTACCACAGTACCTACCACAGAGTAGTAGGTAATCTATAGTAATTTGTTGATAAATTAATGACTTAACTCAAAAATGAGATAATGAACACAAAGAATTTAGCATGATGACCACCAAATTATGGCATAATAACAAATCTTTTAAATTCTTTTATTAATTGATTTATATATATATATATATATATATCTTCTTATATTGGCAAATTGCCCAAATTCTCCCTGTTGTCACTTCTCAGTGTAGTGCTGCATCCAAACCCTAGGCAGGCAGAAAGAAATAAATAATTGTGTAAACTGCCATTGATTTTCACAGTTGTACCATCCTTTGGGAAGACAGTCCACAAAGCCAATAGAATTGAGGTTGTTCTGAATTGTCATTGCTGTGTATCACTTCTGTATACAGGCTGCTGTGTACAGGCTGTGTAACAAAAATACCATAAACTGGGTGGTGTATACACAGTTCTAGAGGCTTGGCAGTCCAAGATCAAGGCACCAGCAGATTTGGTGTCTGGTGAGGGCCTCCTCCTCATAGTGCATTCTCGCTGCATTTTCGTATGGTGAAAGGGCAAACGAGTTTCCTCAGACCTCTTTTTAATCTTGCCCATATGATCTAATCACCTTCCAAAGGCCCCACATTTTAAAATGATTGCATTGGGGATTAGGTTTCAACATACGAGTTTTAGGAGGACACAACATTCAAACCATAGCACTGAGTGAATACACTTTCTAGTCCAAGGTTCTATCCACAAATGTTCCCCTTGCCCATTTTCCATATTGTATATTCTCATGCCTGTCAAAACAAAATATGCCAGGATGGCCATGTCATAAGGAATGTTCATGTTTCACTTCAAAGAGTTCTTCATAAAAATTGAGGGCGTTGTATAACTCCAAAGGCACCAGTTCAGATGCCCCTTTGTCAGTTCCTTGTCACTTGCCTAATAAATTCTTAAGGTTAGTTAACCATCCTTCCTTCCTCCCTCCTTTCCCTTTTACAAAGAGGCTTTTTCCCATATTTCAGAGACAAAAATAATTTGGAATCCTCAGTGTTGATCACTATCTAACCATTTGAGTTTTAATACATACTGGAAAGGAATATTTATAGAATGCCACCTACATATCAGACATTGGATATTCCAAGGTAATATTTAGTAAAGCATATTCTTCCTATCATTATTCTGATAGGCTTCAAAATGTGCTCAGTGATCAAAAGACTCCCTGACCCACATATTGTACAATTCTATTTATATGAGATGGCCAGAACAAATGAATTTGTAGAGACAGGAATTAGATGAGTGGTTTTTAGGGGTTGGGGAGAGATGGAGGCATGGTTGGTAGTGATGAATAAGAGATATAAGTTTCTTTTTAGGATATCGAAGGTATTCTAATTATTCTGGTGATAGTTACATATCTATAAATATTCTAAAAGCAGTTCATTTAAGTGGGTGAATTGTACAATGTGTGAGTTATATCTCAACAAAGCTATTTTTAAAAGAAAAAGAAAAAACTCCTTGATAAGTAAATTTAGAAGAACTCATTACTAAAATACATTTGCATAATAAAAATTCTGAAAAATCCTACAGTGAATTATACACAGTTAAAGTCTAGTTAAACTTATTTGTACATGGATAGCCTTATTTGTTTGTTTTGCCTCAGTATATCCACTCAAATCCCTAACAGTTTTCCCCTAACATTTTTCTAAACAGAAGTTAGGGAAGTACGATTATTTGACAAGAACTCTTTTAATCTTCACAACAGTTCTTCATGAAAGTAGTTATTCCCATTTTAGCAGATGAAACACTGAACCTCAGAGATGTTAACAAATTTGTCTAAGATATCACAGACAGTAAGGGATGAAGATAAGTTGTGAATCTCAGTTCCCACACACATCCATGTAATTGAATGCTAGGGAAACATTAACAAGACAATGCGATCTATATGTATTGATATGTAGAGAGAGCTTCAATAAATCTAAAGAAAAAAGCAGGCAAACACATTGCTTATGCAGTTTAAATTTTGGACAAAAGTATTTATTTACATGTGAAAATGACTATATTGTGAGTGTGAACATATGTGTAAGATATACACTAAACAGATGTTAGGCATTACAGACTGACTAAAAATGGATTGTCAACTTATGACTATATTCTAATTTTTCAAAAAGACACGTGTATTAATTATAAACACAAAATCATGATAAATAACTCTTTCAAGTCCCACCCTTTTTTTTATTTTCCTGTAAGAACCAAAGGCATTTTGAAATCTGTTTAATATGATAGAGATGTAGTTAGGAATCCCAAATGTCCTTTTTCAGAAATATAGGAATTTAGAGTTTTAAACCAAATTTTTCAGATTAACCCTTATTTTCATATTTTTGTTAAAAGTTCTGCTTCTGCTTCCACAGAAATAATAAAATCTGGAATAGTTACTTTCTTTTTATACTTGATAAGTTGTTGCAACATAAAAAGCACACACAAAAAATTAAAGTCAAAAGGGCCATGAGAAATAAATGAGTTAATTCCCATTGTTGTAAAGATGAGGAAAACAAGTGCAGAGAGGTCAAGCAATTTGTCCAAGCTCACACAGTTGGTTGGGAAGAGTGAAGGATAATCTTTACTTTTCTCAATTCCCACCCTAGCCCTCTTTCTGCTAAATGATATTATGTCCTCAAGATAACTTGGGTTGCTGCTAATGAAAAACGTACAAATTTCCTCAATGCATGGACAAAACCTGTCAAATGGTACTCAGCCGGTATCTCAAGACCAAAGCGTTCAGAGCCACAAAAACAAATACTTTTGTTTGTCCTATCCCAACAAGCAACAGAACCAATGTTTTCAAACTGGCTCTGTGAAGAACATGCCATGCTAATATAGCGTGACATTGTTCCAACCAAGGAGAGACTGCTAGGCTCCCCTTCCAATCCTGGTCACAGTTGATATGCTTTGAGCTGGGTTGCATACATAAAACTCCCTGCTATAAGTTGTCACCCTCATGAAGTTTTCCTGCAGGTAGTTCTGTGATTGACTTTGTCCTTCATTAGGTGAACACAGGGCCTGAGGAATGCTAAAGAGGTATGATATGTAGGAGTTCAGGGATTTTCCTTTTCACAATGTATTAGTCAGTGTTCCATTAAAAGAAATAGAATCACTGGAGTAGATAGATAGTGAGGTAGTGTGAGAAAGAGAGAAAAAAAGTACAGTCAGTATACCAGCATCTAACCTTCTTGGGAAATATTGCATAGTCATACCAGCATCTTCCCCACTTCCTCTTCCCCAGATCCATCAGAAAAACAGAGAAATAGAATGTGGACACTCCTTTAGCACCACTCATGTTGAGTGTAAGCACAAACTCATTCAGGTGTTAAGCCAACCCTTCAGGCCTCTACCCACCCACCTCCACCCTCATTTTAGGTAACCAAAGTTTTAATAGCCTGTTCCAATTCTCTATCAAGCTATTACTCTGAAGAGAGTATCTGCTCATTGTTGAACATTAGAGGCTCTAAAGTGTTTTCTTTGATCTGAAGCAATGCTGGTTGGCCATCCAAAGGGATGAAATAGCTTCTTTCCAGTTCTTTAATGGTATTCTGAACATTTGTACCTACCTGCAAGTAAGCAAACCTGGGTTCCGAGTCGGTGTCTATTCCCGTCATGACCCATGTACAGCCTCTGGGGCTATAGACATTAGTCCGTTTTGTCAGTTACATGTAAGGCCTTCTTCCTGGGGAATCTGTTACATAGCCATCTGTAGTCTCTCCTCTTTGGCTGACAAATAGAACAGTTCTTATTGGCATTTTGTGCCTCAGAGGGTGCAAAAGGACAGTGTCTACATTCAGCCTGTCCCTGCATTGATGCAGTCCTCCTATATCCATCATCTCATGGATGCAGGTGGCCCCTTTAAGGGAATACACCAAAGGTTCACCTGGTGTTTCCAATCACCTTCCAAATTTGAAAGAGAGTTCTTCTTACAGGCACTGACAAGTTCAACTTTAATGTGTCCTTCAAATTTCCATAGGACTGTGCACACCATATCGACATCCCTTTGATAGGCCAGGTTTCCACTGCCCTCCTGCCTGATCATATGGCCAGGACATTGGTCATCACTCATGAGTTGTTATAAACATAAACACAGGAGCTTTTTACCACTTCAAATCTTCCATTACTGCTAGGAAACCAGCAAGCAATTCACCCCACTGAGCTGATTTGTTTCTACCTTCCTTGATCAATGTGGCGACCTTCCAAACAAGATGTTGCCTGTTCACCTTGGAACTGCTGTCCACAAACCAAAAAGCTCTTTGTTGTTCAGTTGAGAGCTGTTTATAGGGCACTATCCAGGCAACGAAAAAATAATGCAATTCCTCACACAGTTCCAGAATCTGTCCTAGGGAAAATGAGGTGACCTGCACGTGAGTATCTCCACCTTGTATTACCCAGGTAGAATCATCCCGCATAAACCATTTCCATTGTATTATGAGACTCTTCTGAGCACTGCCATTCCCATTAGAGTATTTCTATGATGTCTCTGAAGACATCACAGGTATTTCAGGTTTGAAGATAAATTTTATGTTCTTTAGTCATTGAGTCAGTTTCATTTAATGTCCAGTAGCATGTTAGTCTCTCAAGCAGAAATTCTCTAGTTCAGAATCCCAGTAGTCATCACTGGCATCCACTCACAGGCTTTTGCCACAAGCCTCAGGCTACATTCCACATACAGCATCACACAGAGAGTTTGTTGCTATCAGCACTCCAGCTTGAATTCTGCACTTCATGGGCTTGGTCAATCTTACTGGGTTCCCATTTACCATGGCCAATTCATATTGCTTGAAGAGTAGATTTACATGCCTTCTGCTTTACAGTACTAGGCAGGAGAAACATTCTTCGGTGAGATGCAAAGTCCATCCTCATAATACAATCAGGAATAAGAGCTACAATCACTTCACATAAAGCCTGTTCAACCATACCAGTTCTCCTGCAAACTTTTACCTGAATTCCATCAACCCTTACTGTAGCTTCCATTAGGACTTTATTAGCAGGTTTCAAGTTTACAATACTAGGTCAGGGAAGTGTTCCCCAGCCAGACATCATATCCATTCCCATAAAGCATTCAGAAAAAGGAGACACAACTTCTTTATATAAAGCCTGTTTAAGCCTTCAAATTTCCAGAATCCTCTCAACACATATTTGTATGTCCTTTCAATCTAATCATAGCCCACATCAGGGTTTCACCAATGAGTTCCGGCACCACAGTGTCTATACTCCCATATCAAGGAGTCCCAGAGACTTATCTTCTAACCATTTCGCCCAATGCAAAGTGTTTGGGTCTCTAATAAAGGGTTAAGCCAAGAGACTCTGGCTATTTTGTTAATTTTTATTTAGATAAATCCGCCTGACCATTGGCCAAAATGATTACAGGCCAGAGTTTTCATTGTAATATTTGTCTTTCAGCTTTAAAAATTTCTTCTAACATGGGTAAATAAAGTGAACTTATTTGCATCCCTTTAATGTTAGAGGAGAAGCTAGGGGTTCCTTTGGCTTATTCAACTTTCAGGAGTGTTCTATTTAAACTATAGTTTTAGCCTCATCAATGCCTGTTTCATTCATCCCGCTTCTTAACAACCATCTAAAGATTTTCTCACTGCTGGGATAAGTTTTGTTACTCCCCCCTCTCCTCCTTGCCTCATTTTCCTCTTCTTCCTCTTTTTTTTTTTTCTTCTATCAATATTTGCGGTATTCACCTATTTTTCAGTAATCATTTAGACATCTCTACCCTACTAAGACCAGTCCCTTGACTCACCTTAGCTTTTCCCCATTCTTTTGTTAATTAATCTAATATTTTTATTAGCATCTGTAAGACCCATGACGGGAAGCTAAGACAGCAAATTCTACACGTCTCCTGAAATGTTGTTTGGTTTTGAAGTGATATGGTTCTATGGGATGCCCATGTAAACAGGGACCCTTTAACCATGGCATTCAACAGGACCTGGGTTACAGGCATAATCAGCAGGTGAATAGCCCAGCTATCATTAAGCCAGTCTCACATGGCTTGTACACAAAGCATATCCATTGCTACATCTGGGGCTATTCCACTTGGCATTTATAGAGGAAGGTGAACAGTCCTTCTCAAGGTAAAGAGACTTCATAGTGGCCTTTATCCAGTCCACCAGGCTAGCTGTTCACTTGGAAATAATCTGCTGTGTGTCTGGATCATGTACAGCTATGTTTGATTTTCCCACAGTGAGCTGTGGATCCTGTATCAATCCAAACATGCTCTTTGACTTTGTAGCATTTGAAGCCAAAGATACTGCCCCCAAATTAATTACTCTCACATCCATTTTAGGAAAGGTTCTTCAAGGAGCTGATGATACTGATGCAGAAAATGAAACGATTCCTTCAGATGACATTCCCTGGTTTCAGGAAATTCTTTGTTTTCCGCTTCTTCCACTTTGACTGTCTCCTTGGTGATCAGAGGTCAAAGAGGTACTTTCTGTTGTCCTTGAATAATTTTTCCCATAGGAGTCAGCTTTGAGGTTAGTGGCAGAAGCTCAGACGCACTGGAATCTGAGCTTGGGCATCAAGGTCCTACCTAGCATTCTCTTTTAACTTCATTTTATTGTTACAAATAACAATAACTAAGGGATGGCATATTTTTCCTTTTTCATATTAATTTTCATTTTCCTTATTAGTTTGCATTTTCTTACACATTCAGTGAACCAGCCCTCTGGGAGTCATATCCATCTCTACATCCCATTGGTAACTTTTAGTAACTGAGCACAGCACAGCTGCTCTTCCATGGGTGACCACGTGACCACCTAGAAATCTAAGGTTCCTCATCCTCTGCCCTTTCATTCTTTCTCTTCCCAAACCACATGCTTCTGTGAGCTAGTGTTATTCTAGTAATTCCCACTTATCTGACATCAAATGCGTAGCAAATAAATGAACTGTTTTTTTCTTCTATACTTAGACCACTCTCAATACCTCACTTCGGACAGTTGACTGTTTGTCTTTTTCACACATCAAGCAGACACCAATTGATTCTGCCACCATTTAACTTAATTCCAACACTATCTACATGGAGATAGCATTAGATCCCACAAGCTGAGGGCTCAAATCCCATAAAGCCACCCTTCTACTTTTTATTCTAATTTCAAGTCCAGTCTGTGACCAGTGCATCTGACAAAGTGGTTATAAATTAGAAGTTCTCATGACTCCCTCTTGAGGCTCAATTATTTGCTAGAATGGCTCACAGACCTCAGGAAAACAATTTATTTATAATAAAGTAAATTAAAATAATTATAAGTGGTGTCTTATAAAAGGATACAACCCAGGAACAGCCAGATGGAAGAGATCCATAGACAAGGTATACAAAAGGGGGCATGGAACATCTGTGCCCTCTGAGGAAGCTGCACTCTCAGTTCTCCAAGTGTTCAACAACCCAGAAGCTCCCTAAAGTCTGTTGTTTTGGATTTTTATGGAGACTTTATTATGTAACCATTATTGATTAAACCATTGCCATTGGTGATTGGATCAATCATCAGCCCCTCTCTCCTTGGAGGCCAGAAGTTGGGGCTGAAGTTTCTAACCCTCTAATCATATGGGTGCTTTTCCTGGAAACCAGTCCCCATCTTGAGGCTAGCCAGGAGTCCACAGGCACCAGTCATCCTGTTAGCATCCAGAAAGACACTTATCACATCTGAGAGCCCAAGGATTTTAGGAGTTATATGACAGGATACAGGGACAAAGACTCAATATACGTTTATTGTTTTTGTTATGCCACAGTTGGGTGGATAGGTAAGTAGATAGATAGATAGATAGATAGATAGATAGATAGATAGATAGTAATAGATCAACCAACAGATATACCAATTTTCAAAAAAGATGCTGATTTCTGAAGACAGATCTGACATCCTTAGCTAAGCCTCAATGTTATTACAAACTGATTTGATGCTTACAACTATATGACTCAGTTCTCTCATTAGACAAAACTAATTTCACTAAACACATACCTCAGACAAGTCATTGTGCAACCCAAAATAGCAAACAGTCCTCTCTCTCTTTAAATGAGAGACTATGTTTTGCCATTTGTAGCTTTATTCCTACTTTCATTTGCCCTTCCTGTAGATAATATTTATTAAAATATTCAATCACAAAATTACCTCTACTTTCTCATAACACCCAATCTAGAGCAAACCTCCGTTTCCTTAGAACCTCCCCATAGTTACTCAACCAAAGCTCAAATACTATAACAGACTTTTCTAATCCCCTCTTACTGAGATACCCAACATTTCCCCATGGTGTACGATTGGCTTTGCTGCACTAAAGATACCTGAAGTTGAATAAGTTTGGTTTACCATATATGTATACACATGTGTGTATATATGTGTATGTATATATAAATAAAATATGCATATATATGTACATCCACATACATGCATATATACATAGATTTATATAAATATATGTTCATATACATGTAAATATATATGCTTATATATAATATATACATATATACCTACACATGCACACACACACACATATATTGGCTTTATTTTTATTACAGGGATTTAACCTTACACAAATTGTGAAAATTGCTTAAACAGTCTCTTGTCATGATGTTATCTGCTATACAATGCTGGATCTTGAAGTGCACAGGGCAAGAAGTTGGAAAAGGAAAGATGAATGTAAACCGGGTAAAAGCAAGAACAAGCAGTATCCCTGGAGACAGCAATATGGACTCATGTTTAGCTAAACATAGATACAGATGGTTACATATAGAAATATTTATAGATATGTCTGTATACACTGGTTAGTATACACAAAAATATCTTCTGGCCCAAACAGTTGAGAGGGCCTGTTGGCAAAGAAACTCCTGTAGCAATAAGCATACCTCGGTGTCTAGACTGATTTCTAATATCATTTGTTAACAAAAGGAAGCAAAACTACTGAGAAAGTGGCTGATTCTAGAAGTGAAATGAGAAATATATGAGATGAGCCTACATCATCTTGTAGTGCCGGAAAGTAAGAAAGTGCTCAAAAATAAACCAAACACTATGATAGGGATGTCAGAGAGATAGGAGCCAACTGAAAGGGCTCCTAGTGGCCAATACTAGAACAATTTAAGCAACAAAATGAAGTAGTATTGGATTATAACCCTAATAAGAACATAAATATTCATGAGTTTATATTGACACAAGTAAGTGATTGAACAAAAGAAATAAGTAAATGGGGCAGAATAGACAAATCTCTCAGGCAGAAGAATTCTGAATAATAGATATAGATATTCTGTCCTTAAGAAGGTAGAGCATAATTTTCCATTCATAAATGTGAGCTGACCATAAGGGGCTTTCTTCCAAAGAGTGCGATATAGAAAGAGGAAGAAAAAAGAGTCGCTTGACAATGGGAAAACCTGACCAACACTACCTAAAACCAGGTGATCAAAGTTAGCATCAACAGAGATTAGTCATATTGATAGTATATCATATGATATGATGTGAAAATATGGCACTTTACTTCTGTGTTCTTCATCCCAAAAACATATTATCGCAGTACAACTAGGAAAGAGAAAGATAATCAGACAAATCACAATAGAGGGACATTCTACAAGATACCTGACCAGTAATTTTCAAAGCTGTCAAAGTCATCAAAAACAACGGAAGTCTGTGAAACTGTGACAACCAAGAGGAACCTAAGGAGGTGTGGCTATTAAGTGTAATTTGGTAATTCTAGATGAGACCCTAAAACAAAAAGAAAATACTGGAAAAAAATTAAAGTATGAACTTTACTTAATAATATGATGTATGAATATTTATTACTTATAACCAATATACTATACTAATCTAAGATGTTAATAACAGGCATAAATAGGTATGGGACATGTGAAAACCCTATCTTCACAATAATGTTGTAAATCTAAAACTGTTCTGTAATAAAAGGCTTATTTAAAAAAATAAATGACTAGTTGGAACTCATAAGTATTAACTAGGCTCAGAAAGATGGACTATGACTTGTGTCAGTTCTTATTTCCCTTGACCTTGATGGCATGAGTGTCCTGCAGAAGTTAGGTCCCTTCCCCATGGAGCTAAACACCCACAACTGGCACAAGAGTCAGAGAATCTGAAGGAGGACCCTGGGGAAGAAGGAGCTATTGCATGCCCTTTCTCGGCTCTGTGCCCATGAAGTGGGTCAGTAGGTAACTGGCATGTATGAGTTTCAACAGGTTTGCTGCTTCACCTCTACACTCCAAATCTCACACAAGAATCTGCAGTTTACTCACACAAAAGGAAAAGAGAAGTGAAATTGTGAAAAATGTGGTTCACCATAACCAAGCTGACACATAAAAAATCCACCACACAATTGTACATAGACATTCGAACCCTTGTTCAGTGGGGCAGCGATGTGACAACATAAACTAAACATAACCCCAAGAAGGGCAGAGCAGACTTAAATGCATATTAAAGTCTTTATTATAAATTTTCACTGTTTCTTTGGAATAGCTTTTGATAGAAAGAGAATAGCCAGAGACAATGTGAATTGAATACTGTCCCTGACAGAAAATAGAAAGAAAGCAGAGAAGAGAACTAATAGATGGGTATGAGAGAAAACAGACTTTAGCTCAATGCCAAGACTCAGCATTAATCCAAAAGAATATTTTTCCTTCTCCTGTATAAAAATGCTTATTTTAACCTAATAAATATTGATATATTGATATTATTATTTGTTATAGATCTCAGTAAAGAATGGCTATTATGCTAAATATTTAACATAAAATGTAATGGTCACCTGGCTAGTTTCCAAAAGCAATTCATAACCAGGAATGTATTAATATGATTCAATCAACACAATTGTTTTATTTTAATTTTACATCTTAACTCAAAAATTTAAAAGCTGTCCTAAAGTCATTTCCTGGCTACATTCTTTGTCATTGGGACCATAGGAGTTTATTGACTCTTTAAGCTATGATTTTCTCAGGACTGAGACAGTCTCTCAACTCGACTGCACAATTTTTGTAACAAGAAATCACACACAGTATGTCTTAATCCAATCCCTCTATCTCAAACAATCTGCAAAGTGTCCAGAACATAACAGGGTCAAATAAATATTTGTTAAATGAGTGATTTAATATTGCGGGTAAACTTGCAAATAAAAAATTAAGATTATAGTAGCAGTATGGTTTATTAATAGATTATAAGCTTTGGAGTCAGGCGACTCTGCCACTTGAGCCTTGGGCTGGTTATTTAACATCTAAAATAAAAATACATATAATCCATACACTGATGATTCACAGTTTTATGCTTTTAGTCCTGAACTACAGTTCTGTTCATCCAGTTGTCTGCTTGACATTTTCATTTGGACATCTAGTAGACTTGGCAGACTCAACATATCCAAAAATGAGCTCCACATGAGTTCATTCCCTATAAATACAGGCTTTTACAGACAGTTCCACGTTTATTAAGTCTAACTCCATTCTTCTGGTTACTTATGCCTAACATTTGATGTCATATCTAATCCCTCATTCACTATCAACTCTAGAACTAGTTCATCAGCAAATTTTGTCTTCTCTATTTTCAAAATGTTTACAATGTGATCACTTTCCACTGTCCCTACTGCTGTCACTCTGGTATCAGCCACTCTCTCGTCATGATTATGCCAATAGGGTCTCCCTACTCCTGTCATTGCTGTCTTGCAGTATGTCCTCAAAAGAGCAGTCAAAGTTATTTCCTTAAAAACATAAATCAAGTTTATGTTTCTACTGGGAGTCAAAGTCAAATTCTTCACTGAGCTACAACGCCCTGTAAAATCTGTCCCCGCTACCCTTCAGTATCTTCTACAGGTTTGTCCCTCATACTCTCAGTCCAGATACACTAACCATCTTAGGATGCAGTTTTACTTGCAACAAACTAGGGATAATGATAATTACACCTAACTTAGACCTTACTCAATGTGTTAAATGAGAAAATATGTATACGAAGAGTTTAACACAGAGCCTGGCTTCTGGGAAGCATTAATATGGGTGAATAGTGGCTGTTATTATTTTTGAAGATATTATCATCATCACCACAATTATTATTTCCCAAGGAAACATCCTTTGAAGACAGTATATTTGCCTCGATCATTGACCTCTTCAACCATGTGACTCAAAATCACTTTTAACTGCTTCCCCCAAGTAAAATGTGTAGAAAAAATTGCTTCAGACCCTGGAGGGACTTCCAAAATGCAACTTCAAAATTATTCTGGGTTTCAGGAACAACACTTGCAAAACACTATTTGGTTGGGTAAACACTCAATTAATCATATAAGTTCTAGTAATTTTTTAATCAGCTGTATCACTGTAGTCATTCTTTATACAACAGAAAGTATAATGCATTTTAATTCAAATTTGATTAATATCCTGAACATCAGCAATAAATACAATTTAAATTTAGGTTATGCTTTTGTTTCCTTTCTGAGACATGACATTTTTCAAAGATGGGAGCAAGTGGAAGTTTTTATTACTATTGTTATTGTTGCTGTTTATTTGTTCATTTGTTTTTCAGTTTCTCTTTGTGTCCAGGTTTCAGAACTTAGAAAGAATTCTGACACCAGTTTATCCTGCTGCCTAATGGTAAACTTGGGAAAGCAGAGGTTTTTTTTTTGTTTTGTTTTTGGTTTTTTTTTTTTTTTTTTTTTAATATTTCTACCATTAATTTGCTTAAAATCAGGACACAAATCATGTCTCTGCGTCTTGTGGTACAATTCCAAACCTTGTGAGATGTTAGAAAATTTCAATTAATATGGTTTAAAGCTATAAAAATCTTTAGCAATTTGTGGCACTCTATTATAATTGACAGGTTACTTATCTCTTTTCCTTCTTATATTGTAGTTAATAGAAGCTTAATATATGTCTATTGAATGTTGACTGAATTGAATGAGGCTACATTAAACAAAATTCATAATACTTTACTCAGAAATCTATCACTATAAATAACATTAGAAGGCAGAAACTTTGGATCTCTTGTAATTCATAATCCAACTTTGAACTTCTAGACTTTGTTTATTTTAGTAATAAGATGTAATGACTTCCCAGAGTAAAGCCTCCCTGTATACTGCCTCACTGATCCATTCTAGAGAGTGCAGGTCCTGTACAATTTAACTCTCAACTTGCCTACTCTTGTAGCATGCACATACACACTCTACCTCACAGACATGCAAACACTCACACAGCCATCTTCAAGACTATTATCAGCAAAAGAACTTCACCCTTTACAAAACACATTCAAGATCTGAGTTTTCACATGGAAGTGAAACGTGGATGTTTTAAAATTATAAAATGCATGTAGGCATCAGCCATGTTTACAAGTGTCAAAAAATTTTTTTTTCCTTTTTTTTTCTTTAAGATAATCTCACTCTGTTGCCCAGGCTGGAGTGTAGTGGCATGATCATGGCTCACTGAAGCTTTGACCTCCTTGGGCTCAGGTGATCCTCCCACCTCAGACTCCTGAGTAGCTGTGACAAAGGAGGACAAAGGCAGGAATAAAGACAAAGACAAAAGAGTGTATTTGGAATAAGGGGTCGGGGGCTCCTTGCTTCTAGTGAACGAGGGCGCAAGCTTCTACAGCCCTTCGCATTTATTGAGTAAAGGAGATCAGGAGAAGGGGGCGTTGTGGTCAGCTAATTGACTTAGTGCAGGCCTGCATGACTGCGTTCTTTGAACAGCAGTCTCCAGATATTCCAGTAAATAACCTCTAGGAGCACAGTGCCAGAGAGTGACTGTCCCCAGCAAACCTTCTGGCGGCAGGCACAGAAGCGAGTTTGCTCACATTCTGCATTCATGAGAAACAGTTTGCTGTTTGATCATATAGACTTCAGTGGAATGCCATGCTAGTCACAACCCTCAGGCCTTCGGCTCCCTACAGCATGCCACCAAGCCTGGCTAATTTTTGTATTTTTATTAGAGATGGAGTTTCACCATGTTGCCCAAGCTAGACTTGAACTCCTGGGTTCAGGCAATCCACTTGTCTCAGCCTCCCAAAGCACTAGAATTACAGGAGTGAGCTACTGCACCAAGCCTCAAAAAATTTTTAAAGGTTTAATTTTCTCTAATTGCCTGTCAATATTCCATGTTGGATTTCCCTTCCCTTTTGTTTAAAAGCATATTGATATATTCTTCAATTTTCCAGTAATTTGGGGTATTAAATATTCAGTCTAGTTTGAAACTTCAATTGTAAAATCTATTTTATTCTTATATCAACTTCCACCCACCAGCTTCCAAACTGCACCTACGATGCTGGCTTCCTAGAGTGGGGTAATGTGATGGTCTGCTCTAAATATCAAACTTACTCATCATCCTTCTTCAGTAGGAAAGAGTGGTATTAGATGGACACAGGGTTCTTCTTATGAAACTGGTAGTATGTTCATGGCAAGGAGGGCCTTCTTGCTTTGTGGTTCTCATTCAGTAGGGTTTAGCCTCACCCTTGCTCCCTCCATCACTGAGGGACCATCATGAGGGATGCTGTATCTCTCCCTCACTAATAATCCTTTGGGCCTGACATCCTCTTTCCTGCCTAATGATTCCCTGGACAGAGCAGTGCACCTATACATGGAGCCACACAAATGGATCAGGTTATTTTTCTTGGCCTACAACGACCAAGACCTTGAAAGAGAGTTTTGCTCATATATTATTCCCAGGCACAATTATTCATGAACTCTTTTCTCTGTGTTATTCATTAAGCTTCTCATCTTTGGAAACCCCAAGTCAGAAATAAACAATTAGGGAACGATTCTCACATGTCCCCTAACTACAGAGAGTCTTCATGCCCATTACTTTTTGTATTAATAGCTTATCTCTTTCAGTTGTGCTACTGAGGACCCCATTTTTGTGCTACCTGTCAGTTAGGGCTGACCCTTCCTCCTAGAAGCTGCCCACATTCATCTTCACACTTTCCATGTAGCCTTCCTCCAGCCACAGTAGGTCAGGTCCCTCCTAACCTTCTTCAATAATCACTTTAGTTCTCTCTAATTTACCCTTCTGCTTCTGTGACTCCAGAGTTTTCTGCTTTTAAAGGCACATGTGATCAGATTGTGTTCACCTAAATACTCCAAATTAATCTACCTATTTTAACATCTATAACCGTAATTGCATCTGCAAAGCCTCTTTGCTCATGGAATATAATATCTTCACAAATTTTAGGAATAAGAGTGTAAACATTGGGAAGAGGGCATTCTGCCTACCACACCTCTTTCTAGTAGGATCTGCCAGATGCCCTGGTGATCTCTTGGATTTCCACAGATGGAGTTGTCCTGGGGTCCTGTAAATGGCTTTAGTGCATGAGGGTAGCGTAACAAGCAGATTGCTTCCACTGGGCAGCATGGCATTTCTTTTGTGTGATTGCATGAGATTGAACCATCAGAATGGTTGGTGAAATGCTGATTTTGAGTGACTTTCTGACACAAGATGAGGTCAGGGCTTTGGACTACTGATGGTACACCATGAGGCATTGTTAGAAATAACAGCATTGCTACTTTCTTCTCATAATAGGAATAGAAAAGTGGCCAAAATGGGACATGTGATAAGAAAGAACTCAAAGATATAGCTTCTGGACCTGAAAAAGAAGAAATATGATGTCTGGATACTGTGAAGAATCTATACGTGTACTAATTATACAACTACAAATACCTAACTTTTTCTCTATTCATTATTCTAAATCTTCACCACTTAATCCTTGTGCATTACATGGACCAATTAATCTTGTAATACATTGCTAACTAATAAAATTATTTATATAGACAATAACCCACAGAAAATTGTTCAGTGTCTGAACATCCTGGGGTGTCCCTGCTTATATTAGTAATACATAATAAGCATGACATACAAATAATTGTGTCTCCCACTATACCATAAATATTTGCTTTATAATGCAAAGTTTTCATAGCCCTTTTTATAAGCATTTCATAACAGTACAAGAAGTGAATGTATCACAATGTATTTAGTAAATTTCCTAATAATTGGCATGTTAGTAGTGAATTCATTTCAGTTTGACCTTTTAGTTTTCTCTTCATTATTTGGGTTTGTCTTTTAAGTTGGTGGGTTTTCTTTTTTAGTTTGTCTTTCAACTTTTCCTATTCCTTTTCTTTGTCCATTAATGACCTTGTTATTTATAATTATTTTGTTTTAGCCTTTCTCTTCATTCTGTATGCTTAAGCTTATCTTCACAAGATACATTGACAGACTGATCCTTCTCGGGTATCCAGAAAGAAAGTAATACTTCTCTCCTATTAGACATCCATTTGCCTTTTTTCCCCCTGCATTTAGCACCAAATTGTACAGGTTTTACCTCTTTCAAGTTTTAAAACCTTTGATAAATTAATTTTGGTTATTACTACAGTTTAATCTGTATTTTATTTCATTGATCATATTGTAATTTCTTGCCTTTAAACCACTGATGTCTAATAAAGCTTTTCTAACCCTTGATTATAGGAAATTCCCATTCATTTTTGAAACTGTTCAGATATGAGTTCTTCTAAGAGTCTTTCTCTGAGCTTTCTCTGAAGCAGAATCATTTCCTTGATGGTCTGTGATGCCTCTGGTTGAAAAACATCTCTTGCATTTCTTTGTGTCAATCTCTAGATGGAGCTTCTAAGTGAAGGAGGCTGGTCTTGTGGGTTAGTCATATGTATAACACTTGGCACAACAAATAGTACTTTATAGATGGTCAACGAATGCCTTCCTCTGCAACTGTCCCTCAGAAGAAAAAAAGAAATGTACATCTATATTCTATCTCAGATGACTTATTTTTCATTTTATTTAATATTTCCATTTTGATTATGAAATATTTTAATCACACACAAAAGTACAGAAAACAATGTTAAAATCAATAAAGTATCTACCTATGAGATTAGAGAGAGTTTGCCCTATTTGCTTTTCACATATTCATAAACACAAGTGAAGTTTCACTCTCTCAGTCCCCTCTCTTTCCTTTCTCTTTTTAAGGGGCTAATGTCCCAAGGTCAGAGTGTATCATTCTCATGCATGTTTTTGACATTTAAGGTATATGTCTGAATATATGAACAATATATACCACTGCGTGTATTACAAATATCTCACACATTAAATAGGAAAAAAGTAGTAATTTTTTACCACTACCTTCCATTTACAAACCTATGTTTTAACATGTCTGAACAAAGGAAAAAAAAATCCTTCACTCCTTTAATCTTAGTAGCTACATGTAAATTTCTGACATCATAAATACATTTTTGCTTATTTATTGTTTTAACCAAGGTTCTCCAGAGAAACAGGGAAAAATAGAATATTAATATTTATAGAAAGAGATTTATCATAGGAAATTGACTCACACAATTATGGAGGCTGGAAAGCCCAAAATCTGGAGGGTGGACAGATAGGCTGAAGACACAGAAGAGTCAGTGTTCCAATTTGAGTCTGAAGGCCATCTGCTGTAGAACTGAGAAGAGCTTATTCTGTAGATGAAATGCAGAGGCAATCTGCTAGAGAAGTCTCTCCCTCAGGGAAGGGCATTCATTTTGTTCTTTTCAAGCCTTCAACTGATTGGATGAGGCCCACTCACATTATGGAGAACATATCCTTTACTTGAAGTCCACTAATTTAAATATTAATCTCATCTAAAAGCAACATTGCAGAAACACAGAGAATACTGGTTGACCAATATCTAGGTTCCTGGTGACCCACGAAATTGACCCATAAGATTACCATCACATTTCCCTATATCTATTTTCTTGCTTTTAGGTAAAAGTCTTTCAACACTCTTCTTGTGTACAGGAGACAAGTGTATGCCTGAAACATACTTCACATAACATTTCTTTCAGAAGACAGTCACAGCCTCAGATGTAATAATTATTGTAACCTTAATTATATTCATGACACCATTCCCAATCTCATATTTCTCCATGCACCTTATGTGTTTGTTATGCACCAATCCATCCTGACATGCCTTTCTTCATTTGACTAATATGAAGGACTGAAACTCAATTCTTTCCCATGAAATAATTACTCCTCCTCAAATTGATCTTTGTTTCTTCTGTGAATGTTCCTCTTGGTTCTTTCCTTTCAATGCCCCCTTGGGCTAAAGCCCTGGCTCTCTACATCCTTGTAATCTATACCATTCCTTCCTAATTGAAGTTATACTTAACCCAGTTTGTGATATTTTAATTAATCCTTCAAGCCTTCTCCAAGTAAACATCCTCACTTGAAGTTTTACTTCACTTATAAGAATTTAATTAGTCCTCCAAGGCTACTTCTTTTGAACTTCCTCTGTGACTCCACTACTTTGGCTGCCATTTTTCTTAGATTCAAAGATGCCCTCTATTGTAAGATGCATTGTTGATTAATAACAACTTTTCTTTTTCATGTGGAAGACTTGGCAGTTCTGAATCAAAAGTACCTATTGTCTTTCATAAAACATACTAACTGCCAGAGGATATATTTATTCATATAATTATATAGCACTTTCTTTTTCACTATCACAATCAAAATTTGAATTAAAGTCTTCTCAGCCAGAACTAAAAAGAGTTCTTATTTTCTTAAAGCCCCTGGATTTTAGGCATAGCATCATAGTAACAAGCTATTGTTCATAACCGGTGCTTATTGAATTTAGAAACTTCCTTCCCCTCATCTTCTTTTGTATGTATTTAATCATGCCTGATTTTGTTGTGTTTGCAATATAACCTGCAGTAAATAATATGAGGAGCTTTACTTTTTTGCTATGCTCTAGAATTGTTTCATCATAAAAATCTATGGTTCCTTGTAAGCCTGATAGAAATGCACCTATGAAACTGTATGTAGAGTGATATTTAGAAATAGAAATTTCCAGGGGATTTTTTGGTTATTGATTTAATCAAATATTTTGAGTAATTTTGTTTAGTTATGGTTTCTTTATATTGACTATTTAATCTAGATATCTAAATTTGTTGGTGTAAAGTGACAAAAGCATCATTTTATAGCCTTATTGCCAGACAAGCACTTCATTTTATTTTCCACATTTATTTTTATTTTCTTGCCTACAGTATTAAAGGTTTCTTCCCCATTATAAATCCCTTCTTTCTTTTCTCTGTCATGTTCCCTTTTCACCTGTCTTACTGTATTGAATACTTAGTTTACTGATTTTATTTCTTTTTGTTTGCTAATATGGTAGAAAATGTTGGCAATATTTCATGCACACACATACACACACACACACACACACACACACACCCCTAAATCATCCATCAGAATGGGACTGCTGAAGCGAAGATTATATTAAGACTGACACATATTCCTGGAAATAATAGGAACATATATTAGAAAGCTAATGAGATTTTTTATTATTCCAATTGGCTATAACTAGAAGAGATAAGAAACCAAGCATGATACAGAATAGTAGAGAACCCACTGACTCCTAAAAACCTGAGTAGTTTTTGTCCAATAAACAAAACACTCTTTCCTCAGTATGGGTGTAAGATGTATGATGCCTAAAAAAATCTTGCACATTGATTAGTGAACATGTTAGTCTCTACACATCTCCAAAATGGGTGCAGGTGGGCATGACAAGCATCACTACTCACCCCACAAAGTCTAAAATGCTCTGCTAGACTGTAAGACTCCATTGCATGGAGGTAAGAAGAAGGGCATGAGAAATTTATCAACTTTGTCTTAAAGAAATGAAGTTATTCTGTAGGAAAGGCAAGAAGTTCGGTCAAAAAAAGAAGTGAATAAGTGAATTATCTCCAGCTTCACCTTCAGACCCTGGGTTAGGAGTAGAGTTTACTGAAAGAATACCCACCTCCAGACTCTGTTTTCCTATTGAGGAAAATAACTCTAGTTATCTTTTCTTTCATACTTAGATAATATCTCCAGCAATTGATGTGTGTGTTAGTACTGGCTCATTAGAGCTAAGAGTTTCTTAAGGGCTATAATATTGAGGCTGAATCTTGAAAAACTAGCAAGATTTATCAATGTAAGTGAGAAAGAAAAAATATGAGAAGAGGAAAATGTAAGAACAGAAATGTTCTCATCTATAAGAACAAAAATGTTGTCACCTAATCTGAATTCAAATTCAACTGAGAGAAAGACTTAGAGAGAGGCAGATGAAGATAAAAATATCAGCTGTATTCCTGATGAAAATTATACTGGAATATGTGATATAAATGTATGGCCATGACTACTTTCTGATAATCTCCTGTAGTAGACAACTATTTTTTTTTTTTTTTGAGACTGAGTCTTGCTCTGTTGCCCAGGCTGGAGTACAGTGGTGTGATTTCGGCTCACAGAAATCTCCACCTCCCAGGTTCAAGGTATCCTCATGGCTAAGCCTCCTGAGTAGCTGGGATTACAGGCATCCACCACCACACCTGGCTAATTTTTGTATTTTTAGTAGAGACAGGGTTTCACCATGTTGGCCAGGTTGGTCTTGAACCCCAGACCTCACGTGATCCACCTGCCTTGGCCTCCTAAAGTGCTGGGATTACAGGCGTGAGCCACTGAACCTGGCAGGTAGACAACTTCTGATGTAGCCCCTGGTGATGCTTCATACTCCAGTATACTCCTAGTATTCACAACTTTATCAATTCCCTCTTCATGAGTACAGACAGAACTTAGTGACTCGCCAACAACAAAAAGAATACAGAAAGAGGTATAGGATGTCACTTCCAAGATTGCATTATCAAGAAGCTTTGTCTTCCACTTTGCTTGCACTCTCTCTTTTTCTTTCTGGTTCTTCTCAGCTTGCTGGTTCTGATGAACAAGCTGCCCTGCTGAGTGCTGCCCTCTGGAGAGCCCCACATGGAAAGAATCTGTGGGTGGCCTCTGAAAAACAGCCACATGAGTGGGCTTGAGAGTCAAGCCTTGCTGAATCAAGCCTTGTGATCACTGTAGCTTTGGACAACATCTAGATTTCAGCCTTAAGAGACCATGAAGCACAGGATATGCCAGATAAATCAAATCAGGATTGCTGACCCACAAAGCTGTGAGCTAATAAATATTTTAAGTCAGTAACTTTTAGGGTAATTTGTTATGCAGCAATAGGTAACTAATAAACCCCTCCTAGAGAACGCACTCTCCTCCCCTAAAATAAGGTGCATGTATTGGAGAGAAAATCCCTATGTCCAAAAGGAGATCAGTTCTATAGGAGCATGAAAACCAGAAGATGCTAACCAACACATTCCTCCTTCAATTTCAAAAATTCACCAGTTAGAGAAATACTTCCTCTTCCCTTGGGAATGTTATTCAAAGAGCAAAATTATGCAAACATGACCCTGTGTTGCTTAGACAACAAACTAGGTTAAGGTCTGTGAGCTCACTTGTCTCCTAGCTGAAGGGGCAGCCTTCGTGTTTAAGTTTCCATGGGACTGAGACCATCTTTCTTGTGGTCAAGGAGACTGCATCATCCCAATTTCCAAGTACAAAGCTGTCTTGTCCAGGCAATATTGCAAATTGCAGGTACTGCAAATACAGACTGCTCAGAGGCAAGTATTCTGTTCGTTTCTCCACTGAAAAGGCCATTTTCTCTTGCTTATTCTATAAGAAGGAGCACCAATGGAATGGGAAGACGAGTTCCCCCATCAGAGCAGGATCCATTCTTGGTTTAGTAGATGCCCACATCTAGATTTTCAGCTACAGTGATCACAAGGCTTGATTCAGAAAGGATTGAGTCTCAAGCCCACTCATGTGACTGTTATTCCTTGGAATAATGGAGAGCTTGAGAATTGCATATGGCGCTGTCTTTTTGTCTCTGGCTCGGGATTTCCTTTTTTCCAATATTGTTTGTTTTATAATCTATGCTTTATTAAGTTATGGACTCCATTCCTACCACTTGGATCTTCTTTCCCCCAGAAAAACACAGACAAATAAGTGAGATCCTAAAGATCCATCAGAGGTATTTATTCTGTATTTTTCCCTCCATCAAGAGTGGAAAGGTATGGAGACAGAGTTAACTATTGCTCCTCACCCTTGCACACATGCATGTGTGCATGTACATGCATACACATGCACCAATGAAAGGTAGAGAAATACAAAAAGATAGGACAGATTTGCGATATACAAGTGGGTCTGTATGGCAAGACAAAAAGGTAAGTTCACAGTCACGGTGTATTGAAGTACCAAAATGCCACATCCATAGGGCCATCCTGTTGCACAATTTCATATTGCCCCACCCAGTAAGGAGTGGCTCCCCCTGTAGTCATGGAATGCAGTGGTCTTAGCAGAGCCCTTAGACTACCCCAGTCACTATATATCTTCTTCTCTCCTTGACCTTTCTTATTTTAGAGATGACAGTTTCACAGGCACAAGCAAAAAAAAAAAAAAAAATCAGTCCAAAACCTGCCACCAAGGCACTGAATTGCCTCTTACCTTCCTTTTGTTTTTGTGGGCTGCTCAAAATAAGTAGCAAGATGATTCATCGTAGCCTCTGGAAGTGGTCTGACAGAACTCTATTCCAACGTGTGTGACTGAAGCTACTTATAGCTTGTGTCATTTTCTGCAGTGACTCAGTTCCGAGCAAAGATTAATGCAGTTAGAGCATTTTGCAGAAATAGTAAATCACCCTTGCAACTGATTGCGACTCTAGAGCTTCCTCGCCTGTGAGTTATTCATGTAGCTCTCCAGCGTTGTTTTCATAAACAGATATTGTTTCATTGGTTGCTAATCATTTCTGCCAAAGTTAGAGTAGGCTCAAGGCCAGGGGAAATAGCGAGATTTTATTCAAAGAAGCAAAAAGTTTTCAAGGTATAAAAAATGGCAAACTACTCCCTGTTCCAGACTTTTCTTATACTAATGAACACTGAATGTAGGCTTAAGAAAAATTTGTATTCAAAGTTTGTGTGTGAAATCTCATCTGATCGTGACTTTTTTGTAATCAACCCACTGAATGATTTAATTTTTCACAAGTTACTTTTTCACTATATTCACTGGGTTGGTAATAATATTTTTCTGTGTCAAAATAAATGACAGTCATGAAAGTAAATACCATAAGAAGATTTACCAGAAAGAACAATCTATCATTGCTTCTTTTATTACCTATTCTCAGAAGATAACATTGCTAGAAAAAATAACTTTCACTGTACCACCTTATAACTAACGGTTTGCTGCTTGTTTGCTTGTTTGTTTTTAATCATGAAAAGCTTTTTAGGGCTGTGATGGTGCATCAGACCAGAAGCTACCAGAAGCACAGAGATCCTAGAAAAGTGTGTAGCATATGGTAGAGACTCCATAGGACTACTGAACAGTAGAGTAACCGTCTAGCAGGACTACACGTCTTTCTTGGGCTTTTCAGTAATCCTTATTTATATGTGAGAAACATTACTTAATGGTAATATATAAAGAAGCCATCTTGGACTCGGGAACGGGAACATCACACACCAGGGCCTATCACGGGGAGGGGGGAGGGGGGAGGGATTGCATTGGGAGTTATACCTGATGTAAACGACGAGTTGATGGATGCTGATGAGTTGATGGGTGCAGCACACCAACATGGACAAGTATACATATGTAACAAACCTGCAGGTTACACACATGTACCCTAGAACTTAAAGTATAAAAAAAAATAAAATAAAATAAAAAAAGAAGCCATTTCATTTGAGGCCCTCACGGCTCTCACTCTTGAACCAAAACTATTTTGAATTCCAGCTTATTTATTAGATTCAGTGCTCTCAAGAACATGTATGGTTTAAGTGCTCAACCAATCTCTGAAATAAAGTTGAGAGGAATCATCCTTGGAAATATCAACCTAAAAGTTAACTATGCATCAGACACCTTTTCCTGCTGGGTTTTGCACAGTCAAGATACTCATGTGTCGTTCCAAGTCAGATGAAATGTCTTTAGCATCTCCTTCCTTCACTTAAGCATAAAGAGGCCTGGTGGTTCATTGTCTAATTTAGCAGATGCAAAAACTAGACAGGTGAAGGAAAAGGAGCTTCCACAGGTGAACTTCAGGCAAAAGACCCCAGAAAAAATATTTAGCTCCATGTTATAACTTTGCTCACATCATTTTCTTTCATTCAGAGTCACTGCAATTACACCCATCAACCATTATGGGTGAAATCAGCAATCTTTAAGTTTACTTCCATTGTTAACATTCAATTTTCTCTCCCAAAAGTTAGTTACTTTTCTCTTTTATTATTTTCCTCATCATTACAGAGACTAATATGTTTCATTCGTATTTCATGTCAAGCGGGGGCTAGAAGAGTTAACGAGGCTGAGACATCTCACAGTGGGTTCAGCAGGCTTAAGAAAGTAAAGTTCTTCCTTTTGGTTATGGATTCTCAGTTTAAGCCCAAGTAGCATTAAAATTGTCAAAATTTAACTGGTAAAACCCAAATTTTCTTGCCAATGCAAGCAGTCAGTCTGAAAATTGTCGGAACCAATGTATAGGGTCCAGATATTAGAAAAGCTTACAGACAGGTGTGGTCAAGCATGCGTATGAAAAGTCAACCTGGAATAATTCCAGAAGTAAGCCAGACATTTCCAAAGGGTTTCTGTGTGGTAATTTACTAGATTCCATTGGTTTGTTCGTCTCATTTAAAGGATATATATGAAACAGATTAATCAGTTCATATTGTCATATCGTTTATAATCATTTTTATTTGATTTATCTAATAGAGGAAGAGTAATGCAGTCTTTAATATTATTTCAGTCCTTTTTTTCTTAACTTGGAACAGTAAGAATGGAAGAGAATCACCCTTGACAATTGCTAAAGCAGAATGACTTTTAAGGGGTTTCTCTACTCATAGCACTGAGAATAATCCACCGCTCCAATATTACCTCCACCCAACCATCATCAATAAGCTAATGTACTTATTGCATAAAGTCTAAACAACCTTAACAGTTTCTAGTGGCAGTGACAGAAAGAACTTTCTGTAATGCCAAAAACATTCTCTCTCTCTTTCCATATATATATATGTGTGTGTGTGTGTGTGTGTGTGTGTGTATGTGTGTGTGTACTGTCCAATAAATGGCTATTAGGCACTTGAAATGTGGCTAGTGCAGCTAAGGAAATCAGTTTTAAATGTTTATTTAATTTCAGTTAATTTAAATGTAAATAGCAATTTATGACTACTGGCTACCATATTGGACAGTGACAGTTTTATAGTTTCAGCACCTTGGTTCTTACCTCTTTACAGAGACTTTTGTATTATTTGTGCCAAACAAGGTATGTTTCAGGCCACCTCATCATTATGCCGGCTTGTTTACTCAATTAGAATACCAGGCCATAATGACTTTATTTCACTTTTGATTCTCATTTGAAAAATATCTACGTTATACCCATAAACACACACACACACACACACACACACACACCCCTACACACACACATCTCCATCTTATTTCCTGAACTGTGCACATAAAAACACAGTCTTAGTCCTTCATGTAAAAAAAAAAAAAAGAAAAAAAAAGATATAAACTTCAAAGATATCTCATGGTATCTAGGCAGCTAGGGCTTTTATTCCTATTTCATTGTGACCAACATTATTACAGTCAGGAACAACTTTTATTCAGAAAACTCATCTTCTAAAATAGCTATAAATACTAGAAACGCATATGAGAAATTGAGCTTGTGAGGAAAGCTACAGAAGAACAAGTAAGAAAGGCTTTGGAAAAAATACGCATTATGGTTTCTTGTGCATGCGGCTATAGACAGACATCTCAGCTAAGGGAATTCGTATATTTGTAAGTCATAAATGCCTGGATTCCAATCCCAGTTCTACCACTTACTAGGTGTAATGACACTGGCCACGTTAATGAACCTCTCTGAGTCTGAGATTCCTTATCCATCAAACAAGATAATTTCTGACACTGAAAATCACTGTGGAGATTAAACGAGACAGTATGTGCAAATACCTTAGCATGCAGTAGACTTTAAATATGTTAATTCCTTTTCTTTCTATTTTTAAGGCAAATGTTTTGACACATATGAAAACTAATTGAAGCCATATACTCCAGAAATACACAATCAATAAGACACTTCTGTGAAATGAGTTCACTGTGACTTTGTTAGTAGGTTCTATGAAACTAGGGTATCTCCAGACCCTAGGCAGATGGTCACATTTTGAGGGGGAAAAAAGCATCTTTATCAGAAAATTCTTTTTGGTTGGTTCCTTCATTATGACTTGGAAAAATGCCATTTAAACAGATGGATATGAATACAGGCAACCAGAGAGGCTGCGCTTGTACCCCTAGTCTTGGCATGTGGCGCCAGATTCCCTCATCAGGCTGTCAAAACAGCTGCTGTGCACTTTCCCCCACCTGCAGTTACAAAGCTCTGCCAAGAGTATCCCAGCTTAGAGAAGAACCTGTATAGTTCATTCTCCTGGGTTGGAGGCCACACTTACTGTCTTTGGAGCACTAGGGGCACCTTTTCACATCTTTCTTTAAAATCCTGGGAATGAAAAAGATATTTAGCCATTCCAGTTCATCTAGCCTTTCATTAACACTGAAGTGACAGCAAGTCTTGTTAGAAAAAAATGGGATATATATTCAAAACTCCACTTGACTATTCACTCGCAGTTAAATAAAGTTACTTTAACAGCTTTGATCCTTAGTTATATCCTTTCCAAGTGGAAGTAGAAGTAAACAATATTTGATAAAATTGTAGTGGTAGTTAAGAATAACGATGAAAGAGAGTCTAGATAGTTGTAGTGGTCATGGTAATACCAGGAGTTGCAAGAGCAACATGTAACACTTGTTTCCTGTTTGTTATACATCAAGTATGGTTCTAAACACTTTATAAGTATTAGGCATACAAGTATAAGGTCATATAATGACCCTTATAGTCATTGCACAAACATACATATTTTATAAAATAGTTGAAGATAATGAGGCAGAATTAATTTAACCTGCTCAAGATTACAGAGCTAGAAAGGTATGAAGTGGTAAATAAAACTCAGGCAGTCTGACTCCAGAGCCTGCATACTTAAGAATTACTACAGGTGTTAAGGGAATGGTAACTATTTTTATGGGGAAAAAAAGATTCACAGGAAATTGAGTATGTTAATGAAATCTCCATTGATGAAAAGCAAATGACAGCTATAGGGCCTGTGAATGATTTCTATCTGGTACTTCTTGCTTAGGTAGGAAAAATTTGCTGAAGAAAGGATAATTCAAAGTCACTCCTTTTTATGGGAACACAGAAATAGTGTTATAGAAGTCACTTCATTACATGAGTATTATAAAGAAGCAGTATAATTTAAGTAATTAAGCAAATACTGAAAGAATTGTTTTTATGTTTTAATTTCTGACAGAATAAATGTAGTTAATGGATTTTATATTCTTTAATTTACATTTGATATTAACTATAGTCTATATTTATATGTAGTTTTACATACTGCACATTAAACACGGCTTGATCTGATGAAATTGATTTTATTATATCTGACAAAAATTAACCATTTGTGGAAACCAGATTGGTCTCACTTGTATGTTTGAAACCTTTTGTACCAAGTAGATATCTGTTTTTCCTTCTAAGTGTTGCAGACCTAAGGAAAAGAATATCAATTCAATGCTACAACAAAGTTAAAAAGTAGATTCATCTGGATTTAATTTAAGCTTATAGAAATAAAAAGCCTTCAGTGGGCTTACTTTGAACTGAATATTTAGAACATGAGATCGAATGCTCTTAACTATAAAGGCAACAAGTCCTCAAATATATGCTTTGGTTCATATAAAGTCTGTAATGAAAAGAGATGTCAGGGAAGTGGAGACAGGTTGAGATAGAAACACATACAATTAGGCAAAGAGATATTAAGAAATACAGAAAAGGGAACAGATAAAAGAAAGAAGATGTCAAAGAAACATAAGGGAGAGGGAGAGAGACCTCGGCCTTGCTAAATTCTGTTTCCAGTTTCTTCAGTTCATCTCTGCTTGGGTTCTCTCCTCCTGTGCCACAGCCCAGAAAGTGTATGCCACAGCCCAGAAAGTACACTGAGGCAGAAACCTGGGACAATAGTAGGGCCACTTAATATGATTTCCTTCTCTCAAAGATCTTAATCTTGTCACCTGATATGTGAATATAGTTGGATCATACCCTTTACCGAGTCTTAGAGCTATTTACTTTGAGGGGCATGGCAGGCTGAATAATAACTCTCTGAAGATAATGACATGTGAATAACCAGAACCCATAAATATATCACCTTATTCCGGAAAATAAAGTGCACATATAGATAAATCAAGGGTCTTGATATGGGAGATTATCCTGGATTATCCAGTTGAGCCCTATATAATCACAGGGTCTTCATGAGACAGAAAGAAGGTCAGAGTCAGAGAGAGGAAGACGTGAAAACTTCTAAAAGAAAATTTAGGAAAATTATTTTGTGGCATTTGGTTAGATTTCCTAGCTGCAACACCAAAAGCACAATTCATAAGAGAAATACATCATAAATTGTACTTCTCCAAAATTAAAAATTTCGGGTCTTCAAAAGACAGGAAGAGAATTAAAACACAAAACAGGGTAGGAGGAAATATTTGCAATTCACATATCTGATATGATTTGATATACATAATATTTTGGAAAAGACAGAACTATAGGGACAGAAAAGAATTTAGTTGCTGCTGGATGCTTGAACTGGAAAGAGTTGACTACAACCTCTTTCATAGGTTGACTGTGGCATTTATTACGTGACTGTATGCATTTACCAAAACTCACAGAACGTTACACCAAATGGGGTGAATTCTACTATACTTAAATTATAATCCGGTTGTATTTGTCAGGGTTCTCTAGAGGGACAGGACTAATAGGATACATGCATATATGAAAGGGAGTTTATTAAGGAGTATTGACTCACGGGATCTCAAGGTGAAGTCCCGCAATAGGTCATCTGCAAGCTGAGGAGCAAGAGAGCCAGTCTGAGTCCCAAAACCTCAAAAATAGGGAAGCTGACAGTACAGCCTTCAGTCCGTGGCCAAAGGCCAGAGAGCACCTGGCAGACCACTGGTATAGGTACAAGAGTCCAACAGTTGAAGAGCTCAGAGTCTGGTATTTGAGGGCAGGAAGCATCTAGCACAGGAGAAAGATGAAGGCCAGAAGACTCAGCAAGTCTAGTCCTTCCACGTTCCTCTGCCTGCTTTTATCCTAGCTGTGTTGGCAGCTGATTAGATGGTGCCTGCCCAAATTAAGGGTGGGTCTGCCTCTCCAATCCACTGACTCAAGTTTTAATCTCCTTTGGAAACACCCTTACAGACACACCCAGGAACAATACTTTGCATCCTTCAATCAATCATTATTAACTACCACGCCAATAAAACCCAGTTAAAAAGGAATTATCAATTGAACTATGGGAGTATACGCAGGTATACAGGTATACACGGGATAGGAACTACAGGGGTATACACAGAATGAAATCCTGTCATTTGGTGTACAGATTCTACTAGGGAAGGCTGACAATAACAAGTAAACATATAAATGTATAATATAATTTCATTTGACTAATTGATATAATGTTATTTGGTCAAGTCGTTTATATTAATGAGTATAATAAGAAACAGAGAAAGATAAAACAGTGTGCTTTCCAAACTTATTCATGTAATGACAAGCAATAAAAAATACTTAATGTTTGAAGAGCACGTTGAGTTAAGCAGGCTAAGGCTGTTTGTGGTCAGAGAGAACTGGTGGTGAATGAGGAATAAGAGGGTACAGAAGCCCCAGGCCTTGCCTGGCCATTCTAAGGAGCAGGGGATTGAGGATGGGTAATTAATGGCTCATAGACTGGAACATTCTCGGGTAAGGGAATGGATTGGGGGATGACTTCTATTTTAGAAAAGAGAGTCAGGTGAAATGTCTGCAGACATAACATTGAATAGAGACCTAGATAAAGGGAGCCAGTCCTGGAAAAATCTGCGGGATGATTGATCCAGACAAAAGAAAAACAATCACAAGGAACTTGTTTCTCATAGAGGAATGAGTTTGGCAAGTTAGAGAAAAAGCAACAACTACGTAGCAGAGAGTAATGGGAAATACACTGGAAGTTAAGAGGTAAGGTCAGACAGGTGGTCACAGCTAAGTCATTCAGCCTTAGAGTGAGTGGGTAAGATACTTGGGACTGATTTATATGTAATATGAAGCCATTAGAGAGTTTTGAGCTGGAGAGTTATGTGATCTTATTTATAGTTTTACAAGATCAATATGACTTTTAGTTTAATACTGTTTTTAAGGGGTTAGTAAAACTAAAGAGATTAGTTAGGTGGCTGCTATGTTAGTCAGGATGAAAGACAAGAAAGGCTTAGTTTAGTGTGTTACATGAAAAATGGGCGAGTTAAAAAGAAATTACTTAGGCAGATAGGGTACAGAAATGCTTTGTAAAGTTTTTCCTTTTAATGAAAAGCAGCCCCAAATCATTTTCCTTTCTAACAAAAAGCAGCCTGTAAAATCGAGCTGCAGACATAGTTGCCAGAAGAGGAATACTACATGTGACTAGGCATGTTCAAAATGGTGGTTCCATCTTCCCTTCCCTTTGCCAGCCATGTGTACAGTAAGGAGCAGACAAGATGGTGCTGGTCAACTGGAAAGGCTATTTGTGTAATAAGATTAGGGTGGGGTGGCCAGCCTTCCCCGCACTGTGTCAGCGTCACACCTGATTGAACCAATCTGTGTGCCCTATATAAATCAGACACCACATCCTTAAGCCAGGCTTTTTGTCTGAGAAGCCCCTCTCTCTCACTAGAGAGAGCTGTTTTCCGTTCTCTTTCTTTTGCCTATTAAACCTCCGATCCTAAACTCCTTGTGTGTGTTTCTGTCCTAAATTTTTGTGGCACAAGACAATCAACCCTGGGTGTTTACCTCAGACAACACAGCCTCTTCAATTGGTCAGATCAGAAAAATAATCTAAAGGTAGAGTTTAAATCATAATGTGATTTATTTATGGATATGAAAGTGGAAATGGTATTAAATGTTTTCTAGATTATTGGTCTGAAAAACTAAATGCATGGCGATACTACTTAGTAAATGGAGAAAATTGGGAGAAAACATCTTGGAAGATGTTTTCAAATATGTTAATTGGACACGCCTGCTAGAAACCCATGAGGTAGAATTACAGAGTGTGGCAATGCAAGGACAATTCAACATATGCAAATCAATAAAAATGATAAATCACTTTACAGAAGAAAGGATAAAACCTGTATTATTTTTTCAATAGATGCAGAAAAATCACTTGACAAATCTCAAGGTTCCATCATGATTAAAAACTATCAACAAATCAGGTATAGAAGAAAGTAGATTAACACAATAAAGGTCATATATGACAAACCCGCAGCTAATATCATACTGAATGGAGAAAACTTGAAAGCTTTTCCTTGAGATCTAAAAACAGACAGGGATTATCTCTTTCACTATTTCTATTCATCAAAGCACTGGAAGTCTTAGCCAGAGCAATTAAGTGAAATAAAGAAATAAAAGTCATCCAAATGTTAAAGGATGAAGTTAAAGTGTCCCTGTTTGATGATGATGTAACCATATATATATATATAATATGTGTGTGTGTGTATATATATATATATATATATAATGTGTGTGTGTGTGTGTGTGTGTGTATATATATATATATATATATTTTTTTGAGACGGAGTCTCGCTCTGTCGCCCAGGCTGGAGTGCAGTGGCGAGATCTCGGCTCACTGCAAGCTCTGCCTCCTGGGTTTACGCCATTCTCCTGCCTCAGCCTCTGGAGTAGCTGGGACTACAGGTACCTGCCACCTTGCCCGGCTAGTTTTTTTGTATTTTGTAGTAGAGACAGGGTTTCACCATGTTAGCCAGGATGGTCTCGATCTCTTGACCTCGTGATCCACCCGTCTCGACCTCCCAAAGTGCTGGGATTACAGGCTTGAGCCACCGCGCCCGGCCCCATATATATATTTTTTAAATTACCAAAAAACTGTTAGAAATAGTAAACAGTACGGTTGCAGGATACAAAATCAGTGTATGCAAATCAGTAACATTTCTATACACTAATAGCAAACTATCTGAAAAAGAAATCAAGAAACAACTCTATTTACAAAGTTATTTAAAAAATAAAATAACAATAAATATAAACAAAAAGGTAAAAGACCTCTACACTGAAAGCTATAAAACATGGATGCAAGAAATCAAAAAAGACACAAATAAATAAAAAGATATCCCATACTGACGGATGGAAAGAATTAATATAATTAACATGTTCATGCTACCCAAAGTGATCTACAGATTCAATGCAATCTTCATCAAACTACCAATGACATTCTTCACAGAAATATAAAAAAGCAATTCTAAATTTTGCATCAAACCATAAAAGACCCCCAAAAGTAAAAGCAATCTTGAGCAAAAAGAACAAAGTTGGAGGAATTACACTATCTAACTTCAAGACTTACTACAAAGCTATAGTAACCAAAATACATAGTACTAGCATAAAAACAGACTCATAGACCAATGGAAGAGAATAAAAAGCCCAGAAATAATCCCCGTTTATAGCCAATTTATTTCAACAGAGGCGCCAAGAACATACAGTGGAGAAAAGACAGTTTCTTCAATAAATGATATTGGAAGACTGGATATCCATATGCAGAAGAGTGACATTAGACCATTATATCTCACCACATACAAAACAAAAATCAATTACAACTGATTAAACTTAAATGTAAGATCTGAAAGTATAAAACACTAGAAGAAAACAGGAGAAAATCCTCTTGACATAGGTTTAGGCTAAAAATTTTGGATACGACCTCAAAAGCATAGGCAACAGAAGCAAAAATAGACAAATGAGATTACGTCAAACTAGAAAGCTTCTGCACAGCAAAAGAAACAACCAACAGAGTGAAGAACAACCTACAGAATGGGAGAAAACAACTGCACACCATACACTGAATAAGGAACTAACACAAAAAATATACCAGAAACTCAAACTGCTCAATAACAAGAAAACTAGTGTATTTAAAAATGGGCAAAAAACTTGAATAGACCCCTCTCAAAAGAAGACATACAAGGACCAACAGATTATATACGTAATGTTCAACATCTCAAATCATCAGAGAAACATAAAGTAAGACCACAAAGATGAAAGACAAAAAGTGTTGGTGAGGATGTAGAGAAAAAGGGAACACTTACACACTGTTGGTGGGAATGTAAATTAGTAGACTAATTTGGAAAATCATGAAGATTGAATCAGAGAATAAAATCAGTTTCTGGTAATATTTATTTATAACAAAATACAGTTGATGATACAAAAGAGAGACTATTCACTAGTAAAACCTGTGTTACTAGCCTAGAAGACAAACTGGAAGAAATATCTCAAAGAATGAAGCATAAATGCAAGATAATGGAAATATTGAAAAAAGATATGATAATTGGGTGCATGTGAAGAAAATCTAATTGAAAAATAGTATTTCAGAAGATAAAAAAAACTACATGAGCAAAATAATATTATTAAAAAAATATGAGAGAAAATTTCCCCCAGTTGAAGAATATATACATCTGCAAATTTAAAATACACACCAAGTTCCAGGCAGAATTAATGAGAAAAAAAAAAAAGAAACCCTAAACATATCTGGGTAAATTTCTTGAATTCGAAGGATAAAGAAAAATACTGATAGTATCCGAAAGAAAAGCCCAAGATATTTACAAATAAAACAAAGTCAGTTCTGGTATAAAACTTTCAGAAATTAATATATATATATATGCCTTTCATTTTTTTCAATTAGTCTTTCAAAAATGGTCTATGAAAATTAACTTTCTTGGTGCTTTTTATGTCTAAGATTTTTTTTTCTTTTCTGTTCCACTTGATTTCTAGCTTGGGTACTTATTTAATTCTATATCCAAATTATTTTTCTCATAGCTTAAAAAAATTAAAATTTGTATCCTCATTATCATGTAATTTCTATTTTACTTAGAATGCAATTTAGAATATCCTTTTGAGGTTGCCTTATTTCCATGGAGTTCTAAATATTCCCTTTAAGGTATCTAGGTATAGGTTTTTGCCATTAATTTTATCTAGCACTGACACTTTCAGCCTAGAAAGGTGTACTTTTATCATCTGCAGGAAATTATACTTTTACTTATTTCTTCCTGTCCATTCTTTTTGTTCACTTCTTCTGACATTCATTTACATGGTTATTGGATCTTCATTTACCTCACTGTCTCTTCTTTAATCTTTTATAAGTGTCTTTGTTTTTATGTTATTTTGTCGAAATATCTTGGATTAATCTAACTCAATAATTCAGACTTCCACTGAATTCAAAGCTTCGATTGAGCTTTTTACTTTCTTTGTAAATTTTATTTTTCCCAGATTTACTATAATTGACAAATAAAAATTTTATGTATTTACAGTGCACAATGTGATATTTCAATATTGTGAAATGATCAAGTTAATCAATATGTCCATCACTTCACTTATCATTTTTGTGATAACATTTAAGATCTACTATCTTAGCAATTTTCAAATATGCAATACATTATTATTAACTACAGTCATGTACGATAGATGTACAGAACTTGTTTATCCTGTCTAACGGAAATTTGTACACTTTGATTAACATTTCCCCATCTTCACCCCATCAGCTCCTAGCAACCACCATTTATAAACCATCTGATAAGAGGTTAATATGCAAAATATATAAGGCACTCAACTCAATAGTGAGAAAACAAATAACAATTAAAAATGGTCAAAGAATCTGAATAGATATTTATTAAGAGAATAAATACAAAGGGCCAACAGGTATATGAATAAAAGGCTCAAGTCACTAATCATCAGGGAAATGCAAATTAAAACTATGATGAGATGTCATCTCACACCTATTAGAATGGCTATTATCAGAAAAACATATATATATATATATCACACATACACACACACAGACGCACAATGGTTCATTGCATGAAATTTTATTCATCCTCAAATAATAAGGAGAGCCGATAATCTATGACAATATAGATGAACCTGAGAAACATTATACTAAGTGAAATAAGCCAGGCACAGAAAGACAAATATTGTACAATCTCATTTATATGTAAAATCTAAAAAAGTTGAACTCATGGAATCTGAGACCAGAAGATTGGTTATTTTTTTTTTCACGTTATCACATTTACATTTACATTTACATTGAAGAACACCAATTAACTTACTTTATAGTAGTCTATTTTGTTTTATGAATGTGATGATCTTCTAAATATATCTGAGAATGTACTTAGATTTATTGTTTCAGTTACCTTTTGATTACATTCTTCATGGTTTTCTTAGTATTTATTTTCTTTCTGAATTTAGTATTCTACTTTCATGTGTGTGTTTTCCTCAACTTTGGATTCTACTCATGTTTTAAAATAAGAAAACTCTGTATACCTGCACTGAGTGGCAGAAGGGACTGTGCATTGGGATGTGAGGAGGGTTTATCTTCACAATCTATGTGTTCTCTGTATTTTTATGTCTGGCAAGTGACCTGGAGCACTGCCTTGCTTCTCTAGCATGAACTGCAACATTAGGACTCTCCTCTTTCGCAGCTCCCAGGTCAGAATTTAAGCTTTATTCTTGGGATAAAGCCTGAAGTCACCTTCTTTTTCTGTCTTCTTTCTTCATAGTGTTTTGTTGTTTTTTATGGTTCCCTTTGCCTTGTTTCCAGCCCCAAACTCATAGTAAGTGTAATCAGTGGGTTGAAAAAGTACACCTCTTCACTGCGTAGTGGTGACTATGTCAGAGGGAGAGTAGCCCATATGACTCAGTTGCTCAGAATGATTTGCTTTAATCAGCTGCTTTGACAATTGTCCCAAAACCACATGCAGCTTTGAGTATTTTTTGACCCTTTGTATGGACTACCTCTTCTTTCCTGTTTGTGTTTAAGTTTTCTTTATCCTTATATATGCATCAAGTCATTCTGATTTGTTTTCTATCTTCCAGGAATTTTTCAAAATTTATGAACTGCTGATCATGTCCTTTTTAAAAAATTTTTTACTACTGATACTACTTGTACTGTCAAGTTTATTTTTTCCTACATAATTTTGTGGGGGAAGGAAAATAGATGTAGATGTTGCATCTGAAATCTTTATTTAATCTGATGTATCGCTTCTCACCTATCACACTGGTAAAACTTTCAAAAACATAAGACAGTAGCTCCTGTAGGTGACACTGTGGAGAAGCATGCACTTCATCTTTCCCCACATAAAGAATGCAAATTGTACAACCCTTTTGGTGGGAAACTTGGCAATACCTAATGAAACTACATATGCCCTAACATTTTGATTCAGCAATCTCACTTCTAAAAATCTATCCTGTGTATGTATTTTTATTCCTCCAACACTATAAAAATACATATGCACAAGGTTATTTATTGCAGTGTAGTTTATATATGTAAAATATTGGAAACAACCTAAATGCCTATATATATGGCAGAGTAGCTGAATAAACTATGATACATTCACATAATGAGAACTATGTAGCTATGAGAAAAATCTCCATGAACTGATATGGGATAATTTCATTTGACATACTGTTAAGTGAAAAAGCAAAGCAGAAAAGAAAAAATATCTATAACACGCTGTTTTCATAAAAGAAAGAAGGGGACATAAGAAGATACTGATGTAGCTGCTTATTTGTAAAAACACATTTTTGTTTGATTAATCAGAAACTACAAACAAACAAAAAAATCTGTTTACCTATAGGAATAGGTAGGAAAGAAAGGGAGAAAGAAATGCAGAATGGTCTCAGGGTAGCAGAGGTGAGGAGGGAATATATCTGACTCTTAGATGTATTTGTATGTATCTGACTCTTAGAACTACAGTAATGTTTCACAAACACTTCACATTTCTTAAAACATAAACAAATATGAACAACAAACTAGGATGTACATGGTATAAATAGTCTCCTCATTAAAGAAAAATTAAGTCAGGCTAGGCTTCTTGTCAACAAGGGATAAAAAAAATTGTTAAGCAAATAATTGGTCCTACCAAAATATTCAGTAGCATTGGAGAAGAAAGTAAACACAAGAGTTTTATTATAAGTTTAAAAAGGCCGGGCGCGGTGGCTCAAGCCTGTAATCCCAGCACTTTGGGAGGCCGAGACGGGCGGATCACGAGGTCAGGAGATCGAGACCATCCTGGCGAACACGGTGAAACCCCGTCTCTACTAAAAAATACAAAAAACTAGCCGGGCGAGGTGGCGGGCGCCTGTAGTCCCAGCTACTCGGGAGGCTGAGGCAGGAGAATGGCGTAAACCCGGGAGGCGGAGCTTGCAGTGAGCTGAGATCCGGCCACTGCACTCCAGCCCGGGCGACAGAGCGAGACTTCGTCTCAAAAAAAAATAAAATTAAATTAAAAAAATAAAAATAAAAATGACCCGAGGAGATGTTGATCAAAGGATACAAAATTTCAGTTAGGAAAAACAAGTTCAAGAGATTTTACCATATTATACAACATGGTAACTATAGTTAATAACAGTGTATTATGTATTCTTGAAAATTGCTGAGAGTAGACTTTAAGTGTTCTCACCACAAAAAATATGCAAAATAATGCATATATTAATTAGCTCAATTTAGCCATTCCACAATGTAAACATATTTTAAAACAAGTTGTACACAATTTTTATATGTCCAATAAATAAATGAAAAAATGTTTAAAAGATATGTTTCTAAATACTGCAACCATAAAAAGTGATAATAAAACTTAGTGTCTTTTCTTTTTCTCCCATGAAAAACCATGCAAGTAAACAAATACAAAATAACATGGATTATCTAAAATAAGTAGGAAATATGGGATGGCCATTGATATGGTTTGCCTGTGTCCCCACCTAAATCTCATCTTGAATTGTAGCTCCCATAATTCCCACACGTTGTGGGAGGGACCCAGTGGGAGATAATTGAATCACGGGAATGGTTTCCCCGTTTCCCCTGTATTGTTCTGGTGGTAGTGAGTAAGTCTCAGGAGATCTGATGGCTTTATAAGGGGAAATCCCTTTCTCTTGATTCTCATTCTCTCTCTTGCCTGCTGCCATGTAAGACGTGACTTTTGCCCTCTGCCATGATTGTGAGGCCGCCCCAGCCACGTGGAACTATAAGTCCATTAAACCTCTTTTCTTTATAAATTACCCAGTCTCAGGTATGTCTTTATCAGCAGCATGAAAACAAACTAATACAGCCGTGCAATCGAGACATAAGGTAGAAAGACAGAGTAAATGAAAAGAAGGGAGAAGAAAAAGTGCCATGTTAAAATTCAAAATGAGACTCTAAAGCATAAAGATTTGAGCTGACTCTAAAGAAAATCAAATAAGAGAAATGGATGAGAAACATTTTTAAAATGTGGAGAACAATAAGTGAAAAGATGTAGATCATAAAATAAACATGTAAAAGGAAAGCTAATACAGTGGAAACAAATGAATAATCAGTGTGCTTTATGAAGAAAACGATCCTATGGAACAAATCAATATTTAAAATATAACAAAAATTATGACTGATTACAGACTTCAGTCTACAGATTGAAAGACTCATGATATAAAAGTCAAAACTAACACATACCACCTGAACAGGACAAATTAAGTCACCTGGAGTGACATGGGATTAGAATCTTAAAAGAATTTTCACAAAGCTTCCTTTAATTCAACACTATTGCTGAATCACAGTCAGTTTCTCTTTCTGCAAGATATATCTTTTAACTGGGAAGAGTTTATGTTTTTCAACAATCATTGTGATATGACATGCTACTTCTTTAATTAGAGAGGTCTGTAGCAGAGACACTTCACACTCTCAGTCATTAGGCAAAAGTGATCATTTTTTCCTGAGAATATCTTATTTTCTGTTTCCATTTGAATTATTCCAGATCTATATTAAAGCAATTTTCTTACCAAATTTTGAACTCATTAATTTGGCTGCTTTTAATTTAGACATAAACCAAAGGCAATATGTTTATATGGCTTTTCTGACACTTTTATTGCTCATCTTTAAAGAAAAAAAAAGCTCAGTGAATTTTACGTTTCAAAAATATTTACCCTTTTATTCAAACTATTGCTTTTTAATTTTAAAGCAACAGTGCTAAGAAAAAAATGTAGAATAAGAAATGTTATGGTGTAGACATGGTAATTTATTGAATCTTTATTAAACAAAAATTGACTTATGCCAGGATCATAGGTTTTAACAACTCTACAGTTAGAAACTGAATTAGGTCTTGCATATCATTCCAGTGAATTTTTAGGGAAAAGGTTTTATTTCTTCTCTTTAATCATGTATTTAATTTAGAAAAGCACTACACTCAGATTCAACGTATAATCCTGTAAGACAAGCATGCCTCAGATATGTTACTAATATGAATCAATGAAAGAAAAGTAAGAATTAAAGATCTTAATCGATCACATCAAGGTCCAAGAGTCTTTGCTATAAAGTCAATTGACACTAAACCAAAAATCCAATATTAGATTTCACTTAAAATTTGACTGCCTTAAAATTATGATGAGCTTAACGAGTTAGTAAGTGAAAATGTCAGCAAATCAGTTATGGTAAATTTAACTTTTGTAGAGCCTTACATGGAATAAAGACGGCAATTCTGGACCAAGACATGTTGCCTCAAAAGTGTGTGCTTTCACAGCAACGATCAGATCTTGTGCATTTGTTATTAGCACTTATAGAAATTTCTTTTCAATTGGTCTGCCTAACTCAAGCCTCGTTCCCCTTGTTTCCTATATTCTGAGACTAGCAGTGCTCAAGCAAGAAATATCTGGTAGGTAATGCTTGTTATTGTTGAATTTTTAAGAAATAATTGGCAAAAATAAAAAAAAATTATATCAAAATAATACCCGCACTCACATGTTTATATGTGTCCATCAACAGTGGAATGGATAAAGAAAATGTAGCATATATACACCGTGGAATATTAAGAAGCCATAAAGAAGGAATGAAATCATGTCCTTTGCAGCAACATGGATGCAGCTAGAGGCCATTATCCTAAGTGAATTAATCCAGAAACAATATCAAATACCTCATGTTCTCACTTATAAGAGAGTTAAACAGTAGATACACATGGACATAAAGATGGCAATGATAGACACTGGGGACTCCAAAAGAGGGGAGGTAGAGAAGAGAGGGGAACGAGGTTGAAAAACTACCTCTAGGTGTTACGTTCACTATATGGGTGATGGGCTCAATAGAAACTCAAACCTCAGCATTAGTGAACAAATCTGCACATATATTCCTTGAATCTAAAACAAAATAAAATTTAAAAAATTAAAATATTTGACAAATTCTAGTTATCCTTTAGGAGAAAGGTTGTCTTTCATAGCAAAAACCAAATGCAATGTTGGAGATCAAGGACAGCATCTCAAGACTATGGGCATTTTTTTTTTTTTTAAAGAAGGAAATTTTAATAGCTTTATTATTCTATATATTCTTCTCAGATCAGTTTGATTTAGGCTAACAATGGTCACATCTCACCTGGCACAATGCTGGTAAACAATTCAGTCATAAATAGGAAAGAATGTATAATCTAAATATAGTTAAGCCATGCACGGTGGCTCATGCCTGTAACCCCAACACTTTGGGAGGCCAAAGTGGGCTTGCTTGGACCCAGGAGTTGCTTGAACCCAGGCCTAGACCAGCCTAGGCAACATGGTAAAACCTCATCTCTACCAAAAATACAGACATTAGCCTGGCATGATAACATGTGCCTGTGGTCCTAGCTACTCAGGAGGTTGAGGTGGGAGGATAGTTTGAGCCCTGGAGGTTGAGGCTACAGTGAGCCAAGATCATGCCACTGTACTCCAGACAGTGGAGTGACAGGTAACAGAGAGACCCTGTCTCTAAATAAATAAATAAATAAAGTTATGTTTATCTATAGAGAAAATTTTTTAGAAACAGCAAAATGATATTCTTTATTTTTATTGATTCACAGCAAAACTAACTTGGAAATTTTAAAGTCATAAAAATGTTCTAGACAGCATGCACACACTCTAGAAAACAAAAATTTAATAAATTTGGGAGTGAGACAGCTACAAGTCATTCATAAATTGCAAATTCTTAATTTAGTATTATTTAAATTTTTTAATGAGATGCCAATATTAGAGATAGCTGTTTTAGAGCACTGTAAGATATGAAATTCTCTGCTTAGGACCTAAGGATCATTATGTTAGAAATGCAAGAGACATGGACCGTCATGCTCAACATTTCTCAAAGTTCATTCCATAGTTCTCGGGCATACTCTGAAAAAAAAGTTCAGTGTCTAATGCATTTGTGAAACTCTGCATAATATACATCTCCTATAGAGATTTATACAATAATCAACATATCAAAGGAATGAGAAAGCTTGTAGAAGGCTATTTAACTTTGAAAGAAAATATAGCATGATAGTTCAAAAGATCATGGACACTAGAACTAAACTGGTTGGGCTTAAAGCCCAGTTTTGCTTCTTAGTAGCTTTGTGAGCTTAAGTTAGTTATTTAACCTCTCTGTATCTGTTTGCTTAACTAAGACCAAAAAATGTCTATTTCAAACAATATTCTTGGAATAATTTAAATGAGTCAATATAGAGAAAAAAATATAGTATCTGGCACATCATAATAACCATTATATAACATTTTAGTTGGCATTTCTCAAATATAACTGACCATTTGTGTGTGTACACCTCTTAACAGCCCAAAGAACACATGGCCTTGTCCAAGCTCTTTTTTTTTTTTTTTTTTTTTTTTAGATCGAGTCTTACTATGTTGCCCAGGCTGGAGTGCAATGGTGGGATCTTGGCTCACTGTAACCTCCACCTCCCAGGTTCAAGTGATTCTCCTGCCTCAGTTTCCCGAGTAGCTGGTATTATAGACCTGCACCACCACACCTGGCTAAGTTTTGTATTTTTAGTAGAGACTGGGTTTCACCATGTTGGCCAGGCTGGTTTCGAACTCCTGAGCTCAGGCGATCCGCCCACCTCAACCTCTCAAAGTGCTGGGATTACAGGCATGAGCCATCGCGCCCAGTCAGCTCATTTTAAGAAAAGAAAAACAACCCTCACAAAGACTAAATTGCACTGACAGGGGTTGACAGGGAGAAACTAACAGGTACAACTAGAACTCAGTTCTCCTTCATCCCTATGCAATCCTGGTCCAAAGTGGCATTCCACTTTTTTTATTCTTTCATATATATATATATATATTTAGAGACAGAGTCTTGCTCTGTCATTCTGGAGTGCAGTGGCGCTATCTCGGCTCACTGCAAGCTCTGCCTCCCGGGTTCATGCCATTCTCCCGCCTCAACCTCCCAAGTAGTTGGGACTACAGGCGCCCGCCACCATGCCCAGCTAATTTTGTGTATTTTTTAGTAGAGACGGGGTTTCACCCTGTTAGCTAGGATGGTCTACATCTCCTGACCTTGTGATCTGCCCGCCTCGGCCTCCCAAAGTGCTGGGATTACAGGCGTGAGCCACCGTGCCCGGCCGGCATTCTACTTTTTAACTAGGTGATGTCTAGACTAAAGAATATTTCTGCATATGTATTTTTCTATATTTTATATGCAGTCAGCCATTATGGGTTTCATCTTCCCTTAAATCTTAAAACTCTGCATTTTTACCTGTGGGCAATACCTTAAAGTTTCAGAAAAGGCTCAAAATCTTCCCTGAAATTGTCATGATATATTGATAGGATTATTCAATAATGGAAATAATAAAGATTTTTTTAGAATTTTTTTGTAAAATATTTGCAAAAAAAATCTAGCTTTTTTATCATAAATATATTTGAAGGGAAAAGAAATCTAAAATTTCTTAGTGAAGACATCAAAAAATTGAAAATGCCCTTTAAATCATAGTGGGTTTTTAAAAAAATATTTCCTAAAAGTCTTGCTGCTTTCATTCCTTTCTGATATTGTAACTGCTTCTAGTGTACCTGAGAACCTGGCTTCAAATAAAGCTGTAGCTTTTAAAGGAAACAAAAGAAGTTGTTGCCTTAGCAACGGGAACTACATAAAGTCCCACATAGCACTTCCATCACTAGCAATTCCCTTCCAGTTCTGTATGTGTGCACCTAAATAACATGGAGAGTGGAGCTCTGCCCTTGGACTCTTTCAATGAGAGAATTCATTGAAATTTTCATTGGAATTAGGCAGTTTCATGTGGGAACTTCAGTGGCATGTCTTAGATGCCTATTGTGAATGGGAAAAAAATGCAGATTTGTGTAAATGAATCACATTTGCCCATATGGTTAACTCTAGGTAAACATCTGTTCCTTACATTGTGTTAATAGAAACTGAGTTTGGGGAAGCCTCATACTTTAGGCTGTAAAAGAATGGAATCTGTGAAGCTGGAAAATCCACCATATGTCTTCTACTCCTAAGCATCCTCTTTTGCCTTCTGTTCTCAAACACGTTTACATGGGGCATGTGATAGCAAAATAAATAAATAAATAAATAAATAAATAAAGTAAAAAATCATCTTTAGTAGAAGGAAAATGAAAGACTTCATTGCAATAAAAGGAAGTGGAGCAAGATGGCCTAATAGAAGCTTCCAGTAATTGCCCCCTCTACCGGAACAATGAAGTGAACAACTATCCATGTAAGATGTCACCTTCATAGGAACCAAAAATCAGCTGTGCCATCACAGTGCCAAGTTTTAACATAACAGCAAGGAAAGAGGCACTGAGGAGGGTAGAAAAGACAGTCTTGAATTGCTGATGCCACCCCTCCCGACTCCCTGGCAGTGGCCCTGTGGTGCAGAGAAAATCTGTGTGCTCAGAGGAGAGAGAGCACAGTGATTGTGGGATTTTGCATTGCAGCTCATTACTGCCTGTCATAGCAGAAAGCAACATAAGGGAAAATTCAGTGACACCCAAGGAGGCAGCATTTAGACCAGCCCTAGCCACAGGGCAATCATCCATCCCAGTGGACAGACCTGAGTTCCAGCTAGCCCCACCAGCATAGGTTAAAGTACTCAGGCGGCCTAAAAAAATTGGAAAGGCCATATAGGCTATGAGGACTGCAATTGCTGGCCAAGTCTTGTGCTGTGCTGGGCTCAGAGCCAGTGGACTTGGAGTGCATGCAATCTATTATATTAAGAGATCAGCCTGGGCAGCCAGGGGAATACTTGCATCACTGGTCCCCTAAACTTAGACAGCACAGCTCACAGCTCTAGGAGAGAGTCCTTCCTTCTGCTTGGCAAGAGGAGAGGGGAGAGGAAAGAAGACTTTGTCTTGCAACTTGGATAGCAGCTCGGCCATAGTAGAATAGGGCACCAGGCACAGTCCTCAGGCCCCAGTTTCAGGCTTTAGCTCTCGGACAACATTTCTAGAGACATACTGGACCAGAAGGTAACCTGCTGCCTTAAAGGTAAAGAAGGATCCTGCCTTGAAGGTCTTTCAGGATTCATCACCTGCAGACTCAAGAGCCTCTGAGCCTTGGGTAAACATCAACAGCAGCCAGACAGTACTCACTATAGGCCTTGGTGAGCCCCAGTGCAGTGCTGGCTACAAGTGTGACCCAGCACATTATCTGCTGTGGTGGCCATTGAGACACTTCTTGTGCTTAAGGAAAGGAGAGGGAAGTATAAAGAAGGCTGGGTGAAGTGGCTCACACCTGTAATCCCAGCACTTTGGGAGGCCAAGGCGGGTGGATCACCTGAGGTCAGGAGTTCAAGACCAGTCTGGGCAACATAACAAAACCTTGTCTCTTTTAAAAATACAAAAATTAGCAAGGTGTGGTGGCACACACCTGTGTGTGATCTTAGCTACTCAGGAGACTGAGGCAAGAGAATTGTTTGAACCTGGGAGGCGGAGGTTGCAGTGAGCCAAGATCACACCATTGCACTCCAGCCTGAGTGACAAAGCCTGTCTCAAAGAAAAAAAAAAAAAGTAAAGGAGACTTGTCTTGCAGCTTGAGTACCAGCTTGGCCATAGCACGATAGAGCACCAAGCAGGCTTCTGAGATTCCCAATTCCAGACTTTGGCATTTGAACCACATTTCTGGACCCACCCTGGGCCAGAGGGATGCCCACTGCCCTTACGAGAAAGACCTAGGGCTAGCAACATTCACCATAAGCTGACTGAAGAGCCCTTGGACCTTGAGTGAGCATCGTGGGTGCCAGGCAGTATTTCTTGGGGCCAAGGGGTAGTAGTGGGCATGGCGGGAGATTCCTTCTGTTTGATGAAAGGAAAGGAAAGAATGGAAAGGAGAAAGGAGTTTGTCTTGTGGCTTGGATGCCAGCTCAACTGCAGTAGAATAGAGCACCTAGTAGATTCCTAAGTTTTCTGACTCCAGCCCCTAGCTCCTAGACATCTCAGGACCTTCCCTGGGCCACAGGGGAGCTCACCACTCTAAAGACAAAAACGCAAGCCTGGCTAGATTCGCTACCAGCTAACTAAAGAGCACCTGGGCACTGAGTGAATATCAGCAATAGCTAGAAGGTAGTTGCCACGGGCCTTGGGCAAGACCCAGGGCTGTGCTGGCATCAGGTCTGACCCAGCACAGTCCCACTGGTGATGGTCAAAGAGTGGTTTATGTTACCCCTCTCCTAGCTCCAGGCTACTCGATTGTTTAGAGGAAAGTAAGGGAAGAGAACAAGAGACTCCGCCTGGTAATCCAGGGAATTCTCCTGGATCTTACCCAAGACCACTAAGGAGGTACCTCTATGAGTCTGCAAGAGTTACAGCATTACTAGGCTTGGGGTTATCCTCATGCAGATATGTCTTCAGTGAACAAAAACTTAGATTACAACATTCAATTCCCTGTGAACACTCGGAAAGCCTTCTCAACAAGGACAGGTACAAACAAGCCTAGACTGCGAAGACTACAATAAATACCTACACTTCAATGCCCAGACATGGACAGACTTTCAGAAGACATCAAGATCATTCAGGAAAAACATGACTTCAGGAAATGAACTAAATAAGGCACTAGTGACCAATCCCAGAGTGATAGAGATATTCTACCTTTTAGACAGAGAATTCACAATAGCTGTTTTGAGGAAGCTCATGAAATTCAAGATAACACAAAAAAAATTCAGAATCCTATCCGATAAAGTTAACAAAGAGATTGAAATATTTTTTAAATCAAGCAGAAATTGTGCAACAGAAAAATTCAATTGATGTATTGAAGAATGCATCTGAGTCAACAGCAGAATTGATGAGACAGAAGAAAGAATTTGTGAGCTTGAAGACAGGTTATTTGAAAACAAAAAGTCAGAGAAGACAATAGAAAAAAAAATGAAACATGTTTACAAGATCTAGAAAATAGCCTCAAAAGGACAAATCTAAGAGTTATTGGTTTTAAAGAGAAGGTGGAGATAGGTGAGGTAGAAAGTTTATCCAAAGGGATAATAACAAAATACTTCACTGGCCGGGCATGGTGGCTCACGCCTGTAATCCCAGCACTTTGGGAGACCAAGGCAGGTGGATCATGAGGTCAGCAGTTCAAGACCAGCCTGGCCAAGATGATAAAACCCCATCTCTACTGAAAATACAAAATTTGGCCAGGTGTGGTTGCGGGCGTCTGTAATCCCAGCTACTCAGGAGGCTGAGGCAGGAAAATTGCTTGAACCCGGGTGGCGGAGGTTGCAGTAAATAAACCAAAATTGCACCACTGTACTCCAGCCTGGGTGACAGAGTGAGACTCCATCTCAAAAACAAACAAACAAAAAAATTCACAAACCTAGAAAAATATATAGATATTCAACTGCAAGAAAGGACAGTCTCTTCAATAAATGGTGCTGGGAATACCAAATACCCAAATGCGGAAGGAAAAACTAGAGCCCTATCTCTCTCCATGTACAAAACCCAAATCAAAATGGATTAGAGATTTAAATATTAGACTTCGAACTATGAAACTACTACAAGAAAACATTGTGAAAACTCTCCAGGACATTGGTCTGAGCAACAATTTCTCGAGTAATATCCCACTAGCACAGGCAACCAAAGGAAAAATGGACAAATGGGATCATGGCAAGTTTCAAAGCTTCTGAACAGCAAAGGAAAAATGCAACAATGTAGAGAGAATTCCCACAGAATGGCAGAAAAAAATTTGCAATCTATTCTTGTGACAAGGATCGAATAACCAGAATATGTAAAGGGCTTAAACACCTCAACAGGAAAAACTGTAATAATCTCATTTAAAAAATAGACAAAAGATGTGAATAGACATTTCTCAAAAGAAGATATACAAGCGGCAAACAGGTATATGAAAAGGTGATCAACATCACTGATCAACAGAGAAATGCAAAACAGAACTGCAAGGAGATATCTCACCCCAGTTAAAATGCCTTTATCCAAAAGACAGGCAATTATAAATGCTGACAATGAAGAAAAGGGAACCCTCACAGACTATTGGTGAAAATGTAAATGAGTACAGCCACTGTGAAGAACAACAGTACAGAGGCACCCTGAAAAACTAAAAATAGAACTCTAATATGATCCAGTAATCTCACTGCAAGGTATACACCCAAAAGAAAGGAACTCGGTATGTCAAAGAGATAGCTACACTTCCATGTTTATTGCAACACTATTCACAATAGCCAGGATATGGAGGCAACCTAAGTGTTCATCGGCAAATGAATGGATAAAGAAAATATGGTACATATACACAATAGAGTACTATTCAGCCATAAAAAGAATAGGATCCTATAATTTGGAACAACGTGAATAGAACTGGAGGACATTCTGTTAACTGAAATAAGCCAGGCACAAAAAGACAAACTTGTTCTCATGTTCTCACTCATTTGTGGGAGCTAAAAATTAAAACAATTGAACTCTTGGAGATGGAGAGTAGAATGATGGTTATCAGAAGCTGAGAAAGGTCGTGGTGGAGAGGGGGGAATGGGAATGGTTAATAGGTATAAAAATATAGTTATGTAGAATGAATAAGATATAGTATTTGATAGCACAACTGGGTGATTGCAGTCAACAATAATTTACTGTACATTTAAAAATAGCTAAAAGACTTTGGTAAGCTGAGTCAGGTATATCACTTGAGGTCAGGAGGTCGAGACCAGCCTAGCCAAGGTAGTGAAACCCCGTTTCTACCAAAAATGAAAAAATTAGCCAAGCATGATGGTGTGTACTTGTAGCACCAGCTACTAGGGAGGCTGAGGCATGAGAATCGTTTGATCCTGGGAGGCAGAGGTTGCAGTGAGTGGAGACTGCACCACTGTACTCCAGTCTGGGCAACAGAGCAAGACTCTGTCTCAAAAAAAAAAAAATAGTTAAAAGAGTGTAATTGGAATATTTGTAACACAAAGAAATTATAAATGCCTAAGGTGACAGATATCCATTTATCTTGATGGGATTATTACACATTGTATGGTTGTATCAAAATATCTCATGTGCCTCATAAATGTGTACACCTACTATGTACCCATATTAATCTGTTAAAAAGACAATGTAAATTACTATTCCTTTTATTATTCAAGATCTTGTATTATCATTTAAATTTAGAGATGCTGAAATATTCAAATTCAGCCTAGGTGCCTGTCCCTCCCTAGTCAATCGTATCTCCATGCCTAGAGTCAATCTATTCACTTACTCATTCATTTGTGAAAGTAAAATGGACTGTGTGTGTTTGTGTTGTGTTTGCTACATTAGAGCTTCAGAGTAATACAACACATGACCACTGCCTTTGAAGAGCTTACAATCTTGCCAGAAGATGAGATAAGCCGTAAACATGAAGTACATTAAAAATTCAAGGGTAATATTACTCTTACAGTTAGTCATCTATGAATGCTTTTAGTTTTAAATGCCAATAATCTGGAGAATCACACTGTCTTTACTCTTCCACGTCAATGTCATCCTTTTCATTCATCCTCATAAACTACGTTCTAATCAATTCCTTCTTTTGTCTTCTTTTTCTTACCACCTCCGGGCTCTTCCCCTTTATTTTTATTAAGTCAACAAATGCATGTGTCTCTGCTACATGCCACACACTATACTAGATTCTAGGGATTAAAAAATTATATGATTACACTAATATTTATCAATACTTTAAAGAACAATCTTTTAAAAATCAAATATGATCATAGAAACTCTTTGCCTGAAACTTCTTACTCAGTCAGCCTTTGCTTAGTATATTAGTTTCCTAAATTGTTGTAACAAATTACCACAATTTTCATTTTCTTCTGCCTCCTCCATTGCCTATAAGGTTAGATCACTTCCCATCACTGCGTCTCCTGCATTTTATTTTAGCCCTACTGGATTTCTGGGAAGTAAGTCATTTTTTCTTTTACGTCTATGTTTTGGACATTCTATTCCTTCCAACTAAAATGGTCAATCTCACTTGTCAAACTATTAATCTCTTACTCTTCATTCATCTTCATAACAAACCATAACCACCTCTTCTAGTCCCTAAAACATCTCCTTAATCAAACTGAGGAACTCCTTTTTTTCATATATTCAGGTTTGCTAGGCGTGTTCCTACATTGTAGCCATTTTCATCAAGTATTGAAATCATTTACAACTTTATCTCACTTTAAAACTATGAGCTCTCTAAGCACCGTGAATACAATTTTAGTATTTAAGCAGATGCTTAACAAATATGGATGCCTGAGTGAAAGGTTGAAAGAAAATTTGATCAGAATACAATATATGCATAGAACTCTGACCTCTAGAGAAGAAGGATATGATCTGTCACAAAGCCGTTAATGCATTTTGGTGGTTGTATCATAATATTCTTTTGAAAGTTTTAGTAAAAGCCTTTCTTATGTACAAATGAGTAATAAATAAAGTCCCCTACCTGAGTATGATTGAAAATGAGATTCCATTGCTACAGATTAAACTTGGTTTATGAGGCACGGAGAAAAGATATTTTTACTCTTTTAATGGAATCAGAGAGTCTTTTTCTTAAATTGAAAGCTGTTTTATAAAATCATCTGTTAGCATTAATTAAATTCAGAGATAATTAATATATGATATTCACACAGCACAGTTCATAGTAGAATTGATCTAGTTTTAATGGAAATTATAAAGTTTTGCTACACTGCAGTCTAAGACTTGATTTGAAAAGAAATACTATGTAATTTATAAGAATTCTAGTAAGAGAGAAAAAAATTCTCACTATGAATTATATTAGTCACTTTTATTTCAGAATGTGAGAGATGATGCTATGGCTGGAGAATACAGATAGAAACAGGCAGGAAATATGAGTTAGGGTAGAATTTGAATGTGTAAAACCAGCAGACTTTAAAGATAGTGCTCAAACACTTTTAGCCTTTGTCATAGAATCACTGATGAAATCTAGCCCCAAAGGTTGAAAAGCCCTTTACTCCTCCCCACCTGCCAAAACTTTTGTCATACGTCACAAAAGAAGAGAGTCCCACATTTCTTCTAAAATAAGGGAACAGATCTCACTAGACCAAGAGAAGGGTCTCACTTCTCCTTCCTCTCTGCTAACTTTCCCCTCTGGCAGTGCTCAGTCAGGCCTTGTTTCGTGTATTAGTTTTCTAGAGTGCTGTAACAAATTACCATAAACTGGATGGACTAAGGCAACATCGATTTATTCTGTTTTTATTGTGGAAGCCAGAAGTCCAAAATTAAAGCAGGGCTGTGCTTCCTCCTAAGACTCTAGAGATGAATCTCTTCCTTTCCTCTTCCAGCTGCTGGAGGCGCCAGGTGTTGCTTGGCTCTTGGCTGCACCACTCCCATCTCTGCCTGTCTTCATGTTACCTCCTCCTTTTCCCTCTCAAAATTCCATCTGCTTCTCTCTTTGAAGGATACATGTGGTTACATTTAGGGCTCACTCAGATAATTCAGGATAAATTCCAGAAGGAGCTCAAGATCCTTAACTTCATCTCATCTTTAGACATATAAGATAATTTTCACTATTTTGCCCTATAAGGTAATAGTTGCATATTCTGAGGATTAAGACTTAAATATATTTTTGTTGGGGGAGGGCACCGTTTGACCCACTAGACTGGTATTGATTGCTAGAGTGAAAGAAGTTGTGTTGATGATGGTTGTTTCCTTTGGAGCACATTGCATGTTCGCTTTGGGGCATTGGCCTCTAACCCCATACGGTGATGAGAATTTCATGGCTTATGGACCATCATGCTAGACAAAAGGCATAACAGCTTCCTTTGGCCACTGGCTTCTTGGAAGTCTGAATGGACCCTGAATACTGCAATAGGCAATATATTAATTAAAGCTGCCTAGAATAACCTTTCATGTTGGGTGCCCCTTCTTTGCTCCTATATCCCCATGAAATCTGTGATGATCTCTTCATTTGATGGATATTAAGTATCTATGTTTCCATTGCAAACTTCTGTGGAGTAAAAATTATACCTTCTTTATATTTATTTAATTAGCATCTCACCTCTCACCTACTGCATTAATTGTTTTTTAGCGAGTATGTGTTGAACTAAGCTGAATTACATCTAAGTTAGGGTTAGTAAGGCATCTAGAGTCTTGAGAAAAGTATGGCCAGTGTGAGGACGGCATTAGAAAATCTCTCGCCCTTTTACTCCTCAAGATAAAAGTGTCTTTCTTCTAGGATGTACATGGCATTAGAGATGATCTTGTCTTTTTCTGTTGCTCTATTTATTGGTTTTTCTCCTTTCGGGCTGAGATTTATTGATTGCCAGCCATTCTCAAATCACACGTGATGTTGATTTCTCTTTCTTAGCAAACACACACTCATAGGAATTATTGAGGAATTTATTGATTTTGTGGTTGTAAATATCCTGGGCTGTTTTCCTTAAATTATATGGAAGAGTTTCCCTCTTGATGCTTGTATTGAGAAGTGATGTAAAGAGGAAACTAGAGCTATAGTCAGTGCTCCCACTCTATGCATTTCCATATATAATGGATAGCATTATTTCCATTGACATTTTCTGCCCCTTTACTTTTTGCCAGTGAATTACCTCATTGTATTATTAGGCCCAATCATTTAATGTGATAGATTCAAAGAGAATAAAACAATTAAACAAAATAGCAGGAATTTGAAGTAATTATTGTTGAAAATCAGTATTTACAGACCCCAATACCTTGAAAACATATAATTATCATTCAGAATAATTTTACAATGTACCTGATTTGTGTTTTAGAGAAGATAAAATGTTTCCTTTAGATATGGGTTCCAAAAAAAATCATATATATTTATTTCTAGTTCAGTACATTAGGAGAACTGTCTTGTCACAAGACTTGTCTTAGAAAGAGTGACCCTGTCCCCACCAGAAACACTGTCAATTCAGAGACTAATAGAACACTTAAAGCCATTTGTCTCCCCACCATCTCATTTTTATTTCTATACAAAGCTGCAGTCATTTTAACAAGTTGAGAGGAGAGGATTAGAACAATTCTATTAGGTAATGAGAGCCAGTTCCATAAAGCTTTTCTCATCAGTCAATCTCTTTAATTTAAGGTTGCATTGTATGGCATTAAAGGAACCTCCTTCATGCTTATCCTCACCTACCTAGTGAGAAAAGCCTTACATGGAACAATAAGGATGGAAATGGGAAAAGGAAGACAAAGGTAAAAACTGGGTGGCTAAGGGTTAGGGTGCTAAGAGACTGTAGATGGGAATCCAAAGCTTAATTTCTATGACAAAAGCAGAACTATGGATTTACACAGGTCAACAAAACAGGAAATGCCTGTTCCAAAAAGGACAAAAGTGGGATAAATGAAATATGCAGGCAGGTTCGGGGTTAAAGCCAACAGCAACTAACAAGGAACTAATATGGAAGCAGGACTGGAAAGCAATAATTGCGTCTAGTGAGCAGCCTTGGTTTCTCCTGATCAGAAAGCCCGCGTGTATTTGGGAACATTTTCTGTACTCATGTGTATTGCTGCACATGACTCCAAATCCCAAGCCAGATTTTAGCAGTTCACAGAACTTTGTAACAAGTATGGTACCACTAATAAAGCAATGAGGCTTAAAGACCCCATGGCTATTTCTTTAACTTCTATCTCATTTGACACTTCTTCCATTCTCATACCAGAAATTTCATTGTTGCAAATCACTTGCTTCCAGACAAACACAAATTACTCTCTTAATCTTCCTGTGATAAGGGAGCTTGTCTAATTTAACCATTTCTTCTTTGAGCTTAACCTTTCACTGTCTTCAAGCAAACCAAAGGCTTTCCTGACTTTGCTCTTCAAATAAATCACTCTGAGAAGTTGACAAAGGAAAGTTATTTGGGCTTGTTGTTGGAAATGCTTTCATTCCTCTTATATGGTAATTTTCAACCATGCTTTTATTATGCTGACCTTTGCTAAAGAAACTGTCAGCAATTTAGCTAAATCTTTTAACCGTGGTGAATCTAGAATAGACCGTTTCTTCTGAAGAGTTGCTGCTTTTGGAGGCCTGGGACTATTCCAGATACTTCTGATTATCCTAAAGGTGCATGGCCCAAGGAATCAGATTGAAATTATAATCAAGTCTTACATGGTACTCAGGGTTTTTTTAATCATTTAAAAACAGGACTTTAGCAAATACATAAATGGTTTTCTATGACACTAGAGTGAAATTTGCATATAATCAACCCAATAAATTCTTATACATTACGACTTTTTTACTAAGTATTTGACAGTTTGTCCACTAGTTAATAGTTGGACACTCTAGTTAATATTGTGAGAGCCAAGACGGTGACAGATCATGATACATTTTAAGGTGCTGAAGTAAGGAAGGAAAAAAGTGTTTTGTCTCAAAAAAATTACTCTGAAGACAGATTAATTACGTAACAGGAAGTTGGAGTTGGCTCTAATTTCTACCCATGGTTTTTGAATCCGTTTTACAAAATTTTACATGTTCACGTTTTCTACCCTATAACTTTTTTATTCTATCTGATTTTGATGAGAATGGGAAGATGAAATGCTAAAATCTGAAAAGGAAATATATTACTTTTTCGTATTGTACCTGAATCCAAGAATCTGAAAACTCCTGGATACCCATGAAATACTTGCATTGACCTTGCAGTTAGACTAAAAAATATCTATCAGTGGGCAAATATGTTTCCATAATATCACCCATTTCAAAACCAAATTAAGAATGATACAGGTAATATTGCTAGCCAAGAAATATTGAAAGTCATTACTGAAGTTTGGATTCATCCTTCTTGATTCCTGCTATTTACCAAACATGAGTATTTTCTATATGCCTTTTCATCAACCGTTCTCATAATTCACTAGACTCACCTTGTTTCTTCCTTATCATTACCCCGGGGAAAAAAAAAAAGCAGCTTTATATTTTTGCATGAAGGCTAATATCCTTAAATGCTAATCAACAGAACTTGAGTTATTATAATATAAAGTACTACACCAATTGTATCTCAGTATATCAAACAGACTTATTTGCCTTGACACATTGTATTTTGCTAATGAAGAAGATGGTCAAATGCAGTTCTTCTTGGTCATAACATATTACTTATTCCATTGAATAATGTAATGAAATAGCTCCTTTTAATCTGAAAAATATTGTAAATGGTTCCATAGCAGACATTTTAACAATTTAGCTTTTACGTTTCATTAGCAGTTAAAATAAATGAAAGTAAAATATTTATTTACAGAAAACAAATCAACTTTAAGTCTAAAATATATTAGAATTAATGTGGGAAATATGTTTACCTTTGTAAATTAAATTCTTTGCATTTTCAGTCATCTAACCTATTAACACAGCTCTCCTAGTCACACAGAGAACTCATAGCAGGACTCAGTCATGAGGAAATCTCAAAAACTTTGCAAATACATAAAATGTAATTTCTATATTAGCATAAACAGTCCATGTATACAGGGATATGGTTTGTGTTCAACTGTTATGTTAGGCTGTACTTGCATTGCTATAAAGAAATACCCGAGACTGTCTAAGTTATAAAGAAATGATATGTAATTGACTCACAGTTCTTCAGCCTTTACAGGAAGCATGGTGCTCGCATTAGCTGGGCTTCTAGGAGGCCTCAGGAAGCTTATAATCCTGATTGAAGTCAAAGGTGCTGCAGGTATGTTACATGACAAAAACAAGCAAGAGAGAGGGAGGGAGGTGCCACACATTTTTAAACTACCAGATCTTGTATGAGCTCATAGCGAGAGCTCACTTATCACCAAGAAGATTCACTTATTACTAAGTCATTCGTGAAGAAACCACTCCCATGATTCAAACACCTCCCACCAGGTCCCACCTCCATCCCTGGGGATTACATTTCAACCTGAATTTTTCTGCAAGGACAAATACCAAAACTATATCAACTGTTGACAGTTTTCTTTGCTCAGTAATGTCAAATGTCACTCCTAACTGAGCCTTCACAGTTATACATCCCTGTTTGCAATAGACTTACTCAGAAAATTTTGAAAATGAATCTTTACATTCTTCAAAAAACACAACCAACTTGGCAAAAAAAGATATTATAGGACATTAATTTATGAAATATCCTCTTTTTTTCCTATTTGTTCTGAGTTTTACCTTTGTTATTGGCAAGAAAGGCAGGTATTTAGATGGCACAAATCCAAATCTGTTATTTTCATTAGATAGACATGTACCAAAAGAAATGAGTCTGGCAGGATTCCTATTCCTTCTATATGCACTTTCCAAAAATATAGCAATCTACATGTAGCCCATAAGTAGATTTCTACACCATCTTTGTTGATTAAAGCACGTTACTAATGAGTTCATATTACTGATTGTGATGTGACAGTTTCCTTCACTTTACTTCATAATGTCAAATTGCACATCTAGCTTAACATTCACGGCTATTCATACCTGGTAACTTTCAAAATGTTGGGTTCCTCAGTAAAAATGCATTAATATGTGTTTGTAGGGCTAAAAAATGAAGCAAGAAAAGGAAAGCCCTTAAAAACATCAATTTTTTTTTTTTTTTTTAGACAGAGTCTCATTCTGTCACCTAGGATGGAGTGCAGTGGTGCCATCTCGGCTCACTGCAAGCTCTGCTTCCCAGGTTCATGCCATTCTCCTGCCTCAGCCTCCCAAGTAGCTGGAACTACAGGGGCCCGCCACCACACCCGGCTAATTTTTTTGTATTTATAGTAGAGACGGGGTTTCACCATGTTAGCCAGGATGGTCTCAATCTCCTGACCTTGTGATCCGCCCACCTCGGCCTCCCAAAGTGCTGGGATTACAGGCGTGAGCCACCATGCCTTGCTGACATCAATGGTATTTAATATTTATCTCAAATTACAAAAAATTGAAATAATTCAATAACTTAAAAATGATGATTTGATTATTACATTTGTAAGCAAAATATATGATGCTCATGTAAACAAAGTGAAGAATTGGGATAGATGGCCTGATAATGCAACAGAAAGAGCAGACCTAAAATATGCACAAGTACTACTTACTTTGATCCATTTGCTAAGCTTTGCAGTTGAAAACAAAACCTTTACATACCCACATCCCTTACTGTCACCAGGTATATTCCAATATGTTCTCTCTCTCCTAAACTCAATACTGAGTTCCTTTTATCATTTATGGTGCACTAAGTGTCCAAACTCAGGTCTTCCCACCCAAAGAAAAGCACCCTATACCAGCGGCTTTCAAATTTCAGCTTACATCTGAATCACTTCGCTAAAACACAAACATCTGCCATCACTTTAGAGTTTCTGGATCAATAATTTGCATTTTTAACATGTTTCCAGCAATGCTGATGCTGCCGGTCTAAGGACCACACTTTGAGAACCACTGCCTTATACTTAACTATCCTGAGTTTAAGGAAGTAGGCCTTATCTCGAATATTCTCATCAAATTACCCTGTAAGATTATTGTTTCTTATTAGATGCTGAAGTGTGGGGATGGTGGAGGTTCATCAAATAAGGATAAGACATAAAAATGAACAAAGTTACTTTCTTCTTTCTTTCTCATTCTTTTTGTGTGTGTGTGTCCACCCTCCTCTCCACCTCCAAGACAGCTAATTCTAGCCTATTAAGGATTTGTAATCTAAAAGAAAATTCACACTACAATGTAAATGGCTGACTTGGAGCTGTATGAAGTGCATTAAGCACATTCGCTTATTAAAGAGCAGCTCGTTAAATTAAATGGATTGATTCTTCAATCATAAGTTTCAGCCAGCTAGAGTATTAAGAGCAAGAAGTCTTTCTGAAATCCAACTGATCTCTTTATCCTGTCAATTTTGTGCGGAGAAGCTCTTTTTTGGGTGGGAGGGGAAAATACAAACACTTTCCACTTACTGTTGATACAGATAACCCAGTAAGAACCGATTTTCAGCAATGCTTCTACGTGACAATAGAAGGTAAAACATTAGGCCTCGCTTCTTAGCTCATCCGTTGGTATGAGGCTGAAGTGAAGGTGATCCCCACTTCAACATCCCTTTGGGCCTGTCTTCTCCCTCTAGAAATCTGAATTACTTTTTCTTCTCTAGTGAGTGAAGAGCTTCAGAAAAGGAAAGTCAACTAAAGATTTAAAAGAATAAAAGAATGCATGTAAAAACTGTACTAAAGTAAATAAGAAAATAGATAAAAATAAATGACAGATAGATAGACAAGAAATATCTTTTTTTGTTTTTGTCTTTATCTGGTTGGATAGTGTCAAGAATTAAAAGCAAAAGAGAAAGCATTGCCAAAATTTCCTGCTAAAAACTAAAAACAAAAAGTAACTTTGAATCTTCCAAAAATGTTTAAAGGACTAGAAAATTAGTAAGATAAACTTTGTGAATTTTTCTAGAAATTAGCTGATATAAATATATTTGCCTCATTTTTTTTAACATTAAATAAATTGTAAAATACAATTAAGTTGAATTCTTCTTTACTCTCTTTTCCAGTCCCTTCTCTTTCTCTAGATGTAATCACTATCATGAATTTACTATGTATCCTACTTATACCTTTACTCCATTTATATGCATCCATAGAAATATATAACATTCATTAGTTAATGCTTCATAGTTTTAAAAATATTATTCATTCTTTTTTAATATTTCTTTTCCTCACACACAAAATGAATTTCATATAAAATAAAAGAATACTATATCTTTCCCGACTTCCCCTTCTTTGACAATTTTCTAATTCAAGCCACCGTTACGTATGCATTTTTCTGATAGAGTGAACTCTCTTTAAGCATCTCCAATTTTCGTAGATCATGTAGAACTTACATACAAATTAACATTCTTGCTCCTCATTTTTATTCATTATACTTTTCTATTAACAGGTTTATTTGGAAAAAAAAAAAAAAAAAAGCTGAGATACATCAAGAGCAACCAGGCTATATTGAAGGGGCCTTCTCTTCTTTTTTTTTTTTTTTTTTTTTTTTATTTATTTTTTTTTGAGACAGAGTCTCGCTCTGTGGCCCAGGCTGGAGTGCAGTGGCACAATCTCGGCTCACTGCAAGCTCCGCCTCCCGGGTTCACACCATTCTCCTGCCTCAGCCTCCTGAGTAGCTGGGACTACAGGCACCCGCCACCGCGCCCAGCTAATTTTTTGTATTTTTAGTAGAAACGGGGTTTCACCATGGTCTCGATCTCCTGACCTTGTGATCCGCCCGCCTCGGCCTCCCAAAGTGCTGGGATTACAGGCGTGAGCCACCGCGCCCGGCTCTTCTTTCTTTCTCGTTATTTAAGTAGTGTTAAATATATTAGCAAATGACATCCTATGGAAAATTTCTACCAGTTGACAAACAGAAAAGTCCCAGTCCCTCCCCACTTACATTCAAAACTGTTGACTGCACCCAAGATGCACCTAAGATGAAATAATGTCAGTTGTTTAAAGACATGATTATAAAAAAATGTGCACCTCAGTTATGTGTGCGATTTATTTTCATCTCCAAACAGTTATCCTTGACTTGTAATGCAGAATTAAGATCAGACTGAATTCAAATAAAAGATCATGCAAACAAGATGCTCAGTCTAAGCATTTTCACTTTATATAGCAAAGTCTGTTATGGACCCAAAAATATGAATTTGTGATTTCAAGCCTACCAAATAGATTTATAATGTAAGAAATATATGTTATAAAAATTGGAGGCACACATTTTCTTCCCAAATTTGCTAAAATCATAGAGTTAGCACTAGTTTTCCTTTTTTCTGTAGAACACATTCCTAGGGAAAGATACACTCTTTAGGTAGATATGAAATTTAAGTAACTTGAGCCAAATTTACTTCCCATGTATTTAAGTTCACAAAAAGCTGTATGAAAAAGAGTAGGTGAATACTACCCCTGTCCATTTTGATTTGATTGATTTGATTTTGGAATGTTACATCATTATTTCCATTTAAAAAGTTTTGCTCATATGGAAAGAAATCTGAAATGGAAGATTTAAGGACTAATTTCCATTCCTAGATCTCCCACTGATGATCACTGTGATAATAAAAATATAATTATCACTTTAAAAATGTTAATATTGTTAACATCATAATAATTATTTCATTTTATTTTACTACAATGTATGTCTTGTGTGATATATCCTGTGTAGGTAATATTTTTCTACATGGTATCTAGGATAAGACACAATGAGCCTGAACTTCAGTATTTTTATCTGCTGAAAGATCTTAGACTTAATAGACCGGGTGCTTTCAGATCCCTTCTGGCACTACCAATCTTTGAATCTAATCCACAACTCCATCCGTCTCTGATATCCATTTGATGGAATAAAATTCAGTAATCTAAACTGAAATAATAGAAGACTGATGAATTTTGAATAATAATAGTCCCCATGGATTAAAAGCCCATTGTGCTCCTTGCAATATTTTATCTAATCCTAATGACAACTTCGCAAAGCAGTGGCGATTACATTTATTTTATCAATTTTTTTTAAAAGGAAGCTCAAGTTGTTTGCTAATTTCCCCGTATCATTCAAGGGAATAATCAGTGTTGGTGTATTGCCACATCTTCCACCTCTCCTGCCCTTTTGTTCCAGTGTACAGTCAGCCCTTCATATCTGCAGATTCCACCAACCGCAATGAAAATATTAAAAATTCAAATAATACACATTTTTAAATACAGTATAACAACTTTACATATCATTTACATTATATTAAATATTATAAGTAATATAAAGATGATTTAAAGTATACAGGACGATGTACATAAGTTATATGTGAACACCACACAATTTTATAGGAGGATCTTGACCACTCTCAGATTTTGGTACCTGCAGGTTTCTGGAATCAATTCCCTGTTGATACAAGGAAGGACTGCATTGCTACCTTTCATACCCAGTCCCCATATTTATACAATATTCTTTCTTTGTTCATAATTTTTTAATTCTCTTTTTCACAACATTTATCAAGTTCCCAACACTATTCCTTAGATGTGAAAAGTAGTTGTTTCTAAATTCTCATCAGAAATGTAGTTTGTATCTGGATCTAGTCGAGTTAACAGCACTAGTCAGGAAAGTGAACATGGTTGGGTAATTTTCATTAGACCTCAGCTACTCTCCAGGTATACAGCAGATAGAAACTCTCAATAATAAAGGTTTACAAATACTGAAGAGATAATATATTCCATAAGAAAAGGCTTAAATCTTATTGAGATGGATGAAAAAAAGACCTCATAATTTCATGCTACAAGAAGAGGAAGCTTTAAAAAGTGAGTGATTTTAATATATTGTTTAATATGGTAATAACATACTTGTATAGTAATTTACAGCTCATAGAAAGATTGAAACTATAGATAACATTTTAATCTCTTAATGGTTGGAAAACAAAACCAGTGTTAATGGGAAATAATAACTGAAGTCACATTTAAACTATTACAGGAAGGTGTTTCTATCAGGTTCTTTTTAGCTTTCAGTACGTTTTACAGAGAAAATTATTAAGCTTATTTTTTTCAAATATCAACAAATTATGCTGTTTTCTTATTTGATTGTCTTACATTTTCTTTATCGCCAGTTTGATGTTACACATCAAAGAAAGATGATATGTAGGAAGAACCTAATTTATAGATCATTGCATTTGTACTCTTCTGGGCATTTTGACCACTGTAATTATTGTAACTAACAGAAATGCAATACATATGATCACTACTCCAATTTATTATTGAGCATGTGATGAGTCAGTAGTATTTCACTAGGCAGGATGTAACTGGTTAAGGGAAGACAGCACACTGATCCTTCCATGTAAAGTGAGTTTGAGGCTACTCTTTATTGAAAAGGTCATACATTAAAGAAAAGGCAAAGAGAGTCTAAGTGCACAAAGTAGGCACCCATTTAAGATGCCTTCCTTAAGATTATAATAATATGTTAGGATTGGTGGAAAAGTAATTGTGGTCTCACTATTACTTTTAGAGGCAGAAACCACAATTATTTTTGCACCAACCTAATACTAATTTATGTACTAAAAATGCACACAAATGTTTATAATATCTGGGAACCATTAACCACCCTGCTGAGAAACAACATGTATGAAGAAACTTCGCTTTTTATTGAAGGATTTTCTGCTTAGAACTATGATCATGAGCATGCCAGAGAACAAAAGCCAACTCTAAACGCCGTAGAACAAAAAGAATTAAAAAAAAAAACCAAACCAAAGAAATTATACATCTTCTGAATTTATCAACTCTGAAACCATCTACCTCTGTACTTCTTGATATGGTAGATAGTAAGCTAATCATCATTTCAGTCATTTTTAGTCAGTCTTTCTGAAGCAGAAGAAAAGTGTCCCTATCGATGCAGTATATCTCAGGAAAATAATCACAATTTATTTTACAGCAAACTTGAGTTTGTCTAAATTGAGCACTTTGCCTGCTATATTTACTTTGTTCTATCTATTTCAGATACGTGTATTGCTAGAAGCTATTATGTTTTACTTTCTTTAAAATTGTACAACACAAAATGCCTTGCTGTGATGACATCTAATGCTCAAGAATGACTTTTCTGTCTGTTCTTCTCTCACCCTTGCCTCCAATTCCTGCAATGACAGAAGCAGATGTGACTTTTAGGAGGAAGGGGACAAAGTTAGGCTGAGGACTACCTCAAAATATTTTCCAAAAGTACCACCACTACTATATTATTATTATCATTATTATTAGAAGAAGGAGGAGAATAACAGAAAAGCAGGAGGAAAAGAAAGAGAAAAGGAGGAAAAGGAAGCAGATGCATTCTTTATTATCTAATGTTTATATTATGTGCCCATTATTAAATATTCTATCAGGACTGCATTGTCTGGAGTTTTCCATTCAAACGATTCCACTGTCCACGTTACTAAGCTGTATAAGAAGGAGGCAGAAGATTTGATCCCTGCATTCTGGAAACTTACAAACATTTCCCTTCAATATAGCAAATAATAGTTTCCTTCTAACAGCCCATACAATGTATATTTGTAAAGTAATCGGGCCATCCATCACCTGAACTAAGTGAAATTATACATTTTTAAAATCTTAGTTTACAGATACAGTCAGAATGCTAATTAAAGTTTCTTATTTGTGGGAAAATATTTCAAAAGATCCAAACAGCAGCAAATCAGTTAAATTAATACTTTATATTTCTTCATTTAATATTTAGCACTGAAACTTCAATAAGTAAGATTAGTTTCATTATTATGTTTTCTGCTGTAGTGGACTAATTTACATGACCGTGACAAATATATATCTGAATATCATTTGTAAATCTGTTATTAATTATTCTTTGAAACAGTATAAATTCATCTGAATATGTAAGAAATAAAGTGGGAGAAATATGATTGTGATAAAATGTTCTCAACATGGGAAAATATGTTGCCTTTTTATAATAAACAATACAATAATAAGAGTAAAATAAAAACTCATAAATTATTTTATCTGATTTAAACACTGATATGACTCTATTAGATTACATATGCTCCCCAACTTACGATGGGGTTACATCTCAATAAACTTTGTTAATCAAAAAGATCATAAGTCAAAAATGCATTTAATACACCTATCATTAGCCTGCCAAAGATTAAAATTCAGATTTTAAACTATGTTTTCTACCGAGTCCTTACCACTTTTGCTCCAAAGTAAAAAAATCATAAGCTGAACCACTGTAAAGTGTGGACTATCTGTATTTGGTTAGAAAACATTTCAAGCTCTTCAAAGTCAGGGAACATGGCATCTTTAACTCTTAATCCCTCACCTTGCTTAACCCAGTGGCTTGCAATGTAAAGTAATATGTAAGTTATTATGAGTTTACTTGAATCTATAATTAAGTATTTATGAAATTACTTAGTCTGATAACAATTTAGGTTACTAATTACTCCATAAGAATCTGAGGCAAGACTGTAGTAGCAAATGACATATCAATTAAATTGCAAGTGCAACTCAGACATATTTAAAATCAAATATATATAATTTATTACATTTTTCAAATCTCTGCTTTTTAAGAACACTTGCTTTGCTGAAAATATCTGGATCATAAACAGTAGATTATGCTGTTTCCTTGGTCCAGAATCTTCTTTCAAACCTCTGGTTAAATGTCATTTCCTTAGGAAATCTTCTGTGATCTCTAACTAGATTAGATTAAATCTTATCAGTGTCATATACTTACTCTGAATAAACACAAATGTCCATTGTACTTGAGTCACTATTTATGTAATATGCTTTCTTCAGTAGAATGTAAGCATTCTGGAGCAAAGACCACAATTTTCTTGTTTATTGATCTATCCTCAGTGACTGTATTAGTCTGTTCTCACACTGCTAATAAACACATACCCAAGACTGGGTCACTTATACAGGAAAGAAGTTTGATTGACTCACAGTCCCACATGGCTGGGGAGGCTTCACAATCATGGCCAAAGGCAAAGGAAAAGCAAAGTCACATCTTACGTGGCAGCAGGCAAGAGACGGCAGCATGTTCAGGGGAACTGTCCTTTATAAAACCATCAGCGCTCATGAGACTTAGTCACTATTATGAGAACAACATGGGAAAGACCTACCCTATGACTTAATTACCTCCTACCAGGTCCCTCCCATGACACATGGGAATTATGGGAGTTATAATTCAAAATGTGATTTGAGTGGGGACACAGTCAAACCATATCATTTCTCACCTGGTCCCTCCCAAATTTCATATTCTCATATTTTAGAACCAATCATACCTTCCCACCAGTCCCCCAAAGTCTTAACTCATTTCAGCATTAACTAAAAAGTTCACAGTCCAAAGTTTCATTTGAGACAAGGCGATTCCCTTCCATTTATGAGTCTGTAAAATAAAAAACAAGTGAGTTACTTCCTAGATACAATGGGGTACAAGCATCAGGTAAATACACCCATTCTAAATGGGAGAAATTGGCCAAAAAGAAGTGGCTGCAGGCCCCATGCAAGTCCAAAATCCAGGAAGGCAGTCAAATCTTAAAGCTCCAACAAGACATCCTTTGACTCCATGTCTCACATCCAAGTCAAGCTGATGCAAGAGGTGGGTTCCCATGGTCTTGGGCAGCTCTGCCCCTGTGGCTTTGCAGAGTACAGCCCACCTCCTGGCTGCTTTCACAGGATGGTGTTGAGTGCTTGTGGCTTTTCTAGGTGCACAGTGCAAGCTCTCAGTGGATCTACCATTCTGAGGTCTGGAGGATAGTGGCCTTCCTCTCAAAGCTCCACTAGGCAACACCCCATTTGGGACTCTATGTGGAAACTTCCACCCCAAAATTTTCTTCTGCACTGCCCTAGCAGAGGTTCTTCATGAGGGCTCCACCCCGAAGCACATTTCTGCCTGAACATCTAGACATTTCCATACATCCTCTGAAATCTAGATGGACGTTCACAAATCTCAATCTTTAACTTCTGTGTAGCTGCAAACCCAATACCACATGTAAGCCTCCAAGGCTTGGGGCTTGTACCCTCTGAAACAATGACATGAGCTCTAAGTCGTCCCCTTTGAGCCACAGCTGGGAGGCAGGGCACCAAGTGCTGAGACTGCACAAAGCAGCAAGGTCCTGGGTCTGGCCCATGAAATCAATTTTTCCTCCTAGGCTTCTGGGACTATGATGGGAGGGGCTGCCGTGAAGACCTCCAATATGCCCTGAAGACATTTCTCTCATTGTCTTGGTGATTAACATTTGGCTTCTAATTACTTGTGCAAATTCCTAGAGCAGGCTTGAATTTCTCCTCAGAAAATGGGTTTTTCTTTTCTATCGTATCATCAGGCTGCAAATTTTCCAAACTTTAACCTCTGCTTCCCTTTTAAACATAAGTTTCAATTCCAAGCTATATCTTTGTAAATACATAAAACAATGCTTTTAACAGTACCCAAGTCACCTCTTGAATGCTTTGTTGCTTAGAAATTTTTTTGCCAGGTGCCTTATATCATCTCTCTCAAGTTTAAAGTTCCAGAGATCTCAAGGGCCAGGGCAAAATGCCACCAGTCTCTTTCCTAAAATATAGCCAGGGTCACCTGGGCTCCAGTTCCCAACAAGTTCCCCAACTCCATCTGAGACCACCTCAGCCTTGACTTTATTGTTTGTATTATTATCAGCATTTTGGTCAAAGCCATTCAACAAGTCTCTAGGAATTTCCAAACTTTCCCACATCTTTCGGTCTTCTTCTGACCCTCCAAACTGTTCCAACCTCTGCGTATTACCCAGTTCCAAAGTGGTTCCACATTTTTGGGTATCTTTACAGTAGCACTCCACTCTACTGGTAACAATTTACTGTATTAGTCTGTTCTCACACTGCTAATAAAGACACACCCAAGACAGGGTAATTTATAAAGGAATAAGGTTTAATTGACTCACAGTTCCACATGACTGGGGAGGCCTCACAACCATGGCAGAAGACAAAGGAGGAGCAAAAACCACATCTTACATGATGGCAGGCAAGAGAGAATGTGTGCAAGGAAACTCCCCTTTATGAAATCATAATATCTCATGAGACTTATTCGCTATCATGAGAATAGCATGAGGAAGTCCCGCCCCCTGATTCCATTACCTCCCACTGGGTTCCTCTCATGAAACATGAGAATTATGGGAGCTACAATTCAAGATGAGATTTGCGTGGGGAGACAGCCAAACCATATCAGTGTTCAAAAAATATTTGTTGATTGAATATATGGGAGAAGCAAGCTATGCTTTATAAGTTGCAAGGAGCTAATTTCTGTGCATTTTCACATGTTTTATCAATAATGTCAAGGAAAATATTCAAAATATAACAACCTAAACAATAAAATTAACTGTATTATGCTCTCATTTTTGTAAAAAATATATACAAATACAAAATGGTAAAATACTTAAAGATACTATCTCTGTATTCTAGGATTATATTATTTTATGTATGTATTTACCTGTGTATTTCCAAATAACATGCTAATACCTCACTTCATCATTTTTAATTTTAGACATTGTTATATAATGAATACTATGTATTGAACAATATATAAGACATGCTTACAAAAAGAAATGTACAAAATCAGAGACGTGATTTTTTTTAAAGCACATCAGCTTTTGTAGTAGACTATATCTATTCTATTTAGCATTAATAGGAAAACTAAATTTATGGCCTGTAAGCTAAGAAAACACCCATTTAAAGTAATAGAAAAGGCATTAAACAAGTCATAATTATCAAATAAAGTTAAATTTGACTCTTCTCTTTTCTCAGGAATAAGTGACACTTTTCTTCACTTTATTTTTATTTTTATTTTTATTTTTATTTTTTTTTTTTGAGACGGAGTCTCGCTCTGTCGCCCAGGCTGGAGTGCAGTGGCCGGATCTCAGCTCACTGCAAGCTCCGCCTCCCGGGCCCACGCCATTCTCCTGCCTCAGCCTCCGGAGTAGCTGGGACTACAGGCGCCCGCCACCTCGCCCGGCTAGTTTTTTGTATTTTTAGTAGAGACGGGGTTTCACCGTGTTCGCCAGGATGGTCTCGATCTCCTGACCTTGTGATCCGCCCGTCTCGGCCTCCCAAAGTGCTGGGATTACAGGCTTGAGCCACCGCGCCCGGCTAGTTTTTTATATATATATATATTAGTTTTATATATATATATATATACACACACACACACACACACACATAATTTTGAAAAAGGATTGTTGTCAAATTGTTTTACTTTACAACCTCTTATTACCTTCCTGAAATGTAAACATCTAAGTTCATACAGAGGCCAAGTTACTAAAATATGCTTTAGAAAATTGAGGAGAGTCATAAAGTATAAGTAGAGTAGGAGAGATTGACAGCTAACTGCACTTACAGTTAATCAACTAAAGGTAAAATAAACCTAACATGAAATCATTGGGTTTTTTCCTTTTATATTTAATTATTTCTTCCATGTTCCTTACAAAAGTATCATATGGATTTTTAAATACACTACCCTTTAAAAAAGTTTTTTTTTTTTTACTTTACTTGGTACTTATCATTACTTCTTTCCCTAAGCTCTCTTTAAAATAACTTTAAATAACTTTAAAATAATTCTAAATATTAATATAATCAAATGAATTGGGTGTCTTACAGAACTCATTTTTTTTTTTACATGAGATAACTCTATTGAATCTCTATATCTTACCATTCCAATCTGATCTGTTTTCTTTAGCCTAATACATGCCTGCAATTCTGGATATTAGTTCACAATCATTGTGGAAAGAATTTTGGAACACTGTTCCAAATCTTACTTTTTGGAACCCCTGTTTTCTGGAGCCTGTCCGTTCTCTATTGATTTATTACCTCATTTTAATGAAGAAAATCCACCAAAAACTTCAGGTAAAGCATCTATTAGAGGTACCTTTATTTAAGTTAGCTATAGTTAAGCTGGCTATTTTATTATAGCTGGCTGAATCTTCATTTTATCTATCATAATTGGTGGATAATTTGCTTATAGAATGTATAGCTTAAATATTATTTTCCATTACATATATATATATTTCAAGATGGAGTCTCACTCTGTCATCCAGGCTGAAGCGCTGTGTCTCACTGTATCCTCCACCTCGTGGGTTCAAGTGATTTTTGTGCCTCAGACTCCAGAGTAGCAGGGACTACAGGCATACTTCACCACTCTCAACTAATTTTTCTATTTTTGGTTGAGACAGGGTTTCACCATGTTGGCCAGGCTGGTCTCAAACTCCTCACCTCAAGTGATCTGCCTGCTTCAGCAGCTCAAAGTGCTGGGTTTACAGTCGTGAGTCGCCATGACTGGCCCCGTTAGATTTTTAAATGCAATGTTTCATTCTAACTTCCAATACTACGTAATTGAAAAAGCTGCTATTCATTTATCTTGAGATCCTTTACATGTTATTTGTTCTTATTGTGGTGGTAGTGATGGTGATGATCTTTTAGGACACTTTTAGGATATTCTCTTTATCCCTGATGTTTTGCATTTATTTTGATGTAAATTTGTGTGGACCACTTTGCACTCAATACGCTAGGTATTTGGTAGAAACGTTCAATCATACAATCTGGGAACTGTTGGTTTTCAGGCCAGTGAAATTTTCCTGTATTATATTTTGAAAATTCTTCTCCTCTCATTTTTCAATTTTGGAGATTCTTTTATTTTGGGAAATTTTACTTATTTGGATATTGGACGTATCGGAGGAGGCTTTGTTTCCCCCCCATTTCTTGTCCAGTTAGCATTTATTTTTTAACTTTCTGTTATATTTCTCTTTAATCTTTCCACTATTATATTTTTAGTTGAATTATTATATTACAATGACTCTGTTCCTTCTGAGTTCATTTTTTTCTGTTTGGTTGTGTGTTTGCTTTGATTTCTTTCATGTAAAAATCTATCTTTAAATGTGTGATGATCATTGGGTCTAGCTCGTAACTAAGAATGAACTTTTAGAGTAAGACACAGAAACGCTGCTTTGGAGTTTTGTATGTTTTGGAGTGAACTTGGTCAACAGGCCCACCGCACCAGAGTGGGCACTGAACTCATATTGTCAGCATCTCTGGTTGTTATCACTTACCCCGGCCTGTCTCCCCAAAGACCAATCTGCCATCTCCTGTCTGAGGTGAGGTGGTTGTGGAAGGAATTAACATGGAAAGTAACATTTTGGTGGCTGACAGGATAAGGAGAACTGTGGATATCATTGTTCATTATTTTGATTTTCAGTTGATTTGATGGTTTCCAGTAATACATTGTTTTATTTATTAATCTTTGCTTAACACTCCCAGAGCCTCTATGGTTAACCAGAGAATAATCATCCATTCTTTTATCAGGTTGAGGGGTGAGGAATTATTTGTCTTCAGTGGGAAACGATTTAGGCACCTAATTATTTTTTACATTAACTTGCATCTAATTTCTCAGTTTTTGGACCCATTTCTCCCCACTTACTTCAGCACTACGTGGTATTTCTAATTCTTCAGACTTGTCATGCTCCTCTACTGTAAATCCACTTTTATCTTTGTGGTTTTACAAAGCTAACCAGTAGGCACTGTACTTTCAATGCTTCCTGCACTTTTTTAAAAAATCTGCTTTTTATTGTACCAAATGCTGTGGACATTACTAATCAGCTAAATGCTTCTCTTTTTTACTTGTCTGTTTATACATGTTTGTTTTCTTGGGAACTTTAGAAGGGAACAAAGAAAATATATAATTTAATCTACTGTATATTGCTGGAATCCATGCCCTCTCAATTCTCTCTCTTTCTTTTCCTTTCACTATTATCTGAATCAATGGTTTTCAACAAAAGATTCTTATTAAAAACACTTTTTTTCCTTTCACGTGAGATCAGGACACTTTAGTTCTATGTAACTTCGTTATTTGTATACACATTCCTAGTAAACACTGATTCCGACTGTTAGTTGGTTCAAGTACTGATAATATGACTATAAATTTGTAAGTGGATTTACATTTTAACATATATTTCCACATGTATCATTACACTTGATATTCCCAACACCTGTTTTGCTAGCCTAACAGTTTTTATACCTCATTCCTCTTTCTTTGTAATAAAATCTCAGTTTATTTCTATATGATTAAGGAAGGTAGTCCTTCCACAGTCCCAACAGGTGAATGATGATGGCTAATCTCAGCCAATCATGGTCCTTCTCCTTCTCTATAGCAAATGTATTATCCGCGGGTTTGTACCACAAACCTGATAAATGAAAGGAGAGAAAATATCCTGGAGACTACTATAGAATAAGCATGCTGTTGTTCCTAGTAAATATAATCAGAAAATATGACAGAAATATTCTTGCCTTTGGCCCTTGCACAGAGCCAGTGATGGTGGATGCTGTAACCACTATCTTGAGATCATGGGCAGAAAACCAGTGAACTTAGAAGGAAGCTGACTAGTAGCCTCAACATTGACACTACTAAATCCATGAATCCTGGAAACATTTGCTACCAGACTGATTGTTATAGGAGATAATAAGTATCCATAGTCCTAATGCTAAAGTCAGTTGGGTATTTACTCCAAAATCTTCTACTGTATACTGAGAACCCTCATAATACTTAAGGAAATACAATATTAATTTAAGATATATTACTTTCAGTCATCTCAATTTGAATCTAGGAGTATTCAACTTGACTTAAATATCCTGGATTGAAAATAAAGTACATAGGGGCCCCCCTTATGTTTCTTAGCTGTGGTTACTTCATAATTCTTGATAAAGAGTAATACTGGGTTAATTTAATGTTAAAATAAAGAGAAGAAGATATTAAGTGAATTTGTGAAAAATATTTTTTCAGAACTAATAAGAGATACCTTCACTTTAGTTATTTTTAAAACCGGAATACAAAGCTCTTTTTACCTTAGCTGAAACCTGACAACTATTAAAATGCTAGATGTCAGTTTCTGTGTGGTGGTTTTTGTCATAGTTTTTACTTAATTAGCTGTGTTTATTTTATTAAACTTTCTATTATGTCTACATCCTGAGAAAGTTCTGTGGTTATGAAGAGGTGTTGATATGTTCTGCTGACTCTATGAACTGTTGAGTGTTGTGGGTGGGGAACAGAAGGAGAACAAAAAAAGTGAAGTACTCCCAGCTGTGAACTGCTTGAACCAAGGCAACACTCCAGTGCCAGGCTCACAGGAAAAATATCTGAAGAAGTTCTTAAATGCCCTACAGATTCAGTAGAACATTCTAAAAATCAGACTTTTAAATGAGACCCAATCTTATTACTCTATGCACCCTTTCAACAACAGTGAACCACTTTGAACATTCTGTAGGATAAATCAATATTTTTGGTTGTGGTTAAGAATCCTGAATTTTCATATGGCTTTGTCTATCACTGATAATCATGTTACTGCATTAACCTGTATCAAATAAGACACATAACAGAGATACCTTGATTTCTACTCTGTAAGATTTTGGCTCTTCAGAAGTGTTATGTATAGAATGATCTCAGCAGGGTGCGGTGGCTCACACCTGTAATCCCAGCACTTTGGGAGGCCAACGCAGGTGGATCACGAGGTCAGGAGTTGGAGACCAGCCTGGCCAACATGGCGAAACTCCATCGCTACTAAAAATACAAAAATGAACCGGGCATGGTGGTGCATGCCTGTAATCTCCACTACTTGGGAGGCTGAGGCTGGGAGAATTGCTTGAACCTGAGAGGCAGAGGTTGCAGTGAGCAGAGATTGTACAACTGCACCCCTAGTCTGGGTGACAGAGTGAGATTTCCTCTTAAATAAATAAAGAAATAAATAAATAAAATAGAACGATCTCAACCCAAACATCCTAATGTTTATTATCTTCTCACTGAAAACAATTTTCATAAAGAACTTTTCCAAAATGGGGGCATGGGCAATCTTATACATTATGCCAATAGATATATCATTCACTCATCATTCTTAAAAAAAAAATCCGTTCAGGAGTATTAGTTAACAAGCCTTTTCCATATTTATTGGCTACCTACCCAGAGTCTGATAAAGGGAGAAAAGGCCCCTTTCCCTCATAAACCTATAATCTAATAGAAAAGGTGTTGTTCCTACCTCTGTGGCACTCTCAATCAGCTAGTGACAATAGGGCACACACTAAGAGCACGGGTTTATGGAAAGAATTAAATTTGGGCTAAAAGAAATCCTTAATGGATTTAAAAGACAACTTGATCCTTAAGAATTTCCTCCCTGCTTCTTCTCATATTTATCCCTCTCTGACTGGATTGCTCCTCTGTTCACTTAAACATTTATTGGCTCAGTTAACAGGTGCCAAGCATTGTTCTAAGTAATAAGGATACAGCAGTGTGCAAGATCTTCCCAGGTCCATACTTTGAGAGCTGGTAACCTAACAAGATGATAGTCATTAAACAACAAATTGCAAATGTGATAAGTGTTTTGAAAGTAGTGAGCCTATTCCTAGAGGACTTTACAATGTGAAACTAGGAAGGCTGCCTGGAGGGAATGAATTAAGCAGGGCCTAGAAAGAAAAGGAAAAGACTCCAAGACCATTTATGTTTGTGATGTTTCATAACCTCCCTATTGTTATTTAACATCACTAAAAGTGAATATTCTTAAATAGTGCAGATCATAATGAGCAAGAGGTCCATGTTATTCCCTGACGGATTCACTAAACTAAACAGTTTCTTCCTGACCATAGGCTCCTGACCTCCTGTTTTTTTGTTTGTTTTTGGTTTTTGGTTTCTGTTTTTGTTTTTGTTTTTGTTTTTTGAGCATTTCTGTCACTTTGAGATGTAGATATTCTCTCAGTCACTTGCTAGTTTTACAACCAAGGAATGGTCTTTCCTAAGGACCTGGAAGCCATCTCTTTGAAATGTAATCATCAAGAAAGCTAGTGCCCCTATCTCCCAGTATCTGTGGGAATGTAGAACCTTAACTTCTATAAGGGCCAATTAACAAACCCAGGTGGCCCAATAACATTGACCAATCTCCCTCTAACATCCTCCATTACTCTTCCACTAAGTCACCCAAGCACTTAAAAACTCTCCTGCCTTTTGTCTCCTTGTTGGTGAGTTCAGTCTCTCTCCCCTATTACAGTAGTGTTGACCTCTATAAGAATAGTCTTGAATAAAACCTTTCTTGCCTATTTAACTCTATCTGGTGCAATTTTTCTCTGACGTTGGCAATCATAGTTTGCTAAGAGAGCCCTAAGCTTGACTGAAATCATAAGACCATTGTTCAAGTCATGTAAACTCCAGCAAAATGATTAACCACTTCTAATCCTTCATTTGTTCCATTATAAAAAGAGTATTAAAGAATCATACCTTATTATGTCATCAGAAGCATTAAATGAGACCATGTTAAAGCATCAAACATTGTATGCTTTACACATGGATATTTTATCCTGCCCACAGCAATTAATAGAGTTGACAGGCAGTTAGGCATAATGATTGAGTATGTGGGCGCTAGAATCAGGTGAACTTTAGTACGCTTCATAACTTCTCTTTATTATTTCTCAAACTATACAATGAGGATAACATAACTTCTTTGGGTTGTGGGTTATCAAATACATTAGTTGAGTGCTTACAACTGTCTCTGACAGGTAATTAGCACTAGAGAAAAGATAACTGTCATTATTATTATACATTTTATATGTTTGCAAATATAATTAGGTCTACCCTCTGCTTGAAGACCTCTGGTGGATTTCCAGAATCCTCATTTCTAAACTCAAAGATTTAACAGTACTTGAAAGAGTATTCAAAGACTCGATCTTCATCTTAAGCCATTCTTGTGATATTCTATGTTCCAATTTCAATGATAGTTTTTCTTACAGTTTCATTAGGGTATAATTGATATACAATAAACTGCACATATTTAAGGTGTATAATTTGGTGATTCTGAAATATACATTCCCCAAACCACCAAATAACATTATTTTATATTTTATTAGTAGAAGAGTAGGACTCCTTAGCTCTCAATGCTGTTGCATCAAGCCAGATGTTCTTCCTTCATACTCTCCCTCACCCCACTTGAGAAATTTTCACCAAAGTCCTTCTGATCCATCTATTTATCTTCTCTTCAGGGAAAGTCTGCCTAATTCCCCAGACTTAACCACATAATCACAGAGTTCCCCAAATATTTCATTCATTCATCTGCCTGTCACACCCTAGGACTCGTATTTTCAATTCTTTGACTTTTTTTCAGGCCCAAACACTGTGCTCTGTACTCAAGTACACTTCAGTCCCCAGTTTATTCTGTATTCTGAAATTTTGCTCTTCTTTCTCAACTACCCCAAAGACAGATTTAATATTTAGTTAGTAGATCTATATGGAATGTACCAGTTGCTAATAACTACCCTCTCTCTCTCTCTCTCTTTTCTTTTTTTCTTTTGAGAGGGAGTCTCGCTCTGTCACCCAGGCTGGAGTGCAGTGGCGCTATCTGCACTCACTGCAAGCTCCACCTCCTGAGTTCACACCATTCTCCTGCCTCCAGAGTAGCTGGGACTACAGGCATGCGCCACCGCACCCGGCTAATTTTTTGTGTTTTTAGTAGAGACGGGGTTTCACCGTGTTAACCAGGATGGTCTCAGTCTCCTGACTTCGTGATCCACACACCTCGGCCTCCCAAAGTACTGGGATTACAGGCTTGAGCCACCGCGCCCGGCCTACCATCTCTTTTTATTGGTCCTCTGCTGTACTGGTTATCAAATACTTTTAATAACAACCGCAGACGTATAATGTAACAGTAGCTGAAATTTCACAATTTCTCTGCATCCTGTTTCTGCCATTATAGTACAGAATTCAAATGTAACTGGGATAGATAAATCACTAAAATTATGTTCACTGTGATATGAGCAATTCATCAAATCTTGTTTTCTTTTTGACGAGAAAGATATACCAACAATCAATTATTGGGATGGGAATAGACTGAAGGGAAAATAATTCCAGAGGAAAAAAGGTCAGAAAACCAATCATTATCTTTGTATTCCTCATGTCTTGTGATATGTCTGGCAAATCATAAGAACTCAAATATTCATATGAATATAAATGATTAAATGAACACATGTATAAATAATTTATACTTGCCCAAGATAACCTTTGTCTCATTCATACTTGTGTCTAGAAATCTCCTAGGAATAATATCTAATTGTTCTATTGCTCTAGAGAGTCCTTATTTATAGAATTCTTTTTAGTTCTAATTTTCATTTATACATTAACTGGGATTGCCTCTACTTTGATGGCTAAATACTATGCTTTTTATTTCCACCTACCTCATATCTTGAGAGGAATTTCCAAAAAGCTTCTGTTTAACTGATCTCCTCTCATGATGATTTACTATTCCAGTTAACTTTCCACCTCATTATTTAAAATTTTTTCTCTCTTCCACTTTCTGTTCCTTCTCTTCCTTATCTCCTCCCCCTCTTTTTTTTTTTTTTTCAATTAAGTCTTAAAGCTATTAGGTATGACCAACCACAGCAAAGGGGGAAGATGGAGTCACAGTAGCTTAGAATAAGGTATTAGAGCTAGAGGGGGTGAGAGGGGGTCCATACTGGGGGTGGTTACAGAGACATGGGATAGAAAGAATAAGAGATTGATTGTATTCAGGTAAATTGAACAAATAAGTAAATAAATTAGGGATAATGGGAGCTAACTGTCTCACTGTTGAAGGAAGTTGTGAACATCAAAAGATAAAAAACTAGAATACACCACTGGAAATGTGGAGTTTCATTTAAATCAAAGATAAGAGTATGAATTCATGGTTTTAATAGATAGATAATGGATAAATAGATACATAGATGAAGGAAAGATTAAATAGATAGTAGATAGATAAGTAGATGAAAGAAGGTAGATAGATAGATGATAGATAAATTGATAAATATATGTATCTGTACACTGACAGGGCGTAGGTACAGTGATATCCCCAGGTAGATAAGCACATCCAGCACCAGATACTGTTTTCTAAATATCATTATCTACCTAAAGGAACCAGGGCTCCTTCTGGGTAATGGCTGATCTCAGGTCGGGGATGAAGACAATATTAAATGATCCTGAAACATCTTAGTTTGCCAAAACACGAGGTTCTCAAATATTGTTTTAGACATGTCCAAAGAACCAGGGACCAGAATGAAAAGGCTCCTATTAAGCAAATGAAGGCATCTTGACATCAAAATAAATAATTAGTATAATGACTATGGTGTGATCAAAAATAAGATATAAATAAACAAATAACATAAATAATGATTGTAACCCATTGATTAAAATAGGAATCCCATGACTTCATGCTGATATAAATAAATATGTTAATTTATCACAATTTTGGTAAGAAACAACATGTTTATACATCCTCAAAGTACCTCCTGGAAAGTAATTAATTTTAAGGAAAAAATGAGTGTCTTTATATTGTAAAAGCTTAGCAGACTCTAGAAAAGATTAGTCAAATAATCAAAGTTAATATCACCAGTAATTGAACAGGGACAAAATTAAATTGTGTAACACATGGTAGAATCTAAAACAAAACAAAACAAATAAACAGCATCACTTTGGTGATATTTCTGCCATGGTAGAATATGAATATAACTATTTTAAAAAAGCAGACAGACAAACCAAAGTGAGGGACAATCTACAAAATAACAGCTCTACTCTTCAAAAATTTTAATGATATAAAGGCAAGGAAAGATTCAGGAACTGTTCCCATTGAAGTTGAAGAAGACTAAAGGGACCTGCCAACTAAGTACAAAATGTATTGCCAAAGCGGATATTGTTTGCTATTAAGGGCTCTTATTAGGAAATCTGGCAAAACTTAGATGAGGTCTGAGAACTACATGGTGACAGTACATTGGAGTTAGTCTCTTTATTTTGATATTAAGACAAATGTGTATTGATTAAGAAATGTGAGAGAATTTGTGTTTATAGGAAATATGCACTAAATATTCCAGAGTGTTGAAAGAACATGGTAACTTACCTTCAAATCTTTCCAAAAACTAAAGTTCCTGGTATTATATTTACATTTCTAAAAGTTTAGGATTTTTTCTAACAATTTTTTAAAAGAATCACTTGTAGCTGATCTTTCTTCCTGTCTCCCCTAAGATAACTAAACAGTGTGCCCTAGACTGTCTTCCTTTATTCCTTTCCCCCTGCTTTTAATGACATGTACAAGCCATTTAGGCGTATATAACTTTTAAATACAGCTTGAGGACAACAGCACTGGAGTAGAGAAGGGGAGAATTCATTGGAGCACAACACAAGAGATTCTTGTAAAAATCTCCCGAGTCAAACATCATTGGCAGATTTTCTTCTAAATTCTGCTGGCCTCCTACTGAAACCCTGACCCACCAGGTCCTCCTTACACCTCTTTCTCTGGCCGTTCTCATTCTCCCAATGCAGGTATTTTTTATATAGATCACCATACGAGCACGTCAAGTGCCAAGCTCATTATAGATACCCCAGGGTGCATACAACCAAACAACCATGCTAAGATGTGCTTCTAAAGAAGCCTATTCCATAAAAGAATTCTACAGTTTGCCCCCCAAATAACAACAGCTCACTCTTTAGTGTTCACTGTAAAATACAGTACCATGCAATAACACAGTAAAAAATCAATAAATTATTGTCAAATTAAATTAATGAGATTTAGATGCTGAAGCTGGAATCTTTACCAGTGCAACTTTTAGAAACATTTTCACACAGACTTGCTGGAATGGATGCTCTTTTGTCTGAACACACAATGGAAGAATCAATAAATTTATTCAGTGGATTTGTGATTTTGTTTATAAATTGAGTAGGCAAGATGAGATCATTAAAAGTAGTCAATCGGATTTTTCTAAGCTTTACTCACAGATCATTTGGTATGTGAATTAATTCATCTCTGGGTATGCTAGCTGCTTAACTTTCACCCTTTTTGTTAATGAAATGCATGTCATATAATTAATAAAGCCATTTCTCTCCTGAATATTGATATATTTCTAAATCATAGAACAATTTTTTGTAGAAAACATTCAGAATATTTAAAGTTTTAGGCAGCACTTTTTATTCCTAGGGTTAGTACATGAAATATTGTAGACAATGAGGCCTTTGCATTCAATTTGTTAGGAGTTCTTTAACATTTGTTTAAATTAACTCATAAGGATGTTATCTGTGCAGTCTGAGTACCTACGCAGCATTAAGACACAACATCTTCTATATCCAGTTTGGAATAATTGTGAACTAAAAATGTTAATACTGTTCTGATTTTGTCAGTGATATGTTACTACAGTTCCTTAACAGTTGAAATCGCACTGAGCATTTGCAAAGCAAAACAATTTAAGTGCCTCAACTTACAACAATAATGAGAACAACAGTTTGTTGAAGTAACTGTAAATCAAATGTTCTGTAGCTATTTTTTCTTAAAAAAAGCCCATAAGTTATTTGGATAGGATCCTTTACTGCTGCCACCTAACAGAAGCTCTGCATACAAATGAAAAGGAAGCATCCATGTTGTCTTCAGGTTAAGGTTTGCCCCTGAAAAGAAAGATGACGTAGAGTTTTTTCCGAAACATTGCTGAAGTTCAGCTTCATCTAGTAGAAGCCAAAGCAAGACAATTACATCGGGGATACAATCAAAATCAGTTAGTTGTTATGAGAAAGAAATTACATGCCACAAAAATGAGAAAATGTATTTTCCACTTCCAAGTTTCTTACCTTTGACTAGCTAAAGATTCTTCTTTCACAAACAAACAAACAAAACAGGTGTAACCTAGATTCCAGTCACATAATATGCAAGTCCTTCTTTAGAAATAGGTTGGGAAGTGGGGTGATGTGAGGTAAGGAAATGACTCCAACACCTTCAGGCCCTGGTCTATAGTTTTAACATACACTTTATGCATGTTCTTCAAGTAGAAATATGGCCGTAAGTTTAGTTACAGATATTTCCTTAGGGAGGATACATAATCGAGAGCCAGAAATTAATCTATCATTGAAAAAAGCAAAGTGGTAGAAATTAATTTTTGGTCAAATTAAATCTCATAGATTTATTTTTGGTGTTATGTTATTATTGAGTGAAATGAGATACTTTCCAGTTTGTTTTGAGAAGATATTAATTATAATTGACAAGAAAATTAAGCCCAACATATTGTCATTCACATGATCTGTCAAAAATAATAGAAACTCTCCTCTTTGATAAAGCCATAAATTTAAGAAATAGTTAAATAAAAATACCGATATTCATTTTAATGTGATTAAATGGCATAAAAAGTAATATCCAGCTTTCATTTATGAGGTCATGGCACACTAGTAGTGCCATGGTGGGTTAAACCTGAAGCAAAGTTACTGGGAACACCTGAGATAGCTTAACCAGGATGGAGCACTGGATTCATCTTGGCTGAGGAGTCAAGATTATATATAGTTTGAAAGACAATAACAAGCATCAAATAGATTATTATATGGCAGGATGCCTGTCCTACTTAATGGCCCTGGAAAAGTCTTCCTTATAGAAAAGATTCTGGGCTAACTTTAAGGAATTCATGTATGTCTTGAAAAACATACATGTATGTGTTTTGCTATCATATATGGTGGCTTATCGTAATAGCCATTTTATCCAAAAACATTTATTGAATTCATGCTATATGCTAGGCACTACAAAAAATAATGGGGATACAATAGCAATCAAAGTATACATGATCTCTGACCCTCAGAGTTGATGACTAAGTGGGTGACATTATCCAAAGGAAATAGCACTATAGTATGATTTGTGCAATGAAAGCACAGAGCACTGAGACTTTATCTAGTCTTAGCAATGAAGAAGCTTTGGTTAATAATTCTGCTGATGCTTGTTTAAACTTGACTTTGCCAGAGTATATATGAAATTTTAATATTTTTGCCATTTCTATCATTTTTTTATGTCAGTTAACTTTTACCATGTAACTACACTTAGATACAGAGACTTAAAACAACTATTTATTTGCTCACAATTCTATGGGTCAATAGGTAGTTCTATTGGTCTTGAGCAACTTGGCTCATCTCTACTGTCAACTGTCATTTTGTCTGGGGCTAAAAATTCTCAGATGGCCTTATTCACATGACTGGACAATCTGTTAGGGTTGTTGGAGTGTCCAGAATGACTAGTCTCTTTCTTCCAATAGGCAAGCTTGGGCTTGTTCTTATGTTGGCCTAAGGCTTTACAACAGCAAGAGAGGGCAAGACCAAATTTGCAAGAACTATTTAAGCCTCTGCTTATATCACGTTTTCCAATGCCCCGTTGGCCAAAGCAAGCAATATGGCCACACCCAGATTCAAAGAGTAGAGAGATAGACTCCTTCTATTGATGGGTAGAGGTACAAAAATATTCACTACTGCATTTTATTGAAAAGGGTGTGGGCAACTTTGCTGTCACAGAGCTGCTTTCTTGATGAAAGTTTTCAACGTTTTACTGACTTACAACCAATTTTAAATTATTAATATTGACTATTAAAGTTCTTCCCCCGTTCTTTTCCAGTTTTACCTTGTTCTCCACCACTGCCTACTATTAAAACTTCAGCCAGAAAGTTCTTTCTATAAATTGACCTTTAAATCCTCTTCTGCCAATGAGATTTGCTCATCCTTTAAGATTTAGCATAACTCTGTATTTATGTTCTGATTTTTCTCATTACTCTGAATAAGAATGACTTTGTGGCTCCAGACAAAACTGCTTATATTCAAATTGTCTTTAAGGGAGTTGCTTACTGTAGTTTCCTAAACTCAGAACAGTGCCTGTTCCTGCAGCACATATTTTTGCTCTCACTGTTAAACTTATTTTGATTTTATAATCACTTCTTAAACATCTATTTTGTCTTCCTCACCAGAAAGCAAGCCTCTTGAGGACCAAAGCTATTTCTTTTATGTTTTACCCCTCAGTAGACTATCTTTAAGTCCTTAAATACATGTAAAATTAAGGTATTATTTCATTTTAAAAACTATATGTTGCTTATGGTTTTAGTTATGAGAAATATGTAAAATGAGATACATATTAACTTTTTATTTATCCCAAAATAATTGACCATTTTCCCTGTTTCAATTTTCAACTAAGGAGCCCAAGAAAATAAAGATAATAGATTAGGTAGCTTGAAAGAGTAGAGAATGAAAAATTTGCAAGTCGTGGAAGTTGGCCAGATGTTGACAGATTTGGAATTAGTAACCAAAATATACTTTCAATAAACCATTTGTAGCGGATGCGTCATTTTTTTTTCTTAGCAAAAATTTTTGCTTCACTGTCTTCTGACATCTACTGAGTATCTAGAACAGAGCGGCTTCTGTATCTCCACCAAAACAAATACAGAATATCTGAAGCAAAACAAAAGGTCAAGCAGTAACCCTCTGCAAAGAAGTGTGAACTTTCTCTGTGTGGATATCAGTGTTTTCTAAAATTTTATTGCATCCTGGCATAAAGATCTTAAAAAATACCAGAAAGCCTGTTTGAAAGGGGAACATTAGCTAATTTTCTCCATACTTTACATATAAAATATCCATTGTATGGATGTTTAGAAACATGTGATGTCTTGGAAAATTGCTTTGTTTTATATCACGGTGTGTTTAGTATTGAATAGTTATAGCTTTGATATATACTTTTCTTTATTTTGATAAATATATCCTCTTTTTCTTCATTTGACTAAGAATCCTGAAATGGAAAGTGGGTGATATCCTTTTCTAATTCAGGGTTGTACACATAATTAGCTATGTGACTCATCTAAGCCTTTGTTGCCTAATCTATAAAATGGGGACATTAATGCCCACCCTTGCTACTTTATAGAGTAATGAAGACCAAATCAAATAATGTACATGAAAATGTTTTATAACTTGGAAAATGGAAGGGATAGTTGCACTAGTGAATGATCACAGCATAATATCTAAGTATTTTTTTTTTCTCTCTCTACTCGAATTTCTCACTTATTAGCTAGACCACGCAATATTCCACTGAGTAGCTCTGAAATCTTTGTTAAGTCATTCACCTCTCTGGATCACATTTTTCTCAACATGAAAATGGGGGAGATTTAATAGATAATGTTAAGGAAGGCTTTTCCATATTTTAAAATTCTAAGATCATCTATTTTATTTTATTAATTTATTTTTAATTTGTTGACATACGGTCTCACTCTGTCACCCAGGCTGGAGTGGAGTATCATAATCATAGCTCATTGCAGCCTTGATCCTGCAGGCTCTAGTGATCCTCTTGCCTCAGCCTCCTGAGTAGCTGAGACTACAAGCATGTGTCACCACATCTGGGTAATTTTTTTTTTCCGTTTTAAGTGAAGATGAGTTCTCACTACTTTGCCCAGGTGGTCTTGAACTCCCAAACTCAAAATATCCTCCCACTTTGGCTTCTCAAAGTGCTGGAATTACAGCCATGAGCTACCATGCCTGGCCTAACACAGTATTTTTTTTTAAAAAATGTCTGTTATGGCATGTTGTTTGAAAAAAAAAAAAAAAAGGAAGTAACTTGAGCCTCCTCTCCTTTAATTGATGGTCATTAGCAAGATTTTATGAAATTCCTTCTTGGTATTTTTTTTTAAGTGTTTACTATGCAATGGAATAAGGTTAAATTTCCTTAAGTCAGTTGTTCGTACATCATAATGTCCTACTTGAAAGCTTGCAATGGCTTCATATTGCAATTAGATTAAAATCAAGCTCTGTATGATGGATTAAAAGACCCTTTATTACTTTGCTTCTGTCAATGTGTAGGTTTTTAAAAAGTGATCCCAAATTTCTAGATTTTTGTCCCACTGAGAGACAGCATTCTATATCTTTACCCTATGAATCTGAATGATTTCTTTAACCAATAAAATATGGGTGAAGTGATACTATGGGACCTCATAGGCTAGGTTATCAAAGATCATTTTGCTTATGTTTAGATCTTGTGAAATACTTACTTTGTGGATATTATTTTTGGGTCACTCCTCAGAAATCAGCCTCCAGGCTGTGGAAAGCCCAGGTCACATGAAGAGGTCACATGTTTGTGCTTCTGTCAACAGTCCCAGTGGGTTCCAAGTCTTCCCAGTCCAGGTGCCAGGCAAGAGAGTGAAGAAGACTCCAAATGATTCCAAGAGGTCCCAGACATAGTGGAGGAGAGACAAGTCATCCTTGCTATCCTCTGGCCAAAACTTTGACCCAGTGACCTGTGAGCATAACAAAATACTTGTTGTTTTACACCAGCAACTTTTGGGGGGCTTCGTTACATACCTACAGGGTACCAGATCAACCCACCTCTCTCACCCTCTCCCTCGTTCATCTGTTCTAGATATGCTAGATTCTCTTAGTCTCTTGTCTATGAAAGGATTCTCCTGTCTGGACACCTTTGTGCTTACTGTGCCCTTTACCCAGCACTTTTTCCTTCCATTAATGTGTGGTTGTTTACTTACAATCTTTGATGGTTTAGCTAAATAGCTCCTTGTAAGAGAAATTCATTTTCTAACCACCCTGCCCAAAGTAACCTCCCTACACACCATCACAAATGTTTTTAACAGTCTGAAATTATCTTTGGTATCTGTCTGTGTGTTTATTACGTCTTGCTCCTATAGTATTTGCCATGTGAGCAGGCAGTTTCTTCTATCTTATTCACAGACACATACACAGGACCTGAAATGTGCTTTGAGAATAATAAAACATAATGAACATAAGCATATGTTTGATAGAGGCTTAAAACGTATATTCTTAGGCCCAAAACTGAAATTCAATTTTAAAAGTCTTTAATGAGACCTGTACTTTGATTTTCTTTGTTGTTGTTGTTGCAGAAAAGGCAAGCTTTGATTTTATTTTATTTTTATTATACTTTAAGTTCTAGGGTACATGTGCACAATGTGCAGGTTTGTTACATAGGTATAAATTTCCCACGTTGGTTTGCTGCACCCATCAACTCATCATATACATTAGGTATTTATCCTAATGCTATCCCTCCCCTAGCCCTCCACCCCTCAACAGGCTCCAGAGTGGGATGTTCCCCTCCCTGTGTCCATGTGTTGTCATTGTTCAACTCCCACTTATGAGTGAGAACATGTGGTGTTTGGTTTTCTGTCCTTGTGATATTTTGCTGAGAATGATGGTTTCCAATTTCATCCATGTCCCTGCAAAGAATATCAACTCATCCTTTTTTATGGTTGCATAGTATTCCATAATGTATATGTGCCACATTTTCTTTATCCAGTCTAGTATTGATGGACATTTGGGTTGGTTTCAAGTCTTTGCTATTGTGAATAGTGTCGCAATAAACATATGTGCGAGTGTCTTTATAGTAGCATGACTTATAATCTGAATATATTGGTAATGGGATTGCTAGGTCAAATGGTATTTCTAGTTGTAGATCCTTGAGGAATCACCACACTGTCTTCCACAATGGTTGACCTAATTTACACTCCCACTAATAGTGTAAAAGCATTCTTATTTTTCCACATCCTCCCCAACATCTGTTGTTTCCTGACTTTTTAATCATTGCCATTCTAACTGGCATGAGATGGCATCTCATTTTAGTTTTGATTTGCATTTCCCTAATGAGCAGTGATGATGACCATTTTTTCATATGTCTGTTGGCTGCATAAATGTCTTCTTTTGAAAAGGGTCTGTCCATATCCTTTGCCCACTTTTTGATGGGGTTGTTTTTCCCTTGTAAATTTGTTTAAGTTCTTTGTAGATTCTGGATATTAGCCCTTTGTCAGATGGATAGATTGCAAAATTTTCTCCCATTCTGTAGGTTGCCTGTTCACTCTGATGATAGTTTCTTTTGTGGTGCAGAAGCTCTTTAGTTTAATTAGATCCCACTTGCCTATTTTGGCTTTTGTTGCCATTGCTTTTGGTGTTTTAGTCATGAAGTCTTTGTCCATGCCTGTGTCCTGAATGGTATTGCCTAGGTTATCTTCTAGGATTTTTATGGTGTTAGGGCTTACATTTAAGTCTTTAATCCATCTTGAGTTAACTTTTGTATAAGTTGTAAGGAAAGGATCCAGTTTCAGCTTTCTACATATGGCTAGCCAGTTTTCCCAACACCATTTATTAAATAGGGAATCCTTTGCCATTTCTTGTTTTTGTCAGGTTTGTCAAAGATCATCTTGTTGTAGCTGTGTGGTGTTATTTCTGAGGCCTCTGTTCTGTTCCACTGGTCTATATATCTGTTTTGGTACCAGTACTATGCTGTTTTGGTTACTGTAGCCTTGTAGTATAGTTTGAAGTCAGGTAGTGTGATGCCTCTAGCTTTGTTCTTTTACTTAGGATTGTCTTGGTTATGCGACCTCTTTTTCGTTCCATATGAACTTTAAAGTAGTATTTTCCAATTCTGTGAAGAAAGTCAGTGGCAGTTTGATGGGAATAGCATTGATATAAATATAATCTATATATAAATATAAGATTTATATATATATTTATATTTATATATATATAAATTACTTTGGGCAGGAAGGCCATTTTCAAGATATTGATTTTTCCTATCCATGAGCATAGAATGTTCTTTCATTTGTTTGTGTCCTCTTTTATTTTATTGAGCAGTGGTTTGTAGTTCTTCTTGAAGAAGTCCTTCACATCCCTTGTAAGTTGAATTCCTGGGTGTTTTATTATCTTTGTAGCAATTGTGAATGGGAGTTCACTCATGATTTGGCTCTGTTTGTCTGTTCTTGGCGTATAGGACTGCTTGTGATTTTTGCACATTAATTTTGTATCCTGAGACTTTGCTGAAGTTGCTTTTCAGCCTAAGGAGATTTTGGGCTGAGACAATGGGGTTTTCCAAATATACAATCATGTCATCTGCAAACAAAGACAATTTGACTTCCTCTCTTCCTATTTGAATAACCTTTATTTCTTTCTCTTGACTGATTGCCCTGGCCAGATATCCAATACTATCCAATACTATGTTGAATTGGAGTGGTGAGAGAGGGCATCCTTGTCCTTTGTTGGTGTTCAAAGGGAATGCTTCCAGTTTCTGCCCATTCAGTATGATATTAGCAGTGGGTTTATCATAAATAGCTCTATTATGTTGAGATACATTCCATCAACACCTAGTTTATTGAGAGTTTTTAGCATGAAAGGCTTTTGAATTTTATCTAAGGCCTTTTCTGCATCTATTGAGATAATCATGTGGTTTTTGTCATTGGTTCTGTTTATGTGATGGATTACGTTTATTGATTGGTGCATGTTGACCCAGCCTTGCATCCCAGGGATGAAGCCCACTTGATCATGGTGAATAAGTTTTTTGATGTGCTGCTGGATTTGGGTTGTCAGTATTTTATTGAGGATGTTTGCATCAATGTTATTCAGGGATATTGGCCTAAAATTCTGGGGGTTTTGTTGTTGTTGTTGTTGTTGTTGTTGTTGTTGTATCTCTACCAGACTTTGGTATCAGGGTGATGCTGGCCTCATAAAATGAGTTAGGGAGGATTCCCTCTTTTTCTATTGACTGGAATAGTTTCAGAAGGAAAGGTACCAACTCCTCTTTGTACCTCTGGTAAAATTAGGCTGTGAATCCATCTGGTCCTGAAGCTTTTTTGGTTGGTAGGCTATTAAATATTGCCTCCATTTCAGAATCTATTATTGGTCTATTCAGAGATTCAACTTCTTCCTGGTTTAGTCTTGGGAGGGTGTATGTGCCATCAATTTATCCATTTCTTCTAGATTTTCTAGTTTATTTGCATAGAGATGCTTGCAGTATTCTCTGGTGGTAGTTTGTATATCTGTGGGATCAGTGATGATATGCCTTTTATCATTTTTTATTGCATCTATTTGATTCTTCCCTCTTTTCTTCTTTATTAGTCTTGCCAGCAATCTATTTTGTTGATCTTTTCATGAAACCAGCTCCTGGATTCATTGATTTTTTGAAGAGTTTTTTGTGTCTCTATCTCCTTCAGTTCTGCTCTGATCTTGGTTATTTTTGATCTTCTGCTAGCTTTTGAATTTGTTTGTTCTTGCTTCTCTAGTTCTTTTAATTGTGATGTTAGGGTGTCAATTTTAGATCTTTCCTGCTTTCTCTTGTTGGCATTTGGTGCTATAAATTTCCCTCTACACACTGTTGTAAATGTGTCCCAGAGATTCTGGTACATTGTGTCATTGTTCTCAGTGGTTTCAAAGAACATCTTTATTTCTGCCTTCATTTCGTTATTTACCCAATAGTCATTCAGGAGCAGGTTGTACAGTTTCCCGGTAGTTGTGTGGTTTTGAGTGAGTTTCTTGATCCTGAGTTCTAATTTGATTGCACCGTGATCTGAGAGACAGTTTATTGTCATAGCTGTTCTTTTACTTTTGCTGAGGAGTGTTTTACTTCCAGTCATGTGGTCAATTATAGAATAAGTGTGATGTGGTGCTGAGAAGAATGTACATTCTGTTGAGTTGGGGTGTAGCGTTCTGTAGATGTCTATTAGGTCTGTTTGGTACAGAGCTGAATTCAAGTCCTGGATATCCTTGTTAATTTTCTGTCACATTAATCTGTCTAATATTGACAGTGGGGTGTTAAAGTCTCCCATTATTATTGTGTGGGAGTCTAAATCTCTTTGTAGGTCTCTCAGAGCTTGCTTTATGAATCTGGGTGCTCTTGTTTTGGGTGCATATATATTTAGGATAGTTAGCTCTTCTTGTTGAATTTATCCCTTTATCGTTATGTAATGGCCTTCTTTGTCTTTTTTGATCTTTCCTGGTTTAAAATAGGACCAGGATTGCAATCCCTGCTTTTTTTTTTAGCTTTCATTTGCTTGGTAGATATTTCTCCATCCCTTTATTTTGAGCCTATTTGTGCCTTTGTACATGAGATGGGTCACCTGAATACAGCACACTGATGGGTCTTAACTCTTTATCTAATTTGCCAGTCTGTGTCTTTTAGCCCATTTACATTTAAGGTTAGTATTGTTATGTGTGAATTTAAACCTATCATTATGGTGCTAGCTGGTTATTTCGCTCGTTAATTAATTGATTCAGTTTCTTCATAGCATTGATACTTTTTACCATTTGGCATATTTTTCAGGAGCTGGTACCGGTTGTTCCTTTCCATGTTTAGTGCTTCCTTCAAGAGCTCTTGTAAGGCAGGCCTTACAAAATCTCTCAGCATTTGCTGAGACAAAAATCTCTCAGCATTTGCTTGTCTGTAAAGGATATTATTTCTCCTTCACTTATGAAGCTTAGTTTGGCTGGATATGAGATTTGGGGTTGAAAATTCTTTTCTTTAAGAATGTTGATTATTGCCCCCCCACTCTCTTCTGACTTGTAGGGTTCCTGCCGAGAGATCTGCTGTTAGTCTCATGGGCTTCCCTCTGTGGGTAACCTGACTTTCCTCTCTAGCTGCCCTTAACATTTTTTCCTTCATTTCAACCTTGGTGTATCTGACAGTTAGGTGTCTTGGGGTTGCTCTTTTCAAGGAGTATCTTTCTGGTGTTCTCTGTATTTCCTGAATTTGAATGTTGGCCTGCATTGCTAGGTTGGAAAAGTTCTGCTGGATAATATCCTGAAGAGTGTTTTCTAACTTGATTCCATTCTCCCCATCACTTTCAGGTACACCAATCAAACGTAGATTTGGTCTTTTCACATAGTACCATATTTCTTGGAGGCTTTGTTCATTTCTTTTCACTCTTTTATCTCTAATCTTGACTTTTCACTTTATTTCATTAATTTGATCATCAATCACTGACATCCTTTCTTCCACTTGATCAAATCAGCCACTGAAGCTTGTGTATGCTTCCCAATGTTCTCATATTATGGTTTTCAGATCCATCAGGTCATTTAAGCTCTTTTCTACACTAATTATTCTAGTTAGTCACTCGTCTAACCTTTTTTCAAAGTTTTTAGCTTCCTTAAGATGGGTTAGAACATGCTCCTTTAGTTCGGAAAAGTTTGTTATTACTGACCTACTGAAGCCTACTTCTGTCAACTCGTCAAACTCATTCTCTGTCCAGTTTTATTCCCTTGCTGCAGAGGAGTTGTGTTCCTTTGGAGAAGAAAAGGCTTTCTGGTTTTTGAAATTTTCAGCCTTTCTGCTCTGGTTTCTCCCCATCTTTGTGGTTTTATCTACCTTTGGTCTTTGATGTTGGTGACCTATGGATGGAGTTTTGGTGTGAATGTCCTTTTTGTTAATGTTGATGCTATTCCTTTCTGTTTGTTAATTTTCATTCTAACAGATAAGCCCCTCAACTGCAGGTCTGTTGGAGTTTGCTGGAGGTCCACTCAAGACCCTGTTTGCCTGGGTATCACCAGCAGAGCCTGTAGAACAGCAAATATTGTTGCCTGATCCTTCCTCTGGAAGCTGCATCCCATAGGGGCACCTGCCTGCATGATGTGTCTGTTGGCCCCTACTGGGAGGTGTCTCCCGGTCAGACTACACGGGGGTCAGGGACCCACTTGAGGAGGCAGTCTATCCATTATTGGAGTTTGAATGCCATGCTGAGACAACCACTGCTCTCTCCAGAACTGTCAGACAGGGACGTTTAAGTCTGCAGAAGCTGTCTGCTGCCTTTTGTTCAGATATGCCCTGCCCTGACAGGTGGAATCTATAAAGGAAGTAGGCCTTGCTGAGCTGCGGTGGCCTCGCCCAGTTCAAGCTTTCCTGCTGCTTTGTTTACACTGTTAGCATAGAACCACCTACTCAAGCCTCAGCAATGGTGGACACACCTCCCCCACCAAGCTCCAACATTCCAGGTCCATCTCAGACTGCTGCGCTAGCAGTTAGCAAGGCTCCGTGGGCGTGGGACCTGCTAAGTCAGTCACAGGAGGGAATCTCCTGGTCTGCCAGTTGTGAAGACCATGGGAAAAGTGCAGTATTTGGGCGGAAGTGTACTGTTCCTTCAGGTACAGTCACTCATGGATTCCCTAGGCTAGGAAAGGGAAATCCCCCAACCCCTGTGCATCCTGCATGAGGCAATGCCCCGCCCTGCTTTGGCTCACCCTCTGTGTGCTGCACCCCCTGTCCAACCCATCCCAATGAGATGAACCAGGTGCATGCCTCAGTTAGAAATGCAGAAATTGCCCATCTTCCTCATCGATCTTGCTGGGAGCTGTAGACTGGAGCCATTCCTATTCAGCCATCTTGGAATTGAACTGTACTTTAAATGTCTAACATTTAACCAAGGTTATTCCAAAGCAAGTGTACTGTGGACATTGTGACAGTACTTTCTTTATACATATGACCATTTTCTTATAAAATAATAGTATGAGACAATATATTGCAATCTATAAAATGCTATATAATGAATTCCTAATAGAATTAGTAATACCTATTTTTATTGAATTAGGATAAATTATCACAGAAAAATATAACTAATAAAGAAAATTTCCCTACGTCTCTTCTAGGGTCACTACTGATTCATCTATGGTTTTATATTAATTTTCCTGCACAGTTATAATTGATACTAGGAATTAAAAAATGATTCCTACCTTTATTTCAACAATTCTTTCTCTTTTTACTTAAATCTAGTTCATACTTATATATTCCTCTCAAATTGAGTATAATATTCTAAGTTTTATTGCTACTCCCCTGTATTTGGCACATATATTTGTGTGTATATTGTGTGTGTGTATGCATGTATATATAATTGATCAGACAGTACAGAGAATTTCTGCATAAACTTACCCCCAAATATAATTTATCCTATTATTAATATTTTGTATTTGTGTGGTACCTTTGTTAAAATTAATGAACCAATATTGATCCATATTATTAACTAAAGTTCACAGTTTACATTAAGATTCATACTATGTGTGTTTTAAATTCTACGGATTTTTGACCAATACATAATGTCATGTACCCACCTTTACAGTGGCATACAGATTAGTTTCATAACCCTAAACCCCCTGTGCTTCACCTGTTCATTCCTCCCCGGATCCCTTCCAAGCACCTGGCAACCACCTATCTTTTTATTGCCTTGATAGCTATGCCTTTTTCATAATTTTATTTAGTTGGAATCATATAATACGTAGCCTTTTCAAACTAGTGTATTTCCTTTAGCAATCAAGTTTCCTCTATGTGTTTTGGTGGCTTGATAGCTCACTTCTTTTGCTTCTGAATAATGTTCCATTGCATGGATGTACCCTGAGTTTATGAATTCCTTCACCCCTTGAAGGACATCTTGTTTGTTTCCAGCTTTTGGAATTTATGAATAAAGCTCCTCTAAACATTTGTATGCAGGTTTGTGTTTTGTATATGTTTATTATAAGTTATTATTGTTCTCTAGTAAGTCTTCCAGTGTCCCCTGTTTGAACAGTTACAATTATTCATTTGTTCCAATGTGATCTCTCAGAGATATAAACCTGTTGCTGTCACCACTCTGTTGAAAGCCTTAATGATGTACTCAGTTAAGTTCAAATATTAAGATGACATACGGGAATTCCTCATTTTATTGTGGTTCACTCTATTGCTTATAAATTGAAGGTTTGTGGCCATCCTGTGTCCAGCAAGTTTGTGGTGCCATTTTTTGTAAGAGCATGTGCTCACTTTGTTTCTGTGTCACATTTTGGTAATTGTCACAATATTTCAAACTTTTTCATTATTATTATATCTATTACAGTGATCTGTGATCAATGATCCTTGATGTTACTACTGTAATTGTTTTGGGGCACCATGACCCTTGCCCATATAAGTAGCAAAATTAATCGATGCATTGTGTGTATCCTGACTGTTCCCCCAACAGGCTGTTCCCCATCTCTCTCCTTCTTGGGCTTCTCTATTCCTTGAGACACAATAATATTGAAATTATGCCAATTAATAACCCCACTCTGGCTTCTAAGTGTGTTCCAGTGAATACACAAATGATAAAAAAGTAAAAACAACCTTATTGCTGAGAAAGTTTTAGTGGTCTGGATAAAAGAAAAAGCAGCCACACTTCCTTAAGAGAAAGTCTAATCCACAGCAAGACCCTAACTCTCTTTAATTCTATGAAGGCTGAAAGAGATGAGGAAGCTGCCAAAGAAAAGTTGGAAGCTAGCAGAAGTTGGTTCACGAGGTTTAAGGAAACAAGCAATCTCTGTAACATACAAGTGCAAGGTGAAGCAGCAAGTACTAATATAGAAGTTGTAGGAAGTTATACAGAAGATCTACTAAGATCTTTTGTAGGTGATGAAGGTGGCTACTCTAAATAACAGATTTTTCAATGTAGACAAAACATCTAGGACTTTCATAGCTAGATAGAAGAAGTAAATGCCTGGCTTCCCCCAAAGGATAGGCTAACTTTCCTGTTAGGGCCTAGTGCAGCTGGTGACTCTAAGTTGAAGCCCATGTTCACCTACTATTCTAAAAATCCTATGTCTTTAGGAATTAGGCAGAAGCCTACTCTTCTTGTGCTCTATAAATGCAACAACAAAGCCCAGATGGTAGCACATATGTTTACAGCATGATTTACTGAACATTTTAAGCCCACTGGCTTAAAAGTAGTTATACCTACTACTAAGAAAAGAAGATTCCTTTCAAAATATTACAGCTCATTGTCAATACACCTAGTCACCCAGAGGCACTCTGATGAAGATGTACAAGGGGATTAATGTTGTTTTCATGCCTAGTCACACAGCATTCATTCTGAAGTCCATAAATCAAGCAGTAATTTTAACTTTCAAGTTTTTAAATTTAAGATACATATTTTGTAAGGCTATAGGTGTCATAGATAATGATTCCACAGATGGATCTGGGCAAAGTAAACTGAAAATCTTCTAGAAATGATTCATCCTTCTAAATGACATTAAGAACACTCATGATTCATGAGAGGAAGTCAAAATATCAACATTAACTAAAGTTTAGAAGTTGATTCAACCGTTATGGTGAATGATTTTGTGAGGCGTTCAAGACTTTACTGGAGGAAGTAACTGCAGATACAGTAGAAATACTAAGATTACTAGAATAACAAATGGAGTCTGAAGATATGACTGAATCACTGCAATCTTGTAATAAATCTTGAAAGGTTGAGAACTTACGTCTTATAAACGAGCAAAGAATGTGATTTCTTGAGATGAAATCTGCTGGTGAAGATGCTGTGAACATTGTTTAAATGACAACAGCAAAAATTGAAATATTATGTAATTTAATTGATGAAGCATCAGTAGGATTTGAGGAGATTGGCTCCAATTTTGAAAGAAGCTTTGCATACCACAAAGAAACTTTTAGTAAAAAGGAGAGTTGATATTGATGCAGCAAACATCATTGTTATCTTACTTTAAGAAATTGCCAGGCCGGACACGGTGGCTCACGCCTATAATGCCAGCACTTTGGGAGGCTGACGCGGGTGGATCACCTGAGGCCAGGAGTTTGAGACCAGTCTGGCCAACATGGTGAAACCCCGTCTTTACTAAAAATACAAAAATTAGCTGGGTGTGGTGGCGCACACCTATAATTCCAGCTACTCAGGAAGCTGAGGAAGGAGAATTGCTTGAACCTGGGAGGACGAGACTGCAGTGAATCAAGATCGCACCACTGCACTCCAGCCTGGGGGACAAAGCAAGACTCTATCCAAAAAAACAAGAAAGAGAAAAGAAAGAAAGAAGGAAGGAAGGAAGGAGAGAAAGGAAGGAAGGAAGGAAGGAAGAAAGGAAGGAAGGAAGGAAGGAAGGAAGGAAGGAAGGAAGGAAGGAAGGAAGGAAGGAAGGAAGGAAGGAAGGAAAGAAAGAAAGAAAGAAAGAAAGAAAGAAAGAAAGAAAGAAAGAAAGAAAGAAAGAAAGAGAAAGAAAAAGAGAAAGAGAGAAAGAAAGAAAGAAAAAGAAAGAAGGAAAGAAAGAAAGAGATAAAGAAAAAGAAAGAAAGAAAGAGAGAAAGGAAGGAAGGAAGGAAAGAAAGAAAGAAAGAAAGAAAGAAAGAAAGAAAGAGAAAGAAAGAAAGAAAGAAAGAAAGAAAGAAAGAAAGAGAAAGAAAGAGAAAGAGAGAAAGAAAGAAAGAGAAAGAAAAAGAAAGAAGGAAAGAAAGAAGAAAGAAAGAAAGATAAAGATAAAGATAAAGAAAGAAAGAGAGAAAGGAAGGAAGGAAGGAAGGAAGGAAGGAAGGAAGGAAGGAAGGAAGGAAGGAAGGAAGGAATTGCTACACACAGTTGCCTCGACATTCAGCAACCACCCCTCTGATCAATCAGCAACCATCAACCTTGAGACAAGACCTTTCACCAGCAAAAGGATTTCACCTCATTAAAGGCTCAGAGGATCATTAACTTTTTTTTAGCAACAAAGTATTTTTAACTAAACTAAGGTATGTACATTTTTTACATAATTCCATTACACATTTAGTAGACTGCAGTAAAGTTAAACATAACTTCTCTATGCACTGTGAAACAAAATATTACATATAACTTGCTTTATTACAATATTTATTGTATTACAGTGGCATGGAACTTAACTAACAATATCTCTTAGGTATGCCTGTGAACGGCTTTTTAATCATCACATTCCAGAGGATCTCTCTGAAGTTATACTATGCCATCATGCCATCTGTACTCTCTGCCCTTCAGACGTAGTGAAACACCTAACTTCCCAGGTTATAGATCGTATGCTTATGGAATTTGCTGATCTCTGGGCCTAGAATGCCTTTCTTCATCTTGTCAGCCTCTTGAATTCCTATTCAAACACCCATCTCCCACTGATGTCTCAATCAACTCCCAAAATAACCTCTCTCCTCTACATCCTTAGAGTTCTAGGAGCATATGTCCATGATAGTATCTACCCCAGTACACTGCAGAAATTTCTTCTTTTGTCTCTGTCTCTCCCTAGGTTGTGGAGGCACATTGTATGTTCATGATAGTCTGCTTAGATTGGAAAGTAAATCGTGAGATTTTGTGAAGTATACTGGATGCATCAATAGACAAACCTTTGAGTTCCAGCTTTGCCCCTTACTAGCTTGTCCCATGAGCTCTTGCAAGTCATCCAATGCTTCAGAACTCTGTTTTTTATTTTAAAAATGTAAAGTATTCTCTGTTTCACATAATTACTATAAATATTAGTGTCTGCAGATTTTTATTAACTGTAAAGTGCTGAACATATAAAATGTTTTCAGTAGATTTGCAAGTACAAAACCTTGAAGTTATCATTAACAGTGTAACTCCTTCAAAAATCACAAATCATTTATAGTCATGAAATGTAAATAGCTATAACCAATGTAACAAGTAATTTCATGCAATCTTTAATTTTAAAAATAAGGAAATCTCTATCTTAATAGGTTCAACCGGTTGCCTAAGATCACACAACAATGACACAGTCGAATTGTAGTAGAATTTATCGTAGCCACAGAGTTATAGATGAGGAAGATTTGTTACATTGCAATGGGATAAATCTTGAAAATCATTGGAGCTGAAGAATATTTTTAAATTATCTGGCATATTTACAACTTTAGATGCAAAGTTACTCTTACAAGAAGATTTAATCCCAATAAGAAATTCAATTTTATATTTTTGTATTAATCTGACCGTAAAGAACACTTGATCTTCTATCAGAGTCATTTCTGATAAAGCGGATAGATTACTAAGAATGGGAAGTTGTCATTTAGGAATAATATATTATAACAAATATACATATTACATACATATTATGAACTTTGAAACATAGAGTATTCCATACCTTTAAACAGCCCTCCCACCACCCCCAATATATGTCCATTCATATGGTTTTATCCTTTTAAATTAGGACCCTGATTCGTATTGCAAATTAAATATTTCATGGGTGGTAAGTACTTTCAAAGGTAAAGGTATCGAAATGGAAAACTAGGGGCAAAAACAAAGGAAATAAAGTCTAAAAGAATTATTTTATTAATATAGGGTAAAACAAAAACAACTGCTATTTAAAACTGATGTCAGCCACTTCTGTCCATAAGAAAAATCATATGAATTTTCTTCTGAGTAGATAGAGCAATGTTCAAAGACATATATTGATGGTTTACGGTGGCTGAGCTTTCAGACATGATGTGAGAGGACTGAGGACAGCTGATAGGAAGAGGAAGAGAGGAGTGCACAGGGAGGGAGAAACTCAGAAACATGAGGGAGGGATGACATTTTAGTTCTAGAGCAGGTTGGGGTGAGGTTAAAGCTGGGACAGAGAACAGAAGATCCATAAGAGGAGAGACTTGAGAGAGAGCAAAGAATTTAGCAGAACAAAAATAAATAACTCAATCAAAATCAGAATATGAGTTAGTGCAGTGACAAGTCCTCTATTTGTCCCTGGACTTATTTGGAGTGAGGCTTATACTCTGCCATAGACGATATTCTGGTTCAAAATACTTCTGCTTACATCTTGAAAGACAAGGTGATGTAATACTTAAAAGCCATCATTAGTTTTTTCATGACAATATTTTTCTATATTTTTAAACTATCTGTAGTGTTATACATAATGATGATTTTTTATAAAGAGTGTATAGTTGGGTCTTGCTTTGTTATACAGGCTGATAATCTCTTCCTTTTAATTAAAGTGTTTTATCTATTTATACTTGATATAAATAGTGTTCTGGTTGGATATAAGACTATCTTCTTGCTAATTATTTTCCATTTGAAACACCTATTCTTGGTTCAATTTTTCTTCCTTTCTTGCCATCTTTTGGATTAAATGTGTATTTGATTAGGATTCCATTTTAGGTCTCCAATTGACTTTTTTGTTAGTATTGGTCTGGATATGGCAAAATGTTTCTGTAACTTATCATCATATGCTATAAATTAGAAAGTTTTAATGAGAGTGACAACCTTGTCACCTTAAGGAAGAAGGCAACATGAATGAGCTAACATTCTGGAAATAGGTTATTTTAATTATGCTTTGCTTTCTGTAATATACAAATTCCAGATTTCACTGGATATATTAATCTGTAACATATTAATGTATGCTATAAATAATTTGTGAATATTACAATGGTATAATTTAATTAAATATTAATTCAATGACATTTTTTGCCATTTTGGAATACATTTACCTTGTACACGTGTTTTAAACCCAAAAGTGTATATTTTTTAGTTTAAATAATTATCTAAAATAAATGAAGAAGAGAGAAATATACATATTTTCTATTCAGCTACAAATTCTCCAGTTCTGGATCTCTTCATTCCTATGTGCAAAACATTTTTCTCAAAGATTTTCTTAAACATTCCGTATGGTCCAGATATGTTGGTAATAAAGACTCACAGCTTTCACCTGCAAATGTCTTGATTTCACTTTTATTTTTGAAGCATATCAACAATGTATATAGAATTCTAGATTAAGAATTGTAATTTTTTCTTTCAACATATTAAAAATATTGATTTATTGAATAATAGCTTGCATTCTGATGAGAAACCATTGGACATTCCTATCACTTTCCCCAGAATATAATGTGAATGTTTATATTGATTATTATTCTGGTTTTGAGTTATAATTTATTAGTTTCATTTCTTAATCTTGTTGTTTAGGTATATTAGTTAGAACTCCAATGTCTTAGTTGGAATCTTAGTGTTCTTTATCCTCTGATGCCTTAAAATGTATTGCTTTATTTTTAGTTCCCAAAAAAAGAACTATGACGTATCTAGGTATTGTGCGTGTTTGCTTATTCTGTTTGATTTTGCTTGACTTCTTAGTTTCGTGAGCTAATACTTTTCATCACAATTTGAAAATTTGTTTTCAATTATTTTTAAAAATATTTTATGTCCCAATTTGTTTTACTTTTCTTCTAATTCCAATTATACATACAATATTTGTTATGTTCCTGAAGACTATTAAGGTTTTTTCAGCCTTTTCTATTTCTAAAGCATTGGTTTGGATAGTCTGTATTACCTTATTTTCAAGTTCAAGTTGTTTAAGTTTAATAATCTTTTATTCTCTGGTCTCCTATCTATTGTTAAGGCCAGCTGGTAAACTGTTCATTTTAGATTTTGTATTTTTCAGGTCTAGAGATTTTATTTCTCTGCTGATATTTCCTATCAAATTATTTATTATGTTCATGCTTTCTGTAAAATTTGTAAATGTATTTTTGATTTATTTTATTTTATTTCATTTTTAACTTTTGTCTTAAATTCAATGGGTACCTGTGCAGGTTTGTAACCTGGATAAATTGTGTCATGCTGAGGTTTGGAGTACAAATATACCATCCCCAGGTACTGACTGAGCATAGTACCCAATAGTTAGCTTTTTGACTATTTTCCTTCTCTATCCCTCCCTTTTTAGTAGTCCCCAGTGTCTATTGTTGCCATCTTTATGTCCATGAATATTCAATATTTAGACCCTACTTACAAGTGAGAACATAAAGTATTTGATTTTCTGTTTCTGCATTAATTTGCTTAGGAAAATAGCCTCCAGTTTCATTCATGTGGCTGCAAAGAACATAACTTTATTCTTTTTAATGGCTGTGTAGTATTCCATTGTGCATATGTACCATATTTTCTTCATCCACTTCACCATCCATGGGCACTTAGGTTGACTGTATGTTTTTGCTACTGTGAATAGTGCTGTGATGACCATGAGAGCACATGTCTTTTTGGTAGAATAGTTTGTTTCCATTTGCATAATAAATTAGTCTGTTTGCACATTGCTATAAAGAAATACCTGAGACTGGGTAATGTATAAGAAAGGAAGATTAATTGGCTCACAGTTCTGCAGGCTATATAGAAAGCATAGTTGTTTCTGCTTCTGGGAGGGCGGAGGAAACTTCCAATCATGGAGTAAGGTGAAGGGGAAGCAGACGTCTTACATTGCAGGAGCAGAAGCAAGACAGAGAGAAGTGGGCGGGGTGGGGGGAGTAATGTGCACTTTTATACAACTAGATCTCATTGGAAGTCACTTACTATCATGAGAACAGCACCAAGGGATTGGTACAAAATCATTAATAAGAAATCCACCCTCATGAACCAATCACCTCCCACCAGGACCCACTTCCAATATTGGCGATTACAATTCAACATGAGATTTGGGCAGGGACACAGATCCAAACCATATCAGATATATACCTAGTAATGTTATATAATGCTGGATAAAATGGTAGCTCTGTTTTAAGTTCTTTGAGAAATTTCCAAATTTATTTCCACTGTGGTTTGCCACTTAGAAATTTCTTCTGCTGGATACCCTAAATCATCTCTCTCAAGTTCAAAGCTCCACCGATCTAGGGGAGAGGCAAAATGCTGCCAGTCTGTTTGCTAAAGCATAAGAAGAGTGACCTTTGCTCCAGTTCCCAACAAGTTCCTCATCTCCATCTGAGACCACTTCAGCTGGACTTCATTGTCCATATCACTATAAGTATTTTGGCCAAAACCATTCAACAAATCTCTAAGAAGTTGCAAACTTTCCCACATCTTCCTGTCTTCTTCTGAGCCCTCCAAACTGTTCCAACCTCTGCCTGTTACACAGTTCCAAAGTCACTTCCACATTTTCAGGTATCTTTACAGCAGCACCCTATGATCTGTGGTAGCAATTTACTGTATTAGTCTGTTCTCACACTGCTAACAAACACATACCCAAGACTGGGTAATTTTTGAAAGAAAGAGGTTTAATTGACTCACAGTTCAGCCTATCTGGGGAGGCCCCAGGAAATTTACAATCATGGCAGAAGGGGAAGCAAACACATCCTTCTTCACATAGCAGCAGGAAGGAGAAGCACAAAGCAAAAGGAGGAAAATCCCCTTATAAAACCATCAGATCTCATGAGAACTCACTCACTATCACAAGAACAGCATGAGGGTAACCACCCCTATGGTTAAATTACCTCCCACCAGGTTCCTCCCATGACATATGAAGATTACGGGAATTACAGTTCAAGATGGAATTTGGGTGGGGACACAGCCAAACTATATCAATCTGAGCATTAAATGCTCAATATTTTACAGAAGCATCAAGATCATTCCAATGCAGATTTCTGAGGCCCCTTCTCTGTGTAGTTTATTTAATTCTGGTAGCCTGGATATCAGTTTCCTCAGTAACTCCAAATTCTGATCTCTGTCTTCTTTCTTAGCCATATCCTCTCCTCAACATAGATTCTACTTCATTGAGTTCCAAGAGCCTCCAGGAGGAAAACTAGTGCAATTATAGAGCTCTCCTCATGTGTTTCCTTTGTCTCTGGAATCACATTCCTATGCTAACTGTCCAATGTCTGAAACTAGTGGCCTTTGTACATTTTGTCAGGATTTGGGGTTTATTGTGGGAGAATCAGTGTGGAGCCAGTAACTTCATCATGTCTGGAAAAGAACGTCCTAAAGCTGCTCTTTCTTATCACTGTATTTATCTCAGGACCCTTGTAAAGTGTAAAACAACAACAACAACAACAACAACAACAAAAAATACTTGTTTCCTTTATGTCAAAGCCATTTTGTTGATGTACATACAAATCTCTTTGTTTACTGATCTTTCGCTCTCATTTATTTTTTAAAAAATTAAAAGAGCCTGTAATCCCAGCACTTTGGGAGGCCGAGACGGGCGGATCACGAGGTCATGAGATCGAGACCATCCTGGCTAACGCAGTGAAACCCCGTCTCTACTAAAAAATACAAAAAAATAGCCGGGCGAGGTGGCGGGCACCTGTAGTCCCAGCTACTCGGGAGGCTGAGGCGGAGAATGGCGTAAATCCGGGAGGCGGAGCTTGCAGTGAGCTGAGATCCGGCCACTGCACTCCAGCCCGGGCGACAGCGCGAGACTCCCTCTCAAAAAAAAAAAAAAAAAAAAAATTAAAAGAAAAGCCCCTGGCTTGCAGGCTCTTCTTTGCCCTCTGTGTTATCAAAATCTTAAGAAACTTCAAGGTCCATATGGTGACATATACAACATTCTGATCTTCAGTTCTCGATTTGTTTTTCTACCGTTGCTTTCTATTTGTCTTCAGGTCTATGACTCACTTTTATAACTTCTCTCCATGTTTGCCATCACTTGAAATATATTCTCTCTTATGTCATAAATTCAGGAACCTACTACTTCAAACACAGCCTCCTGTTTATTTACTAACCTATCCCCATGTCTTCAGTCATTTAACTTCCTTAGGACCTCCAGCACACACTTATGTATCCATGTCCTTTCTACCTTTTCCTTTTGACTAAATCTCTCATGCTGTGTATCCACTTCAATAATGTTCTTGCTAATATTCTCAGAAACCTCATTTACTTTACTTGTCATACTCTACCTTACCCTACCCTCCCCTAACCCACCAAAACAAAACATGACACTCAGTTTTCATCTATCTGCCTTCTCTGCACCAAGAAGCTAAACATAGTACAGAAATAGTACCCTACTCGGATTGGTGCCACTAAAATTTGTGATTCTCAACATCCCATGAGACTTTAAACTTTCATAAAATGTCCGTGTTTCTTTAGCCATGTTTCTCTTTTGTTTGCCTCAGAAACTATTAGGTTGGTGCAAACACAATTGTGGTTTTTGCCGTTAACTAGATCTCACGAGAAATCAAAAGTAATGGCAAAAACTGCAATTACGTTTGCACCAACCTAAATTTATCAAATACATCTACTTATTTCTAATGCCTGACATCTTCATTCACTGTCTAATACTCAGCCAATGTCCTTTCTTTGAATGGAAGTCATTACTTGAAAAAGATTTCTATTTCCTTGAATCAAACAGACCAACATCAGTACCCATCTTATCTATCTCTTCCGCAACAATCGAATGGGTAATGTGTCCCTTCTCCTGCCAAAGTTTCATCACCCCACACATGATCTGAACTGTGAACTCTTTTCTTTTTTCTTTGAGATGGAGCCTCACTTTGTCACCCGGGTTGGAGTGCAGTGGTGCGATCTCAGCTCACTGCAACCTCTGCCTCCCAAGTTTAAGCAATTCTCCTGCCTCAGCCTCCTGAGTAGCTGGAATTACAGGTGTGTGCCACCACGGCAGGCTCTTTTTTGTATTTTTAGTAAAGATGGAGTTTCACCATGTTGGTCAGGCTGGTCTCAAACTCCTGATCTTGTGATCCGCCCACCTCGGCCTCCCAAAGTCCTGGGATTACAGGTGTGAGCCACCGCATCCAGCCTGTGAACTGTTTTCTCGATCTCCCTGTCCCTTCAAAGCTTCCCCTTCTACTGGCTTCTTTCCATTAGCATGTATAACACACATATTCAAGTCTATTTTTCCATAAGTCTCTCTTGATATCAGGTCCCCTCTAACTCTACTTCTCTTTTCTCTCTTATAGAGAAGCTCTGCAGCCAGACTGTCCAAGTTCATATCCCAGATTTGCCCCTTACTAACTGATTACTATTAATGGAATGTTTAACAACTCATCTAGCCTAAATGTGATTTCTTCCTCTGTAATATTAACACCTATTTCATAGCTTAGACTAAATGGTAATATATGTGAAGCATTTGTAAATGCATAGAAAATCAAACGCTAAATAAGTATTGGATACAGTGATACATATTATTATTATTTAAGTGAAACTTTCTGGAACAAGTATTAATACAAGTTACATAGACTTTCTTATTTTCCTATTGCTACTCAGCATTCAGATATCTGGCAGCTGTGTCAAATATTCAGTGAAATGTTCTTGCCAAGACATTGCTAAATCCAGGAGATATTTCTCAGTTTTTCTTGTCTGACTTTTGCCAGCATTTCACATTGCTGATCGTTTCCTAGTTCCTATAACATCCCATTCTCTTGATCTCTGTGGAATTATTCTCTCTGGGATTTCTCCTACCCTTTGGGTGTTCCTTCTTACTATATTTTGCAATTTTTTTCTTCTTTTTCTTTTTTTGCTTTCATTTTAAGTGTTAACTGTCTTAAATGCCAGGATTTTCCAGAATTCTCTTTTAGATTCTCTTCTCACTCTACACATTGTTCCTGATCTCATTACACCCTGTGTTTTCAATATACTTGCTGTTTTTTTTTTTAAATCTCTGTCTTCAGTTAAAACCTATCTCCTGAGCACCCAATCAATTTAGCTACTAAAGTCTCCATGGGGATCTTAGATTCAACACATATAAAATGTAACCTATGTCAGTTGCTTCCAAGATGGCCAACTAGGAACAGCTCCGGTCTGCAGCTCCCAGCAAGATCAAGGCAGAACACAGGTGATTTCTGCATTTCCAACTGAGGTACCTGGTTCATCTCATTGAGACCAGTTGGACAGTGGGTGCAGCCCACGGAGGGCGAGCTGAAGCAGGGCAGGGCATCGCCTCACCCAGGAAGCACAAGGGATCGGGAGATTTCCCTTTCCTAGCCAAGGGAAGTTGTGACAGACTCTATCAGGAGAAATGGGACACTCCTGACCAAATACTGCACTATTCCCATGGTCTTAGCAACTGGAAGACCAGGAGATAGCTTCCCATGCCTGGCTTGGCAGGTCCCATGCCTGCAGAGCCTTGCTCACTGCTAGCATGGCAGTCTGAGATTGACCTGCGATGCTGCAGCTGGACGGGGGAGGGGTGTCCATCATTGCTGAGGCTTGAGTAGCTCACAGTGTAAACAAAGAGACCTGGAAGCGTGAACTGGGTAGAGCTCACTGCAGCTCAGCAAGGCCCAGTGCCTCTATAGATTCTACCTCTGGGGCAGGGCATACTAGAACCACAGGCAGCAGACACCTTCTGCAGACTTAAACATCCCTGTCTGACAGCTCTAAAGAGAGCAGTGGTTCTCTCAGTGTGGTGTTTGACCTCCAATAACGGACAGACTACCTCCTCAAGCAGGACCCTGATCCCCATGTAGCATGACTGGGAAACACCTCCCAGTAGGGGTCGACAGACACCTCAAACAGGTGGGTACTCCTCTGGGACAAAGCTTCCAGAGGAAGGATCAGGCAGCAATATTTGCTATTCTACAGCCTCCGCTGTTGATAGCCAGCAAACAGGGTCTGGAGTGGAACTCTAGCAAACTCCAACAGACCTGCAGCTGAGGGGTCTGACTTTTAGAAGGAAAACTAACAAACAGAAAGGAATAGCATCAACATTAACAAAAAGGACATCCACACCAAAACCCCATCTGTAGGTCACCAACCTCAAAGACCAAAAGTAGATAAAACCACAAAGGTAGGGAGAAAACAGAGCAGAAAAGCTGAAAATTCCGAAAAACAGAGTGCTTCTTCTCCTCCAAAGGATTGCAGCTCCTTGCCAGCGAGGGAACAAAACTGGACGGAGAATGAGTTTGATGAGTTGACAGAAGTGGGCTTCAGAAGGTCGGTAAAAACAAACATCTCCGAGCTCTAACCCATCACAAGGAAGCTAAAAGCCTTGAACAAAGGTTAGACAAACGGCTAACTAGAATAAACAGTGTAGAGAAGACCTTAAATGACCTTATGGAGCTGAAAACCATGGCACGAAAACTTCATGACACATGTACAAGCTTCAGTAGCTGATTCAATCAAGTGGAAAAAAGGATATCAATGATTGAAGATCAAATTAATGAAATAAAGTGAGAAGACAAGATTAGAAAAAAAAGAGTGAAAAGAAACAAAACCTCCAAGAAATATGGGACTATGTGAAAAGACAAAATCTACGTTTGCTTGATGTACTGGAAAGTGATGGGGAGAATGGAACCAAGGTAGAAAACAATCTTCAGGATATTATCCAGGAGAACTTCCTTAACCTAGCAAGGCTGGCCAACATTCAAATTCAGGAAATACACAGAGAACACCACAGAGATACTCCTCAAGAGGAGCAACCCCCAGACACAAATTTTCAGATTCACCAAGGTTGAAATGAAGGAAAAAATGTTAAGGGCAGCCAGAGAGAAAGGTTGGATTTCCCACAAAGGGAAGCCCATCAGACTAACAGTGGATCTCTTGGCAGGAACCCTACAAGCCAGAAGAGAGTGGGGGCCAATGAGGCAATAATTAATAGCCTACCAACCAAAAAAAGTCCAGGACCAGATGGATTCACAGCCGAATTCTACCAGAGGTACAAGGAGGAGCTGGTACCTTTCCTTCTGAAACTATTCCAAGCAATAGAAAAAGAGGGAATTCTCCCTAACTCATATTATGAGGCCAACATCATCCTGATACCAAAGCCTGGCAGAGACACAACAAAAAAAGAGAATTTTAGACCAATATACCTGATGAACATCGATGCAAAAATCCTCAATAAAATACTGGCAAACTGGATCCAGCAGCACATCAAAAAGCTTATCCACCATGATCAAGTGGGCTTCATCCCTGGGATGCAAGGCTGGTTCAACATACGCAAATCAATAAACGTAATCCAGCATATAAACAGAACCAATGACAACAACCACATGATTATCTCAATAGATGCAGAAAAGGCCTTTGACAAAATTCAATATTCAACATTCTTAAAGAAAAGAATTTTCAACCCAGAATCTCATATCCAGCTAAACTAAGCTTCATAAGTGAAGGAGAAATAAAATCCTTTACAGACAAGCAAATGTTGAGAGATTTTGTCACCACCGGGCCTGCCTTACAAGAGCTCTTGAAGGAAGCAGTAAACATGGAAAGGAACAAGCGGTACCAGCCACTGCAAAAACATGCCAAATGGGAAAGGCCACAGATGCTCTGAAGAACCTGCATCAATTAACAGGCAAAATAACCAGCTAACATCATAATGACAGGATTAAATTCACATATAACAATATTAACCTTAAATGTAAATGGGCTAAATGCCCCAATTAAAAGACACAGACTGGCAAATTGGATAAAGAGTCAAGACTTATTGGCTTGCTGTATTCAGGAGACCCATCTCACATGCAGAGATGCACATAGGCTCAAAATAAAGGGATGCAGGAAGATCTACCAAGCACATGGAAAGCAAAAAAAGCAGAGATTCCAGTTTTAGTCTCTGATAAAACACACTTTAAACCAACAAAGATCAGAAGAGACAAAGAAGGCCACTAAAAAATGGTAAAGAGATCAATTCAACAACAAGAGCTAACTATCCTAAATATATATGCACCCAATATAGGAGCACCCAGATTCATGAAGCAAGTCCTTAAAGACCTACAAAGAGACTTGGACTCCCACACAATAATAGTGGGAGACTTTAACCCCCATCTGTCAATATTAGACAGATCAACGAGACGGGAGGTTAACAAGAATATCCAGGACTTGAACTCAGCTCTGGACCAAGAAGACCTAATAGACATCTACAGAACTCTATACCCCAAAGCAACAAAATATAAATTCTTCTTGGCACCACATTGAACTTATTCTAAAATTGACCACATAATTGGAAGTAAAACACTCCTGAGCAAATGTGAAAGAGTAGAAATCACAACAAACTGTCTCTCAGAGCACAGTGCAATCAAATTAGAACTCAGGATCAAGAAACTCACTCAAAACTGCCCAACTACATGGAAACATAACAACCTTCTCTGAATGACTATTCAGGGAATAACAAAGTGAAGGCAGAAATAAAGATGTTCTTTGAAACTAATGAGAACAAAGACACAACATACCAGAATCTCTGGGACACTTTTACAGCAATGTGTAGAGGGAAATTTATAGCACTAAATGCCCACAAGAGAAAGCAGGAAAGATCTAAAATGACACCCTAACATCACAATTAAAAGGATTAGAGAAGCAAGAGCAAACAAATTCAAAAGTTAGCAAAAGGCAAGAAATAACTAAGATCAGAGCAGAACTGAAGGAAATAGAGACACACACACAAAAAAACCTTCAAAAAATCAATGAATCCAGGAGTTGGTTTTTAGAAAAGATCAACAAAATAGATAGATTGCTGGCAAGATTAATAAAGAAGAAAAGAGAGAAGAATCAAATAGACACAACAAAAAATGATAAAGGGGACATCACCACTGATCCCACAGAAATACAAACTACCATCAGAGAATACTTTAAACACCTCTACACAAATAAACTAGAAAATCTAGAAGAAATGGATAAATTAATGGATATATACACCCTTCTAAGACTAAACCAGGAAGAAGTTGAATCCCTGAATCGACCAATAACAGGTTCTGAAACTGAGGCAATAATTAATAGCCTAGCAACCAAAAAAGTCCAGGACCAGACAAATTCACAGCTGAATTCTATCAGAGGAAAAATGAAAAGCTAGTACCATTCCTTCTGAAACTATTTCAATCCATAGAAAAAGAGGGAATTCTCTGTAACTCATTTCATGAGACTAGCATCATCCTGATACCAAAGCCTGGTAGCGACACAACAAAAAAAGATAATTTTAGGCCAATATCCCTGATGAGCATTGATGAAAAAATCCTCAATGAAATACTGGCAAACCAAATCCAGCAGCACATCCAAAAGCTTATCCACCACAATCAATTTGGCTTCATCTCTGGGATGCAAGGCTGGTTCAACATACACAAATCAATAAATGTAATCCATCACATAAACAGAACCAATGACAAAAACCACATGATTATCTCAATAGATGCAGAAAAAGCCTTTGACAAAATTCAACCGCCCTTCATGCTAAAAACACTCTATAAACTAGATATTTATGTATGTATCTCAAAATAATAAGAGCTATTTATGATAAACCCGTAGCCAATATCATACTGAATGGACAAAAACGGGAAGCATTCTCTTTGAAAACCAGCACAAGACAAGGATGCCCTCTCTCACCACTCCTGTTCAACATAGTGTTGGAATTTCTGGCTAGGGCAATCAAGCAAGAGAAAGAAATAAAATGTATTCAATTGGGAAGAGAGGAAGTCAAATTTTCTCTGTTTGCAGATGACATGATTGTATATTTAGAAAACCCCATCGTCTCAGCCCCAAATCTCCTTAAGCTGATAAGCAACTTCAGCAGAGTCTCAGGATACAAAATCAATGTGCAAAAATCACAAGCATTCCTATACACCAATAATAGACAAGCAGGGAGCCAAATCACAGGTGAACTCCCATTCACAATTGCTACAAAGAGAATAAAATACCTAGGAAGCCAACTTAAAGGGATGTGAAGGACTGCTTCAAGGAGAACTACAAACCACTGCTCAACGAAATAAAAGAGGACAGAAACAAATGAAAGAACATTCCATGCTCATGGATATGAAGAATCAATATTGTGAAAATGGCCATACTGCCCAAAGGAATTTATAGATTCAATGCTATCCCTGTCAAACCACCATTAACTTTCTTCACAGAATTGGAAAAAACTAAAATTCATATGGAACCATAAAAGAGCGTCTAGAGTCAAGAAAATTCTAAGCAAAAAGAACAAAGTTGGAGGCATCACACTACCTGACTTCAAACTATACTACAAGGCTACAGTAACCAAAACAGCATGGTACTGTTAACAAAACAGATATGTATGCCAATGGAACAGAATAGAGGCCTCAGAAATAATACCACACATCTACAACCATCTGATCTTTGACAAACCTGACAAAAGTAATGGAGAAAGGATTCCCTATTTAATTAATGGTGTTGGGAAAACTGGCTAGCCATATGTGGAAAGCTGAAACTGGATCCCTTCCTTACACCTTATACAAAAATTAACTCAAGATGGATTAAAGACTTAAATGTAAGCCCTAACACCATAAAAACCCTAGAAGAAAACCTAAGCAATGCCACTCAGGACACAGGCACGGGCAAAGACTTCATAACTAAAACACCAAAAGCAATGGCAACAAAAGCCAAAATAGGCAAATGGGGTCTAATTAAACTAAAGAGCTTCTGCACTGCAAAAGAAACTATCATCAGAGTGAACAGGCAACCTACAGAATGGGAGAAAATTTTTTGCAATCTAGCCCTCTGACAAAGGGCTAATATCCAGAATCTACAAAGAACTTAAACAAATTTACAAGAAAAAAAAAAAAAGACCCCATCAAAAAGTGGGCAAAGTATATAAACAGACACTTCTCAAAAGAAGAAATTTATGCAGCCAAGAGACAGATGAAAAAAATGCTTATCATCACTGGTCATTAGAGAAATCAAAACCACAATGAGATACCATCTCACACCAGTTAGAATGGCATTAAAAAGCCAGGAAACAACAGATGCTGGAGAGGATGTGGAAAAATAGGAACACTTTTACACTGTTGGTGGGAGTGTAAATTAGGTCAACCATTGTGGAAGACAGTGTGGTTAGAACTAGAAATACCATTTGACCCAGCAATCCCATTACTGGGCATATACCGAAAGGATTATAAATCATGCTACCATAAAGATACATGCACATGTATGTTTATTGTGGCACTATTCACAATAGCAAAGTCTTGGAACCAACCCAAATGTCCATCAATGATAGTCTGGATTAAGAAAATGTGGCACATATACACCATGGAATACTATGCAACCATAAAAAAGGGTGAGTTCATGTCCTTTGTAGGGATGTGGATGAAGCTGGAAACCATCATTCTAAGCAAACTATCACAAGGACAGAAAACCAAACACTGCATGTTCTCACTCACAGGTGGGAGTTGAACAATAAGAACACTTGGACACAGGGAGGGGAATATCACACACTGGGGCTGGTCAGGGGGTGGGGTCTGGGGGAGGGATAGCATTAGGAGAAATACCTAATGTGAATGACAAGTTGATGGATGCAACAAACCAACATGGCACATGTTTACCTATGTAACAAACCTGCACGTTGTGTACATGTACCCTAGAACTTAAAGTATAATTAAAAAAAAAAAATCTCCTCTTGCATCCTAAAGTGTTCATCCTCCTATGTCCCTTATCTCAACATTAAATAGAACTGCCAATGGAGCCCTGCAGTGAAGAACTCCAGGGGCCAGCATTAATCTTGCAATAGGCAAAGGAGGACAATTTACATAAAATACAATTTTCAAAGTGCGCCCCCTTGACTTAGACAACATGACCATCTACCTAGTTACCTGAGTCAAAACCCCATATGTTATCCTTGATATCTTTCCTTCGTATCTAATTACTGTCAACTCCCGTTCCCGAATCCCTCACAAATCCATTTTCCTCTCAATGTCTAATGCAACTCCCCTGTTTTAGACATTATCATCATCCTGGTTCTTTTAACATAAAATCCAGACTTCTTCATACTATTTTCAGAATCTTCAGGCACTGTTCCCACTTGCCACTCTGGCTTTCACTCTAGCTACTTTCCTTAATCTTCTACAATCCAGTCATATTGAAAGTTTCTCAGTTGCTGTAAGTTTTCTCTTACCTTTGTGATTTTAGTCATGCTTTTTCCTCAACTCAAATATTTGTGTGTGTGTGTGTGTGTGTGTGTATGTGTGTGTGTGTGTTTGTTTCTTCTCTTTACCAGGAAGGCTTAACTTGGGCATCCATAGTATCCTAGGCAACTATTTGAGTGTAACTGGTTTACTTAGGAGATGATACCAGGAGAAATGTTAGGAAAGTGCGTGAGATAGAAGGAAAGGGAGACAATACAGAGTATATTAATGAGCATGTTACCACTATGGGCAATGTATACTCGATTCTACCAGGAATATTTGGGATATAATACAGAACACACCTCAGAATAACTGCACACAAGAAGCAAGGAAGCTGGGCTACCCATCTTCTTTCCCCCATTGTCCTTGATTGAGAACATTTCCTACAGAGTCAGTTATTCAACCTGATCGTTACACAGGTTTCACAGCCAGAGAAATCCCTCAGACAGAGTATGGCAGGGGCTGAAAATGGGCCATCAACATGTGCTGAGAACATACATGGGAAGCCAAACCTGATCGCTGATAACTCTTTTAATATTCCTCTTCTGGGACCCTTTTGAATTATTATGTCATTTATCAAGTTTTAGTGGGAGAAATTACAATTAAACAACAAATTGCGATAAACCATATTTCCAGTTCAACACTGTTTCCCTAAAGCTTGGCCCATAGTAGGTACTCCCTATACCTTCTGACTAAACTATTTTTTTTTGTTTTACAGTATATTTTACATTTGCTAGCAATAATTACATCCCTTTCAAGGTTTTTCCAGGTGTTTCAGAGTTTTATTCACTGCTCTGCCTCGTTTAGGCAGAAAAATTGGTATTTGGAAAAGATTTTTAAGGAAAGTATAAGTCACTGCTTGAGATATCAAATAGTAATTGTCAAAACATGGTTTTCTTACATAAAGTACCCTGTGCTCTTAATCATTAACCCTCTATCCTGAAATACTGTTTCAAATACTTTCTTTGAATGTTCACATTTGAGAAATGCCAAAAGACAAACATTTATTCTGTAAAAGAAATGAAAATGTCATTTATAATATGTTCCAAGTGCTTGGCACCTATGCTGATTGGATCTAATCATATTGTCTGATGAGATTTCCTCTCCAGAGAGAACTAATTGGAATGACATAGTGTAACAGTGAGCTCTGGGTGAAATAATCAGACATTTCAAGCTGAATGAATGGCTTTTGTGTCAGATGTTGCAGAGCTAAACCATTATGTGTTGCTTCCTGATTTATGAACACCAAAGTTGAGGTCTTGTCTTTTTCTGCACAGCTTCCATTTCTTGGCAAGAAAAGTCATCACCTATTTCTGCTGCCCCAAACGTTTCATTGCTCCTCATTGCCTCAAGGAAAAAGTCAATCATCTCTATCCTGAAGAGCATTGGTGCCCTAGTTTTTGTTGTTGCCATTTCTAATCTTCTATATTCTGCTGGTAATATGTAAATAGTATTTGTGAGGGTCCCGTTTACTTTTTAGTGTCAATCATTGTACTTGGTATTTTACACAAAATATTGTATTTAACCCTGAGGGCAAAGGAGATAATTATTTACGTGACGACAGAGTTTGAATAAGGTATGGAAAGCCTGTAGAGATACAACTATGAAGTGATTCCAAGTTGAACTCAAAGCCAGATCCTTTACCTTTTACACCCTCCTACTCCTCCAAGATTCCTCTGAAGGATAACTTCATTTCAAGCATTAACAAAGAGCATCTCACTGTAATATTGCAGAGTCCCTACTATACCATTTTACAGATGAGAAAACTAAGGCACTACAACATTAAGAACTTCGCATAAAGTGACACAGACACTAAGTGGCGGAGTCCTGATTCAAACTATATATATCTGAATTCATGTTCCATCCTCTTTCCACTCTACTATACTATATAGCCTCTTTATGTGGAGTACTACCCCCTTCATTCTTCCCCAGTCAAAACTCTACCTATTCTCCAAGCTACAGCTCCAGTATAACTTCTCTGATCTTCCTCTGCACTTCAATAGAACTGACCACACTTGATTAATTAGTATTGCCTTGTACTGTTATGACGTACATTAAAAATAAAAATGCGAAGCTGGGCTCAGTGGCTCACACCTGTAATCCTAGCACTTTGGGAGGCCAAGGCAGGCGGATCACTTGAACTCAGGAGTTTGAGAAGCCTGGGAAACATGGCAAAATTCCGTCTCTACTAAAAGTCCAAAAATGAGCTGGGCGCGGTGGTGCACACACGTAATCACAGGTACTTGGGAGACTGAGTCACGAGAATTGCTTGAATGCAGGAGGAGAGGTTACAGTGAGCTGAGATCGCACCACCACAGCACTTTAGCTTGGGCAACAGAGTGAGACTCTGTCTCAAAAAACAGGTAAACAAACAAACAAACAAAAGATATGAACAATAAACTATTAGAGAATATAGAATATTTGTACATATACTACCTCATTTGATCCTAAAATTTATCCTTATTATTCCAGTTTTACAGAAGGGATTGAAGTGACTTGCTCAGAAATTACTCATGCAGTCTGCTGTGTTGTCAAGTTTTGACTTGAACCTATCTAAAAACGTATATATTTTGCTTTGGCAAAAATCTATACTTAGATAATAAAATACTAAGCCTAACTTGAAATCTTCCAATGGCAATCTTACATCAGGCCTTAACATACATTTTCTTGTTGAGTCCTTCATATAGTTGTAGGAAGTAGTTCATTTGCTTATAACCTCACAGCTTTTTCTATACTGTTGTTGATTGCTTCAACAAAAATGTATTAAATACCTGTCAGATACTTAATATGGTACCTCGAAGGGTAAATCTGCTTTAGAATGTTTTAACAATTTCCCATTTTTCTTATGTTTAGAACCAAAATTTCTAACATGATGAGTTCCTTCCTACCTCTCCAGCCTAAACTTACGCAGCATTAAAAATGGTCCCAAGCATCCTAGCCACAATGACCTTCTCGCAATTCTCAGAATTATTAAATTCTATATTGCAGATGTAGGGGAAGAATAACTTTCCATCTACCCTCTGAGGGATGAACAATTAAGTCAATGAAATAAACTGACAATTGGCAGAGTAACATGAGAAAAGGTATACAAATTTATTATACACGAGGAAACATCATATGAAAGAAAAGTAAATACTAAAAAACCCAGTGAGATCTAGACGCTTAGGTACAAATCTTCCTAGCGGTGTGTGAAGGGGAGAAGTAGGCAACTTAGAAGAGAGTAAATGATTTTGTCAAGATGAATAAGTCCTCAGAAAAATACGTGAAAGCCTGTGACAAAGTCTGCCTGGGCATAGTGGGGACCTCTATTTTCCTCTCCTGTGATACAAGCCCATCTTCCCTGGTTGATGAGATTCTGGGAAGAGAATTTACATAGTTGAGTTCCTTTAGAAGGCTCTATCTTTAGGCAGACAGAGGAAGTTCAGAGAAAGCCTCTTCCTGCATTTACCATTCCCCAAGTATGCTTAGTTTGAAGTAATTTGCATACCAAAACAATATATCTTGGGTGGCATTCCTGAACTCTTTCATAGCACACACACTCCATAGTGCTTTTAAAGTGATGGGTGCTATTCATAATAGTTTACAAATATTTACAATTTTAATTATAACAACCACCTTCAGGGTGGATACCATTAAAGCCAATTTATAGAGGAGGTAACTGGCACAGAAAATAAATAGCATGTATAACATCACACAGCTAGTAAATATTATTCATCAAGCTCTCTGGTCAAGAATGCCCTGCCCTCCTTTGCACTTGATGTTTTCCCTGCCAATAACACACCTTTTTCTTCAAACTGCAGATGAAATTACTCTTTTCTGAAAAGGTTCTTCCCATTTCATTTTTTTTTTTTTTTTGTACATACTCATAGAATTACATTTCGTTTTGCCTTTGCTTGGGAAATGTGCAATTGGTGGAGGGTATGTGTTCACCTCCATATCCCTAGCATGGTATTTGCCACATAGTAGGCACCAAACTATGTGCTGAATTAATAAATTTAGAATGATTAAATAAGTGTATCAGGCACCATGGTGCATACTATCAGGTATAATCCTTGTCCTCCAGGAGCTCTTAGCCTAATGTCAAATACAGACAAGTGAACACATGATTATAACCTGACATAATAGCTGTAATGATTAAACACAAGTGACTGCAGAGCACAGAGGAAAGCAATTCATTCTGTCTGATGATCTGAAAGGTTTTCCAGACTCTATGACATATAGGGAATGAGTAGAATTTCTAAGGGAGAAAAGAGTCGGATGGGGTGATTTCCTGGGTAGAAAGAACCCCTTGCAAGGTACAGACATAAAAGCAGAGGGTGAGATATGACATAGAGATAAATTGTTTGTGGGTGAATTGGAGATAGCATTGAGAGAAGTGGCGAAGAATGCAGCTTATTTCAAAGTTTGAGGTCAGTATTATGAAAGATGACATAGCCTGTGCTAAGAGTTAGAATGTGGTTGTATAGGGAGAAGGAAACTATAAGTAGTATAATAATTTAAAAAGTATTTTCAATGTGCTTTAGAAAGATCAATCAAACCACTAAATGGACAATTATTCCTCTATCTTCGAATTTAGTTTTTGTAGTATTAATGCAAATTTCAAAGGGTACTACAAATAGCCCAATTTAATATGAGTCTTAAGACATCAGGGCTAAAGAAGATTGAGAAATGATTCAAATGTTTCCTGATATCACAGTAATTTGCAACAAATCTCTATAATTTGCATTAGGATACATGCCAAGCTGCAGTATGAGACAGCCACAGGTCATCCCCAAGCCCTGATTATGCTGTATCTCTTGCATTTATATCTTCATTTCATAAAGTCTTTCAAATGATATACCTAAGACCAACTGAATTCCTAATCATAAGAGTTCCTATCTTTACAGAGTTGATCATATCAATATGTTTGTGAAGTCAACTTTTTTTTTTGCTGTTTTCAATAAAACAAGATTAGGCACAAACCATTTTAAAAATAATAGAGTATGCAAACAGTTCATGGAGAATGTTAATCTTCATGAATAATAGAATATAAACCAAACTAAGTAGATGTTGTGCAACTGTCTCCAGCTTTGTCCTACTACTGGCCAAGACAGCTTTAACATTCCCCTCAGCTTGACTAAATTTAAGTAAGCTTCTTTCTGACTTCAGTCCCTGTCCTCTCTTTGCTTAAAGCATTAACTTTAGAAAACTTGCGATTGTAAATTCCTCCTCTGCCCATTAGAGTTATAAATTTTCTACAACCTAGAAATGTCTTTCTCATCAAATCATCAGGAAAGAGTGGGCTCCTTTCTCCCAGTTTCTGAGGGAGCATAGAAGCCTAATTTAGATAAGTGACAATTGGCTAACACAAATAACCTAATCATTTTAACCAACCTCCCTCATCCCAATGTCCTCCTGTACTTTTCCATTAGCTCACGATGGCATTTAAATACCTTCAGCAGAGCTGAGTTCCATCCCTCTCTTCTATTGCAATGGCTATGACATCAATAAAATATCTTTAAAAGTAATATAACTTAGTATTTCCCTATAGTTAATTATCAAAAAAGTCACACATCAGAAAAAGTTTGCTTTAAAAACTTGCAGGTAGATGCAATGTTTCATACTAAATCATGAAAAAAGCAAGATTCTTAAAACTCTGCAACCTACCTGGGTCAATCAGTAGCAGCAGCCTTTATATTTATTCATTTTCAAACATTTGTTGAACCCCTTACTATGTGTTAGTATTGTTTTTAACATTTGGGATATATCAGTTAATTAAACAGATAAAGATCCTTGCCCTCAAGGATCTTACATTTTAGAAGAGAAAAACAGACAGAACACAAATGTGATATAAAAATAAATTACAGATTATGTTTTACAGTGGAAAGTTCTATGAAAGAAAAAGGAAATTAAAGCCAGGTTAAAGGCCGTTTTAATGACTTTTACTTGGAATAAAATAGGAAAGCTTTACAGGATTTTTAATATTGATGTGACATGATTTTACCCAAATTTTTAAATCAAATAGATAACTCTGGATATTGGGTAGAAAATAAGCTATAGGTGGAAAAGGTTAAAACTAGCAGATCAGATAAAAGTTACTGCAGTTTATCCAGGAAAGAGTTTAGCACAAATGCTAATAACAGATCAGGTGGTATGTAGTAATATGTTCTGGATATATTAATAATCAAGACAACAAAATTTCCTAAAAGAGAGGATGTGAGCTGTGGGAGAAGGCAGAAAGAATTAAAAGCTTTTTGGCTTGAAGCAAGTAATATGGAGTTGCTATCAATTGAGATGAAGAGGGTTATATTTGGAATAGCATTTGAGAAAAAGACTATGAGTTAAGTTTGGGACATGCAGATTTTTACAATTTGAATGTATTTCAAGTGTAGCCATTGATTTTGAAGTTGGATATATGAGCTTGGAGTTAGGAAGAACTGGGTAGGAGAGAGAAAATATGAGAGTCACTGGCATATAAATGCTATTTTAAAACCACGAGGTAACACCAAGGGAATGAGAGAAGAAAAGATGAAGAATGACTGAGGAATGGTCCTTGGTCATTCCAAGTTTCAGGAATGAGGAGGAAGAGGGGAGAGGAAAGAGGAAAGTTAGGAGAAACACTAGGGAAGCGTGATGACCTGCAAATCAAATGAAGAAAATATATCAAAAAGGGTACAGTGAGCCTTTGGCTCAGATATTGCTGATAGGTGAGTAGAATGATAATTAATAATTGATCAATTGAATTTGGCCGTGCAAAGGTCTTTGATGACTGTTACCAGATTTGTCTTGGTGGAGTTGGATAAATACCTGATTGGAGTAGATTTAGGAGACAATCGGAAAAAAGTGTTTAAAGATAAGCAGTATTGCTAAAAGCTGTCAAAAGAAGCAAATAATTGGAATATGTGTGGCTGGCACTTGAGGAGGCATCAAGTTAATTTTGTTTTGTTTTTATAATATGGTAGAAAAAATTATATGCTTGTATGTTTTGGGGAATGGTCCAGTAAAGAGTGAAAATTTGAGGAAATGAAAGAGAAGGGAACATTGTTACTGCAATGTCCTGGAGGATGCAAAAAGAAATAGCATCAAATATAAAAGGAGGGGGCAGTTAACTTTACATAGGAGAATGAATAGTTCATTTATGTGAACAGGCAGGATGACAGAGTAGGTGGAAACAGATGCTGCAAGGTGGGTAGACGTGCTGATGAGAGTCTAAAAAAGTTCTCTTCAGACAATTCTACATTTTAGTGAAGTAGGAAACAAGGTCTTCAGCTAAAAGTGAGGTAGAGGGTTTGTGGAAGTGTAAGGAGAGAGGAAGAGCTATTACTGTCTAAGATATGGGAAGGGGAAGAGATTATCACCTTCATGACTAACACTCAATAAAATTTTACTATACTAAGTGTCATACCTTGGTTAACCTCTATAGCAGTAGTGTGAGCTAATTACTATTATTATTCCCATTTCACAGATGAGAATACTGAGTCTCAGAGAAAATAAACAACTGTCCCAAGTCACATAGTTAAAACATGATGACATTAACACTCAATTTCACCCTATATGATTTCAAACATGATGCTTTTAATTACATTGCACTGCTTCTCCATGTTCCTTTGGACATGCAAGGGTCTTAGAAGAATTTAAAAAATACATAAATTATCTCTCTTTCTTGTACGTGATAGAATATACTCACATCACATTTGGTCGTTAAAGTCATTTAATGAACATTTCATTCTAAAAAAATATGCAAGAGAAAGAAATACTGTAAGTTCAGACAGAAGTAAGTGACTTCCTACCATTACCTCTCTTGATATGTAAACCTACATTATAATTTTTTAACATTGCATATGGTAAGAGGTGGAGAATATTATAGCATTAATTTCAAGGATCCATATATTATACTTCCAGCAATACAATCTAAGGTTACATTTGATTTATAGCGGCTGATTACTATCGGCTTTTCTTGAGTTTAATAGTTGTATTGATTATGGATATTTCCAGCAGCAAGTAACAGAAAAATTCAAATAAATGTGACAATAAAAAGAAATATTTCACCTCCTTATATATGGAGAAGGCTAGAAATAGATGCTGCTAGCTTTGATTCAGCATCTCCAAAATATTAGCTCCATCTCTCTAATTATCTTAACTTCTTTTTCCTCATGCTCACAGGATTACTGCTGCAATTCCAGGCATTATAACCATTGAGATATAAACAAAAAGAAAGAGAGAAATGGTTGCCACCATCAATAGCTGTCTTATTAATAAAGAAAATAAAAGCTTTACCAAGAACCTCCTTCCTCATAAACATCTACTCACATTTCATGAACCAGAAATGTGTTGTGTATCTACTCATAGTAGGGAGGGTAGCTGACAAAACATGGCCAAGGGAAAAGGATAGGGAATGAGTGTTGAGCTTATCAACCAGAGTACCTGCTTCAATAGTCATTTTAATATTCTAGATATGATATTTTCGCACGAACTTCTGCTGAGCCAAGGTCTCCCATCTTCTCTCTATACAGCTTGATGATGAAATTTAAATTATAAGGCTTTGAATTCCTTCATTAAAAAAAAGGTATTGGATTCTGGCCAGAATTCTCATTTAATGATAAGTTTGAGCCTTGATTGATTTTTCTCCCATAATGGGATCCTTTCTATCTTTCTGTTAATATCACATGCAAAAATAATAAGTGCTTTTGTATGTCTATCAACATCTTAAAACTCTGGTGAATCATAGTCATGTGCTAGTAAAAAGGAAACTGGAAGAGCAGACAAGGATTGAGTAGGGAATATTGGAGTACAATAGTAGCACAGTTGTAGAGAAATCAAAATAAAGAAAAGGATGTAATGTACACAGTTTTATCTCCTTTATTATTACACGATTATCCTCTATCTACTTCAAATTAGACTGAAAAAAGTTTACAAAAAAACACATTCATACTTCATATGAAAGAACATAAACATGTGTTTTCACCTTTTGGTTGCTAAATAGATGTTCTATGTGTTAGAGAGGACTGTCGTGCAAAAACTAAGAAGGTAGTAATTGTAACTATAAGCTGAAACTTTTTTTTTTTTTGAGATGAAGTCTTGCTCTTGTCACCCAGGCTGGAGTGCAGTGGCACGATCTCAGCTCACTGCAACCTCGGCCTCCAGGGTTCAAGCGATTCTCCTGCCTCAGCCTCCTGAATAGCTGGGATTACAGGCACCTAACACCATGCCCAGCTAATTTTTGTATTTTTAGTAGAGACGGAGTTTCACCATGTTGGCCAGGCTGGTCTTGAACTCTTGACCTCAGGTGATCCACCCACCTCGGCCTCCCAAAGTACTGAGATTACAGACATGAGCCACTGCACCCAGCCAAGCTGAAACTTATGAATGCTTATTTTCAACCAGGTTCATAGTTCCAAATGCTTTAAAAAATACTGGCCGAGTGCGATGACTCACACCTGTAATCCCAGCACTTTCGGAGGTCAACAGGGGTGGCTCACTTGAGGTCAGGTGGTTGAGACCAGCCTGGCCAACATGGTGAAACCCTGTCTCCACTAAAAATACAAAACTTAGCCAGGTGGCGTAGGGCAGGCCTGTAATCCCAGCTACTTGGGAGGCTGAGGCAGGAGAATTGCTTGAACTTGGCAGGTGGAGATTGAGTAAGCTGAGATAGCACCACTGCACTCCAGCCTGGGCAACAGAGTGAGACTCTTTCTCGAAAGAAAGAAAGAAAAGAAAGAAAAGAAAGAGAGAAAGAGAGAGAAAGAGAGAGAGAGAGAGACAGAGAGAGAGAGAGAGAGAGAGAGAGAGAGAGAAAGAAAGAAAGAAAGAAAGAAAGAAAGAAAGAAAGAAAGAAAGAAAGAAAGAAAGAAAGAAAGAAAGAAAGAAAGAAAGAATATAGTATTAACTAAGAGGTTCCAGACAAGTTGGCCAACTAGATGCAACCAGGAAATGCCACTACCACTGAGAGAGACTACATTATCCAGTAAACCACCAGAACTCAGGCAGATCTTCAAGAGAAAATGCTGAGTGGATGGACAGACAATGCTGAACCTGAGGAATCTGGGGACCCTGTAAGTGGTACCTGAAATCCAGGTCTAGTTTCTGGTCCCCAGTCGCTCCTGGGTAAGGGTTGGGTAAGTGAACTGAGGGCCAGCTTACTCTCACCATGGACCTCTGGGATCCTAGCTATAGGGGACCATGCTCATGGACCTGTAAGCTGGCAGGGGGAATCTCTTCGGGGAGCAGGCAGAGACAGGCCTTCAGCCAGCAGAGAGCCCAGGAGATTTTGAGTCCTGTGCAGCTCCAGCAGAGAGCTGCCATCCACAAATGGCCCCTATGCCCTTCTGGGAGGCATAGGCCCCATCTGACTTAGAAGCCAGGAGAGAGGGGGGATAGCATCCCCACAACACTGGGGCATGTCTGCTCTGCAAGCCATCCTGCCGACTGGCCTCTCCTAGAGTCTATGCTTAGCGGTCTGCAGGAGCAGATGCACAGTGCAGCCCCTGAGGTCCATCCTGAGGGCTGCATCTTACTCTGAGTACCTTATCAGTGACCCAGGAGCACTTTGTATTCTTCAGCATAACCAGAACTCTAGCAGGAGCCTCAGGATGTGTCTGTGCCCCAAAGCTGCAGTGTGCAGCTCCGGAGTACTGAGATGAGATCCCTGGCTGGCACTCAAGCCAGGGAGGAGCCTCCACCTCCACAGTACTGAGAGAGGCAAGATGCATGGTTACTGGGTTGGGATGGGAGCCAGGTGTGACTCCCTCTGCAGGGCCAGTATAGAGTGTGGTATTCTTTCCAACCACAGCTTCTGCCCAAGGGAGCCCCATGGCCGGGAACAACTAACAAAAGAAATGCAGGTACAGAGCCAGCAATTGGAGGGGTTTACCCCAAGGCCCAGGAGTGAAACTGGTGAGAGGACCGTCTCTCTGCTTCACCAACCACCAAGCATACCTGTGAACCCAAGTAAGTACAAAAGAGTAATTAATGGGTTGGGTATTAACCTAGCTACTGACCACTACTCTTATGTGCCATCTACTGGATCACAACCCTAACTACAACATCAAAAATTTGTCCTGCTAATGTATACATCTGTGAAATCAAGGGCACGATTTCACTGACACGTAAAGATCCTGTACAGAGCTCTGGTCCTCTGAAAGCAATCGGAAATGAAGCCAATGAACTCTACTCAACTTAAACCACAGTTAAAGGAGCACCAACTGTCCCAGATGAGAAAGAATCAGTGCAAATATTCCGGCAATCCAAAAAGCCAGTTGTCCTCTTACCTCCAAATGAGTACATTAGCTCCCCAGCAATGGTTCTTAAACAGTTGGAAATAATTCAAATAATAGGCATAGAATTCAGAATCTGGGTGGCAAGGAAATTCATCAAGATTCAGGAGAAACTGAAACTCAATCCAAGAAATCCAGTAAAACAATTCAAGAGCTGAAAGGCAAAATAGCCATCCTAAGAAAGAATTAAACTGAACTTCTAGAGCTGAAAACCTCACTAAAAGAACTTTATATACAATGGGAAGTATTAAGAGCAGAATAGACCAAGCTAAGGAAAGAATTGCCGCACTCAAAGACTTGTTCTTTGAATCAACTCAGTCAGACAAAAATTAAAGGAAAAAAAAAAAAGAATTTTAATAAATGAAAAAAATTCAAGAAATACAGGACTATAAAAAGAGAGGACATATACATATTTACTGGTATCCATGAAAGAGAAGGAGAGAGAATAAGCAACTTGAAAAGTGTTTTTGAGGATATAATTCATAAAAATTTCTCTAATCTCACTAAAGAGCTTGACATACAAATCCAAGAAGTAAAGAAAACCCTTAATTCATGCTGTACCAGATGACCCTCCCCAGGGCACATAGTCATCAGATTCTCCAAGGTCAGTACAAAAGGAAAAATCTTAAAGTTAGCTAGACAGAAGGGTCACGTGACACACAGAGGGACCCTCATCAGGCTAGCAACAGACCTCTCAGCAGAAACATTACAAGCCAGACAGACTGGGTTTCTATTTCCAACATCCTCAAAGAAAAGAAATTCCAACCAAGAACTCACATTCCACCAAACTAAGCTTAATAAGTGAAGGAGAAATGAGGTCTTTCTCAGACAAGCAAATGCTGAGGGAATATCTATCAATTAGACAAGCCTTATAAGAAGTCCTCGGGGAATGCTAAAGATTGGATCAAAAGAATGACATCTACTATCACAAAAACATCTACTATCACAAAAACAGTCCAGAGGCACTATAAAGTAACCACACGGTCGACATAAAGCCAGCTAAAAACACAATGACAGGATTAAAATCACACATATCAATGCCAACATTGAATATAAATGAGCTAAATGCCCTCACTTAAAAGACAAAGAGTGGCAGTCTGGATTAAAAGACAAAATTCAACCATCTTTTGTCTTCAAGACACATCTCACATGTAATGACACTCACTGGCCCAAATTTAAAGGATGAAGAAAGATCTACTATACAAACAGAAAACAAAAAAGAGCAGTAGCCATTATTCTTACATAAGATAAAATAGACTTTAAACCAATAAGAATTAAGGAGGACAATGAAAGACATTACTTTTGATAAGGGTACAATCCAACAAGAAGCCTTAACTATGCTAAATATATGTGTATCCAACATAGGAGCACCCAAATTTACAAAACAAGTTCCTCTTGGCCCATGAAAAGATTTAGGCAACCACACAATAATAGTGGGAGACTTTAACATCCCATTGACAGGTTTAGACAAGTCATCAAGACAGAAAACGGACAAAGAAACTCTGGACTAGGTTCAACAATTAACAAACTGGACCTTATAGACATCTACAGAACACTCCATTCAACAACCATAGAATATACATTCTTCTAACCTGAACATGGAACATATTCTGAGAGTGACTACATGTGCAGTTTTAAAGCAAGCCTCAATAAATTCAAAAAAATTGAAATCATACCAAGCACACTATCAGCCTACGGTTGAATAAAAATCTAAATCGATAGCAAAAAGATCTCTCAACATTACACAAATACATGGAAATTAAATAACTTGCTCCTGTATAACTCCCAGGTAAACATCAAAATTAAGGCAGAAAACAACAGTCTTTGAAACTAATGAAAATAGAGACACAACTTATCATAATCTCTGGGATGCAGCCAAAGCACTGTTAAGACAAAAGTTTATAGCCCTAAACACTTTCATCAAGAAGTTAGAAAGATCTCAGATTAACAGTTTAACTTTCCACTTAAAGGAAGTACGGGGGGAAAAAAAAGAACAAACCAATCCCAAAGCTTTCAGAAGAAAAGAAATAACCAGAGTCGTAGCTGAACAGAATGAATAAAAGATGCAAAAGTCCACAGAAAAGATTAATGAAACCCAGAGTTGTTTTTCTGAAAAAATAAACAAGATTTAGACCACTAGGCCGCTTAACAAAGAAAAAAAAAAAGATCTAAATAAGTACAATCAGAAATGACAAACATGACATTACAATTGATCCCACAGAAACGCAAAAGATCTTCAGAGAATACTGTGAACAACACTGTGCACATAAATTAGAAAATCTAGAAGAAATAAATTCCTGGAAGCACACAATCTCCCAAGATTGAATCAGAAAGAGATTAAAACCCTGAATAGACCAATATCAGGCTCTGAAATTGAATAAGTAATAGAAAACATGCCAACTAGAAAAAGTCCTGGACCAAATGGATTCGTAGCCAAAATCTACCAGATGTACAAAGAACTGGTACCAATTCTACAGAAACTAGTTCAAAAAATCAAGGAGGGACTTCTTCCTAAATCATTCCATGAATCCAGCATCAGGTAGTACCAAAACCTGGCAGAGACATGACAAAGAAAGAAAACTTCAGATCAATATCCCTAATGAACACAGACACAGAGTCCTCAACAAAATACTAGCAAACTGAATCTAGCAGCACATCAAAAAGTTAATTCACCATAATCACGTAAGCTTTATTCCTTGGATGCAATGTTGGTTCAACATATGCATATCAATAAGTGTGACTCACCACATAAACAGAATTAAAAGCAAAAACCATATGATCATCTCAATAGACACAGAAAAAGCTTTTGAAAAAATTCCACATCCCTTCATGATTAAAACCCTCAATAGACTAGCTGTCAAAAGAATATACCTCGATATAATAAAAGCCATCTACGACCAACCCACAGCAAACATCATATTGAACAGGCAAAAGCTGGAAGCATTCCCTTGGGGAACTAGAACAAGGCAAGGACACCCACTCTCACCACTCTTATTCAACATAGTACTGGTATTCCTAGCCAGAGCAATCAGGCAAGAGAAAGAAATAATAGGCATCTAAATGGGTAAGGAAGTCAAACTATCTCTTTACTGACTATATAATTTGATACTTAAAAACCTCTAAAGACTCCATTAAAATGCTACTAGAACAGATAAACAATTATAGCAAGGTTTTAGATTACACATCAATGTACAAAAATTAGTAGCATTTTTATACACAAATAACATCCAGTCTGAATGTCAAATAAAGAACGCAGTCTCATTTACAACAGCCATACATAAAATTAAATACCTAGGAATACAGCTGACCAAAGAGGTGAAAGATCTCTGCAAGGGGAACTACAAAACACTGCTCAAAGAAATCAGAGATGACACAAATAAATTTTTTTTAAAATCCCATGCTTATGGATTGGAAGACTACACATCATTAAAATGGTCATAATACCCAAAGCAATTTACATATTTATGTCATTTCTATCAAAATACCAATGTCATTCTTCACAGAATTAAAAAATCTATGCTAAAATGTATACTAAACCAAAAAAGAGCCCAAATAGCCAAAGCAATCCTTAAGCAAAAAGAACAAAGCCAGAGGCATCACATTATGTGACTTCAAACTATATTATATGGCTAAAGTAACCGAAACAGCATGGTACTGGTGCAAAAACAGACACATAGACCAATAAAATGCAATAGAAAATTTAGAAATAAAGTCACACACCTACAAACGTCAGGTCTTCAACAAAGCTGACAAAAATAAGCTATGGGGGAAGACCTCTCTATTTAATAAACGGTGCTGGGATACCTGTCTAGTCAAATGCAGAAATATGAAACTGGACCCTTTCTTTTTGTTATCTAAAAAAATTAATTCAGGGTAGATTAAAGATTTAGATGCAAGGCCTCAAACTATAAAAATCCTAGAAGAAAATTTAGGAAATACATTTCTCAACATCAGACTTAGCAGCCAAATTTTGGCTAAGTCCCCAAAAAGCAATTTTAACAAAAACAAAAATTGACAACTATGACCTAATTAAACTAAAGAAAGTATCATACAAAAGAAACTATCAACAGAGTAAACAGACCTACAGAATGGGGGAAAATATTCACAAAATATGCATCTGACAAATGTCTAATATCCAGGATCCATAAGGAACTTAAACAAAGAACAAATAACCCTATTAAAAAATGGGGAGAGGACATAAACAGACATTTCTCAAAAGAAGACATACAAGTAGCCAAACAAACATATTAAAAAATGCTTGTCATGACTAATCACCAAAGAAATGCAAGTCAAATCTACAGTGAGGTAGCATCTCATACCATTCAGAATGGGTATTAATAAAAAGTCAAAAAACAACAGATGCTGACAAGCTGAAGGGAAAAAGGAACACTCATATACTGTTGGTGGAAATGTAAATTAGTTCAGTCACCATAGAAAGTGGTTTAAAGATTTCTCAAGGAACTTAAAACAGAGCTACCATTTGACCTAGCTACCCCCTCGTTGGATATATACCCAAAGTAATATAGATCACTACACCAAAAAGACACACACACTTGTATGTTTATCACCATGCTCTTCACAATAGCAAAGACATGGAATTAATCTAGGTGCCTATTGGTAGAGGATTGGATAAAGAAAACACGGTATACATACACCATGGAATACTATGCAACCATAAAAAAGAATGAAATCATGTCATTTGCAGCAACATGGATGGAGTTGGAGGCCATAATCCTAACTGAATTAATGTAGAAACAGAAAAGCAAATATTGTGTGGGAGGGAAACATCGAGCACACATGGGCATAAACATGGAAACAAAAGATACTGTGGCCTACTGGAGGGGAGAGGGAGAAAGGGGGAAACTGGTTGAAATACTACCTATTGAATATTATGCTTACTACTTGGGTCCAACATACCCATGTAACAACCCGACACATGTATTTAGTATATCTAAAATAAAATCCAAAAATGTAAAAAGTATATTAACTAACTTGATCCTCACAGTAATCCACAGAATGGATGGGTGGCTATCGCTCATCCATCTCATTTCACAGATGGGGCACAGAAATACTGATTAATTTTCTGAAAGTCACATAACCCATAAGAGGCAAAATTAGAATTTAACCCCAGGAAGTCTAGCTTGAGTCCATGTGCTAACCTCTACACTAAATGCCAACAAGGAGGTGGTGGTTTTGCTATTCTGTTTTGTATTGCTGTAACAGAACACCACAAGCTGGGTAATTTATTTTTTTAAAAGAAATTTATTTCTTACATTTCTGGATGCTGGAAAGTCTGTGATCAAGGAGCCCACACTGGACAAGGGTCTTCATGCTGCATCATTCCACGGCCAAACGTGTGAAGGAAAAAGAGCGTAAGAGAGAGTAAGAGAGGGCTAACTCACATTTATAAGAAGCCCACTCTTGCAATAACTAACATACTCCACCAATAATGACACCAATCTATTCATAAGGGCAAACATGACCTAATCACTTCTTATTAGGCCCCACCTCCCAAAACACTGTTGCATTAGGGACTTCATTTCCAACCCATGAACTTTGGGGTACACATTAAAACCATAGCAGTGGTTTAAGCCAAGCACCAGATAACCTTCAAACAAGTCTCAATACGTTTTGACAAAATAATACAACAGGAGATATCAATGAAAATTTTAATTAAGGAGCAATAACAAAAGACTACATGGAGATTTCAATTTATGAAATGAGCCTTTAAGATAAATTTAATTTTACTAGGCAAGAATAGTTTAAAGACACAGGGATCTAGGAAGGATAAACATCATGATCAATGGCATAACATTGAGAACTTGGGGAATGTCCGGTAAAACTGAGGGTTCACCTTGTTCTGCATGTTAAGGGAATAGTAGGAGATAAAGCTATCCAGGCAGTCATGCACACAGCAATGACGTTGGGATCAAAAAATCCAAGTCTCGATTCGCACTAGATGCACTAGACCTTTGTCAAGGTCTTTAATCTCTCTGGGTCTCAAATGGGAATGAAAAGTCCACCTAATATTGTTACTTGGAAGATTAAGTGAGAGTGTAAGTGTCCAAATTACTATTAACTAAAGCTAGGCCTGAGTGAAAAATAGGCTATGATGCTGTTGTGGAGAGATGTGAATTTCAGGCTGAGGAGATGCCATTGAAGACCTCTGAGAAGGTAAATAAAAGAGTAGCATGGTCAGAATTGTCTGAAGTTCAATCCAGTGCTCGGTAGAGAAGCAGGTATAGGATATACTGGAGTGTGATAGGGCAGGGATCAAGAGAAGACTGGGAAATATTAAAATTGGTTGAAATATAGTGAAGACCCAAATTCTAGTTCTGGCATTTAGTCCTGAAATAAAGACAGACATTTCAGAAACACTACAGAAGCAGATAAAAATAATTTTACAATTATTTTGGATTTAAAATAGAGGGGGAAAAAACCCTCAGTTATTTTGAGACCTCAAGCCTGAGTGACTTGGAGAATAATCATGCCATGATCAACAAAACAAAATTTTGAGGAAGAAAAGTCCTTTTTTGGGAAAGGATAAATTGTGTCATGAGTCTGATTTGTATATATTGATTTTTAGGAATTGGTAAGACACCCTGGTTGAATTGACCTGCAACCAGTTAGTTATGTGCATTGGGAGCACAGGAAAGAGGAAGTGGCAAGATAGAGGGTGTGGTAAAGAGAATAATGAACTATTAGTGAAATCACATCCTAATATCAGATGAACAAATAGATTACAGAGCAAAAGGGAATTAAAGATGGAGACATAAGTAAGGTGAATAATCAGTTGACCTTAAAATAGGGATATTATCCTGGATAATCTAGCTGGGCTCAGTATCATCACAAAAATTCTTAATAGATAAGGAGAAGGATGAAGAGGAATTTGCAGTGATGTGATGTGAAAAGCCCTTTCAGGCTTTGAGGATGAGAAAAGGGGTCAAAAGACAAGGAATGTGGCTTTTCTAGAACCCAGAAATGGCAAGGAAAGAGATTATTTACTAGACCCTCTCAGAAGGAAATGCAAATGCCAACAGCTTGATTTTTAGCCCCGTGAGACTCAGGCAGACCTCTAAACTACAAAACTTTAACATAATACATGTGTGTTGTTTAAGCCACTAAATCTGTGGTAATGTGTTACAGCAGCAAACGTGAACTAATATGGAGAGATTTTTGGAATATTCAGGATGAAGATAATAATCAGGAACATCGTGATTCCAAACACTTCCTGAAAGCGGCCTGTGAAACAAAACTGCAGCTTTTTGGGAAAGCAGGAGCAGTTGTAAATCCTTAGAATCAGTGTAGAGATATCTTGTTTCTGTACCAAGTTATTCAGAACCTTGAGAGTGTACCAAGCAGTTCATTTGCTGCAAAGAATCTTAATCTTGCAAAAAGGAAGTCAGCAAGAATTATCTGAATTTATTCCAGGGTTCATTTTTATCTCCACTATCATCATGCATGATTCATCTCAGCACTGTGACAGAAAGAATTTCTGGTCAGGGATATTGGCTCATGCCTGTAATCCCAGCACTTTGGGAGTCCAAGGTGGGCAGATGGCTTGAGTCGAGGAATTTAACACCAGCCTGGGTAATATGGTGAAACTTTGTCTCTACAAAAAAATATAAACAATTAGCCAGGTGTGGTGGTGTGCACCTGTAGTCCCAGCTACTCAGAAGGCTGAGGTGAGGGGAGACAGTAAGCAGAGATCCAGACTGGGTGACAGAGCAAAATCCTGTCTCAAAAAAAGAAGAAGGAGAAAGGGAAGGGGAAGAGGAAGGGGAAAGGGAAGGAGAAAAAGAGAGGGGGAAAGGGAGGGGGAGGGGGAGGGGGATTGTTGTTAAAGTTTCTTGCCTTGAGGAGAGGAATAAATTGATCAAACTTAGACAACTTAAGCCACTACTGAAAGAATGGAAATAGAAAATTTAGAAAATTTCAAGCTTTTCCTTTCCAGAAACTTGCACTCTATTTTCTGGAAACATCCAGCTAATGTCTCACAGCATTCCAGATGGGCTGCATAACTTATTTTGTATCCTAGAGTGTCAGTCTTGGTTGCAGAGGAGATGTGGAATTGTTTGTGTTGATTTAAAAATAAAAACTATAGCCAGCTAGGTGTGGTGGCTGACGCCTGTAATCCCAGCGCTTTACAAGGCCGAGGCGGGCGGATCACATCAGGAGATTGAGACCATCCTGGCCAACAAGGTGAAATCCTGTCTCTACTAAAAATACAAAAATTAGCTGGGTGTGGTGGTGCGCACCTGTAATCCCAGCTACTCAGGAGGTTGAGGCAGGAGAATCACTTGAACCAGGGAGTCAGAGGTTGTAGTGCGTTGAGATTGTGCCACTGCACTCCAGCCTGGCAACAAAGCAAGACTCCATCTCAAAACAAAACAAAACAAACAAACCACTAAATTCAAATTAAATTTTAAATAGTTTAATTGAGCAAAGAATGATTGATGAATCAGGCAGTTTCCTGAGCCAGAGTAGGCTCAGAGACTCCAGTGAAGACCTGTGATGGAAGAAGATTCATGGACAGAAAAAGGAAAGTGACATACAGAAAATGGAAGTGAGATACAGAAATAGCTGGATTGGTTATAGCTCTACATTTGCCTTACTGGCACACAGTTTGAACAATTGGCTACAATTGATTGGCCAAAACTCAGTGAATGGCCCAAGGGCGGATTACAATCTGTTTAAAATTCCATTTAGGTTATATATAGTTCACAATGTACAGAGAAACCTTTAGGCTGAACTTAAACTATGTAAGGAGGCAGCTTTAGGCTAAACTTGACTTAACAGTGGTTTCATTAGATGCATGAAACATCTCAGCAAATGGTACCTCCCTGTTGACCTAGCCCCATTAAGGGACACTTCTCACATTATTGTGGTCACTGCCTAGATCTCCTATAAAACTTTCCCCTCAGGAGAATACTGCTAACTAACTCCAGATGGGCATCAGTGGGAAAAGAGTATGATATGTGGAGCAGGCATTCCTCTTTTTTACAGCCCAGATATTTTATTTCCTACAGCACCACCACGTAAAGCTGTGTCAGGATGTCAGATTTCTTTAAGAGGTAGTAAGAAAAAATATATTTCAAAATACTCAACTATACTCTTCCCAAGGTTATAAGAAAAAGCACAAGAACATTAACTATGAAATTCACTTTATTAGTAAATCCCAGCTTTTAGCCTTATTTTCCTTCATTCTAGAAAAACAGCACATTTTTCCTTTTCAAACCAACTCAGAATAAATTTCTATCCCACTTTAGTTACTCTCCCACTCATGCCATCTCCAATCTCCAGCTCCACTCGAGAGCATGGGTGGAACCAAATTTAGCCAATACTTGTGCCAAGAAATGCAGTAAGAGAGGGAGGGAAATTCAAGGCTTCAGCAGAACAGTCAAGGGTAGACTTTAGCAAACCAAGTTCTGCCACCTTTGAAGTGAAGAATGAGGATTCTTTTTGCTTTCGCAATGGGTAAATATTGAACTAAACATAAAACTAATAAAAATAGCTTGCACGTGACAAGTATTAATTCTTGGTGACTATGCAACTAGTTCCAGAAAAAATAATATTTTGCATATATGCCATTGATATACTTATACTTTTCCACAATAGGAATGATAGTTTATTTATATTATGAGAGAGCTTCAAAAAGTTAATGGTAAATGTAATTATGAAAAAAACTATGCATCGATTTTAAGACTTGTGCACCAAAATAAACTCATATTAACTTGTTGTGACATGTCTGAATGGGGTCTAATTTGAGGTACTAAAAAGGATAAGACATTAGTTTGAAAAGAGCCCTTATCATATCGACATGAATTTTACTAAAATTGAAGCAAAAACAAACAACAAATTTACGGTGAAACTTGGGTGGAAGAATGATGAAGTCATTGATGTTTTACAAAAAGTTTATGGGGACATTGCCCAAAGAAATCAGCAATTTACAAATGGATAACTTGTTTTTTAAAGCAACAAGACAATGTTGAAAATAAAACGCTCAGTGGCACACCATCTATATCAATTTTCAAGGAAAAAGTTAATCTGATTCATATCCCAATTGAAAAGCACCAACAATTAACAGCAGAAGCATTAGCCAACACATAAACACCTCAATTGATTCAGCTTGCATCATTCTTACTGCAACATTTGAGCACACGTTCCACTCAATCGGTGCCAAAACCCTTGCACCCAGATCAGCTGTAGATAAAAACAGAGCTTTCAATGGAAATTTAAACAAGTGTGATCAAGATCCCAAAGCATTTCTTTGGAGTTGTAACAGGAAATGAAACATGGCTTTACTAGTATGATCCTGAAGATAAGTCACAATCAAAGCAATGGCTACCAAGAGGTGGAAGTGGTCAAGTCAAAGCAAAAGCAGACTCATCAAGTGCAAAGGTCATAGCACAGTTTTTTGGAATGCTCAAAGCATTTTCTAAATTGACATCCTGGAGAATAAAAGAATCACAATATCTGCTTATTATGAGAGTGTTTTGAGCCAAAACTTTAGCAGAAACACACCTGGGAAAGCTTCATTAGAAAGTCCTTCTCCACCATGACAATGTTTCTGCTCATTCTGCCTATCAAACAAGGGCAATTTTGGATGGGATATTATTAGACATCCACTTACAGCCCTGATTTGGTTCTTTCTGACTTCTTTTTGTTTCCTAATCTCAAAAAAAATTTTAAAAGACACCCACTTTTCTTCAGTTAACAATGTAAAAAAAGACTGTGTTGACATGGTTAAATTATCAGGACCCTTAGTTCTTTAGGGATGAACAAAAGGGCTGGCATTACCACTTTTTAAAGTGTCTCAAATTTGATGGAGCTTATGTTGAGAAATAAAAAAATAAAATTTATATTTATTATTTTTATTTTTTAATTCCATTTTCCATGAACTTTTCTTTTCTTTTTTCTTTTTCTTTTTCTTTTTTTCTGAGGCAGAATTTCACTCTATCACCCAGGCTGGAGTGCAGTGGCACTATCTCAGCTCACTGCAACCTCTGCCTCCTAGGTTCAAGCAATTCTCCTGCCTCAGCTTCCTGATTAGCTGGGATTACAGGTGCCTGCCACCACGCCTGGCAAATTTTTTGTATTTTTAGTAGAGATGGGGTTTCATCATGTTGGCCAGGTTGGTCTCAAACTCCTGACCTCAAATGATCCTCCTGCCTTGGCCTCCCAAAGGGCTAGGATTACAGGCGTAAGCCACTGTGTCCAGCCTTCGTGAACTTTTTGAAGTTCCTTTGTAATACCCGAAAAACTCCCAGGGCCCTTCTAATGCCAAAAACACACACCTTTTTCCAGTGACCCTCTGTCAGTCTTCTGAATTCAAAGCTGGCCTCTGGGACTTACCAGCGTGAGAATGCATGTCCACTAATACTTAGATAGATATTGGACAAAAAATTTCAAATTTACATTTTTCACTTCTTGGGCCATGTTAATTCATAGTCAACAACTGCATTCTCACCTGACTTTAGGGCAGGGTATATCTCTCAAACTCTGTGGGTGAAATATTCATTCAGATGGAAACAGTATGCTGACAAACTTCTCCTGATGAGTTGTTTGTTTATTTTCTGAAATCATGACATTTATCGGCTGAGAAGGAGGGTGCTGTGTGCAGGAAACACATCAAGGGAGTTGAGAGGCTGCTTCCAACTACTCACTGTCCTTATTGAAAATCCTCAAAAGCCTCAATGAAGGGTAAATCTACTTCAGATTGCCCTTTTTTTCTCTTCTTTGGGTTATGTGATCTATGATTGCAATTAGCTTGGACATCAACATTGTAAATATGTGACAGCTAATGGTTGCCTGGTATAAACACCCATAAGATACCCTAAAACTGACAGCTTTAATGTAATCAACTCCATGCAGCAGCCACCTTGTAGGGCTGTAGTTTTGAGTATAGAACATCTGGAGTTACACTTTAATTGGTGGTTGTAATAGTTGCACAGCTGTTTGTTACAGTTCTAGCTACGTTAATCACGGCTGCAATGATGCTTATCGGGAAGCAGCACTAGAGAGGCCAATTCATGAGTATCAACAGTTGTTGATTCAGAAAGTCACATTGTATATTTCCTTACTTAGCATCACATAAAAAGCACACAAAAAAGAATAAATGAAATAAAAAATTCCAATTCATCCATCTGTAAGCATGTTTGATTTCAGAAACATTAACAGATTGTTTCCTGAAATGTACAACCAACCCACTCAAAATGAGGGCCTATCATTGTGCTGCCGGAGACTCTCTGTAGAAATATGGGATAAAGTGTTGTTAACCTGCTATAAAAAAATAGTGTCTACCAGAATATCCCTGAAGAACTGAATGTGATATATGACACAGAAAATAAGCCACAAGTTTCATGAAAAAGATAAGAATCTCCATGCTCTAAACTGGAAAGAGAGCATTTGTTTTTTTCTTCACTTGCCTAATGGATTATCAGTGTGATAAAAGTATTCAAAAAGTTCCACACCTAGCATCAAGACAGAATTTCTACTCTGCTGCTACCAGTGTGGACATCTTGAGCAAGCCATTTTGTGTTCGTAAGTCTCAGTTTTCTCATCAGTAGAATGAAAGAATTGGATTCGATTGTTTCTGAAATCTCTTCCATCTCTCATATCTTTTGTACAAACTTGACTGTCAATTTTATTTTTACTTTTTTACCAGGTCACCCAAGAGCTCTGATCTGACTTTTTAAAAGGTATTTACTCTCCTGAAACTTCTAGTTACCAAATAGAAAGACACAATTCAGAAAGTTAGGGCTTAACAATAGGAAACCAATGAAGAGAATTTTCAGGATAATGACTGTAAAATAGGGCCCAGAAAACACCTAGTTCAGGTGAGAGCCAGTAACAGTTCACTAAGAAGCAGTCTCCAGGCAAACTATCAACAAATGCTTTGAATAGAAGGAAATTATTGATAGTTACTGTATAAAGCCACTGAAACATCTGCATAGGAGAAATGGCAATTGATGCCCTCAAAGAAAGCAAATGGGGAAAAAACAAGCATATGAAATTTTAAACAAGAAAGGAAATGGGTATGTGGCCTGTTTTTTGGATCAACAATGAAAGTCATAAGATGGCCATTGATTTTTGATGGAACAAAAAAGCTGAAAGGTAACTGTATTGAAAACACAGGAAAGAGAAATTTAGAGTGGAGGTAGGTAAAGGAGCTAAATGTTTATCCACAGTCTTACAACTAGACTTTAATTTCTGGACAATGTTGAAGTGATAATGTCTAAAATGGATAAATCAAGACATTAAAGAGCAAGAACATTATTTAGAAGATAATAGAGGAATATACAAGAAGAAACAACAAAAGTAAACTAATGAAATAAAAATAAATTGGTTTAGGGGAGTGGGGTTGTGGGGTGGGGTAGATAAATTTTTATTATTGATTTGTCATAATTTTTTATCTGTTATAAGCCTTTTAAAATGATGTGTCTTTTTGACGTATATATATTATTGACATGCATATTTGACACATTTATATGGTTTACCCTGAAAAGCAATATTTAATCTGAAAGTAAATAAAAACTTCACTCCTAGTTTTAGTGATAAATACAACTCAGAGGCATTAAGAGACTGAGGATTAGTTAGGGAATTTCACGTTGCTGGCAACAAATATTTGGAAACCTCAGGGCCCTCAGGGCTCTCTTATTATACCTTCCTATGAACAAATCACATTCCTCACCACGACTTTGTATCCCTTCTGTTCTCATTGTCAAAAAAATATCTTTCTTCCTCTCCTTTTGTGCCTACTAAATTCTTTTTACATTTTAAAAAACATCATTTTGATAAAGCTTTTTGGATTTAACATTTCCTATTTAGCAGTTTTAATCATGTTGATGTGGCAATATGAAATTTGCACAACTCTTTTCACAGTATATTAATTCATTTATTCCTCATTTGGGCCATTTATTTGTTAGAGCAATACATTTATTGAGTTTCTACTCTGAGTCAATTACCTTGACAAGAACTGGTGTTAAAAGGCCAACGAAAGAGGTTTACTGGCCTCATAGCATTTCACATTTTCAGGAGGAGGCAATCAAACACAGAAGGTATGCAGATTAAGGATATTTGTGCTGTTTGTGGTTGTTTCTGTTTGATTATTTCAGTCTTACGATTGAAATAAAAAATGTGATGCATGGTTTCTGGCTTGTATATCGGAATCTCACTGTTTCTGTAATGAGTACGTTTCAGCTCAAAATATATAATGAGACAAAAATTCATCCATAACTTTAGGATTGATTAATCTAATTTCCTTAAGAAAATGTAGCTGGATTTAGTCGTCTTCTTTTCTCTTCTCATCCTCCCTCCCACTCTCAAGCAACACATCAACCAACAGGCTGCCTTGCTGCCTCTGCTCTGACCTACAGAAATAGTCCGGGGTAAGTTCACTATAAATTTTCGTGGCTTGCTCAGAGACTGGGACTTCTGTGATGAATTTTTCTTCCATCCCTGAGGTGATGGTGCCCTGTTGGTGAGATGAACTCTAAGCCTATATTTTAGTTTTATTTTCCTGGAAAGGATGAGATCTTTACAACAATGCCGTGGTTCAGTGGGACATCTGAGTCTCACTTTCCCTATAATGCACTTCTACCCTAAAAGAAAATATGTCTGGATCCTTGAGTTGAGACTCAGACCCAGATCTTCTCATTCCAAAACGTGAGCTGGATCTGGTCTACCATGCATCTCATTTTGCCACTCACTCAACCCTTATGGATTGTCAATCTTTAAGGGCAGTAAAAATATCTCCATTTATCTTTGTATTTCCATGGCAAACAGCTCAGGGTCCTGTACATAGAGATGTTCAATGATTATTTTTAAAAATGAAATACTCACTACAGCCTTTTAATGAGAGTACTATCTCTGCAATTGAAACGATTTCTTACTATTCCATTGCCACTTAAATATATTTCACATTTTTCTCAAAAACCACTTGTACCATTTCTAGGCAGACTGAAACTTCTAAAAGTCATCCTCCCAATACCAGAGCCACAAGGGAAATAAGTTGGAAAGCAAGGAAAATAATTTTTAAAATTTCTTTGGTTCTCCAGGGCTTGCATGAGGATGACACAAAATATTCAGGAGAAACCCAAGTGGATATTTGATTTTCTATAGCAGCTGAGACACAAACCTATATCACTTATGCAAGATCACTCAGTAACCTGAAACCAGTGGAATAGAACGCTTTTCATGTTAAGCAAAAGCCATGGAGATGTGCCAGAGACTCAACAAGTAAGAAAATATGTTACAAAGTGAAAATCCAAAGTTCTGTTGAGTAAATACTGGGGGGAAAAAAGGCAATTTTTATTCTAAGTATTTAACCAGTTGGGGAAAATAGAAGAGTCCCTTTAAAAAAGCCAGCATATATGTACCAGAAATAAAGATATATAATAAATAATTTTTTCCACCTAGTTAAATCATTATTCATTTTCATTAATTCATTCAACAAATATTTATCAAGTTCTACTACAGAAAATTTGGTAGGTAGTGAATATTTAAATACATTGCTAAATGTAAGAATATGAACTGGAGGAAAAGTTATATACAGAAACTCTGGAATGAAAGGGTACTCTAATAAGGACCTAAAGTAAAAATAATTGCCTGAAACTGAGTATAACCTTTAACATTGTTTTTAAATATGGTCTTTTTTTGTAGGTTTATTAAATGAAATTATAATTGGCATGCAAAAACTGCACATATTTAAAAGGTATAATGTAAAAAATTTGACATATGCCTACTTCCCAAAACCAACACCACAATCAAGATAATGGACATAACCACTCCCCCAAAATTTCCTAGTGTCCTTTTATTAGGATGGTACAAAAGTAATTACAGTATTTGCCATTGGAAGTAATGGCAAAAACCACAACAACTTTTGCACCAATCTAATACAATTTCTTCCCACTATGCCTCTCAGGTCTTCTCCTCAGGCAACTATTGATTTGTATTATATCACTCTAGATTAGTTTGCATTTTAAATAGTTGTATACAAATAGAAACAAAGTATATGCACTCTTTTTGTCTGCCATTTTTCACTCAGTATTGTTATAAGGTTGTTCCATATCCTTACATTTATCAATAACCACTCTATTTTATTGCTGAGTAGGACTTTATGGTATAGGTATATCACAATTCATGTATCCATTGACCTGTTGACATTCGTGTTGTTGACATTGAATGTCAATGTTGACCCTGACATTCATGTTGTTTCCAAGTTTGGGATATTAAAAATACAGATTCTACAACATTCATGTACAGCTTTTGGTGTGAACATGTGCTTTCATTTCTTTTAATCGTTATCTAGAGTAGAATGGCTGGATCTGACGATCTGACAGTCTTACATGTTTAATTTTTAAAGAAAGTTCCAAAGTGATTCTGAGAGTGACTGTACCATTTTGCATCCCAACCATCAGTGTATGAGAGTTTCAGCTGCTCCATCCTGGCCAACCCTTAGTAGGGTCAGTCTTTATCATTTTAGCCATCCCAGTGGGTGTAGTCATATCTCACTGTGGCTTTAAATTATACTTTCCTAATGATTAATGATATTGATCATCTTTATTACTATTAATAATCTGTATATGTAAATGCCCATGATGAGGTGTCTGTTCAAATATTTTGCACTTATATTGAGTTGTTAGTCTGCTTATTATTAAGTTCCAAGTGTTCTTTATATATTTAACAACATAAATTCTTTGTCAGATACATTTTACAAATATTTTAGTTTAGCCTGTGTGTTGCCTTTACATTTTCTTTTATTTTTCTTTCTTATGCTCTCACTTTAACTTGAGCCTTTACATTTTCTTGACAATGTATTTTTAAATTTTTTCTAAAGTCTAACTTAAGGTCTTTTCCTTTTAAGTCTAAACTTTAAGACATCTTTGACAAATCCAAGTTTTCTTCTATGTTTTCTACTGTAAGTTTAGCTCTTGTGTTTAGATGAATGATGTATTTTGCACTAATTACTGCATATGGTGGGAAGTATATGCCAAAGCTCACTTTTTTTTTACATATGGACATGCAGTGGTTTCAGGACTATTTGTTGAAACTATTATTTATTCTCAATGAATTGCCTTGCCATCTTTGTCAAAAATTAGTTTATTATATGTGTTTATTTCTGTAATCTCTATTCTATTCTATTAATCATTTTGTCTTTATTGGTTCCAGTACCAATACTATCTTGATTACTGCAGCTTTATAAAAAGTTTTTCAACGTTGTTCTTTTAAGTTGATTAGCTGTGCTAGCTCCTTGGCATTTCCTTATAAATTTTGAAATCAGCTTATCAATTTCTTAAAAAAAAAAAAACCTGTTGCAATTTTGATTGGAATTGTGTTGAATATAGAGACCAATTTGAAAGAGATCAAAAACTTAAAATTATTAAGCTTTCTGATTCATGAAAATAAATTACTTTGTTCTATTGCCAAATATTAAACCAACCCTGCATTCCTGGAATAAACACCACTTGATCCTAAAATATTAGCCTATTAATATATTGTTGAATTTAGTGTTCTAAAACTGTATTTAAAATTTCTGGCTGGGGCAGTGACTCATATCTGTAATCCCAGCACTTTGGGAGGCTGAGGTGGGTGGATCACCTGAGGTCAGGAGTTCAAGACCAGCCAGGTCAATATGGTGAAACCCCATCTATACTAAAAATACAAAAAATTATCCGGGGCATGGTGGTGGGTGCCTATAATCCCAGCTACTAAGGAGGCTGAGGGAGGAGAATCGCTTGAACCCAGGAGGCAGAGGTTGCAGTGAGCCAAGATCGTGGCATTGTACTCCAGCCTGGGCAACAAGAGCAAAACTCTGTCTCAAAAAAAAAAAGAAAAGAAAAAGAAAGAAAGAAAGAAAATTCTGTATTAGTGTTCATTCTGTTTGTTTGTGTAGTGTTGGTTTTACTGTAAATCTTGTCTCATAAAATAAGCAAAAAATATTTACTTTTCTTCAATTATTTGGAAGATTTTTTATGGAATTGGTATTGTTTCTTAAATGTTTGGTAGAATTCTCCAATGATGCCTCTGGTTCTGAAATTTTCATGTTGTGAATGTTTTTAACTACAAACTTAATTTCAAATATATATATATATATATATATTTTTTCAAGTTATCTGTGTATTTTCAATTGAGCTTTGAGAGTTTACCTTTTTCAAGAAATTTTTTCATTTTGTTTAAGTTGTCAGACTTATTGACCTAAAATTGTAATATTTCCCTAGCAGTTTTCTCATATGTATAGAATCTGTAGTGATATCATTCCTCTTATTTTTCATATTTGGTAACTTGTGTTTATTTTTTTTCCCAGTCTATCTGATTAGAAGTTTATACATTTTTACTGGCCTTCTGAAAGACATCCTTTTTAAATTTCATTAATTTTTTTCTCTATTATTTCTATAGTATTGACTCCATTTATTTCTTCTTAAATTGTCTTTCTACTGCTTACTTTGAGTCTAATTTGCCCTACAGTTTCTGATTTCTTCAGATGGAAGCTCAGGTCATTTAAGAATTTCCTGTTTTTTTTTTTTGTTGTTGTTGTTTCTAATAGACATTTAGTTCTATATACTTTGCTCTAGATACTGTTTTATCTTCATCCTACAAATTTTTATATGCTTTGTTTTTATTTTTACTCACTTCAAGATACTCTAAATTCTCTTTGATTTAGAGAGAGGTCAATTGTACAACTCATTTGTTTCCCCTCTCTTTGAGTTCTTTTAATTTATGTGGTCAGAGACCATGCTTTGTCTAATTTAAATGGTCTTAAATTGATTGTGACTTATGGTCTGTTTAAAAATATTGCCTGTTTTGGTAACTGTTCCATGTGCACTTGAAAATAATATGTGTTATTCTTTTTTGGGGTACAGTGCTCATATTGTGATCTCTTATTCTTTTTGTGTTTCATTTTAGATAATTTCTATTGATTTCTCAAGTTTATTAATCTTTCATCTATAATATTTAATATATTATTAACCTCCAACATATTTTTTTCTCTTCGACCATTATAGTTTTCGTTTTTAAAAGTTTGATTTAGGTCTTTTTATATCTTCCATGCCTCTATTTAATAAACTCAAATTTTTAACCTTTTTTAGTATATGAAATAAAATAATAACAATTTTAATATCTATTGATTCCATCATTTTTCATTTTTGAATCTGTTTCTATTAATTGGATTTCCACCTCCTGTGTCATATTTTCTTGCTTTTTTGCATGCCTAGGCATACGTGACTAGATGAGAAACATCGTGATTTTTACCTTATCATGGTGAATATTTGTCCTGGCTCTTTTATATTTCTATAAATATTTTTAGTTTTGTTCTGGGATATCGTTAAGTTACAGGGAATCAATCTGATTATTTCAAGGCTGGCTTTTAAGCTTTCTTAGGTGACACTGGAGAAGAAAACATTAGGGCTAGTTTTGCTCCACAGCTGAGACAATGACCCTCAAAGTACTCTACCTAATGTTCCTGGATAAATAAGATTCTTCAGTCTGGCTGGTAGAAATACTGGTACTCTGTGAACTGAAAATGGGTTCCTTTTTTCTTATGTGGATGGTTATTTCCCTTGTCGTGGGTAGTTTCATCACACATAGCACAGAGCAACTCTAATGGGACATATTGTAGATTTCTGAAACTCCCTCTTCAATGCACTACTCTGGGACTTTGAGCTGCCTGGACTCTCTGTACTTGGTCCAAACTCTATCTCCTCATCTCAAGGAGACCCCACATGATGCCTGTGCTGCTACTGGGGTCAATTATATGACTCATTTGTTTCCCCTTTGTCAGTATTACTGTCCTCTGGTGCCCGATATCTCATGTCAGACATCCATTGGTTAAAACATTTGTTCAATATTTTTATTATTTGAGGTGGGAAGAAAAATTGGATCTCCATTACTCCATCTTGTCCAGAAATAATAATGCAGACACTTGATTACTATTTGTTCAACAACTGGATTTTTGGGTCTAGTTTGTAATTTACTTTATCATTCTCTACCCCATATCTTCAAAATAATTTTACTTTTCTTTTGCTTTTGAAAATGTTCTTTAGTTTTGTATCACAACTGCAAGCAAAAGTTCAGTCTTCAGGGAACAAAAAGGTCTGTGGTGTGTTATATGAAATGCCATGTCTTAATGAGGTTGTTACAATGCTTTCATTGATATTTTCAAACATTCTCCATGAGAGATCAGTTCAATGAATATCAAACTGTTCTTAATGATTAGAGTAGTAGGAAACAGTAAAACAGTATATGTAGAGAAAATCCACAGAGATATAAAAGCTGTTGTCTAATATGGTCATCCAAGTTGTTTCAGTTAGGTCTTTGTGATTAAAAAGAGAGTCTTCTGGCTGGGCATGGTGGCTCATACCTGTATTCCTAGCACTTTGGGAGACCGAGGCGGGTGGATCGCCTGAGGTCAAGAGTTCGAGGCCAGCCTGGCCAACATGGTGAAACCCCGTATCTACTAAAAATAAATAAATTAGCTGGAGCCTGGTGGTGGACCCTGTTATCCCACTTACTCAGGAGTCTGAGGCAGGTGAATCCCTTGAACCTGAAAGACAGAGGTTGCAGTAAGCTGAGATCATGCCATTGCACTCCAGCCTGGGCAACAAGAGCAAAACTCTGTCTAAATACATACATACATACATACATACATACAAATAAAAAACAAAAACAAAGAAAGAGAGCTTTTCATAAGTAGATGAAAATAGGGATGGTGGTTGTTACAACAATCAGTATGGAATCACATGGAAATAATCTAAGAAAATATATTAATATACCATTGAGCATCATTGAAACGCAAATTAAATCCAGAAACTGAAACGTGATTTCATTGCGCTTCAATCTATGCTTTACCAGTGTTATGATCACTATTCCCTTGGCTTTTTTGTTGTTGTTTCCTCTAGGTGTCTTGTTGCTTCCTCTTTCACTATCTACCAGCTTTACTGACCTCTATTCTGTACATGTGTTTCTCTAAATTCAAGTTTCTGACCACTCAGGCAGATCTGTTATGATATCCGAGCCAAGTTCCACCTTTGCTGTAGATACCTTCATGCTTATTCCTATTACCAACTATACTTCAGTTACTTTATAATTCACAATTCAAGTATCCAAAAGTGGGAATTTCATCTACCCAACTCATCTTTTGGTACGAGACCACACCAAAGTTAACAGTTCAGCTTATGAACTGATTGCCTAGTGATGAAGTGTGCAAATATTTAAAGCTTCAGGATATGGTCATATAGATAACCTTAGTAAATATATAGGTGAATGCAACTTTCTTTAAAGGATGCTGTAAACTGAGCAAACACTGACTTTCAAAAGTCTGATACTTATATAGATGAGAAATTAGGGACCACAATCAGAAACAATGGACAGAATTTAAAAGGAGATAGATTTTGGAAAAAACATCCTGTTGAATATGTTTTTAAAATTCAAATGTGGTATAGGGTGAGATCTTTAGGTTTAATCTTGAAATTTTGATTTTTATGTATTTCCGATTATATTGGAATCATCCTAAATAGTTGCAGTATTATTCAAATTTTATACAATCATAAATGCTGGTATTTGTAGTATGAATTCTAAAAACAAAAATGAAAATAAAAAAGGACATGAAATTCCAATAATATATCATTCCTTTTTATTTTATCAATGTTAATTATTCAGAATGACGAGAGAGCAGGATGAATTAATGCTTGCTGTTTCGCAAAATGCAAAAAAATGTCTCAGGATTGTTCTGAAATTTAAATGTGAAGAAATAAATATGGTTTCCCCCTGACAGCTTTTCTCGTAACTGGAAAAATTTCCAGAAATGCATCTGATAACAATTGTCTCCTAGATGTCTTTTATTCACTCTTGGTTCTTTAGAAGGAATCGTGCTTTCATCAATGACATTTTCTTTTCACAGTTTTAATTGTCAGTCAGTCAACGTCTACCTTTGCCAAATGTCTGAAATAGTAGATAAGGGAAAAAGGTCTCACAAAATAGGATGGTACCTTCCTAAATGTATAATATTATCTGTGAGATTAGTCATAAAATGAAATATTTAGACTCTGGTCTAAACTAGATAAACAGAAGAAAATTATTAGACATTTATATCAAAATGTCCTGGTTGATCATATCACATTTGGCTCTTTTAAAATGTAAAGCTGGTACTTCAAGAGTTGTGCAATAGGGAAAAGTGGCAAGATTGCCACACACACACACACACACACACAAAGCCTTTGCAGAATAAGAATTTTAAAATAGTCTAATCAAGCACATTTTCAGGCAAATGTTTGCAAAATCTTTTTATAGAGAATGAACCATTAAAATAAAAAAAAATGAGTCTATATAGATGTACCCTACTTCTAGAAGAAGAACAAATGTAATATCTAAGCATTGGCAGGTCATTAAATTAAAAGCAATTTTGATAGTTAACTATGCAGAAACAGAAATATAAATCTGAAACACAGCTGTAATCACTCTATGGAAAAATCTCTGCTATTAAACACTTGGCAAAGTGGACAGGCTAATGATGTAGCAAAATCTTTTGCATTAAATTCAGTCTGTTAGCCCTGATGGAGATTAGGCATCATTCGATTTTGGTGCATATATCTGTTATCTTGCATTAAAGAGAGAGCTAGGAATTTATTTCACAGAATCAATTTCAATGGTTACCAGTTGTTGCTTAAAAAAAACCTAGCAATTTAATAACTTTCCATTGAGCAAAGCAATTGCAAAGACTTTTGTTTTCATCATGAACTTGTTGACTTAAATACAGCATTATCTTTTTTTTCTTTAAACAGGATTTTCCTTTCTGTGGGTGGGAGGATCCTCTTCTATCAATGCATTAGTTTGCTCACCCATATGCAGATGTCATTATTCTTCCTACATTTATTAAAAGATTTTTGAAACAAGCTGCACCACAAAAATTTTAAAATTAAATGTAAGATAAGATTTGTAAAATTCAGTGATAGCTATGAAATGTTGCAACGATGTACATGATAAAAATGATTTTTTTTTTTTTTTTTTTTGAGATGGAGTGTCATTCTTGTTGCCCTAGCTGGAGTACAATGGCAAGACCTCAGCTCACTGCAACCTCTGCCTCCTGGGTTCAAGCAATTTTCCTGCCTCAACCTCTGGAGCAGCTGGAATCACAGGTGCCTGCCACCATGCTCGGCTAATTTTCTGAATTTTTAGTAGAGATGGGGTTTCACCATGTTGGCCTGAGTGGTCTCAAACTCCTGACCTCAGATGATCCACTCGCCTCTGCCTCCCAAAGTACTGGGATTACAGGCATGAGCCACTGTGCCCGGCCCCATTTAAATTTTTTAATGAGAGACATACATTACTTTTTTTCCCAACCTGGAACATATACTTTAAATCTATAACAATTACCATTTTAGTTTATCTCTTTCTCCCCCTTAGGTGCAAACACCATCACCACTTCCATCATCATCTTAAGCATAATGATGGTTGTTCTTCATTTTCACTCACAGCCTCTAACTTGTTCTCATTTTAATGTGTGGCACCTAAGAGAGTGTTCCTAATACATAATTTTCTAAAATGTAATAACATACTTCTCATAAAAATATCAAAGGAACATATGTCAGTTATATTATTTAACTTGTTAATTAATGAAGCAATGTTAAAACTGGTTCACATGAGAATTTAAGGTGGTTAGCTATTTATAGACAATTTAATAAAGCAATGTTAGAATAAGATTTCTGAATGAGATACAACACTAGTTAACATCCAATAGGTTAATAAACCATAAACTTTGTGGTAATCTATTCTTCTGGAAAGAAATGATTTGCATCTCTATCAGACATAAATCTACAAGTGAATTCCTGCCCCTTCCAAGCTGTTAAAGAACCCAGTCAATAAAAAGTCAATCAAAATGGCAAATCCAGCACTGCTTTGAGAGAACACCCAATAATCTCCTTTGTCATTTCCACGTTTTCATAATATTTTGACAGTGCCTTAAAAGTAACTGACGTTTATGAAATATATGTGAAATTGGGGACGTAGAGACCGAGTGGATCTGAAGTTCTTTATACCATGGTTTTGGGATATCACTAGTTAAAAACTTCTGCTGAAAGGCCATATGAAGCTGGGTGTGGTGGCACATACCTCAGGAAGCTGAGGTGGGAGAATCTCTTGAGCCCAGGAGAATGAGGCTGGAGTGAGCTATAATGGCACCTCTGCACTCCAGCCTGTGCAAGAGTGAGACCCCATCTCTAAAAACATTTTTTAAAAACCTAAATAAATAAAGGCCATATGATTGTTGTCAAGCAGGCTCTACTAGACAAATAACAGGATCAAGAAGGTCAGGGGATTCAGAAGAGAAGTGTAGCTGCTTTCTGAGCAAAGCTGGATAAACGGTCCTGGGAAAATATAAATATTATTGGCCCATGATATCTTAAAAGCTTGAAAGAGATAAAGGCATTTTGCACACTTCTGCAATTAGAATGTACTTTTTGCACATATCCTGATGAGTACACTGACTGCTACATATGAAGCCTCCTACAGATTGGGGCTTCCCCTTAAGTTGCATGTTGTGAGAGATAATTGATCAAAAGTTCAAATTTGAGCAAGGATGGCCTCAAAAATCGTGTTTCTATTTATTTATTTTTATTTATTTATTTATTTATTTATTTTTGAGACAGACTGTCGCTCTGTCACCCAGGCTGGAGTGTAGTGGCATGATCTTGGCTCACTGCAACCTCCGCCTCCCAGGTTCAAGCGATTCTCCTGCCTCAGCCTCCCAAGTAGCTGGAACTACAGATATGCACCACCACGCCCGGCAAATTTTTGTATTTTTTTTTTATTTATTAATAGTAGAGATGGAGTTTCACCATTTTTCCCAGGCTGGTCTCAAACTCCTGAGCTCAAGTGATCCGCCCGCTTCAGCCTCCCAAAGTGTTGGGATTAAAGGTGTGAGCCATCATGCCCTGCCCTCTATTTATTTTATGTTGGTTTCATTTATCTTTTATTTTTCTAAAATCTGAATTTTGAAGTTTGTACTCTGAAACCCAATTTATCTTCCTCATTTGTAAAGGTAAGCTAAATAATAGCTTCTTAAGAAAATAATTGTTCAAAAACTAACAAAATTCTACAATTCCATGAAGACTGTTTAAAACTTCCTTTGTTCCCTTAAACATACACTGTGAATTATTTTCCTGTTACAAATAATAATATGATAATCCCTCTTAGAGTTAAATCTTTGTCAATGTTTATGATATTTTTCTTAGGTTAAATTTGTACAAATATTTTTAAAATTCTGTAATATTTTCATAGGTTAAATTTCTGCTATAATTTCTGAATTAATCTGTTTATGCAATTTTTAACCATTTGGAATGGATTGTCCTATTTTCTTCCAGAAAAAAAAAATATTTTTAATTTACTCTCCCAATAACAGTACATAAGACGACTTAAATCTCGACGCATTTTGCTAGTATTGTTGGCAATTTAAGGCTGAAACGTGGTACTTAGATTTAGAGGGCTTTTAAATGTATTTGATTACAAAGATAAAACATATATTCAAATGATTATTGGTTACAATGTTATTTTGGATAATAGATGTTTTTCATTTACCCATCTAGAATCGTTCTTCATAACCTCTACCTGTCTGCTGTGTGCCCTGTGATGCTGACGTCTATGGAATGCATCAATAGGATCCCTCTTCACCTGCGTGCAGCTTTGCAGCTGTAATTAGCCAAGGAGAGGCTCCAGTTGAAGATGGGATGGTGGGAGTACTATTAAGCCAATGTTTCCCCAATCCCCTTTCTCTTGCTTATCATGTGTTGGGTGTATTTATCTAAGTAGTCGTGCTCATAGGTGTACCTCCTAGATCCTTTTAGTGAAATAGTGCATTCATCTCCCAGTTGCTTTAATTATTGGTTGCTAACAGTTACCCCTTATCTACAGAATTGTCCTCAGCCAAATGGGAGTTACCTTGCCAAGTAAGTTATGCCTATGTTCCCAGGGGTAAGACAATTACTGGCTAACATTGGGACACAAAACTCCCCCACCCTTCTTCCTCAAGGTGGAATCAACTCTGTGGGGCAATTAATACTGAAGAGCTCCCCAAGGGATCAGACTAAAGATTCTGTGCAGTTGGAGTCACAAAGTTGCTTGCCTTTCTCCTCCCTCATTCTATCCTGCTTTTCTCACTCACCTTCTCCTAAGAGCACTCTCTCAATAAATCAACTGCAAATAATTCCTAATTTACTATCTGGAGAGTGTCTCTTACCTTTAAGAGGAATAAAGAAAAGAGTATAGAAACAATGGCACTGTGTGTCTATTACTAAGTACTATTGATTCATGTAAAGTGCAGATGACAAGCTCAGGTTTAGTAATCATCCATGTAAAACAGTGTGAGGGGCAGAAGGCATACGTGACTTCATTGTACAGACACCTCATCTTCTGCAGTTGGGAGGACAGACAGAACTGAAGACTGAAGGCACAGTGAAGGTACAAGAGATCATTTAAGAGTGGCAGAACCTTAGAGAAGGCTGACTTCTCAGCCTAGGTAAGTCTCCTATGCCAAAGTTAGGGCTATGATAAGAAAGGGCTGGGATGTTGATATTGGAATGGAGATATATGGGTAGATGCACTTAAACTTGAATCTGTTGATTACCCTAATATTTCTGTGTTTGCAGAAGTGACCCACTCCCCTTGGAGTATAAAGCCTCATTCTTGCTAAGAGACCGTGCAGAAGCTTCAAATGAGACAGGTGCCTTATACCATAATGCTTGCCCTCCTCAGGGTACCCTTAGCTCCCCTCCTGGCTACCACACTTATAACTAGGGTCAAATCTCAGCATTACTGTCATTTGCTAAGGAATAACGATGAATGTAACCATGCAAACTTCATGGCCTGGCTAATACATTGTGAGGAACTAAGAAATTATATTGAATAGTAGATACTGACAATGTTGGATCAAAGGAGTCAAAATATATATAAATATGTATTATTCAGTTATATATAAATATATATAAATATATAACTGAATAAAGAGTTTGTTAATATGGAAGCACTATTGTGATTCAGGGTTTAACACCCAGATGAAGATTCTCATATGCTTCCGGAATGGCTCTTGGGAGCCTGGAAAAAAATAGAAGCACAGGTGCCATAATTGCCATAGTAAATCATGAAGATAAAGATCAAAGGCCCAGAAAATGGACCTATTGAAATAAATCTACTTATATGGTAGACCAAAAATAATAAATAAATAAATAACCCAAAACAAAACCACAAAACATCATCTAGTGATACTTCTTAAGAGGATCTAGAGTACATTTTATTCTATTTACAAAAGTGATAAAGAATGTATCAAGGAAAAGGAAGCCAGCATTACTGTGTCATTAAGAGACCCAGAGAAGCTGTTCCTTGTGTGCAATGCTATCTGAAAGAGATGCTGTTGCAAACTGGACTCTCTAATAACAATGAGTATGACAGGAACTGAGAAACAAAGGCCAGGTGGCAGCACTTAACCAACAAAAGCAAGGTGGGCTATTTCAATGTGCAGGGGTAGGCACAACTGCAATTGGAAAGATCAGAATAGCCTCTGGAAGGCCCAACCCATAGCTATCTAGGGAGATGGTTAATAGAATATGTCATTTTAGGAGCAGGATAAATAAATAACTAAAAAGGACATTGTTTAATAGAATCAAAGGAAATCAAGAATAGTTGGGCAGAAAGTTGAGGTCAGCTGCCCACTACAAAGTCACAAGCCCCTCACATTTCCTAGATATGATTAGTCCTCATACCCAGACCCAAACAGCTAAGGAAGGGGTTGCATCTTAATGAAGAAAGACTCTACAAAACCAGGGCAAGAGTTTATAGGAATGATATATATATATACACACACACACATATATATATACACACACACACATATATATGTGAAAAAATATACAACCTCTGCCTCCTGGGCTGGGATTATAGGCACCCACCACCATGCCAAGCTAATTTTTTTTTTTTTTGTATTTTTAGTAGAGATGCGGTTTCACTATGTTGACCAGGCTGGTCTTGAACTTCTGACCTCAGGTGATCCGCCCAGCTTGGACTCCTAAAGTGCTGAGATTACAGGCGTGAGCCACAGCACCCGGACTCTAATACATTATATGCTGCAAACAAGACGAAGAATTGAGGAGGTACCCACAACAAAATACAAACAGAAACAAATGACCCTGTCTTTAAAAGAATAACTACATTGAAGAAAGCAAGATAGAGGACCAACCCCAGTCATGTTGCATTTTGTAATGGACAAGGGGGATACTTATCTCTCCTGATATGATGCAACAAGAAGGATACAACATTTCTTCTATGGTGTTCCTCTCAGAAAAATTATTACCTACATCTAATCATGAGGAAAAATTTGACAACCCAATTGAGGGACATTCTACCAAATAACTACTTTAGACTTTTAAAAATGTCAAGTTTATAAAAATGTTGAACTATTCTGTTAAACGTGACTACAGACACATGACAACTAAATACTGAATGTGATCTGGATTTGATTCTGGGCCGGAAACAATAAAAGAAATTGTTATTTAGGACACTCATGGGACAATTGGTAAAACCTAAAGGAAATCTGTGATAATAGCATTCTGTCAGTGTTAATTTCTTGAATTTGATAATCATGCTGTATTTAGAATAAACATATTAGAGTACTTTGAAATGAAGGATAAAGAAATTACCATAAAATATTTGCATAATCTAGGTGAAGCATATATGGTAGTTATTTGTATCAATTTTGCAACTTTTCTATAAGCCTGAAATCATTTTATAACAAAAACTTTAAAAATATATGCAAAAGTTGTAATCCTTTAAAAGAGTATATTTTTAAATTCACAGCAGCACTTGTACTCCAATGAGGTGTTTTTTTTTTTTTTTTAACTTTTCAGTGATGAACTACTTAGAAGATGGATCTATCTGGTAATGTCATAATTATATCACGTCTCTCAAAATCTCTTTCAAATGTGTATTTTCAAATTGCTCTGTATCAAAATGACAATACCCCAAAAGGATAGAAAAAGCATAGTAAATAGGTAGCATAGTTTAATTACTTTTGCCTTCTGTCTTTAAGCATGTCTGACACAGTACATATAGGTCAATGAAATAAATCCTTGATATTTCCATGGTTTTCATAGTAGTCCGTAATATCCTTTCTGATTTGATTCTATGACTAGCTTACGACCTCAGCTTCCATTGTGGCTTCATTTACTATTCCTTGGATTCAATGTCATTGTATTTACTTATTAATTTACTTATTTACCTGCAAATGCTAACCACAAAGTAGGTGCCAAACACTGGAATATTGTTTTAATACCATGTATTTGACATTAATTTTCTTCTAAAAACATTGGCTTTGTAGTTCCCTCTCCTGACTTGTTGCAGTTTGAACTATCTTGAGAAGGATGCTCTATCTTAATTAACTCTGCAGACCCCAACTCCATCCCATGTACCTACATCTAGTGGAATCAGTCCAGTAATCTGCAAAGAGTAGATTCAGATAAAATAAGATTAGATGCATTTTTTTAGTGAAATTTCCGTCTTCCCACCAATGTGTTTGACATGCTATTCTAATAAGTTTGAATAATCAGAGAAAGCATGTATGTATAAATAAGTCAAACTACGTTAGTAGGAAACAATTTCATGCTAAAGTTCACACAGATAGTATATTTTAAAATGTAGAATCAAATAGGTATAATACACTAAGGAAATATATAACAGCAAAACAATTATTTTCAGCTTCATAATATTGTAAACCAATATTGGTCATGTCCCTGGGTTTCCTTTGGGCAATTAGGAGAAATTTAAGCAATTTAAGGTTGAGGTGTGTGGTGAACAAAAAGCAATGATTTGATCTGTCTTTTTGATTCAGTTATGATCTCCCCACAATAGTTTTAACTTATCCCTTTGCCTAAAAGGAAAATATTGATCCCAGAACACTAATGGTGTTTTTTATACTGTATATTTAGTCCCGAAACTTGACTTATTCCAAAATATATTATTCCATATACTTCCTTAAACTGAAGTGTAACAAGGTCTTGTAGATAAATTAAAACAATAAAACAAAATTTAGTTTAAAAGGAAGTAATTGCCAGCTTTGAATAATAGTTTGATATTGATTAACTCCCCCAAGTTAAATGAATCAGTTATTCCTTTTCCCCCAAAGAATAATAAATTGAAAGCCTTTGAATTAATGCTGAAATAATAACAACAAATTTTACTATAATCAGCACCTCATCATTTCTGAAGCATTTGAGACCCAGCAATGCTCCCATATTATATGAAGTAACATGCCTAGATCTTCTCTCTCCCTATTTAAATCTGATAATTTAAAATAATATCAAATCAATTAGAACTATCTATTCTCACCCCAGATCAACAGCAAGTTGTTTTCCCTGTTTCTTGAGGAAACTACTTCTTTGGCTCTTCTGATGAAAAAGAAAATATGGTCTAAATCCTAGGAAATTGGCATTTTTCTGGTCTTTGGGGATTTGACTACTGCTGACTCTGACACATTCATATAACCTTTCCTTTCAGGCAGGATTTACTAACATAAACAATTTGTATTCATCCCACTGATGTTGAGTTGAAATGGTTGTGTTGGAAAGAAACTCTAGCAATGAATTCACATATTATTCTCATAGGGCCAAGCAATTAAATAAGGTCCTCAGGTCAGTCTATGAGACTTGGCTCAAAGTTTCCATGCTCTTTTTCTTGAATTCCAATGCTCTTGTGAAGCTTTCTTTTCCTAGGGTCTTAAATTCTTGCGAACATTTCTTATTCTGACTTTCCGATTTTGCAAAATTTTTTATTCCTTAACCTCAGGCTTACTTCAGGGCTGTCTTTAGATTTCTTCTCTCTCTATGTACACTCACTTAGGATCTTATACAATCCCAATGCCTTATATACAATCCTGTTGCTTTAAATGTTCCCAAATTTATATCTCTATCTCATTTCTCTTCTTGAACTCCAGGCTCATTTATTTGATGTCTAGATGATATATCTACTTGAATACCTAAGAATTACCTCAAAGTGAAACATACCCAAGATTCTATTCATAAACTGCTCTCTCAAATCTGCTATAGTCTAATTTTCTTATATCATGCAGTGATAATTCAAGCCTTTCACTCTTTCAGAACATACATTTAGGATAATTTTCAGTCCTCTGTTTCTCACACCTTCATTCAGTTTAGCAGAAACACATTCATGACATCACTTCAAAGTACAGCACATCTAAGACAAACAATGCAGTCAAAATTGTTGTAGACAAGAATCAGAAATGATGCTAAAATTAATGGGAAACATATGATGTAAAACTGGATATCTGCATAACCTCAAATTCTTTCCTCCCAAAATACTTATTAATTGCAAATGGAAAAATAGTTACCTTACAGAAGAGAAATCCCATAGATATCACCTTAACCAAGTAAAGAAATTTAACAGCACTAAAAATATTGACATCACGTACCTCCTGATAGGATGCACTGAGGGTATAATATCACTGCTCTTATATTCTTGCCAAAAACACACAACTGAAATTTAACCTGAAGAACAATTGAACAAACCGAAGTGAAAGACATTTATAAACAAGTGATTCTTCAAATGTATTAAGGTCATGAAAGACAGAGGAAGACTCAGAAACTTTCCAGACTGAGGAAGATGAAGACATGACAACTGAGTGCAGTGTAAAATTTTGTTAGCTTCTTAGGAAGAGCACTTTATCCCTTTTAGTGCTATCTTCCTTCAGACTATGGTTTTGGTGCTATTGTTTCCACAACTGCAAAGACTGGTCGATATATGTCCTTAATCAAAGATAATTCTCCCCCTAGAAGGAATTCTGGTGCAAGCTCTTTAAAATAAGAGACATACTTTGCTACACAAGTAAAAAAATGTAGTACAAGGAATTCTGGAAATGCTTCTGATACCATATTTCTTGGGAGCACCAACAGGGTATGTATAGGTACCTATATCTAACTTCATCTTCGAAGTGAGTCAAGCTGTCAGAGTTATTATAAAATTCTCCTTATGAGATTGTGTCCCTCAAACGTAGCCCTTATCCCACGGACCTTGAGAATTAATTATGGTACTCATCTTTGTGGAGAAAGATACCTGCTTTTAAGAAAAGATATCAACGTATGCAGAAAATCACATTTTTTTAAATTGATGTCACACAAATCTGTGCTGGAATTAACCCCTTTTACATGAAAAACTAATTAATTGTTAATTAAAATTAAGTAAGCAACCCTCGGGACTGGCTTGTTCTGTTCCAGTTCTAAGACATTGCTTCCTTTGACAACTTGTAATGGCATTTTTTACAATTCTACCTGATCCATGGGTCAATCTGAGGATTGATGCTTTTCTGAAGACATAATAGACACTTGAAATTACAAATAATTCATTATGAGACTTTTCATGGCATGCATTATCTTATTTGAACGATGATGTGGGATTATTCTGTTCAGGAAGATCAAATATTTGGATTATACCAAAAAAGCAATGCTTAAAATAAAAATAATTTAAAAGCATGGCTTTTACAGCTGTATCCAGAGCTGATAACAAGAGCACACAGCCCCAGTGACCCCAAATTCAAATTAAGAATATTACTTTTATTGCACTATGAACTATATTTTCTTGCTCAAGCTGAGACATTCAGCAACTAACAATATTACTGTTAAGCACATATTAAACAAAAAACTAGGGTATGGTATTTCTTTGTGTAGACAACAAAATGGAGACTACAATGTAATCACACTGCATTTCCTAATGGTATCCCAGAGAAATGGACAAAGAGCAAAAATAAGTGTAGCTAAAACCTGTAGATAAATCATAGAGCTATCTCTAGTATAAAAAGAATTTAATATAACACATCTCTGTAACAATCAGCATTGCCTTAGGAGAATAACACCACAAGCTGTTTTATCTGCCATAAAGAGAGTACTGCAGAAGTTAATAAATGCAATACAGAATTATTTGCAAGCAAGAAAAAGTAGAAGTTAGTTAAATGAACAAGTGATTATATAGTTAGAGAATTGGGTTCAAGAAATAATACTGACTACACGGTGGATAGGTGGTCAGATTTGTTAGAAAACATAAGCTTTTAAATATAAGTCCCTTGAAGATGACCTGAGCCCGGGATGTCGAGGCTGCAGTGAGCCATGATTGTGTCACTGCACTCCAGCCTCACTGACACAGTAAGATCCTGTCCCAAAAAACTATATATATATAGTCTCTTGAGATAATATTTCCAACTCATTCATTCATGACACCATTGACCCTATGTCAAATTTCTCATATTCGTGAAGAGCATTATGTACATTTTTGTTTGCATTTGCAATTTTAAAAAATACTTCAGAATATATGGTATCGTGGTCTATTATGGCTATAAGTTACATAAACATAGAACCATCTTCATTGAATGGGCAAAAACTGGAAGCATTCCCTTTGAAAACTGGCACAAGACAGGGATGCCCTCTCTCACCACTCCTATTCAACATCATGTTGGAAGTTCTGGCTAGGGCAATCAGGAAAGAGAAAGAAATAAAGGGTATTCAGTTAGGAAAAGAAGAAGTCAAATTGTACCTGTTTGCAGATGACATGATTGTATATTTAGAAAACCCCATCATCTCAGCCCAAAATCTCCTTAAGCTGATAAGAAACTTCAGCAAAGTCTCAGGATACAAAATTAATGTGCAAAAATCACAAGCATTCTTGGCCGGGCGCGGTGGCTCAAGCCTGTAATCCCAGCACTTTGGGAGGCCGAGACGGGCGGATCACGAGGTCAGGAGATCGAGACCATCCTGGCTAACACGGTGAAACTCCGTCTCTACTAAAAAATACAAAAAACTAGCCGGGCGAAGTGGCAGGCGCCTGTAGTCCCAGCTACTCGGGAGGCTGAGGCAGGAGAATGGCGTGAACCCGGGAGGCGGAGCTTGCAGTGAGCTGAGATCCGGCCACCGCACTCCAGCCTGGGCGACAGAGCCAGACTCAGTCTCAAAAAAAAAAAAAAAAAAAAAAAAAATCACAAGCATTCTTATACACCAGTAACAGACAGAGAGCCAAATCATGAATGAACTTCCATTCACAATTGCTTCAAAGAGAATAAAATATCTAGGAATCCAACTTACAAGGGATGTAAAGGACCTCTTCAAGGAGAACTACAAACCACTGCTCAGTGAAATAAAAGAGGACACAAACAAATGGAAGAACATACCATGCTCATGGATAGGAAGAATCACCATTGTGAAAATGGTCATACTGCCCAAGGTAATTTATAGATTCAATGCCATCCCCATCAAGCTACCAATGAGTTTCTTCACAGAATTGGAAAAAACTGCTTTAAAGTTCATATGGAACCAAAAAAGAGCCTGCATTGCCAATCAGGACACAGGCACGGGCAAGGACTTCATGTCTAAAACACCAAAAGCAATGGCAACAAAAGCCAAAATTGACAAATGGGATCTCATTAAACTAAAGAGCTTCTGCACAGCAAAAGAAACTACCATCAGAGTGAACAGGCAACCTACAGAATGGGAGAAAATTTTTGCAATCTACTCATGTGACAAAGGGCTAATATCCAGAACTTACAAAGATCTCAAACAAATTTACAAGAAAAAAACAAACAACCCCATCAAAAAGTGGGCAAAGGATATGAACAGACATTTCTCAAAAGAAGACAGGCATACAGCCAACAGACACATGAAAAAATGCTCGTCACCACTGACCGTCAGATAAATGCAAATCAAAACCACAATGAGATACCATCTCACACCAGTTAGAATGGCAATCATTAAAAAGTCAGGAAACAACAGGAGTGGGAGAGGATGTGGAGAAATAGGAACACTTCTACACTGTTGGTGGGATTGTAAAATAGTTCAACCATTATGGAAAACAGTATGGCGATTCCTCAAGGATCTAGAACTAGAAGTACCATATGACCCAGCCATCCCATTACTGGGTTATAAAGGATTTATAAAGGATTATAAATCATGCTGCTATAAAGACACATGCACACGTATGTTCATTGCGGCACTTTTCACAATAGCAAAGACTTGGAATCAACCCAAATGTCCATCAGTGACAGACTGGATTAAGAAAATGTGGCACATATACACCATGGAATACTATGCAGCCATCAAAAAGGATGAGTTTGTGTCCTTTGTAGGGACATGGATGCAGCTGGAAGCCATCATTCTCAGCAAACTATCGCAAGAACAGAAAACCAAACACCACATGTTCTCACTCATAGGTGGGAACTGAACAATGAGATCATTTGGACTCGGGAAGGGGAACATCACACACCAGGGCCTATCATGGGGAGGGGGGAGGGGGGAGGGATTGCATTGGGAGTTATACCTGATGTAAATGACGAGTTGATGGGTGCTGACCAGTTGATGGGTGCAGCACAGCAACATGGCACATGTATACATATGTAACAAACCTGCACATTGTGCACATGTACCCTAGAACTTAAAGTATAATAATAATAAAAAAATCACCTTCATCATCTATTGGGGGAAATTTTCTTTGAAATACAACCAAAGTCTTCCTGGGTTCTATGTCACACATAGATATCTAATTTAGTATGAAGGACTCTGTTAAAACATCCTTTCGGCTTGCCACTCAATAGTAATCTAACCTCGTTATTCTGCAGATATAGTTCACTATAATGGGAAGGAGCATATATAGGTACTGGAGTCAGGCAAATCACTGTGAATCCTACCTCATCACTTTTGAGTTAAGTTTAATCAGTCTGTTACCCTCACTGATACACACTCCCACCACCACTTCCTCTACTGTAAAATGAATAAAATGCCACCCCCCATTCCTGGATGCCCTGAGAATTAAAAGATAATGTACAAAGGGCCTGGCACATAGAAAGGATTTGGTAAATTTTCTTTCCCTTTCCTTCTCTTGTCCTTAAAAATATACAACATAAAATGAATTATGATCTAGCCACACTGTTGAATTAAATTTTCTTGCAGAAAATCTTGTATGTTTTACTTTATTTTGTACCTGAGAACTCCCCAAATTAAAAAGCAAGTAAATGACTGACTTGGAAAGAAGTCAACCAATAACCTTTAAATTTTGTATCATCTGGAATAAAAATGTCACAGTTTATTTTCCAAGTACGTAACAAAGCGTAGGATGATCTGTGATGTTCAATCTTTGTCTGTATCTATGTAGGAACTTGTTTATAAATTTGGGGCACGGCTACATCTCCCAAGCTGCTCAGGAAGTCTTGATGATAATGATAGTTTAAGATCCCTTCTTTCCAAAATATTACTCAAAATCAGAAAAAAAATATACTGGAAAATGAAATTTATGGTATCTTTTTAACTTAAGAATCACATATCTGATGAAGCCATGCACTATTCAAACTAAGTAAAGCAAATTTTTTAGTCCCACGTTGCTACGTTGTGATTATCCCAAAAGGAGAGTATTTCACGAAATGTTATTTATTGAAGGAGTAGTGAGAGAGAAATAGATGATGATGATGAGTACTTTTATACATCCTCGTGTCTTGTGATCAAATGAACAGGAAAGGTCAGTGTGCGTTTCATTCATATGGGAACATCTTTAAAGTTTGAGTTAACCTGATTAAATATAGTTAAATTCAACACCAGCTTAAATAAATATTTCCTCGACACCTACTATGAACCATCAATATTACAGACACTTTGAATATAGAGCTGACATGCTATAGTCCTTGTCCTTGGGGAGCTCCAAGTATATGTGAGCAAAAGCTTAAGACAGAAATGTCAAATCGTTGTTTCAATTCTAGCCATGTGATCTAAAGGCTAGTGTCACATTTTTTTAAAAAGCTTAGTAATAGATTTTATTATTTTAAATATAAATGTAAGCAAAAAGAGTAAATGAAAACACAAATGCCAACTACAATTCTATAAAACACTTTTTATTTTCTATCACTTTATCAGTAAATTTATCAATGTGTATTTCAAAAGATAATTACTCTTTTTGATAAAATAACTGCAATATCATTGTCACATTTATTAATATTAACCCTTATTTCTTGGCCTCATCCTTTGGCTATTCACTGTCATTCTCTTTTACAATTTGCTTTTTTATAATCAGATTCCAAATAAAATGTTTATGTTTTGAGTGGTTGATAGCTCTTCAGTCTACAGATGTCCCCCCTTCTTCTTCTTCTTCTCTCTCTCCCTCTCTGTCATTTATTTGTTAAAGAAACCAAGTTGCTGTGTCTCTTATAGTTTTCCACATTCTGGATTTTTCTTTTTTTTTTTTTTTTTTTTTTTTTTTTTTGAGACGGAGTCTCACGCTGTTGCCCAGGCTGGAGTGCAGTGGCGCGATCTCGGCTCACTGCAAGCTCCGCCTCCCGGGTTCCCGCCATTCTCCTGCCTCAGCCTCCTGAGTAGCTGGGACTACAGGCGCCCGCCACCGCGCCCGGCTAATTTTTTGTATTTTTAGTAGAGACGGGGTTTCACTGTGGTCTCGATCTCCTGACCTTGTGATCCGCCCGCCTCGGCCTCCCAAAGTGCTGGGATTACAGGCTTGAGCCACCGCGCCCGGCCTGGATTTTTCTTTTTACATCCATTTGCTGGTGTTTAACATTACTCTCTATTCTCTGTGTTTAATACTCCCTGTAAATTGAATCTAGAAGATTGGTCATATTCATGTTTACTTATTTATTCTTTTTTGACAAAGAGCTTTCATAGGCAGGGCTGTGTCCCTTTTTCAGAAGCTATACATGCCTGCTTGTTTCCCTTATTGTGATACTCGTAGTTGTTGATAAATGCCTAGATCCCTTCATTCATTAGCGCTTTTGTGAAATGAGGACATTTTAATTTTATCATTCTTTCTTCCTTTATTAGCTAGACTATTTCTATAAAGAGAAAATCTCCTAATTTACCATTTTGTATTCCAGTGAATGATACACATAAAAAGCCAGAAGAAAGTATTGACAGTTTCACTTTCTTGCTTATTTTAAAATAATAAGTGAAATAAATATTAATGAATTCCATCTCACCTTCTTTTTATTATCTTTATAGTCTCATGGGGTTTCATACATTAGGTGTGTTTTATCCTTTAGGTTTATTTTATTCATTGATGGTCACTTAGTTCCATTGTTGGGCAGTGGAAGCATCCCCAGGGCTCATTAAGTCCTTTTAATACAATAGTAACCGCCTAGGATAGCCCTTGTGCATTCTGGCTGTTACAAAATAATCCAGGCTAACCTTGTGTATTTGTTGTGCCAGGACTCCAATGAGCTCTGGTTCATTTTAGTGGAAAATGATATTTGGAAACCGTAGTATGTGCACTAGGGTTGCTTATTTCGACTGATTGATAAGTATTACTAAATAATTTCAGTTCATAGAGTTAAGAAATTTGTTTTTCCTCATAATCTTAAAATATACCAGCGTTATCGGTTTATATATTCATGCTGATACTTTTAAATCAGATTCAGAACTTAACCTCATTTATCAGATTTACATTTCCCTTTTCTTCTGAGAAATTCTAATTTTTAATATTCCTAAGAATTGAGAAATCTAGACTTATTTTACTCTTGTAAACAACTTTCTACAATGCAATAGTTTCTTTTTTCAACTTTTATTTTAGGTTCAGGGGTACATGTTCAGCTTTCTTACAAAAGTAAATTGCGAGTCACTGGGGGTTGGTATACAGATTATTTTATCACTCAGGTAATAAACATAGTAGCCAATAGGTAGTACTTTTTTTACCCTCACTCTCCTCCCACCCTCCACCCTCAAGTAGACACTAGTGTCTGTTGTTCCCTTCTTTGTGTCCATGTGTAATCAATGGTTAGCTCTGACTTATAAGTCAGAACATGTGGCATTTGCTTTTCTGTTCCTGTATTAGTTTGCTTAAGATAATGACCTTCAGCTCCATCCATGTTGCTGCAAAGAACATGATTTCATTCTTTTTATGGCTTCATAGTATTCCACGATGTATATGTACCACACATTCTTTACCAAGTCTACTGTTGATGGGCATTTAGGTTGATGCCATGTCTTGGCTACTGTGAATACTGCTGCAATAAACATACAAATGCATATGTCTTTATGGTAGAAAACATATATTCCTTTGAGTATATACTAAATAATATGATCACTGTTGAATTTCTGTTTTCAGTTCTTTGAGAAATTGCCAAATTGCTTTCCTCAATGGCTGAACATTCCCACAAGTAGTGTATAAGCATTCTCTTTCTCTGCAACCTTTCCAGTGTCTGTTATTTTTTTACTTTTTGATAATAGCCATTCAGATGGGTATGAGATGGTATCTCATTGTGGCTTTGATTCACATTTCTCTAAGGATTGGTGATGTTGAGCATTTCTTCATATGCTTGTTGGCCACTTATATGACTTCTTTTGAAATATGTCTGTTCATGTCTCTTGACCATCTTTTAATGTGGTTGTTTGTTTTTTGCTTGTTCTTTTGTTTAAGTTCCAGATAGATTCTGGATATTAGACCTTTGTTGGATGTACAGTTGTCACATATTTTCTCCTATTCTGTAGATTGTCTTTTTACTCTGTTGAGAGTTTCTTTTGCTGTGCAGAAGCTCTTTAGTTTAAATAGGTCCCATTTGTCAATTTTTGTTTTTGTTGCATTTGCTTTGGGCATCTTCACCATGAAATCTTTTTCAGGGCCTGTGTCCAGAATGCTATTTCCCAGGTCATCTTCCAAGGTGTTTATAGTTTTAGGTTTTACATGTAAATTTTTAATCCATCTTAAGTTGATTTTTTTATGGTATAAGAAAGGAATCTGGCCAAGCACGGTGACTCACGCCTGTAATCCCAGCACTTTGGGAGGCCGAGGTGGACGGATCACGAGGTCAGGAGATCGAGACCATCCTGGCTAACACGGTGAAAACCTGTCTCTACTAAAAAAAATACAAAAATTAGCCAGGCGTTGTGGCGGACCCCTGTAGTCCCAGCTACTAGGGAGGCTGAAGCAGGAGAATAGCGTGAACCCGGGAGGTGGAGCTTGCAGTGAGCTGAGATAGCGCCACTGCACTCCAGCCTGGGCGACAGAGCTAGACTCCGTCAAAAAAAAAAAAAAAAAGAAGGAAAGGAATCCAGTTTTAATTTTCTGCATATAGCTAGCCAGTTATCCCATTCCATTCATTGAACAGGGAGTCATTTTCCCATTGCTTGTTTTTGTCAATTTTGTTGAAGATCAGATGGTAGTAGGTACATAGCTTTATTTCTTGGCTCTATTCTGTTCCACTGATCTATTTGTCTGTTTTTCTGCCAGTATCAGGCTCTTTCGGTTACTGTAGCCTAGTAGAATAATTTGAAGTCAGTTAATGTGATGTCTTCAGCTTTGTTCTTTTTGCTTAAGATTGCTTTGGCTATTCCGGCTCTTTTTGTTTCCATATAAATTTTTAATTATTTTTCTAATTCTATGATGAATATCATTGATAGTTTCATAGGAATAGCATACAATGCAATAGTGTCTTATTGTAATTTTAGTGGAACAGAATTTTCATGGCTCTAAATTCTACTATAATGAACAAAAATAATGAATAAACATTTACCTTGTAATATTATTTAAAATTTACAACAACCCTTTGCAAAACTATTATTTTTCTGTCTATAAGTGAAAAAAAATTAGAACTCAGAAAGATTGACTAATTTACACAAGGTAACATAGTTTTTAACGGGGATCTTGGTCACTGATTTGTCTGACACCAAAAGCCACAGAATTAACCAATTATTAATGATTATGCTATGGTAACTGTTTAATTAATAACACTCACCTTTCGCTATAATTATCAACTGAGCCAAGCTCATTAGCTAGAATCCTGGTGGCAGTTAGAGGAAGTAAATGGTACGTAAATGACTAAGACCCCTTTGTCTATTATTTCACGCATGCTATCTAATTATATATGCATGTGTACATAACATGCAGGCTAGACCTGAGTAAAGTCAATAAAATTTAGCTTGTGGGATCACATCAATTGTTTGACTGTAGGCTCTTTAAGCAATACTAAAAATCCCCCTGATCTGATTCGACATCTGACGTGTCCCTCAGAGGAAACATAGTAGTCTCCCAGGCTGTGCTTTTAAAGGCAATTAGTAGGTTTACAAATTCCATCTTTACATCTTGTGTTAAAAGCATAGTTTGGATTTTGCATTTCCAAGAACTGTTTGAATACTGCAATGCAGCAGATTTCATTGGTTTTAAAGTTTTGGGGAAGACACAATAATGTTCACTTTCAATTTGATTTTGAAGTGCGTTTCAGCAGAAATTAAAAATGTTCAGAGTACTCTCCCAAAGGTATCACAGTAAGCATTTAAACTGAATAAACGCTATTGGTACCCCTGTAACTTGATGAAACATGGGCAGCCACCATCTGACCACAACACAGTATCTGACTCTTCCCCTTCTATTAGCCTCTGGGAAAAATGGTATGATCCCCTCCAACAGATCAGAAAGTGCTGGTTATGGTCATATCTTTAAAAGTGAAATTTTCAACTCCTAAGACAATGCGAGGTCTGACCATGAGTACTTCTCCACTCTCCAGATGGGGGACGACACAAGGACTTCCCTGCTACCGAGGGACAAGTTCCCAGTGGCCGGATGCTTATTGAACCTACCTCCAGCTTTCCTTAGGAAAAAATTACTTGTACCAGTCTATGAAAATGAATCATAAAGCTAGTGTGAATGCAACCATTAGATACATTCCATGAATAATACTATTTTATATGAAGGTTTGAGGTTAAAACGGAAACAATGGGCAAGGATTATGAAAATAAAACTTCTTGCCATAGATTTCAGCGGGTGTGTTCTTACAATGAAAGACATATGTTTTTATTATGAAAACAAAGAAAGAAAGGGTGCTTCTATAGTAGAATTCCACTGCAGAGGATGGATGTACTGCTGGGTCCATTTGGTTGTATTGTAGTTCAATAACACTATGTGTATGTGTGTGTATATGTGTCTGCTAGGAATTAGGAGAGACAGATTAAAGATCAGTTTTAAAAAATGCATTTCAGCTTTTTGGTTTAGACAACTTACCATGCTTTTCACTCTAGAAACACTGTAAGACAGTTATAAGATTTCTCTACTTTACATGTTATATCAGTCTTAATAACTGTGATATGCTTTTACAATTAGTATATTATTTACACTTCACAACAATTCCTGTGAGGAAGGCATTATTTTAATCCCCAATTTACAGATGGAAAGTTGTGGTTCAGAAAGATTAAGTTAGTTTGCCAAAGTGGCACAGCTAGTAAGAGTTAGAGCTAAAATTTAAATAAGGCATCTTGGCTCCTACAAGCCCATGAACTACTTACTCTTCATGCAGAGGAGAGTACAAAGGCTCAGCGAAGATACATCATTTACCTTAAGTCAGTTACAGCAAAGACTCAATTCCAGATAATTTTGAATCCAAAACCAGTTTTTTCACTATAGCATGCAGTTCCATAGATAGCACAGAATAAATATATGAAATAACTTCATTTACGGCACAACCTACTTACTTTATATTTACAGCACACTCTGTAACATATAGATTAATAAAACACCAAGTGATAACGAAAACACTAAAATAAGGCGAATTAATTAAAAATGCAATTGTAATGGGATTAAACAGAGGATGCTTTCAGTAGGAAGGCAGTTTTGACACAAAACAGAAGAACAAAGAAAAAGAAGAAAGTGCATTCTAAATAATATTTTTAATATCACATTCAGGAGCACTGGAGAAGCTGTCCTAAAATGGAGAGGTAGGAAACCATCTGAAGTATTATGGTAATGTTTCTGGATAGACTATTCAGCGGATCTTGAAGAAATAGAAAATTGCCTTAGAAAAGTTTTCATTTTATTGGAATTACAAAATCTCCTATGTATAGCTTTACCTAATTTCACTTAAAACATTTCTAAGTAACAGGAGAACTCTTTAAGATAAAAGGTGTCAGGGTCATCTAACACACGTTTGCAGTATGCTTTTCTAAGAGGAGATGTGGTTGTGCTATTCTTATTGCCTGTAAGTAAAATAAGATCTGTACAAGGTTAAACTGAGGTGAACTCACTCTTAAAGAGACTTTAAATTTCACCTGGAAATAGAAATGTTAAATTTTCGAATGTACTTCCTACGTAGACGACAGAAGCTATACCCATTTCAATTAGGAACTGGAGAACCGGAGTCTGCAGGCATGTATGCTCAAGTAAATGATATTGATTCTATGCATATTGGCTACATTTCTTCTTGCTTACATAACTACATGTTTCTGGCCAACTTGAATGTCAACCTCACTTTTTCCACTTATGACCTATTTCTTGCTAACAATTCCATTCCCATGCTCCTTGGTTCTGTCTGCGGCCTTGTATATCCCTGGATTTATTCAAATTGCCCATTTTTCATGATTTACACTTTGAGTCCTCTCATCTTGAGCTGCATCTTCCTATACAGCTTCTCGAGAAACATTAGATTTTTTTCTTTCCTTTCTTTCCTTCCTTTCTTTCTTTTTTCTTTTTTTCTTCTTTCTTCCTTCTCTTTTTCTCTTTCTTTCTTTCTTCTTTTCTTTCTTTCTTTTCTTCTTTTTTTCTTTCTTCTTTCTTCCTTCTTCTCTTTCTTCTTTCTTTCTTCCTTTCCTTCTTCTCTCTCTGTTTCTTGCCCATTTTTCATGATTCACACTTTCAGTCCTCTCATCTTGAGCTGCATCTTCCTATACAGCCTCTCTCTCTGTCTCTCTCCTTCCTTCCTCCCTCCCTCTCTCCCTCTTTTCTTCCTTCTTTCCTTCCTTCCATCCATCCATCCTTCCTTCCTTCCTCCTTCTTTCTTTCTCTCTCTCATTTTGAGAAAGGGTCTTACTCTGTTACTCAGGCTGGAATGTGTTGATGCGATTATAACTCACTGCAGTCTTGAACTCTTGGGCCCAAGCAATCCTCCTACCTCAGCCTCCAAAAGTGCTGGGATTACAGGTGTAAACCACCTTATCTGACTTAGACATCCATTTTTGCCATTCCCCCAACTTGATTCTATATTCATTCTTCTCTTTACAAAGCTGATTGCATTGAGAGATTATCAGATACTCCTCCCAGAAAAGTAGAAGCAGGGATCTCTGTGTGTTTTGGGTGATGATGTAGGAAATCCCAAACTGGATTTAGAAACAAAGGATCCTATGCTGATAAGGAGAGGACTACCAAAAAAAAAAAAAAAAAAAAAAAAAAGCTTTTCAGTGGAAACTGAGGTAATCTAGAAAGGTAATCTAGAAAGAGATAATCTAGACAGAAAGCCATGTGATGGAAATAAAACACCAGATTAAAGCAAGAGTGTCAATCCATTGATCCATCCATTTATTCATTCCACTTATCATGTACAAGATACTATTCAAGGAATCTTCAAGATTCTTTTTGAAATTCTGCCTACTATACCTCAGCACCTTTGAAAAATATCTGGCACCTTGTAGGCACTGTGAGCCAGATCTCGTTGCTCCCTGACCCAAAATACCAAAGTCTTCCCATTGACCCATAGTCTAGTTTATGACAAAATGATTCAAAGTAAGGACTAGAAAGTATAAATTGAAAAATAAAATCTTACTTAAACAAGGCTATCATGTTTAAGTGGCTGCCTAAAGCAATGCTTTTTAGAGCTCATTCCCAGTTGTGGTTTAGGTGCAGAAATTGCAACATATAAGGTTCCATGCAAGATGAACAACGGTGAACATGTTTATGTAGAAGGATTTTTTAAATAAAATGCTATGCAAGTGGAAGCTATTAACATGCAGAACCAGCCAACTCCTTTGTGTCTTATTTTTTGTATCTTTCCCTATTGATAGCATTTATTGTTCACTTTAAAAGAAAAATCTGTCACAATGTGACAGGCTCTGTAGCGCAGCACAAAAAAATATTAGAATGCTGATGGTCACAGTGCAAGCTTCCGTTCTAGCTTATATGTCATTCTCTGAATCTCTGTTAGGAATAGAATTGGAAAATTCAGGACTGTATTTGTTTTTGTTTCAAATGTTAACAGGGTATCCTTCCCAAGGACCTTGTCAAGTTATTCTCTCAAGCTTTGGTTTGAATTCTCAATATTGCATTCAGGAAAGTAAGCCCTCCTTCTCTTTTTGTTAAGAGATTTAGCCTCGTCAACTTTTCCATTAAGTGGCAACTCGAGGGTCAGAGATCAGAGAGGGAGTCTTCTCAGCAGGAGGGCTTAACAATAAGATTAGAAAAAGTAAGACTCTCAACACTGGCAAAAGTAGGACGGTAATGATCTCATGAAGTCAATCAGTATACATAATCATTGCAGATTATTTAGACAAATCATTGCAGATTATTTGGACAAAATAGCCTGTCTGTCTTTACATTAGGGATTTTTGCAAGAAATACTAATGTTGATTTATTTTATTTGGTCAACATAAGCCCAGTCTCAACAGTAGAGATCCAAACGTTTTAAACGTCTTGATATTTTAACATTGCATGAGACCTGATTTTGGGTTAGACAGATGTTCCATAAGACTTTCAGGAGACCAGCAAGTTATTTGAATCCTCAATTACCATTTAAGTTTAACACACTTATTTCCCTCTCTCCACATATTTTTAATAATCTAAGATTGATTTGTCAGTTGTATTATGTATATCTTCAGCTTTGCCAGATTCACTTAGAGATAAGCATGAAATATGGTATAAACAAATATAATTCTTACACCTTGCATAGATTTCCTGTGCATGATACTGCAAAGCAGATGTAAGGGAAAAACACATCTTAAAATACAATCCATAATGGATACCATCTAACACCAGTTAGAATGACAATCATTAAAAAGTCAGGAAACAACAGATGCTGGAGAGGATGTGGAGAAATAGGAGTGCTATTACACTGTTGGTGGGTGCTTAAATTAGTTCAACCATTGTGGAAGACAGGGTGGCGATTCTTCAAGATCTAGAACCAGAAATACCATTTGACCCAGCAATCCCATTACTGGGTATACACCCAAAGGATTATAAATCATGCTACTCTAAAGACACATGCACAAGTATGTTTATTGCAGCACTGTTCACAATAGCAAAGACTTGGAACCAACCCAAATGCCCATCAAGGATAGACTGGATAAAGAAAATGTGGCACATATACACCATAGAATACTATGCAGCCATAAAAAAGGATGAGATCATGTCCTTTGCAGGGACATGGATGAAACTGGAAACCATCATTCTCAGCAAACTTAAACAGGAACAGAAAACAAAACACCACATGTTCTCACTCATAAGTGGGAGTTGAACACTGAAAACACATGGACACAGGGAGGGGGACATCATACACCGGGGCCTGTCAGGGTTGGGGGTAAAGGGGAGGGCTAGCATTAGGAGAAATACCTAATGTAGATGATGGGTTGATGGGTGCAGTAAACTACCATGGCATATGTATACCTATATAACAAACCTGCATGTTCTGCACATGTATTCCAGAACTTAAAGTATAATTTTAAAAAAAGGATATCCCAAATATTGCATGGGCATACTTTTCTTAAAAATTTATTGTTTATGAATACAAAACTAAATAAAAAGTACAATTTATAATATTCTAACAAATAAAAATGTTTCTTAGAATTTTTTTTTTAGAAAATCCTTCTAACATTTACCATGTTTGGGTCTACCCTTCTAGGCTTCATTTTTATACAAAGATGAATACAAGTGTGAATTCTATTCTTATTGAAGGAATATTATTCATAATCACAAAGAATGGAGTTTTCAGGATGGTTAGTCTCTAAATAAACAAAGAAAATGATTTAGCAGAGTGGATATTTCCAATGCAAAGAATAGTAAAATGAATAAAAGGCATAAAGTTATTTTTTAAAAAAGAAAACTCTTTTTAATTGTTCATTGTGTTTAGCCGATCATAATCTGGTATTATCCACAGTCATTGAGCTTTTGCTTGTTTGGGGTCAGGATTACTTTCACTGTTAACTGATTTGCTCATATGTAGTTTGTTTTTCTGCCAACACAAATTCCCATGCATAGTTGAAATCTCTTGTTTACAAAAACATTTCTCAAAATTCAAAGGAAAGTTTTAATTTGGCAAAATTCTGTTCAGATAATTCATTCTTGATTTTTCTTACCAACTTATTCAATGTATTTTTTTATCAATGAATCAATGTTAATCCTTTTACATTATTCTCTACTTCTACATTCTTAGTGCCTCTTTCCTGATTTCACAACCACTTATCAAAACAAACTGCTTATCCTGTTTCATTGCTGTGAACATCCTTCATAATTGTCTTATAATATTTAAAGTTGCAGATTTTTTACAGATGAAATATGCTTATCTTTAATGTGTCCCATTTCCTCAAATTCTCTGCCTCCAATGAAATCTGAAATCTAATTTAAAACAAAGTTCAAAATAAGATCTGTATGCCATCCTTGTCAGTAGCTTCACTTTGAAGTTTTATGACCTGCTACAGCCTAGCTTTTTAAACAGGAATAAAAAGAGTAAACATCAGAAAGAGTGTATTCTAGCTCAAAGTAAATTGGGAAGTCATAAGAAACCACCTACCTGCTTTAAGTGAGTTCATACATTTCAGTTTTATCAAGTTGCTTTCAAAATGATATTGGAATTTAAAGGTTTAATTTCATGACCACTTCCATGATTATTGGAAATGCTGAAAATACAAATCAAATTATAACCAATGACAGATCCATATTTTAGTTTCCAAAATGGAACATTCTGGAAACATACATCTTTAATAAATTTGAGAATTGATTATTAATGCAATGGGCAATAACTGTGTAGGACCGATAGGGAGGATTATTGAGAACCAACATTTCCTTGGGAGGAAATGATTACAAAGTAACATAATTTCCCTAATGAGTTTTTAACGTTACTCATCAGCAAAATACAGCCAATGAGATATATTGATTTCAGCAAAGTATGATATGATACTTTTGGAATAAAAGTAATAAATATTAACTGAGTAATAGTAACATTAAGAGGATTACTTAAGCATAGATTAATAGGTACCTATCTTGTTGAATAAAGCTTATCCTCTAGCATGGCATCTTTTTCTGCCTCTGTTGAGTACCACTTAATCATTGATTTGATGAGAAGAATAATTTTCAAATCATATACCAACATTTAATATGAAGTTTGATATCAAAGGCTGGAAATATTTGTTAGAGTGGTGTTCTAGAATGGTTAAAATAATAGAGTCAACCAGAATCAACAAAGGAACTGTTAAAGGTATATAAAAATGATCCAAGAATTCTTACATAGTAGGTTTAAGAAAACTTGTTTTGGTAGCAGGTTTTACGTAAAAAAGATTTAGTGGCTTTTACTTATTCCCAAATTTGATTGAGTCATTCATTCATTTAAGAAATAACTATCCAAAACATACCATGTACTAGGTCCTGAATTCTGGGTACTAGAAATAGAGTAGTAAATTAGACAAATAAGGAATCTTCTACAGTTTATGTTCCGGTAGCTTGAGACAGAAAAATTAATAAGTAAATGAATAAACAAGATAATTTCAATTAGAAATAAGATTCAAAATACGTGAATTAGACAGAATAGTGTACAGGAGCTAATTTAAACTAGGCAGGAAATGGGCACTGAAGAGGCGGTATTTTTGCTCTGCATTTAAAAGAAGACAGATCTGATATAGGAAAGTGAAGGGTTAAAGTTTTAAAGCAGAGAAAATATCAGGTGCAAAAAACTCTAAAGGAGAAGATGGGCTTGGTCAAGTCAAAGAATAGAAATAATAATGGTTTCCTAAAGTCAGATAACGTAAAGATTTTGTAGGTATTCATAAAGAAATTTGATTTTATCCCAAGGGCAACAGGAAGATCTTGGAGCATTTTGAATAGGGAAGTAATATGATTAGATGGGATCTCTTTTGCATTTTTAAAAGATTATTCTAGTTACCATGCAGAGAAAGGAATATAAGAGGCCAAGGGTTGAATCAGAGAAATTTATTGAGTAATCGTGGTGAAAAACAACTGTGACTTAGATTAGAAAGGTGTAAATAGAAAACAGGAAAAATGGATGGATTTAGAATAGAATCTGGGGGTGAATCAAACAAAGTAAAAGAGGAGTTAAACATGGGGGTATAGAGAAGAGTTCAGGGTAACCATTTGTTACAGGAATTGAAGAACAGGGTATATTGTAGTAGAATTTACTGAAATTGAAGAAGTTTACAGAGGGAAATTTTAAGGTTAAGATAACAACTGGATATTCAAATGTATATTTTAAGTAGATCATTCAATATTAATGTACTCAGCACAAATGATGACCAATCCTGTAATGTACTCATGACAAATTATTTGACCTTTGGAATGGTCAAATTTAGGGGCATATTTTGGAGATGTCAGCAAATCGATGATATCTAATGCCATGAAGAAAACTTAATGAGAAAGTGTGGAAGTAGAAAAATAAAGGACATAGGACTCAGGCCTGTGATACTTATATATTTTGAGGTTAAACAAAGCAATTTCAGAAGGAAGAATAAGTGAATAAAGCCAAGAGAGTATGATACTGCAGAGATCAAGAGAAGAGATTGTTGAAATAATTTTAAAAATGCTCAGCTAAGTAAAACATTGCTGAGAGCTTGAGCAGGATGAGGAAAAACAAGCAATTGTAGGACTCTTCTGGTGATAGAGGGCGAGATAATACATACCAACTTTCCACTAATAATAACTAAAAGTGATGGGTATAATATTAAAATATCAGAAATATTGATTACTTTGGCACAAATCTGACAAAAGATATGCAAGACCTGCACACTGAAAACAACAAAAAAATTCACTGAGAGAAATTAAAAGAGACATGAATAAGCAGAGAGTGGAGTGAGATAATTGTTCAACTTTTGGAAAATTCAGTGTTTTTAAGATTTTTCTCACATTGATCCATGCCTTCCCAATTAAAAGCCCAGCAAGCTTTGGTTTTCTGTTGTTGTTGTTGTTAAAAATTGAAAAGCCAATTCTAAACTGCATGTAGAAATGCAAAGGACCTAGAACAGCCAAAGCAAATTTGACATAGAAGAAGTTGAAAGACTTATAGTACCTGACTTCAGAAGTTATTTTAAAGTTTAAATAAATAAGAAAATGCAGTGTTGACATCAAAAGAGACAATAGGATTCAAAAAAGACAATGTAGAGTCCAGAAATAATTCCATACACATGTGGTCAACTGGTTTTCAGCAAAAGTACACAAGGGCCAGGTACAGTGGTTCACGCTCGTAATCCCAGCACTTTGGGAAGCCAGGACGCGCGGATCACTTGAGGTCAGTAGTTCAAGACCAGCCTGGCTAACATGGTGAAAAACTATCAAATTTCTAAAAGAAAACACAGGAGAAAATTTTCCATTGGCAGTAATTTGTTAGCTACGACATAAAAAGTAAGATCTACTTGAAATAAGTAAATTGTACTTTATCAAAATTGAGAACATCTGCTCTTCAAAGGACACCTAAGATAATTAAAAGACAAGCCACAGACTTGGAGAAAATATTTAAAAATGGCATATCTGACAAAGGCTTTGTATCACTGATACCTTTGAAAGAGGAAAGAAGACTCAAAACTCAACAGTAAATGTGCACAACTCAAGAGAGAACTGGTCACAAGACATGAAGAGCAACTTTCCCAAAGATTTGCAGTTGGCAAATAAGAATATAAAGAGTTGCACAATAACATTATTCATCAGGAAAATTAAAACTCAAACCACAATGAGCTACCACTAAACATCTATTAAAACGTCTAAAATTTTAAAAATTGGCAATATCACTTGTTAGTACAGATATGAAGTAACTGAAACTGCAACCACTGCTGATGGAGTTATAACATGGTACAACCACTTTGAAAAAAATGTAACACCTTAAAAATACATAGATACACCTATCAAATCCAGGCATTCTATTCCTAGGTATTTACTCATGAGAAATTAAAGCAAACATTTATTTAAAAATGCATGCGGGGATGTTTATGTCATCTATATTTTTAATGTCCAAACTTATAAACAATCCATATGCCTATCAACAAGTTATTGGGTAAAGAAATTGTGGTATATTCGTATAATGTGATATTACTCAGCAACAGAAAGGTATAAAGTATTAATGCACACAACAATATGAATGAATCTTAAAATTATTTTAAGTGAAATAAGCCAGATGTACAAGAAGAGTTTGTATATAATTTCCTTTATATAAAATTAAATAAATGTTACAGAAAGCAGATGAGAGATTGGCTAAGTATGGGAGGATGCAGGAAGGGGCAGCAGGGAGGAAACACAAAGCTGCTCAGGGAAATTTTGGGGGATGATTTATATATGTGTTATCTTGATAGCAGTGTAGTCTTATAGGTGTATGCATATATCAAAACTTGTCAAACTGTGCAGTTTATTATATGTCAATTAACTCAATAAAATTATCTTTAAAACAAATATAAAATCTTCCCTGGCCTATGGAAATGAGAACTAGGGAGCCGGGAGACAGGAAGATTTTTTAATGGTCCCCTTTAAAACTTTGAACTGTGTAAATGATTTTCCTCTTCACAGGATAATTAACTAAAATTTTCTGTCCAAGCTCCTGAATACGAGATAGTGACCTTGGTATCATCCAACACTCATGCCTCTCTCTTCTTTTTATTCACCTTTCTTTAGTCAATCACAAAATTATGTCAATTGTGCCTTAGTATCTTAATTTGAATTTGTTCCACCCCTCTCACTGCTGCTTTTGTCCTAGTTCATCGACTTTGATAAATGTCACCTTCTTGGGGAAGTCTTCTCTGATCCTTCCACGCAGATGATTGCCTTGGTCTTTGCTCTATGTCTTTTGACAGTTTTACTGTGGTAGATTTTGGAATATTTATTGTGGAGTTCTAAGAAGAAAATTTAAAAATGGGCTTAGCTGGTAGGAACAGAAACAGGGGTAGAGAGGAGCAAATGTCATGAGAACTGGGGTCCACCAAAAACAGCCCACTTGCACCCAAGCATCCTGTTACAATCACTTAGCTCACGGTCCACCTACACCCAAGCATCCTGTTTGCAAGCAATCAGACCAAGCCGCACAACCTTACAAAACTTTCCTCCAGCTCCTGCCTCTTTGCAGGCAGCCTTGCATCTGGTGTATTACTCGTTGCCCTCTTGCAACGTATCTCCCTCTTTTCTCTAATGAATCTACCTTTCTAAACTCATTTCTCTCTGTCAATTCTTTTGCCACTCGCCTGCCAGCCTCGGGCAGTCACTGATCATGTCATTTATTATAACTTTTTGTTTTTAGGCACATTTTATTGGACAAAAATATCTTTTTAAAAACAATAACTTATTCTTATTTAACAAATATTTGTTATGACAAATTTAAAGAATAGTTAAATAAAAGGAAAATATTTCCCCTGGAATAATTTGCAAAGAAGTTACAGCTATTTTTATATATTTGAAATGCTACCATTTTGAAATTGGCATATGCTGGGGATTAATAAGAAACTTAAACAATTCCACAGGAAAAATTAAATAAGGCAACTAAAAGTGGGCAAAAGATCTAAATGGACTTCACCCAAAAGAAGACATACAAATGGCAAACAGGCGTATGAAAAAATGTTCAACATCACCAATCATCAGAGAAATGCAAATTAAAATTTTAATGACATCATCTCACCCCTCTCAAAATAGCTTTTGTACAAAGACATGCAATAACAAACGTTGATGAGAATAGGGAGAAAGGGGAACATGTGTAGACTGTTGGTGGGAATATAAATTAGTACAGTCACTGTGGAGAACAGTATTAGAAGTTCCTCAAAAAACTAAAAATAAAACTACCATATAATTCAACAATCCCACTGCTGGGTATATATTCACTAGAAAAGAAATCAGTAAAACAAAGAGATATGTGGACTCCCATGTTTATTTGGCACTATTCGCAATAGCCAACATATGGAACCAACCTAAGTGTCCATTAGTGGATGAAAGGATAAAGAAATGTCGCGACAGAGCAATACTCCATCTCAAAAATATAAATTAATGAAAAAAAGAAAATGTCAAACACATATACAATGAAATGTTATTCAGCTATAAAAAAAGAATGAGATCGTGTCCTTTGCAATAAAATGAACAGAACTGGAAGACATTGTGTTAGGTGAAATAAGCAACATGCAGAAAGACAAATATTGCATATTCTCACTCACGTGGGAGTTAAACACTTTAAAACTTGGACTCACAAAGATAGAGATTAGAATGATGGTCACCAGAGACTGGGAAAGGTAGCAGGGAGGCAGAGGACAAAGTGGGAATGGTTAATGGGTACAAAACTACAGTTGGAATAGATATTACCTACTATTCAGTAGCACAATAGAATGACTATATTTAACAACAATTTGTGTATTTTAAAGTAACTAAAAGAGTAGAATTGGAAAGTTCTTAACGCAAAGAAATAATAAATGCTTGAGGTGATGGATACCCCAATTATCCTGATCAGATCATTACACATTGTATGCACTATATGTATATATTATATTATTATTTAATATTATTTAATATTAATATTATATTATATTAATATTGTTATATAACATTATATATAAATATGTAATTCATACTATATATAGCATAATATATATTATATATTACATAATAAATACATATTTATATAAAATATATAAAATATATAAATATATATTATATATATTACTATTATGTACCCGTAATAATTAAAAAATTTTAAACCTTAAAAATGTTAAAGATAAAATGGGCATGTACTTATTTATTTTATTTATTTATTTATTTTTTTGAGACGGAGTCTCACTCTGTCAACAGCCCAGACTGGAGTGCAGTGGCAGGATCTTGGCTCACTGCAAGCTCCGCCTCCCGGGTTCACGCCATTCTCCTGCCTCAATCTCCCGTGTAGCTGGGACTACAAGCACCCGCCACCACGCCTGGCTAATTTTTTTGTACTTTTAGTACAGACGGGGTTTCACTGTGTTAGCCAGGATGGTCTCAATCTCCTGACCTCGTGATCTGCCCGCCTCGGCCTCCCAAAGTGCTGGGATTACAGGCCTGAGCCACTGTGCCTGGCCACTTATTTTAGTTTTAAAATAAAACTGTAGAAACTAAAAGGAGAATAATTTTGATTAACAGAAAAAAAAAGCCTATATAAAATCTATTTTAATTAGATAGTTTACACAAAAAAGCAGTAAATTTAAAAGATGAAACACTTCAGTTAAAACAAAAGTCCCTTTTAAATACTATGCCCAATCCCTACCCTTATATTACCTTTGGCCAAAGGTAACCACTATTGTGGGCTTGACGTGTGCCCTCCAGAGTGTAAAATAACATTCTTCAAAGCTTGAGTTTTACAAAAATGAAATAAGCTTCCCCATGCAGTGGTGGAAGGGAGTTCCTCCATCATTGTCAAAGATAGACGTCCAAATGTAGAGCCATAAAGACTCTAAATGCAATGCTTGTATTAGTTAGGGATTTGAACTCGGTCACAAGGATTACTTCTGAGTCTATCATTATGTAAGTGCGTGTTTCTAAAACTATAAAAATGCATACTTTGTCCATCATACCATTCTTAAATTGGCCCAACTCTTTAGAAACCAATCTTTCAGAACTTTAGATTTTACTTAACTGATTTTTCAAAAATCTGCATTAAGGCAACATCAATTTCCATTTCTCAGTTTTGTCTTACACTAATTCTTGAGCATCTCATTCTTTTAAAATCCTCAAAGTGACTAGTCATGGAAGAAAAAGAATGTTATAGCATTTCTAATAACCCCTTTCTCTGAGTGCTTTGAATGGCACTAAGTTGTTCTCTCTCTCTTGCCTCTGTGTGTGTGTGTGTGTGTGTGTGTCAGAGTCTTGCTCTGTCTGCTCTGTCACCCGGGCTGGAGTGCAGTGATGCAATCTTGGCTCACTGCAATCTCCGCCTCCTGGGTTCAAGCGATTCTCCTGCCTCAGCCTCCCAAGTAGCTGAGATTACAGGCACACGTTACCACACCCAGCTACTTTTTGTTTTTTAGTAGAGATGAGGGTTTCACTATGTTGGTCAGGCTGGTCTTGAGCTCCTGACCTCAATTGATCTACCCACCTCAGCCTCCCAAAGTGCTGAAATCACAGGCATAAGCCACCGCGCCCAGCCAAGCTCTCTGTAACTGATCTGGTTTTAAATAAACAACCATACTCAGCTTAATATGTGACTTTCTCTCATTATGAACACTAATGTCTATGAAACAGTCCTATTCACTGTGAATTCATAGATGTTTGAAAATATCAGAGGCACTGAACAGCTCCAAAGATAGTGTTAATACTACCAAAATGAGAACAATTGCTATATATATACATCAGCATTCAATCTGCCACAATAGAATAAAAAATACAATTTCTCCTAGAAAAGGGGAATTTCACCAACTTTTTGCTCTTTAAGAAACAAGCAGAAATACATGTTCCTAAAATTGTCACCTGGACTCCAAAAGACTGCTAGATCTTTCACAGGTGTTTTTTAGTTTCGTTTGTCACATGCACCCTGAGAACATCCAATGAATCTAGGGCACAGAGACCAAATTATCGTGACTGTAGTCTGATGTGAGCAAAGATTGTAATTAAAGTACACTTTGGATATAATTGCAAATGTGCATTTTAGTTTTTACTCCTTGCCTTCTAATTAGATTCCAATTTGAATCTGTGCTCCTGCATCAGTTATGCTTGTCCTGTATAAAAAAATCAATATTATATTTGTATAAAAATAATTTTGTCCAAGCCAGCCACCCTAGATCTTTATGCAAAGTAAAACAACTAAACATAATTTAGGCACTTTAACAGGGAGTTGTTAAATTAAGAAAAGCAGAGCTTTGTAAATTGATCCCATATATTCTTAACATTAATAAAGTAATAATTTAATAAAATGGAAAACTGTATTTTCTACTTTCTTTGCTTACTAAAGCTTTAGCCCTCCCCAGTTAAGAATTGTCAATGGCTAGTCAATACCTGCAAGACTGACTTTAAATTCTTACTATGGTATTCACGACCTTTCTCAGTTTGGCCTCTACTCTTCCTACGTGGCTAAAAATACTATCACTGTTTCCTGAACATAACCTATAACTTCTGACCTTTGTGTTTTGGGACAGTTATCGCTATAACAAAATATTTGACAATATATGCTGTGTACCATGTATTATGCCAGGTGCTAGAAATATTAAAACAAATAGCCATACTTAGTAACTTAAGGAATTGAACAGACAAAAGGGAGATAAGTATATTAAGAAACACACCACATGGTATAGGCAAGTGCTACTATAGAATTATATACAAAGTGTATTAATGGCAACTCAAAATAACAGATAACCGTCCACATTCTCTACTTGAAATATTTGTTTGGCATATCTCTTCTGGGTCTTTCAAGAAGGAGCAGATCCATCTCTTTATATTCTCCTTGGCACATTGCATATATATACCTCTATTGGGATATTTTTCACATTGTATCCTAATTATCTGTAATTCTATAACTGTTTCCCTGGAAAATATGTCACAATCTCAAAAGCAGGTGGTCTGTGTTAGATCTTATGCTGTAGTAAAGGGAACCAATATTACTGAGTCTTCACTACGTGCTTTTTATGATCATAATATTTTTCACAAATTATGTAATCTTTAGAAGAATCTATTGAAAAGGGATACTATTATACCAATATTTTGCGTGAAGAAATTCAGACTCAGAAAAGTTGTCACTGGCATCAAATTACACAGCTACCATTTTTACCATTAAGTTATATGACATCCAAACCCATGTCCTTGACACTGCATTGAAGTTATGATTTTCCAACCCCTAAAACATTGTTTGACTCACAGTAGTTGCTAAATAAATACTTCTTGCATGAATAAAAAATTAACAAAATGAATGTATTGATAACTTTTCATGGTATAGTAAATTGAGACAATAGTGTTACAATAGGTGTGCTATTAATTAGTTTGGCCTACAGAATACAGACATTGAAGAGCTTCTAGACAAATGAACTATTTACCTGGTAACAATAACCATGTATACTTTCAAGAAGATATGTAGATGTTACCACTGCATGACTTCAGTAACCTCTCTGCAGATTACACTGAACTAAAACTGAAATATCAAGCATTTAAAACCAGAGAATGGGTTGGAAATAAGACCAGAAATAAAGAATGCAAAGATCTGTGTGGAATAAAAATGGAGAAAGTTCATCTAAGCAGAAAAGTTGTAACTTTTTTATTTTGGTTTTATTTATTTTACATTTGGCTTTTCTCGTTTAAGCATTAACTTGGATGCTCTAGAATTAAATCTGTGTATTTAGTAAAAAAAAAAAAAAATTTGATGTCAGAAAAGGAAAAACAAGTTACTTTGACAAAGTCCTGAGCCTCAGTTCAGACAGAGTTAAGTTTCTGAAAAAGCTACAACTTTGCTTCATACTGGAGTGTATACCGGACATGAATCACTTCTTTCCTGCTTTACTATTTTTCTTCAAACATAAAGTAATGCCTGGGTATAAACTTCTTGTTTCTGATGGCATGTGATATAAATCAGAGGACTGATACACACTAAGCCACTGAGATCCTTTGGATCAAGTGATTTGATTTGTGAAGTTTCCTGTGAACACTCTACCAGGAATTAATTTAATTCTAGATGTATCCCTGAAAAAAGTAGCATCAAGGACTTCCCCTTGTGGTGACTTAGTATTACATTTAAAAAGTAAGGTGACGATCATAGCGTCTACCTTCAAGAAATCCGTGGTAAAATGTATGCCGAATACTCGATCAGGTTAAGAAAAAGGGCCCAGCTACTACTAGACAGCTTCAACTTCTTGTACTCGAACATAATTGTTTTTGTTTCATACAGGTTATCTTTTAGTAAAGCAAATATTACTGGAAAAATTCCACAGAAGCCATTCAAAGAAATTCCAGTTCCTTTCCAGAGTATGATTTTGGTGCCTTTTTGTCTTGGTCTGGTAAGTTGTTCTGATTCCTCCCTTTAAATCCAGAGTTAGATCATTTTTGGTTTTTTTTCATTCGAAAGCAACAGGTTCTTTTGCTACTTTCTTCCTAATTTTTCATCCCCAAGTTCCTCCAAGTTCCATTCTGACATTCACCACAGAAGCTTGAACTTAAGAGCTTTCATTCATATATATATTTATATATAAATTCATACATATGTGTATAATATGTACATATTATACACGTGTATAATACATATTATATATGTATACAATATATTATATATATGTACTATACATATAATAGTAAATTGCGAAAATAGTGTTACAATAGGTATGCTATTAATTAGTTTGGCCTATAGAATATATTTGAACATTTCAAATATATATATATATATTTCTTCTGTGTCTTCTGTGTCTCCTTTGACTCTCTCTATATAATGATATACCCATTACTGTATGTACCTTATACCTAGCCTAAAAACAAAATATATAAATAATATATGTATATAAATATTTATCTGCATATAAATGTATATTACATATACATACAATAATGAGCATGTCATCATATACAGGGAGTCAAAATGAGACACAGCAGATGGAAGACCTTAAACACAATAGTAAATAAGGAATAGAGTTTAGATGCAAACCCGCATAACTAAACCCAAATGTAACTCATTATACTACTTCACCTCAACATAAATAAGAAATACTGTTATCACCGCTGGTAATACAAAGGGATAACAACTCCTTTTTGTTTTCCTTAATGTACTAAGTAGCAGGACAAAAAAAGTTTCCATATATAGCATTCAGTTATAAAAGAAATTTGTTGCTATTAAGTGCAGCAAAAAAGATAAATTATTCACATACATTTAGCATTAGCTTCATGAATAAGAAGCAGCTTTTATCCACTATGGACTATTGGCTCTGAGATTTTTCCTAGAAAAATACACTGCTTTCTGAAAATACACAATATTATTCTGAATTAACAATACAACCCTTCTAGTTAGAAAAGGACTTTATCTAAGAAGCATGTGATACTAGAAGGAGAAACATACTTAGGATTAATTGTATGAGGCACAGGTTGATTATTGTATTGAAAAATACAGTGTCCGATTATCTCCTGCAGGTGAATTTAAGCTTTGAGGCAAAGTACTAGGAAGGAGATTCACAATGAATTGAAGGTATTTAGTACAGATAATCTGAGAACACAAGACAGCTTTCTATTTGTGTTACAATCATCAATCATATGTTGACTTGCACATTTAAATACTCTATCACATACGAAATATACAGTAGGCTTAATTAAACCATAGCCAACAAAGGAAGAAGATTGATAAAATAGTAAGTGTTGAAAACATGAAGCGTACATGCAGGTTTATTTTTATCTTCTCTCTATTATTGTGCGTTTGAAATTTTTCATAATAAAAAGTTTTAAAAAATGTTTCTTGACTTCCCAAAGTCTATTTTCTTTCATTTTCCAATTTTACTTTTTATTTTATTTTATTTTATTTTTGAGACAGAGTCTCACTCTGTTCCCAAGCTGGAGTGCAGTGGTGTAATCTCGGCTCACTGCAACCTCCGCCTCCTGGGTTCAAGTGATTCTCCCCCGTCAGCCTCCAGAGTAGCTGGGACTACAGGCACACGCCACCACGCTCAGCTAATTTGTGTATTTTTAATAGAGACGGGGTTTCACCATATTTGCCAGGATAGTATTGATCTCTTGACCTCGTGATCCGCCGCCCTCAGCCTCCCAAAGTGTTGGCATTATAGGCGTGAGCCACCGTGCACGGCCACATTTTCCAATTTTAAACTTATTAGTTAAAAATTAATTTTCAAAAGTGAAAATGTTAAAGAGGAAAAAATAGAAATTAAAATACTTTAGTTGCGAGAAAGGTGATTAAGAAAATTCTCTTCATACACATGAATATAAAAACTTTTAAAAAGTAGCTGCTGACTTACATCTGATTATATTTATTTATCAAAAAGTTGCTATTTAAGAGAAAATTCAGAACATAAAAACTTCTACCTAAATTGTTATAATGTTGAGGCTGAACTTTCTGATGTAGCTCATGCCTGAATTGTCTCAACAATGACTGTTGCTGCCTTCAATAAAATGGTAGCAAATTTAAAAAATGGTAGTTCTAAAAACTTGTCAATCTCAGCAATTGTTTGTGTTAATTTCTTTGTCTTCCCAAAGCTAAAATGTATTTTCTTAAATATCCCTGTGATTGCTTGCAACTATTGAGATGAAAAAAGAAACAATTTCTTAGATTGAAAACACAGTAGTCAACCCAGTATTTATCTCCAGATTTGCTGATTTCTGCTTGACAGTAACATAATAATGGACCATAGAAAAACTAGTTGTGTTATTAGAAGAGACTCTTTTAAACCATGTGATTTTTTTTTTTTTTTTTTTGTCATCAGTAAATGGAATTAATGTTTGGCTCTGCACATTTCAAAGCTAGTTGAAATAACAATACATTGCAGAAAAAATAGGATTGTGGTAAGGATTAAATATGATTGCTTATGAAAATAATAAGTATAATGTGTTGAGCATCTAATGTATTCCAAGAATTTTATAGAACTTGTCTCTAATTTTTCCAACAATTCTCTAGATGGATATTTGCCATCAAGAGAACTCCACTTGCAAATGAAAAACCAAGTTCAGTAGGTTGCCCCAGGTTATGTAGTTAATAATTGCTAGACCTGAAATAGAATTCTTATTTTTACCCTTCTGACTCTACTCTGCAACATTGTCTCTAATGAAATAATGAGGAAATTATCAAAGTACAAATGCATTATATTATCTATAAATGTCTTTATTAAGGGATTAGGGCAGAGACACAAAAGCATTCATCAGTGGTAACATGCAGTCTCTAATCTTGGTTCCATCACTTCTCTTTTCCTCTTAATGATTTATAACAATGCACACTGCTGAGAGAATCTTTTGCTTCAGCAATAAACAACCAGGAGGGATACAATTCCCAGGCCATTTATTATCCCTATTTTTACAACGTATCTAGTCAATTAAGTCCTGTTAAACAGTCACAAAGGTAGCTATTTAGTTACAATTTTGTTGAATTTGTTAGCAAACTTCTCTGTGCCATTTGCTTCTTACATGAAGAGACTGTAGCAACAGTGAAACCATGTGGCAAACTGGCATTGGGCTGCAGTTCATTAGAATCTGAAAGGCAGGAGAACTCATGCACATTTAAAATTCTACATCCGAATTTTCACTGCTTATGCTGACAATTCTTTGAACACAAACTCATAAATCAGCAGGCAGTACTAGGGAGCCACCTGCTGGAATAACTGGCTGAATTTTGCTGCCATGATTCTACAAAATATAAATTCACTTAATATTAATTCAATTAGAAAGTTGCCAAATTCAGGATTCCTTTTGCCTTAAATAGATATCGTTCACAAAAACTTTCAAACTACACTTGGTAATGGTAAAGAGCATTATTATTTAAGGAAAAAAAAAAGGTAGGAAGCATGAAATAAGAAAAATAAAAATCAGTGAACATTATTATGTGATTGACATGTGAAAATACAAGAGATAGCCAAGAAATTCCAGTGACATTAGTCAGAATTTCAAAAGAAAGTTACCTATTGCTTCAAGATTGCTATATCATTCATTTGTCAAAGATGTTCACTCTAACAATTTTACCCAGAAATTATACTTAAATAGTAATTTATGTAAATGATAATATTTTGTTAATATTAAAATGAATATGTTTTTAAAACCTGCTTGCATAAAAACCACAGGAGGTCTAATTTGGAATCAAGTGATGCAGATTCTTTTTCTTTTCCAAGCTGTCTAAAATTAATCTCTGTTACAACACTTCACCGTTAATATTGAGTGGATGATAAATTAAAGTTTTTACCTAAAAATTGATTAGTATACTATTTTTCTAGACTGTGTTGTTCAGAAGTCTGTGCTAAATATAGCCACCCATTTTCCAGCCTTTGCTGTAGAGTGTGTATAATGAACATGAAAGAAATGTTCTTGGATGATGCTTTTATGCTGCCTGAGGTTCGTCTTCCTAAATATGCTCTCTGTGTGTAGCATAGAAAGTAAGTAAAAAAGATAGGAAAGATTGATCTGAAATGTCTACTATCTCCAAGACATAGCCTGGAGTTATTTTTCTTACTGATTCCCTATTATCAGTTTGCTTTCTCATCACTTTCTTTATCCTCTAAAGAGTAGCATGCCTAAATATTCTATTTAATTAAGCATGGGAGTTATACCTGATGTAAAGGACGAGTTGATGGGTGCTGACGATTTGATGGGTGCAGCACAGCAACATGGCACAAGTATACATATGTAACAAACCTGCACGTTATGCACATGTACTCTAGAACTTAAAGTCTAATAATAATAATAAAAGAATTTCAGTTCTATGATTTTATTTATAACTAAGTATTCTCATGATGGTGGAAACCTTAGATCATATGGGTAGGTGAGGAGAGTTCTGTAATTCCTGTTGGGCTGAAACTATTTGATAAGCCGTTTACCAACTGCAGTTGCTTTATTTCAGATTCCCTTTGACTCACCACGGTAGATCCTCACTTAAAGCATTTTAGAATAGATCAAGTCATTTACCTTAATCTATGTGACACCTAACAACAACCTTGAAAGATGTGATTCTTATTTTTACTCTACAGGTGGGGAATGATGTTCAGAGGAGTTAAGTAAATTGTACCATGTGGCATCCTAGTAAAGGCCTAAGGAAGAGATTCAAGAACTTGCAAGACCACGCTGAATCCCTCTGAAATATCCATGTTCTTAAAAAGAGCAAACCACTTTTCTCTGTGTTCATTTTGCACCCTTGCCTCTATGCTTACTACATTTTAATCACCCATTTTATTTCTCTCCAAAGTCTGTATGCTCCTCCAAACCATAAACTCCTTTTTAAAAATACTCTCAGCAGTTGGCATCAAACCTGATATTCACAAAAGATGATAAATTAGTGCTTGTTGAATGTTTGTTGAAGGAGATTTTACTATTTTTAAAAAGCATACCTGAGATCTTATATTTGTTTATTTTATATTTCATGAGAGTGTAGTAGTTTAGAATGAGAAAGGACAAGGAATAGATGTTTATTGAGACCCTACTATATGTCAGGTCCTCTGAGAGTACTTAACGGGCCAGGTCCTATGAAGGTGACTTAGTTACCTAAGGTACTATTATTATGCATATATTAGAGACATGATAGCATACATACATAGAGGCCATCATATTATACATATGTTAGAGACAAAAAAAAATAAAGAAAAAGTGGTTAGATAACCTACTCTAAGTTACCCAGAGCATTCTAAATTATTTCTCAACATTTCTTATCTTCTTTGAAAATATCATCCACTTTTGTAATCTCAACCATCAATCACCTCTATGCAAGTGATGGCCAAATCTGCATCAATCACTCCTCAATACCTCACTCTCCCAAACTGAGTTTGTAACTGTCCTGACTGTTCTCAAGAAATAACCATTGAATAACCGTTTGAATAAATACCTATACTGGCAGGCACTGTACTACTAGGTGCTATATATCTACAGTGAACCAAACAACCTATTTCTGCCTTCAGTGATTCAGGCTAATAGAAGAGTTAAGCAATATGTGTTGTCATGAAATCCATGAACAAGCAATCTTCTATAATAAGATGATCAGAGAAAGAGCCCCTAAAGGGTTAAAAATTAACATAAGATCTGAAAAAAGCCAAGGAATCAATTATTCAAAAGTGACAACGAAAGTGCTCCAAAGGAAAGAAAGATTACATTTGAGGGCAGGGAAGACTGCTGAAGACGGGCAGAGCTGAAAGTCTGGTTGTTTGCCTGACCGTAATTGGGAGCTCCTAAAGGGTTTCCAGTAAGGCATTAAAGCAGTCTACTTTATGATTTTAAAAAATATTATTCTGACAATTATGTAAGGAAGGGATTAGAACAGAGCAAGAATGGAAGTGGTAAGAATCATTAGGAGACTAGTCCAGGAGTCCAAGCATGTGAGTCCTGTGCTTGGGACTAATTGGTGGAAGCGTAGATGGAGAAAGGTTGAAGAATTAAAAACATATTTTATATTCTGATGTAAGCAAAATTTGGAATGCAAGTAAAATAAATTGATGAGTTGAAAAAAGGAGACATACTAGTCTTCTAAGCTGAGAAAATGATGAGATGGTGGTTTTCTTTGAATCCTTTCTGGGAACAGTTTGGTACAAATATACCTAAGCAATATTATGTATATTGGTTAATGAGTAGAACTTAAGTCCAGGGAAAAGTCAAGAGGAAAGTTGGGATGTGATAGATTTAGAGATCTGAGTAAAATTTAAAGCAGACTATACACTGTTTCCCAGATATCTTAACTTTCTTGTCTAAATGTTTAATACTTCATGTTTTCACTCATTAATTTTACCTAGACTTTGAATTGCATCTCAAGTGCTCATGAAGGAAAAAAATGGTGGGGTCCATTTGCATAATCTCTTCTTACCATAAATATTCATAAATTGTGTGTGTGTGCTTCTATCTTAGTGCTTACCTTGTTCTACTATTAATCTATAAGATCTTTAAAGGTGTAAATGTGCAAGGAGTCAAGACTTACTCTTCTGGGTATCCACAGCAGCAGTAGAGGCCCAGTAAACATTTGTTACATGCATTATAACTAAGTTACATTTATGTCTCACAAGAGAAAAAATATTCTAACCCTTTTTCTCTGAATAAGAAACTGTGTATTTTGTTTAAAAAAAAAAAAAAAGTACAGAGATAAGGTTCTATGAAGACAAGTGGTACATATATTTGGACTATTTCCCAAATGTCTCCAGTACTTTGGCATTATCTCAATTCCAATATCTGCTTTAACAAAGCCAATCTCTCTTCAGAAATATCCATCCACTAATAGATGGATCAGCAAACAATCCATGCCGTGAGCCAAAGTCAGCCCACTATGAGGCCAACTCTGTTTGCACCAATTCTTTACAACTTTTGTGCTACAGTGGCAACGTTAAGTAGTTGCAACAGAGACTGTAAAACCTGTAAAGCCAAAAATATTCACTATCTGGACTTTTATAGTTCCAGACTCTCACATTAGTGGAATACTTTGAAAATCTTCAGGTTCTTTCTGGGAATGGTTTCGTAAGACTATCTCTAAGCAGTATTAGATAATTGGAATCTTACCATTTAGCACACTTTCATACAAAAAAATGACAGGTAATGGTTGGGATCAGAACAGAACAACATAAAGAGGGGAATGAAATTCAGAATAAGAAAACTTGCAGGGTAGCAGTTAAGAATCTATAACATAATTCAAAACAGAGTTGCTCAGATCAGTATAACCTAGTGGAGTCAGTAAATTTGTCTTTGCGTTCCTACTTCCCTACTCCACTGTTTTCTTTGAGGCCATCTCCGCAATTCTTTACCCACCCCATTTTAAAGAGCTGTTTTCGCATTCTTAAAGGCTCATTTCAAATGCGATCTGCCTGTGAAGCCCTTTTTAATTTATCCAATCAACAAAACTAGGTATGATCATGCATACTTGGATTCCTAGAGCATTTTGTTTGTGGAATTTACTGTGCAATGCTTATTTATTCTTCCCACCAGATTATAAAGTCCTTTGAAGAGAGGCATTGCCCCTAGCATTGAAGTAGTTTAACTGAAATTAATTTATATGAAGATATGAATCCACCACAATTGCCTGACAAGAATTTAGAATATGTGTATGTTGAGAGACTGAATATACAAATGGACAATGGCTGAACCACATATAACAACAGACCCACAGCATCTGCAGCAACCAGCCCAGGAATAGCCTTTAACTTGAAACCGCCTCTGTTTTCATTTTCACTACAGCCTTCTGTCGTCTACTGAAACCATGTGGCTGGTTTGATACTGCTATTGAATCTTAGTAGAACTACTAGGCTTAGGATTGACAGGCACAGGTTTCAAAACAGTGTGCCTTAAAGACCAACTAGGAACTTTAGCAGAGCAAGGGACGTCAAAATTTACCAGTTGTTGTACCACAGCAAGGCACAGTCCAAGAATAATGGTTTAAACCTACCCCTGGGCTCTCCCTCATTTCAGCATATTTACTTCTTTGTCAGCCCTACAGATTTAGACTTCCCTTTTGCTCAAGAACACTCATCCTCTCATGCACGGCCTTGCTCAGATTTGTCACATCTGACACTTCGATTTAATGTCTGACTATGGCTCAACTCTGACTTTGTTTCATGCCATGAATGAGATTTTAGTGCTGCTCTAAAGTCCTTCTGTTACTAACCAGAACTCAAACCCAGAGATCAGATACGCCTCCCCAGCCTCAGCATGATCTGTCTTTGTGATCCAGTCTTCAGATCCATATTCTGAAGACTGAGACAAGGCAACGTCCAGCAGGCATTGAGTTAACAAAAGCAGAGCAGGCATATACACTCTGGATCAAAGAAGCAAACTTGGAGAGAACAGCAAACAGCAGAATTCAAATGGCCAGGAAAACACAAAAGAAGCTTCCCTGTACCCTGTATCAGTAGAATAAGCTGCTGATTCATTTGGGGCCTTTGCTGTCTCAATTTCACATAATTACATCCTCCTGCATCAATCCAATGGTGCATCAGGGAAAAGGTGTTGTAACTGACTAAAATAAGATAATTGTTCAAGGTCCCGGTAAGAAGCTAACCGGATTGTGAAACATACGTCAGGGCTCTGTTGTGATAATAGAGAAACAATCTCAAAATTATTTCAGGAGCAACATGTCACGTGAGGAAGCCATCACCACTGTCGTGTTTGAGGTATGTGTACCCCCTCAATCATTTTAATGACATTCTACCTCTGCATGGATAGGTCAAGCGTGATTAGCCTGCTGAGTTCAGTAGCAGAACCAGCCTAGGGGAAGGAAAAATGTCAAAAATTAGAGTTACCTTGGTAGAGTCATTAAATAACAGGCCAAGAATGCCAGTATTCTCATTTTCCCACATCTTTATTTGTTTGGTTTTATACTTTATCAAACAATGTATATGTGGGAGATATGGGTGGTTCAGGAGTACATGGGGTGTTTAACCTCTTTAACCTTGAACAATTGAAAATCATCAACATAATACCAAAATACAGATACAATATGGAAATATTTTAAAATAGTATTTACTCTGTTGATATGTAGCTTCTAAATCCAGCCAGAGGCTATCATAATAAACAAGTAACACATTCTATCGCCTTTAGGAGTCATAAGTCTGAAAGTATATAGGGAAACCTACAAACAGTAAATAATACAAGTTCATATGCTCCCAGTAGTAGAAAGATTGAATGTCCAGGAAGAGGATAGTACAATGAGTGTGTTGATATATAAACCAGGTTCCTATAATAATTTATCCAAAGTGAACTCATTGATTGAGAAGACTTCAAGTCATACCAAGAAAATACAGAGTTTTTAAAGAACAAAATTTTCAATTAAGTCAATTATACTTGGATCATGCTAAAGATGTAGAATATGCTTTCTTTGATGGGTAGCATGTAACTTGAACAGTATGGGAGATTGTCATTACCACACATCGTCCTTACTGCTGCTCTTGACAAAATGCATAAGGTTTTACATTCTCTATTAAGTCATTTGTACTTTCAAGAGAGTTCTACTAAATACATAGACATATGCACAACCCATCAATTTATAATATCATTTTGAGGCATGATCCTAAAAAATAAAAGTAGAAATTTAAGAAAACAAGACAAAATAAACCAAAGCTTTATGATAAAAATATATTAGATTTTAAAAATAATGATGAAAATTGAAACAATAAAATGTTGTTTTCAGGAGTTAGTTTTTAAGTTATGTTCATGTAATGAACTCTTGTGAATCCATTAAAGTATTTTTGAAGAACATTTAATCACAAGATAAAACCCTTCATATAAACTTAAATGGAAAAGGAATATTCAAAAATAATATGCAGGATGATCACAACATAAGAAATATATATGTTTTATATCCTAGTATGTATAGTAAAAGAGCTGAAAGCAATGACAAATAAATGATTATCTTGATGCAGAGAGATTATAGATAATATAATTTTCTTCATTATTTTATGCATTTTCCGATTTTTATAATAAGCATATATTACTTTCATATTTTAAAAGAATAGTAATTACACTTAAATAATACTTAAATGAGAATATATATATATGTGTGGGTATATATATATATTCTTGCACCCCAGGAAGGGATTATGACTCTAGCTGTTATTAATTAACGCATTAGAAACTAGCTAAGCATAGGGACAGGAGAATGGCATAAAAAAAGTGAAGCGGATGTATGGAGGATTCAATTCAATTAAAAACAACAGTCCATCACAAGTTTATAATGTTCTGCCTTTTATAACGTGTTTTCACATACTTTATTCCGTGAAGACTGTCTCACATTTCTAGTGCACACACACATCCACACAGGGAGACACAAAAGATGTCATTAGTCATTTTAAGTGCCTAGAAAGACACATCTACCCTATTGCCCCCAAACTGGGCTGTTATAACCAGGGAAATAACCCTAGCTTTTAGTGAAAAGTAACATCCATAAAAGACAATCAATGGTGACATATTATTCTTGTTCACTCTGCTGTCTTTGGTTGCTACACATCTCCTTGGCTCTCTATTAGAGACCAAGCCTGCCTGCTTGGAATGCCAACCAGTATCCCCATGGCTGAAGATAACTCCTTCTTTGCCTTGTTCCACAGTCCCGCCCATAGCTGAATACATCTCTCTTATCTTGCTTTCCCTTTAATGAAACAGCAATGTTATTACATGCTTGGAATCACCAGTGAAAAACCTAGTCCATGTTGAATGAGTGTTTTCCATGCCTACCCATAAAGAAACAGGTCAGAAAAGTCTAGATGAGGGTGTATAGCTTACTATATCATCACACTAGCAAAGCACCAGCTTCTGATTTCCTTTTCTTGGCTACATGCTGGAGGCCTGGTCCTGGGCCAATGACAGCTGTGCATCAATTATCACAAAGAGAGCAAGACCTTGGGGAAAGCCTGATGATTTAACGAGTGCTCAGCTGGGACTTGTTCACTTGATGTGTATCTTAATGCTGTGTAGCAACTCCCTTTCAGTTCAAAACAATACATCTCCTTTAGTTTATCAGGTGATTGGCATAATTATGAAGAAGAACAAAGATGAAATACTGTGTCCAGAAGCAGAGGGACTAGACCACACGGTAAGGCAGCAGCTAGAGAGAATGATGGAAAAGTATCCCCTGCTTCTGAATAGCAATCCTTCTAAAAAAAACACCTATGAATAAACAAAAATCAGGATAGGTGACATACCTTGTTTTAAAGAGGAAGAAATCAATGTCGAGAGTGGTGAAATAACTTGCCCCAATCTACACACTTGAAGAGATACAACTACAACTTAAATGTAGGCAGTTTGATACTGAGTTCTAAGCTTATGTAAGTCACCTGCGTTCAGCAAAGCTGTTGTATATCAGCTATTAAACATCCACTGTGAACAAGACTCTGTGTGTGCACATGCATGCGTGTGGGGGAGAGTAGATGCGCAGGAGTTAAAAAAAGAGCTGTCTTTTTTGTATCTTGTAATGATATACATAAAACGTTATAGACATTACTTACTCTACTTTGAATGTTTGTGTCTGCCTACAATTCATAGATTGAAATCAAATCACCAATCTGTTCCCGTCCGGAGGTGGGACTGTTGGGAGATATTTAGGTCACGAGGGCAGAGCACTCATACGTGGTAATGGTGTCCTTATAAAAGAGGCCCCAGCAATCTGCCTTGCCCCTTCAATCATGTAAGGATTCAGAGAGAAGTTGCCATCTGTATACCAGGAAACAGGCTCTCACCAGATATCACATCTGCCAGCAGTTTGATCTTAAACTTCCTAGCCTCCAGAACTGTGAGAAATAAATTATTGTTGTTGATAAACGCCATAATAAATGGGTTTTTTTTTTTTTTTTTTTTTTTGAGACGGAGTCTCGCTCTGTCGCCCAGGCTGGAGTGCAGTGGCCGGATCTCAGCTCACTGCAAGCTCCGCCTCCCGGGTTCCCGCCATTCTCCTGTCTCAGCCTCCTGAGTAGCTGGGACTACAGGCGCCCGCCACCTCGCCCGGCTAGTTTTTTTTGTATTTTTTAGTAGAGACGGGGTTTCACCGTGTTAGCCAGGATGGTCTCGATCTCCTGACCTAGTGATCCGCCCGTCTCGGCCTCCCAAAGTGCTGGGATTACAGGCTTGAGCCACCGCGCCCGGCCGGGTTTTTTTTTTTTTTTTTTTTTGTTATAGCAGCCCAAGGACACTAAGACATTATATAAGTAAGACAAAATAAAATATGCAAACATATTTTATCATTGTAATGCATGGCAAAAATCTGAACTATAATCAAATATACAATATGCCATAAGAAACTGGCCTATTCTACAAATGAAATTTGGAACTGCTTTCCCTGTACAGTTTAAATTTGTGGATTACCACTTCAAACTCACTCTTGCCATTATCCCCAGTGCACCCATCCCACTATCATTGGGTACTGACTTGAGGCGATCTTGAGTCTGAGTCCTTCATAGCTGCTGCCTGTTCTTTAAATGTTAGGTCTACAAGTCTGGCATATTATTAGGTTGATGCAAAGGTCATTGCGATTTTTGCCATGAAAAGTACTGTGAATGCACTTTTAATGGCAATCATCACAGATAACTTTGCACCAACCTAATAACATGGTCTGCTAGATTAAGGCCACTATAAAGTCATGGTCTCCAAATTCAGTCTCTAGGTAATCCCAGGCAAGATCTTTGACTCCTTATTCATTGCTTGCTACTCTTTGTGGGACCGGCTATTTCTAAACCATACAGTCTTCTCCAATCTGCATCCCACCACCTCCTCACTCACCCTCACTTGATCTCTATTCTATACATTCACTTCACAAACAAGAAAGTCATCAGACTTTCTCACCTTTCTGCCACCTTAAGGCTGGGTCTCCACCTGGATCCATCAGGCGCTCCCTTCCTCTACTGTCACTTAGAGCTCTCTTCTCTTATGTAAAAATCACCACTCGCCCTCTCTGAGGAATCCTATTCCCTCCACCCTCACTTTCTCACTCTATTTTTAATAGCAGCTTTATTAAAATATAACCCATAGACCATAAAACAAAACTATTTAAAAGTTTTTAACCTACAATTTGATAGTTTTTAATCTATTCACACAGCTGTACAACCATCACTACAATACATGTTAGAAAATTTTCATTCCCCACCCTCCAAAAAGTTTATCTATTAACAGTTACTCCTCATTACCCCAACCCCCTCATCCCCAGCCCCAGCCCTAGGTACCGTTAACTTGCTTTCCATCTCTCTAGGTCTGTCTGCTTTGGACATTTTACATCAATGGAATCATATGGTATGTGGAAGCCTCACTCTATTAACTTTCCTCTGCTCCTCTTTTGTTTTTAATATCTCCTCCTCCACTTGTTCTTTCTCATCAGCATTATGCATGTTCAAATCCTGCCCATTTTTAAAACCAAACCAAACAAAACATAATTGTGCATTAGCATATCCCATCCCACTCCAGCTTCTGCACTGTCTGTTTCCTTCCCAGGCAAGCTTTTTAAAAGAATTGTTTTTGGCTCTCCATGTTCTCACTACCCACTCTCTCCTCAAACCATTTCCAACTGCACCCTGTCAAGGTCAGTAACAACCCCCTTCTTGCTAAATTCAATAGATCGTTAACACCTACTCCTCTTTCGACTCTCAGATTAAACATCACTTTCTTTATGAAGTCTTCTTCAGCCCCTTACATCTAGGTCAGTGTTTCCCCACTTCAGCACTGTTAACACTGTGGAATGAATATTTCTTTGATGTGGAGGGGGCTGTCCTGCAACCTCCACCAGCTAGATGCAAGTAACATCCCTACCCCCAACCCCAGTTATAACAATCAAACATGCCTCCATGTATTGTCAGGCGTCCCTGGGAGGACAAAATCGCCCGTGATTGAGAACTACTGATCCAGACATGTGTTTTTCTTCGTGTGCTCATGTCATGCTTGATCTCTCTTTCGCAGCATTGATTACATTGTACTGTAGTTGTTTGTGGGTTCCTCCCTAACCCAAACCAGACCAAGATTCATGGATCAGGAGCAATGGTTATCTGGTTTATCTCAATGTGCTGGCACGGTGCGTGGCACATAATAATTAAGCAATGTATATTTGTTAAATGAATAAACTCAGTGCCTTTTTGTCCTGTGTATCAGTAAGCAATGATACCCTCCTGAAAACTTAATTTTTTTCTCCATAGTTTTTGATTGTTTGTGGCTGTTTGGTTTTTGTTTGCTGTTGCTGTGATTACACCTTGTTATGGAGTTTGTGTAGGATCACTGCTAAAAATCATAACATCCAAATCAAAAGATTACAAGTAGAAAGCAGAGAGTTAGGAAAGTATGAAAAGATTGATCTTGTATGCCGCCCTGTTATTTGTCATTGTCTTCTTGGTTCAGCTTTTAAGTCGCAGCATATTTGTACGAATGCTTTATATTATTGGACTTCAAAACACCTAGAAGGCCGGGCGTGGTGGCTCATGCCTGTAATCCCAGCACTTTGGGAGGCCGAGGCGGGCGGATCATGAGGTCAGGAGATCAAGACCATCCTGGCTAACGTGGTGAAACCCCATCTCTGCTAAAAAAATAAATAATAATAAAAATAAAAATAAATAAATAAATATAAAATAAAATAAGCCAGGCATGGTGGCCGGCGCCTGTAGTTCCAGTTACTCAGGAGGCTGAGGCAGGAGAATCGCTTGAACCCGGGAGGCAGAGATTGCAGTGAGCAGAGATTGCACCACTACACTCCAGCCTGGGCGACAGCGCAAGACTCCATCTCACAAACAAACAAGTAAAACACCTAAGAAACTAGCACTTGTTGGTCCCATTTTTAGATTCTGTCCATTGTCTTAGTTTTGTACAAAGTCCTCTTTGATATTGATTGTGTATTTTCCAGAGGGAAATAGCTCATAGAGTCACTAGAATCACATACTCTTGGAACTGACTATTTGCACCATATTTTTACAGATTAAACAATTGATCTTCAGGGATATAAAGTAACATACTAAAATTTCAGGAATAATCTCTAAAGAACTAAACTAGAATGTGCGTTTCATAATTTTTCAATAAACAACACTAGATTATGTTTTAAAAGGTCTCATTTGTTGACCACCTACTATGAGCCAGACTCTGTTCCCTGAGCCTCACAACAACCTTATCATTTTCTTTATAACTTTACAAATGTAACAACATGAAATCTATCTGACAGGGCCAGGTCTCCCTGACTCCAAAGCCCTCACCCCTCTCTTCCTCTGGACTGCCTCTGCTAGACATTACAATTAAAGATCATTTTCTCAGTTCCACCACATGTAGCACAATTTGTGATACATAGTAGCTACTTCATATCTGATAAATAATTTAATTTATTCCAAATGAGCTCTTAGATTTCTCATAATGGTGATAAAAGGGGACAATAATCAACAGATAAACACAAATGGCAGCAGTGGGATTGAAAGAGGAAAAACTGGAAAAGAGGAAGGATCGCTTCCTAAGAGAAATTAGGTAATGTCCTACATGATGCTGAGATGAAGGCTAATATATCAGTATCCTAGCCATGTAACTCATTTTTTAATTGAGTTGGGATAGCTTTAGAATGTAAGATTTTGGTAAAATACATATCAATTAAGTGAAAGATAACCATGGCCCAGTTTACTTTATGAGATCACATTTTATTGAGTTTGAACATCCGCTTAGCTACTCCAGGAAATAACTCTAGTAAGACAACCAAGTATGCTGACTACAACATCCCCAATTTACACTGTATTGCTTTAAAAATAAGCTTTATTGCAACAAAAAATGTGTAGCTATTAGCTATTATGCAGCATATATATTCTAAAGTCCCCAAGTTACCTAAAACTATAACTCCTCACTGTCAATTTTTTTTTTTTTTTTTTTTGGTTGAAGAAAGCAGAAATCACTGTTTGCATCCATCCAAATGACATAATTCTTCTGCCCTCCTAGAGTCTCACACAGTGTGTGTTGCTTCCCTGCTCCCCTGGTATGGCTCCCACTATGCTGGTTGTTAGCTGTGTTACTGCCACTATTTCTTTAACTGGTCTTTTTATTTTATTTTTTGAATTCGACCGTAAGTAGCAACAGCTTTTTTTCTGTGCTGGAAAAATAAGGGAACTTTGGAAGGTGTTTTTCCAATCTAAGGAGAAGCTATATCTCCTTTAGCAGAATATAACTAAAATAACAGGTCTGATAAATTTTTATTCTCTTGAAAGTTCTTTTATTTTACACTTTAACAATCTGTTCATAGCCAGTAATCCACTCTCATCTGGGCTTAATTCTACCTTTGGCTACAGAAGCACCATTATACCCACTCATACGCAAAAGATGTAGCAACTGATCGCACTCAGGTACTGACTAACCAGGAGACCACTGACCATAAACGACTGGCACAGCCATACTCAAGCTACCTGTTGACTATCAGCCCTTCATGAAAGGTGAGCAAGGGCCCTGCTCTAGCCTGATGCCTTTTCCAAGTGGTGAAGTATCAATTCCCTTAGGAAGTGTTCCTTATTTCCAAGTCACTTCCACTATCCCAGAATTTATTGTTGCAAGGATTTGAATAAGAATGTAATCAATTTAGCTTCTAAACTATAAAGACCTCATGCCACTATCTCCTATCACAGATGAAGCTGCACCTTCAGTTTCAGGAAGATGTAACTTCAGGATCTTCTTTGTCTTTACTCAGTGAGACACAGGAGTCATCTCCAGTTAACCAAGGTTATGAACGCCAGGGACCAGTCCGATGCATAAAAAGAACCAATTACATGCTCCAGTGGGTAGACTGACCCACCGAGAGTAGAGTTCTATTATATCTGGCAAACTCCTATGAGAGGAGCTGAACAGAAAGAGGACCTTTCCATCTTTGTTTACAAAGGCAGGTCAGTGGAAAAGCAAGTTGACTTGCCTGCCTATGTTTACTTGTGTGCTGTTTGGATTGCCTTAATTACGTAAGTATGTTGTTTTCAGAGCAATCACCAAGAAATTTATCTAAGATTGATTGTTGCTTCCAGTCATTTTTACGTTTGAAAAGAACGATTCCAAATCAACTCAAGCATCCGTGGGCTTATAAAAAAGAGTGGAGATGAGAGTATGATATATATTAATCTTGAATAACTACTATGTGTATACAGCACAATAGATACCTCCTCGGGTAAGTTTAATTATTGAGAGATATTATGAAACAGTCATTAAGACATGAACTTAGGAGTCAGAGATACCTGGAATCAACTCTTGGCTCTGTCAGTTACTAAATGATGACCTAGGATAACTTACTTTCCCTCTCAAAGCCTCTGTTTCCTCTATTGTTAGATGGAGACTTCTAATGGTAGTAGTCTGCTTCAGAAAGTTGTGAGGTTCAATAAGACATGGACGAAGGATCTGATGTAAGCACTCTGTATTAATCTGTTGTCTCGTTGCCATAGAGAAATACCGGAGCCTGGGTAATTTATAAAGAAAACAGGTTTAACTGGATCACAGTTCCACAGGCTGCACAGTAAGCCTGGCAGCATCTGCTTCTGTGGAGGCCTCAGGAAACTTCCAATCATGGCAGAAGGCAGAGTGGGAGCAAGCACCTCACATGGCTGGAGCAGGAGGAAGAGAGAGAGTGAGGAGGTACTACCCACTTTTAAACAACCGGATTTCACTAGAACTCAGTCACTATCATGAGAACAGCACCCAGGGAGAAATGCATACCCATGATCCATTCACCTCCCACCAGGCCTCACCTCCAACACTGGGGATTACAATTGAACATGAGTTTTGGGTGGAGACCCAGATCCAATCATATCACATTCAAAATGGTAGCTATTATAATTATCCATGACTATCATGACAACATACTGAGGTTAGGTATTAGACCCATTTCACAGATGAGGAAACAAAGACTTATGGAGGCTAAATAATTCCCGAAGGCTGTTTTCTTTGTAGTGCATCGTGGAATAAATAATGTGGCCAACATCATTATGTGGTTTACAAACGGCCTCTAGATGTGGTTCCCAAAGAGGAGTGAAAACATTTTGTATAACTACAATTTATTCCTCTAACCCTCACAAGTATTCACAAAGCAGCCAGCTTGAAGGACAATATTCATATAGATGCCTAAGTTCTGCAAAGTGTATTTTTAAAATTCACATTACTTCGTGGATAAAATTCCTATTGTTTTTGTTCTCTTGCCCACTCTTTCTGAGCTGCCTGACTTTTTTCTTTCAGAATCAACTGACAAGATGTTCTGGAAACAAGATGTTTCTTAGAAACATTTTGTTTATCTAGATAAAAACATAACCTTTACTGCCATCTACTAGAGCAGAGAGATCCTCAGCATTTAAATGATATATACTTATTGAAGTTCTTGGTTTTTAATTTCTATATGGTCCTATGTGTTTTTCTTTATTTGGGGAGGGAAGTGTCCTTCACTTTAACAGTAATTCTTCTTCAGGGTCATCATTAACTGTACAGCATCTCCTCCTGGGTCTCCACAACTATTTCTATGTATACATGTAAGAACACAAGTTCATGAGGTTACAAGTGCATACATCTTAAAAGAAACACATGCCACTTTGGGAGGCTGAGGTGGGCGGATCACGAGGTCGGAAGATCGAGACCATCCTGGCTAACACGGTGAAACCACGTCTCTACTAAAAATACAAAAAATCAGCTGGGCGTGGTGGCGGCGCCTGTAGTCCCAGCTACTCGGGAGGCTGAGGCTGGAGAATGGCGTGAACCTGAGAGGCAGAGCTTGCAGTGAGCCAATATCATGCCACTGAACTCCAGCCTGGGCGACAGAGCGAGACTCCATCTCAAAAAAAAAAAAAAAAAAAAAAAAAAGAAGAAACACATGTATAATGAGTTTTCTTTGTTTCTGTTGGTTTGCGTCAGTTCCCCATTCTGCTTCTCTGGCATATACACCCTGTCAAAGTAATCATTTATGCAACTTTGATTATTTAGAGGATATGCTCCTTCCCAAAAGAGAACTCACTAAACTCAGAAAACTGTTAGAAATATCTGACAAAAAGATCAATAAGTCTTGAGAATAAGTAGCCTTCTCTGTATCTCCATTATGGAAATGTTGGCTGTAGATGATCAAATCCCTGAGAGATGACAGTTTCCTGACCCAAAGGAAGTTACCTGCAAGTGAGAATTATGACCTTGGATGACTTACTTGCCTTCTCAAAGCCTCTGTTTCCTACATTATTAAATGGAGACTACTAATAGAGCCTGCTTCACAGAGTTGTTTTGGGGTTCAATGAGACGTGCATAAGCTGTCTGATGTAAGCACTCCGTATTAATCCTTTCTCTCCGCTATAGAGAAATACCTGAGACTGGGCAATTTATAAAGAACACAGATTTAACTGGATCATGGCTCCACAGGCTGCACAGGAAGCATGGCAGCACCTGCTTCTGTGGAGGCCTCAGGAACCTTATAATTATGGCGGAAGGCAAAGGGGAAGCAAGCACCTCATGTGGCTGGAATAGGAGGAAGAGAGAGAGGAGGAGGGTGCGACACATTTTTTTAAAAATAGGTCTCATGATAACTCAGTCATTATCATGAGAGTAGCTCCCCGGGGGAAATGCACCCCCATGATCCAATCACCACCCACCATGCATGCCTCACCTTGGGTAAGGGATAACCTCAAGCCTCAGAAGAAACTGCTGTGTAACCACATGGATATTTGAGAGGATCCATGGTATTTAAGTTCACAAAAAAAATGTCTTAGCCTTCTGTATTAGGGTTCTCCAGAGAAAAAGAACCAACAGAATACACACACACACACACACACACACACAGAGAGAGAGAGAGAGAGAGAGAGAAAGAGAGAGAGAGAGAGAGAGAGAGAACATATTTTAAGGAATAAATTATGTAATTATTGGGGCTATCAAGTCCAAAATCTGGAGATTAGGCCAGTAGGTTGGGGACACAGGAAAAAGTTAATGTTTCAGTCTTGAGTCTGAAGACAATCAGGAGGCAAAATTCCTTCTTCAGAGGATCTCAGTCTTTTCTCTTAAGGCCTTTGACTGATTGGATAAGGCCCAGCCACATCATAGACGGTAACCTTCTTTACTGAAAATGTTAGGTGTTAATCACATCTAAAAATACCTTACAACATCTAGGCTGGTGTTTGGCCAAACAACTGGGCACTGTAGCTTAGCCAAGTGAATGCAAACTTTAAAGATCACAGCTTCCTAGTCAGCCCTGATCCTCTTCTCTCATGGTCATCTGGGGTAAGCACCACCCCAAATAGAAGACTAAGCACCTATCTGGGATATTCTGGGTGACTAAAATCACCTAAGCCATCAACCACACAGGTTATGCTATGGAACATGTTATCAGATTATGAATGAACTTCTTTGTTTTGTGATTACATTTTTAAAATGTATTTATTTATATTTTTTATTATTTTATTTTTCCATTAGTTACTGGGTTATAGGTGGTATTTGGTTACATGAGTAAATTCTTTAGCGGTGATTTGTGAGATCCTGGTGCACCCATCACCCGAGCAGTATACACTTCACCATATATGTTGTCTTTTATCACTCACCCCCCTCCCACTCTTCCCCCAAAGTCCCCAAAGTCCCCAAAGTCCATTGTATCATTCTTACCCTTTGCATCCTCATAGCTTAGCTTCCACATATCAGTGAGAATATACAATGTTTCATTTTCCATTCCTAAGTTACTTCACTTAGAATAATAGTCTCCAATCTCATCCAAGTCGTGCAATTACATTTTTTTATTTTGAGATAATTATCATCTTACACATAGTTGTAAGAAATAATACAGAGAAATCCTGTGTACTCTTTACTCCGTTTCCCCCAATAGCATCATCTTGCAAAACCATAGTACAATATAAAAACCAAGATATTGACATTGATAAAGTCAAGATACAGTACATGTCCATCACCCACAAAGATCACTCATGTTTTCCTCTTACTGCCACACCCACTTCCTTCCTACCCTCAACTCCTACTCAAACCCTAGCAAACACTAATCTGTTCTCTATTTCTGCAATTTTGTTATTTCAGGATGTTATATAAGTGGAATTATATGTTACATAGCAATTTTAGATTAGAGGTTTTTATGCAGCATACTTTTCTAAAGATTTATCTAAATTATTTCTTATATTGATTGGTCTTTTATTGATGAGTAACATTCCATGGTATAGTTGTACCACAGCTTGTTTCACCATTCACAAGTTGAAGGATATCTGAATTGTTTCCAGTTCTTGCTATAACAAATAAAACTGATATAAACATTTGTGTACAGGTTTTGTGTGAAGATAAGTTTTTAATTCTCTGGGATAAATGCCAAGAAGTGTAATTGTTGGCCCATATGGTGGCTGCATATTTAGCTTGCTAAGGAACTGTTTTCCAGAATGACTATACCATTTTACATTCCCTCTAGGGATGTGTGAGAAATCCAGTTTTTCTGCATCCTTGACAGCATTTAATGTTGTTACTAGTCTTTAAGCATTCTGATAGAGGGTATAGTGATATCTTGTTCTTGTGGTTTTAATTTACACTGCCCTAATGATGAATGATGTTGAAAATCTTTTCTAGTGCAGAATTGATACCTGTATATTTTCTTTCTTGAAATGTCTCCTCAAATCTTTTATGTATTTTTTAATTTAATTGTTTTTTTTTTCCTGTTGAGTTTTGAGAGTTCTTTATTTATTGTAGATACTAGTCCTTTGTTGGATACATACATTGCATGTATTTTATCCCAATCTGTACCTTGTCTTTTGTCTTCTTAACAGGGTCATTCTCAAAGCAAAAGTTTGTTGTTGTTATGAAGTTTAGGTCAAGGGGTTTTGTTCTGTTCTGCTTTGTTTTGTTTTTCTTATGGATGTTCAGTTGCTCTAACATCGTTTAATGAAAAAAAGCAATCTTACCTCCTCTATTAAATTGCCTTTTCTCCTTTGTCAAAAATCAGTTGGATACATTTTTTTGTGGATCTATTTCTAGGTTCTCTATTCTGTTCCATTGATCAATGTGTGTCTGTCTCTGTATCAATACCAGTCTTGATTGCTGCAGCTACATAATAAGTCTTGAATCAGGTAGGGGCAATTCTTCTCTCTTTGTAATCTTTCAAAATTATTGTAGCTATTCTAGTTCCTTTGCATTTCCATACAAATTTTAGAATAATCTTGACTGTATGAATAAAAATCTTGCTGAGATTTTGATAGAAATTGCACTAAATTTGTATATCAATTTGGAGAGAATTTATTACTTTATTATGTTGAGCTTTCTCTTCCACAAACACAGTTTGGCTTTCCATTTATTGAGATCTTTGATTTCTCTCATCAACATATTTTAGATTTTGGCACACAACTGTTGTAAAAGTTTTGTTAGATCTACACCTGAACTTAAAAAAAAAAAAAAAAAAAAAAAAAAAAAAAAAAAAAAACCAGAATGGAATAAAACCTTCTTTATTGAGGAGCTATCACTTTTTATTCATTCTTGTCACTATGCATCTACATATTCAGGATTTATTAGCTGGATTTGTTTTACAACTTTAAAAATCATCTATTTGCTGATTAGAAACAACTTTCTAACAAAACATGTCAAAAATTACCAATATTTATCTGACTGACAAAATCAAGGAAACCTATAGCTGCAAACTAACTGGGTTTGGCAAGGCTCATCTATTTATTTCTATTGTTTTTCATAATAGTGTGTCTTCTAGCTCCATTAGTAGAACTCAAAGTCTCATAATATGTAATCTTTTTTAGCTTAACCCTTATATGCAAAGCCAGATCTCAGTATTTTTAAGGTTCCGGATGATGTCACCATTTGCTAGCATAGCATTCTAATAGATAGTAGGGGTTTGGATGCAGAGCTTTTGACATTAAAAGTATACATGATGGTGAAAACAGAGACTCGGGACATCAGGACTGCTGCTGGAATTAATTTGTAGTTCACAGTATGAACTATCGACTTGTGATGGCCTTGAAGCAGTAAAAATATTTCACTGGGTCCTAGAAACATGTAGTTAATGTGGTTTGTTTTCAAATGAAAGCCACACATTACAAATCACTTATTTTTCTCTGATTCATTGCAGAATTTTATTCTAGGTTCTGAGTTGCAATATTCCTCTTCGCACAATCTCCTAAAGTTTCACGTGAAGGAAGAATGCAATTTGTAAAACTGAGGATTAATGCTGGTTTGTTGTCCCATCTAAAATAAGCAAGCATGTAAAACCCACTGTAAGATATTTCCACCATATAAGCCTCAGTTTCCCAGCCTGAGTGAATAAAGGCATATTGAGTAAACCGAATCGTTGAATCTGATCCATGAAACTTATCATCGAAGTTGTGTAGCAAGGTAAGAGGACTGAAGTCAGAATTCTTTGATTCATAGATCTCTAGCTAAAGTGATCAACTTCTCCAAGTTTGTCCAGGACTTTTCTGATTTTAAAAATAACAGTCTCATGTCCCAGGAAACCTTTTACCCTTAGTTTTAAAATTGAGATTCCCATGCCCCAATACCCACATCAGTCCCAGGAAAATAAGGATGGTTGACTACCCTACCTTCAGCTTTCTGTCTTACTAACTTTGGGATTTCAAGTGAAACATATCACTTATCTGAGTCTACCTCCTCAGATGTAGAAGGTAGAGAGTAACTACTTTCTCCCCTCACAGCGTCATCGAAGGAATAAGTAGGATAATGTTAATGGAATACTTTGTAAACAGTTGAGCACTCTATGGACATATGGGTTTGGTACCATCATAACTCACGGCTGTCTCGTGCTAATAATGAATATATTTGTCTTATGCTTTATTCGATTGGACTCCCTGGAAAAGAAACAGTCATAAAGTTATTTTTAAAACTTTGCCCAATAGCTCATTTCTTTTCAACCAGAACAATATTTCTACCATACTCTAGAGAACCCATTAGCTAAGCACGAAGTATCATATACCCCCGAATCACTGCTAAATGCTGTTTATCCTCTAATCCCCTAATTCTATTCATCTGACATCACTTTATGGATCTCTGGCAGATAGCGCAGTTCAAGTGTACAAGCATAGAGGATTGATTTGAATAATTGCATGTTTATGTTCAAGAATATAATAAAATATTTGCAGATCCGATTCCCTTTTCCAAGAATAATACACCATTCTATGTAAAGGCGATGGGTTGGTCGCAAATTACCTTCAGCATTTTAATTATAGCATTTAGGAAAGTAATAACAAGGCTTTGGTTAGAGGTCCTTTGCAAGTTTCTGGAACATAGATAGTTGAGTGTAGCATACCAGCAGATTTTAGCAAATTCATGAGGCTTCAAAGTTGATATCTGAAACACTGTCAAGTGCCAGATCTTTTGTTTCACTCTGTTAGTAAATGTAACAGATGGTTTGCAAACATGTTTGGGATCTGAAGGCTGACTGATTGTGTCAGTCTGATAGAAATAGAAGGCAGTCATTTACCATATCAGAATGTGAGAAAAGGAAAGCATCAAAATTAAACCCTTAAAAGAGAGGAGCTTTCTGAGTCTGACTAACAAGAGAGGACCTTGAGTTTAAAAGGTATGTTACCTCCACTCACATTTTACATGTTTCCTTTTATTTTATGCCAGTATGGAATATTAGAATAAGACCCTGTCATGTTCCAAAAAACAAATAAAAACCATATGTGTCTCTTTGATGCAATAGTGAAATCACTATCATAGATAGAGTTCCGTTGCCATAGGGATGATTATGCTCACAGAACCCAGTAAGGCAACTTGGTCTCTGTGAATCCAGCTAAATGAGAGACAAACTTCTGTCTCTTTTTTTTTCCAGTCTGCAAACAAGAACATTGTTAACCTTGCAGAGAAAGAAAGTTAATAGCCGGTCTCCTCTACCTGTCTGACTTGCACCTCTACCCTTCTCATCTCCGTGATAACACATAATGTAGGTCAACCAAGACCAAAGAAAGTTGTGGCTGTTACAGAAAATGCATGCGCTAACGTATATAGCTTTATTCTGGGACTAATTTGAAGCAGAGGCAGGGCAAGAAACTTTCTGCAGTTTGAGTCTCTGAAACACAGGCTAAATGGCAGGCTTGTTGGGGATTTCCATCTGGGCAGGTGCACAAAAACTCAAGTCACTCCAAGAAGACTGCTGGTAAATGATTGATATTGGATATTTCATTGGACTTCCCAAAATGAGAATTGGACTTCAAAATGGAGAATTATGGAATAGCTCTTGAAGCAAACTATACTCTCTCTTTTTTTCCATCCATGTTTAATTGAGGGCCTTCCCTATACCAGGCACTGTGTTGGCCACAGAAGATACAATTAAACAAACTGACAGGGTATCAGCTGTGATTGGGCTTACACCCAACAGAGAGAAACAGACACCAGGGGAGGTCCCTCTGAGGTGGTTACATTTGAGCTAAGCCTTGCTATCTAATGAGGAGCGCCATTTTATAAATGTTCCTACAGGAATCTCACGCTTTCTTTTCACCATTTTTCTCTATCATGAACATTCCCAATCAGAGAAATGAAGATGCCCAGTGGCTACAATGTACTTAGTTATTAAATGCTCGGAGAAGCAAGGGAAAAATCTAATGGAAAGGGTCCGCTGTAGTTTCACATTCCAGCTCAATCACCAGTTGAACAATTAACTTACCCAAGCTTGGGTTTCATCAGCAGTGAATGCTGACCTGACACCCTATCCACCCCCAGAACTATAGTGTGTATTTCTTATAAGTAAAGACATTCTCCAACATGACCCCAGTACAGCCATCAAAATCAGGACATTAGGATTGGTATAGTTATCTGATCCTAGGACTCCAAGTTTTACCCAATGTCCTAACTGTATCCTTTACAGCAATAGAGTCCTGTTTAAAAGCATCTGTCTCTTTTAGTTGTCATTTCACTTCAGCAACCTTTCATTTGGAGGAGTGCCTCCATCTGCCCTTGACATTCTTTAATAGATGAGTCAGTTATTTTTTAGTATGTCTGTCAATCTCATAACTTGATATGGACACCCTCTTCAAGCTGCTCAGTCTCTGACGTAACGCACTTGGGTATCCTCCCACATGGACTCTCTCCTCACCCTGCTTGGTGAAAAGTTCAAAGGACTGCCTTCTTTACCTATTTGCACTCTGATCCCCCATGCCATGTTGCCCCCTGAAGGGATGCGCTTCTCACTCTACCGAGGTTCTGACACCTATGACAGGCAGTTTTCCTGTATAGATACCCAGGTTACCCCCAGGTCTGGGCCACTGCACTCCTCTATATTCAAAATGAATGTCTACCATATTCAGCTCCACCTATTGACTTTAGAATACAATTGTTCAGGGGCCGAGAGCAATGGCTCATGCCTGTAATCCCAGCACTTTGGGAGGTCAAGATGGGTGGATCACCTGAGACTAGGAGTTCGAAACCAGCCTGGCCAACATGGTGAAACCCCATCCCTACTTAAAATACAAAATTAGCTGGGCGTGGTGGCACAGGCCTGTAGTCCCAGCTACTCAGGAGGCTGTGACAGGAAAATTGCTTGAACCCAGGAGGTAGAGGCTGCCGTGAGCCGAGGTTGCACCACTGCTCTCCAACCTGGGTGATAGAGTAAGACTTCATCTAAAAAAAAAAAAGAAAAGAATACAACCGTTCAGGAAGAAAGGAAAGGAGAAAAAATGTTCAGAAAAGGAAAAGGGAAATATCGTGATTACTATTTTGAATATTACTCCAGAATATTTCAAAGTCTAATACAGAGTTCTTCATATTATTTGCAAATAACACCAATTATCGTAGGACATACTGTCCAGAAGTCAGTGAAATCAAAACAACTGCCACCATACTTTGCCTCCCCTCATAAGGAAGGCTGTGTTAAACACTCCTCTGCATGGAGCCAAAACCACCTACTTGGGATATGTAAACCTCTTAGCAGACAATTATTCTGAAATTGTCCCAGCTGAGCTTAAGGTCCCTCCTTCTTTTCCCATCCCCACTGCTGACTTCTGTAGATGAACTCAAAATTCTCTTTCTCCACAGGTAAACTGATGCTTTTATTTTTAACTTGTCTCTGGTTGTGCTTATTTACCTAAATAAACATCCATTCAATTTCGACATGTATACAATAGAACTCGATGACTGATCAATGTAAACACTTCTGATACATGTTATGTAGGGCTTGCTGACAATATTGCAGTCTTTTACTTTCCTGGCTATTATTATACAAGAAACTAGATCTCATTGGCCCATCACAGAGACAACAAACCTTTACCTCATCTCTCTCTCTCTCTCACACACACACACACACACACACACACACACACACACACTCTCTAAGGACCATAGTAGCTGACTGTGGATTCTGCATAACTCATTTATTCACCCACCTATACTTTCAACACACATTTTTGAGTGTGGTTATTATGAAGTTCAGGACTAGGCACTGGGGTTGAATACATGAATTCTGGACTAATCTCCAGGTTAGTGTCTAGTGAGGTTCAGTGGCAGAGCTAAATGTGTAGACAAATAATTACAATCTATTGCGTTGCTGATTGCTTTTTCTCTTTTGACTTGTCTATCCAGTCAAGTCTCCTTAGTTGACAATGAATGGGGCCAAAGAAATATGTACTTGGCTGGGTGCAGTGGCTTGTGCCTGTAATCCTAGCACTTTGGGAGGCCGAGGTGGGTGGATTGCTTGAGCCCAGAAGTTCGAGACCAGCATGGGCGACATGGTGAGACCCCATCTCTACTAAAAATACAAAAACTGAGGTGGGAGGATCACCTGAGCCTGGGGAAATCGAGGCTGCAGTGAGTCATGATCACACCACTGCACTCCAGTCTAAGCTGCAGAGTGACAACCCATCTCGAAAGAAAAAAAAAAGAGAAAGAAATCTATATACTCTTTTTTTTAATATTCCATTTATAGAAAAGTTCATAAAACATAAATGCTAGTTTAATGAATAATGATAAACACTGATGTTCCCATTACTGAGATAAAGAAAGAGAATATTGCCTATCTTCAGATTTCCCAGTCCTGATCCCCACAGAAGTAGCTGTTATCCTGACATTCTGATGGGTCATTTCCTTACTTTCTTCAGAGATTTATCACCAAAGTATGCATCTCTAAAAAGTTCAAGCTTTTGCATTAGTGACATCATAGTGAATGCACTTTTTTTTTCTTGTTTCTTTCTTTCAACATTATTTGTATGATTTATCTATGTTGTTTGTAAGTGTACTGTGTTCATTTTAATGATGTAAAATATTTTATTGTATGAATATATTTTGATATAGTTATATATTCCCCTCTTAAAGAATCATTGAACCGTTTCAAATCAGGGGCTATTACGAATAGTATAACTATAGACAATCTTTTGCTTACATCCCAATGCTCAGGAATATAAACGTATCTATATCTGAGTGTAATTACTAGACATTTGATCATATATACTCAACAATATCAGATAACATTTATCTTAAAAAATAATTGTATTAATTTATACCACTACCAGAAGTATTAAAAAATTCCCATTATTCCATATTCTCATCAACATTGGCAATATCAGGCTTTTAAACTTTTGTGAATTTGATAGATGATGGGTGTTCAATGACACTTTACTGTGATTTCTATTCATATTCTCTTGATTATTTAAGAAATTAAACACTAATCCACGTACACTTTCAAATTTTGACCATTAAGTCTGAAGAGATTGCTTCTTATCTGATGATGAATAAGCAAACATTCAACATCAGGCTTGTGGAAAAATTACTGTAGAAGGAAAATCCCTCATTCTTAATAACCAGAGGAAGAGAATATTCTTTAGTAAGATTAGTATTAAAACATTTTCTCTTAAATAAAATGGTTTCATTAAGAAGATTTGGTCTTCATCAAATAGGAAGATAAATCTGTATAAAATGCGTAGTCTAAGACATAAGAGACTACATTTTTAAAGATTGCAAGAAAATAAAACACAAGAGCTTAATAAAAAGACGTCTTATAAAGGGATCGAGGAACCAAACTAGGATTTGGAAAATTACATTGGTGGTGTTTGTCCATAAGGAAAGAACAGCAGAAAATGTAACACTGCATGTCCCTTTCTTTCCTCTATGCTTTCACACGCACATGTATCATAACCGTTGACTAATCCTCTACTCCTCTGACTTTTCCCAGTGTGTACATTCATGGTAATAAACCCTCTTTTGGTTAGTGCTTTACAGAGAATTCCTAATTAAGAACAAACAAGCAAAAAAAACTCCTGCGTATTATTTATTCTCCATCAGTCAACTTCCAATTATACTTGTTCCAATTTCTTTACCAGAGCCTCTCTTAGCAACCATCTGTTATGGCTCATTCTATTATGATGTCTGCCATTCTCCCTCTGTCCACTGAATCATTAAACTTACCTATGTCCATATTTTTTACTTAATATTTTCCAGGAATCTGGTAGCCTTGACCAAGAGCTAAAGTGTCTTGTGCATTCTCTTTAAAAATATTCTTAATTTTTGTGGGTACATAGTAGGTTTATATATTTATGAGGTACATGAGATATTTTGATACAGACATACAATGCATTATAATTGCATCAGGGTAAATGGGGGATTCATCATCTCAAACATTTATATTTTCTTCATGTTACAAACAATCCAATTATACTCTTTTAGTTGTTTTTAGATGTACAATAAATTATTGTTGACTGGAATCACCTCATTGTGCTATCAAATGTTAGACCTTATTTGTTCTATCTAACTATAGTTTTGTACCCATTAGCAATCCTTATTCCCCCTTTCCCCCGACCCCTGCCATCTTGTGCATTCTTGATTATGCTTAATGGTTAAACAGACTCTGTATAACAAATAAGGGCTTTCTTTAATACGTGTGACAATATTTTTGGAGTGCCCAGGACTTAGATATAAAACCAATACTGAGTCTATCTCTCACCAGTTATCTGAGACATTTCTGACTTTAGAATAAATGTCAAAGTCTTAATGTTTGCTCCTTAAAAATACCTACCATCCTAAAGTAGTGTTAGTGGCTTTGTTCTAATTCAGATCAAGTCTATAGTTTTCATGGATATTTTAAGAACATGGACAAGCTTATATACATGCATGTACATCTGTGTGTGTTCATCTCCAGACTTTCAACCTAGGGGTTTTGAACATATTGATTTGATTTGTATTTCAAGAGGTAAATGAAGCTCTGAAATATTTAAATTTTTTAATCTGTCCTTTTATTTTCTATTCAAATATATTCTTAGAAATGCCTTTTTATTTAAGTCAGCTAATTAGTCCAAAGGGACAGATTGATGCTGTATAAACACTAATGTGTTGCTTAGAGAACTTCATATCAAAAGCACACTATTGAAGTTCATTTATGCATGTATTGTTTGTTTATTTGAATGTTGTAAAAGGCCAAATCACATGAAATTTTAAGAGGACAGTGTTTCCAATCATTTGGACTTTGGCAAATGCAATTTTGTTCAGTTCACCATAGCTTAGTTTAGTGCTGGTTTCAGTTTGGGAGAAAGCCCTCTGTATCGGGGGGAAAAGAGCCAAGACATTGCTGATGACATTGGCAATGAAGCCATTTTGGCGGGGGATCCTGGTCCCAGTGTCCCATTTATTCACTGTGATAGAAGTGACAAGTTGTTCATCTTTTATTCCCCTTTTCCCTGTTGGTACAGGGGAAAAAATAGCCTGAATGATCCCTGTGGAACTTTGGGAGGATACTATATATTCTTCAATATGTATAGCAACTTATTTGAATAACATTTATATCCATAGTGCCAAAGATGGTCTCAAAACGTTATCTAATCTAGCTGATTTCAGGCAAGAGCTACTCAAGGACTACAACCATTATTTTACCCATAATCTAACATCTCTCTGGAGAAAGATACTCAGTAAACATTCTACAAAATCAGCTCAAATGATAGTTTCTTTTCTTAAAGCTTCTTTATATCTAATTCAAATCTCTTGCATTTGTAATTCGTGTGTATTTCTTACATGCTATTCATGGCCAAAGGAGAAAAATTATTTAAGTTGTTTTTGATGTCAATAAACTAGCTATATACAACATAAATTTTGACATGGAAAAATTTGTTATGAACAGCACATACACAAATTACAAGCTGAGGAATAAAACATCTGAAACTTAGAGATAATTGATTTTTTTAACATATAAAGATTGCTCTTACAAGACAGTTTGAAAAGACCAATAGCCCAACACGTAAATGGGCAGATAACCTAAACAGAAAGTTAAGAGGAAAGAAACTATAAATTGTTCTGAAAAATATGGAAAGATGCTCAGTTTCACTCTTCATGTAAATAAAAAGAATATTGAGATACCATTTTTCAGCTTTGAGAATGGCAAAAAATTAAAAAGATAATGTACTAGATTGAGGAGAAGTGAGAAGTAGGCACTTTCTTCCACTAAAGGGTTATGGAGTGATAAACAGTTGCAGTCCTTGTGAAGGGCAATTAGGCCCTTCACAAGGAACTTTTAACCCAGAAAATTTATTTCTTGGGATCTTACAGATACACCAGTACATGTGTAGGACAATATATCTACAAGGTTATTAATTGCAACACTTTTTATAATAACAAATGATTTAGAATATCTTAAAGGCCTTTCAGTATACTATTGGTTTAAAGAAGAATGAGGAAGTATCTGGATAGTGCTATGGAAAGATGCCTAAGGTATATTGTAATAGAGTATAGCAAATACACAGCAAGGTTTGTAATATACTACTACAATAAGCGTTTTAAAAAGGTGGAATAGATAGATAGATAGATAGATAGATAGATAGATAGATAGATAGATAGATAGGTAGGTAGACAGACAGACAGACAAAGACAATTTCTGGAACAATGCATGAGTTGCAGTAATACTACTGTCCCTTGGAAGGGGAATTGTATGAGTCAGGAGACAAAATTTATGCATTTCACTTCAAACGTTCTGCCATGATCAAGTATTATCTATTCAAGATAAAATAATTTGAATGCAAAAATTTAAATCTCTTATCAGTCCATTTGACTTCCATCTTTTTTTAACTTCTTTGTGTATTTAGTATTAATTTAACTTGTCTAATAGTAAGAAGTAGAAAAGATATAGAAAATTGTTAAGATAAGTACACCATTATTATTACCCTCTGTATGGAAGGGTGACATACACTTGTGTTTTTAATACAAGGCAGAATTGTGGTACGTGTTTTAATTGTGATAACGGTTTTAATAAACCTCTAATCTAGAAACAGCATTAAGTTTATTGAAGAGAAATTCCCAACAGGGAATGAGCAAAGGCTCATACTAGAGATGAATATATTTGCCTTGCCTTGATAAAGACAGAAATTTGAGGATGGATAGAAAAGAGAAGGTGTTTTAGATGGAAGAGAAGGCACACAGCCTTATTTACTTATATGCATAAAGACAGGCATAAGTCTTCTCTTTGTCAAGAAAGCAAACAACTTAGCTGTTGGGACGACCTGCACTAGTAATGAAATTCAAGGGACATTTAGTTAGTTAAGAATTTTGTCTATTTGAAATAAACTGCTTTGCAAATATTCCCCAATGAATTGACAAATGTTGCTATTGGTATTGTCATTATTAGGTTTATTAACTGAATTGTCCAGTTATTTATAATTTGTACTTATTACTATACAGTAAAATTTTGGGGTCATATTCAATAGCTTGGCCACCATGTGTGACTGACAGATTATGATTCTGCACAAGAGAACCCTGCCAACGAGTGAATCTAAGACATGGAAATTTGAGGGTTGTGTTTACCTAGAATGGGCACCATTTTCTAAAATACTCAAAGCTACCACATGGTCAAGTAATCTCCCTCTTTTGTAGGTAAACAAAGTTTTGTAACATGAAAATACTTTCACATTAATTGGTCACTTAATTGTCCCTTAGTTCCATTCAAATATTCCACCCTTATTCTAGTGTCTATTCCCACTAAGTCATTCCATATCTCTCTGGAAGGTCCCTTGTTGATTGCTGGATATTGCATATACAATATCAAATAATACCCAAATAAAATATACATGTCAAAATACTGGTTTCACTAAAGAAATTGAAGGAATGAATAACTGCTGGAGTAACCTGCAAAATCTTTAATAAATAAAATTCTGGAAAGTTAGACCAGATAATGGTTCACAAAGAGAAATTCAATGATAGTTTTCATGAAACAGGCACTTGCAAAAGAAATAAAAGTGAAATAACTAAAGATAAAAGAAATGCCTTAGAGAAAAAGTAGTAAAAACAATTGTTGCAGTATTCATAATTTTGTTGTATTATATATGAATTTGTTGTAAAAACATCACATTTTGCTGTGATATATTTTTAAACACCAAAATATAAGCATTTTAGCTTAGTCTAATAATTGTAATTAAATTTACTTTCATTAAATATAAGTTTAAATTTATTAATATTTACCTTTTAGGATATCTCTTAGTTGCATTCTCCAAGGTAAAGTTACCATTTAATATTTTTCTTCTTCTTTTTCTTTTTGCTATGAAATTGTATTTGGTCATTAAAGTTCCAACTTAAAAGGCCTTTTTAATATTTTTCTTCATCAGATTTTTTCGTAAAGGTGATTGCTTATGAAATAAAGCAATGCAATAAACTATGCCTACCTATTTGTAAGTTAACATATAAAGCAACAATTTATGTTGGAAAGATAAGAGAAAATCTTTGGGTTTTTTGTTTGTTTGTTTTTTATTTTGAGATAGAGTCTCTCTCTGTTGACCAGGCTGGAGTGCTGGAGTGCAGTGGCGTGATCTTGGCTCACTGCAACCTCTGCTTCACGGGTTCAAGTGATTCTCTTGCCTCAGCCTGCTGAGTAGCTGGGATTACAGGTGCACGTGATTGCACTACTGCACTCCAGCCTAAGCGACAGAGTGAGACTCCTTCTCAAAAGAAAAAAAACAACAGATGCTGGTGAGGTTGTGAAGAAAAAAGAATGCTGGTATGCTGTTGGAGGGAGTGTAAATTAGTTCAATCACTGTGGAATGCAGTATGGCAATTCCTCAAATACCTAAAAGCAGAACTAGAATTCAACCCAGGAATTCCATTACTGGGTATATACCCAGAAGACTATAAATCATTCTACTATAAAGACACATACTAGTGAATGTTCATTGTAGCACTAGTCACAATAACAAAGAAAGACATGGGACCAACCTAATGTCCATCAACGACAGACTGGATAAAGAAATTGTGGTACATATACGCCGTGGAATACTATGAAGCCATAAAAAAGAACAAGATCATGTCTTTTGTGGGAACATGGATGGAGCTGGAGGCTATTATCCTTAGCAAACTAACGCAGGAACAGAAAACCAAATACCACATGTTCTCACTTATAAGTGGGAGTTAAATGATAAAAGCTTATGTGTACAAAGAAGGAAACAACAGACACTGGGGTCTACTTGAGTGGGGAGGGTGGGAGGAGGGAGAGGAGCAGAAAAGATTACTACTGGCTACTGAGCTTAATGACTGGGTGATGAAATAACATGTACAACAAAGCCCCGTGATACGTGTTTACCTATGTAACAAACCAACATATGTACCCCCAAACCTAAAATAAAAGGTAATAAAAAAGAAAAATAACAAAAGTTAAGCAAGATCATGGTTGAATTTTTTAAAATGATAAATGTTCAAGGTGAGGAATATGATAAGTGCTGTGATTTGATCACTATACGTTGTATACACATATCAAAATACCACTCTGTGTCCCCCAAATACATACCATTATTATGTATTGACTAAAAACAAAAGGAAAAAAATGCTAACCATTTGTTCTTGAGGCTTTTACCTTCCTCTTTAGCCTAGTTACTGTTGATTTATTCCCTTATTTATTTTTTTTTCTCAGCTCTGAACTGCTTATGTTTTCCTAAACAGGGGTTGCCATTTAGCTCCTTGTTAAATTTGATTAGGTCCATTCAATGCACTCTCAAAATCTCCACTGTCTGAAAAACGTTCAAAATTTTGTTCAGCTGGCACCTCCTTCAAAACAGTTTTAAAGATTCCCATATATATCACTCCTCCCCACCTCCAAAGGAGATTATATTCCCAGAAAAAAAAAAAATGTACAAATACATAGTATAAAATTATTAATTTTACTTTCCTTTATAAAGCCTCAGAAGTTAAATCTGTAAATCATATTGAGATAAAACCAAGATCAATATCAGAATCTTCCTCCCTCAAAATGTAAAGGATTCATCTTACAGTCATTTGCTTTAATTTCACTCTTTCCATCTGCATTTTCTGCAGAAGTGTTTTTAATGTCTACTCTTTAGAGAGATTTTTGACAAGCTAAATGGCCTCATTAACTTTCTGTGGCTTTACAGTGGCAAACTGCAATGAGGAAAAACAACTGACTAGGAAAAGAGGTAAATACATATATGGCAAGCTCTTTGAAAGGTTCACTTGTTCACTTAAAAATCACAACTGTCTTTAGTGGAGGGACACGTGTCTTCTCTCCTCCACATGCCAAATAAATGTTTAGGAAGTCTCAAGTGAAAATATTAATTCCCAAGATTGCATTGATTTTTTTCTCTCTTTATTCCACTCCTCCAATTCCTTCCTTTATTCTGCCAGCAACATTCTTTTCCCCAATTCTATGTCTGACTATTAAAACCCTAATCACTGTACATGATTCTATTGCAATATACCTTCTCTGTGAAGTTCTCCAGGATCAGCCCTATTGTATAATTCTCCCTTTTATCTGACTTCCTACAGCACTTTCTTAGGATCAAGCAGATAGTGTTTATCCTTATTTATACTAGAGTTATTATTCTAACTATCTTCTGTTTCTTAGTAACCTGTAGGCTCCGGGAATCAAAGACCATATCTTTCGCATATTTATTCCCCAGAATGTCTAAAAGATGGATTTGCATAATGTGTATTCAGTAAAGAGAGTTAAGGAATTTGAAAGAGAAAACATTATGAAGAAAGATTAATAAACACTGAAACAATTATTAGGAAAAGGAGTCAAATAGAATACAGATAATACATGGCTGACTACTTTGAGTCTTCTAACCCTTTTCATAGCCTGACGCCTTGGACGTTGACTTCTTTCCCCTAAAAAAGTCAGGAATCTAGAAAAACAGACATATAAGAATAGTTAGTGGCAGTTACCAACATTGACCACAGAATAAACAAGGGCATCACAACATTATCACCTGTATGGTATCAGAGCAGCTGCCAGTCAATGGCAGCATCCACTTCACCGCAGCAAACACCACTTGAGCATTTACAGTGTGGTAGACACTCTGCTGAATAAATCTCAGGTAATCCTCACAATGATGGTCAACATAAGATACCCTTAATCTTCTTGTTGCACAAATGAGAATGCTTAAGCTTCAAAGAGGTTAAATAATTTATTCTAGGTTACACAACTAATGATGAAATAAGAAGTCCAATCCAGATGGACCTGACCTCAGAAATACTGTAATGGGGCCAGCTCACACCTGTAATTCTAGCCCTTTGGGAGACCAAAGTGAGAGAACTGCTTGAGCTCAGGAGTTTGAGACCAGCCTGGGCAACAAAGTGAGACCTTGTCCCTGCAAAAATTTTTTAAAAATAGCTGGTTGTGGTGTGGCACACCTATAGTGCCAGCTACATGGGAGGCTGAGGCAGGAGGATCACTTTCCCCTAAGAGGACAAGGCCGCAGTAAGGTATGTTCACATCACTGCATTCTAGCTGGGTGACAGATCAAAATCTGTTTCACAAAACAAACAAAAGTTCAAACAAACAAAAAGTCAAACAAACAAAAAAGAAATACTGTAATGCCTCAGCATGCCCGAAATTTAGAGGGATAAAATATAAATTTTTGTTTTGTAATTTAAAATATACACTTTGTAAATCTAAAATATAATTCATAAGAAAATCTCACTCTAAAAATATTATACAGGAAATAAACATCCTAAAGCTCAGCTGACTTCGACATACAATTACCTTTCGATTCCTGCACTTCCTTCCCCCAAACTTCACATTCTATTGGCTTTTCTCCTCTCTGCAATGATGAGTTGGAAACTAGTGAGTAACTATTAGCATGTTAATATTTGCCAGCTAGATGTTTCTACTTCTACCATTGCAGCCTACAATTGCATTGGATTGTTCGAGTTGATCACATAGTTACTTATACGGGGTTTGTAATTGTAACATTTAGAGATGCTTTTGGCTGCAAATAACAGAAAACCCAATACTGGGGCTTAAATAAATAGGAACGTAAGTATCAACAATGTGGAGTTTGGAAGTAAGCAGTTCTGGCTGCTGTTTCAGTGGATTGATGACTTTCTAGCTGATATCTCTGTAATAACCTTGGCCAATTTTTCCTACATGTTGCCTCGGGACACCAAGATAGCTAACCTAGTTGCCACGTGAAAACTAGGAAGATAGAAGAAGAAGTGCTTTGCCAGTTATATCTCTCTTTCTTTTCGATTTAAAAAGCAAATCTTTCCAGATTTCTGTTCTTTTCTCATAGGCCAGGTCTGAGATGTATGGCCAACCCACACTGCAAGAGAGGCAACAAGAGAGAAGAGATTCTACATGGTTTTGGGGTAGCAAGGAAACAGTACATGATACATTAGCATAAGATGGAGAGCTACTTGACAGGAATATTGAGACGCTTCATCTCTCAAATCAATGTCACTTCCTCAGGGCTATCTTTATGACCTCTCAGATCTCTGTATCATCTGTTCTAACAGCATTGTGGATAACTTTTCATAGCTCTCATCACAGTTTATAGTTTACACTTTCGGAACAAAGACATCTCAAATCTTTGGGATATTTCTCAGATAGTGTTTTGGGGCAGACCCTAAGAATTGGTCATGACTTAAGAGTGTGGGCTTTTTACAGCTTTCTATGTGTGTTCAATATGCCCTAAAATACTGTTTTCTCTATACGGCTTATATGTTGCAATTGGAAGATGTTTCATTTGATATTTAAACATTCAAACAGGATGCTAATTTGTTCGGAAAATAAGTTAGGCATGCATTTTTTTAGAATTATCTCTAAAAGCGAATTATAATTTCCTTCTTATTAGTCAATTTCCACTTAAAGAATGAACTATACCCCTGAGCGCAATTGCAAATTCCAGTAAGTGTGACCTCTGCTAACATATTAATTTTAGACAGCTTCCCCTTAAATTGTTTTCCTGTGGCATCTGGTGAATTGATCACAAGAGACTTAATAACTTTGGATTAAGTCTACATCCTCTATAAATGTGTAATCACTTCACATCAGACATTCCATTAAAGAGCTGATATTTGTAAGCAAATCACTGGATTCTTCCAAAGCAGTTTGCTGAATGGTCGCACAAACTAATTAGTGTTTATTACAACCTACATATCTTCCAAGGGAAGCTTTAAGCAGGTAAGGCAGCATATTTTAACTAAGAGCAATATGTAACTACTTAGGAGACAGAAAATAAATGTAAAAGCTTACATATTCTTTTAAAGCTGCCCATTCGTTTCTCAAACCAATAAACAATAATTCCTTGAAAGATCATGCATGGCCACTCTGAGAAAGACAAATGTGCCATAATCAATATATTTTAATTAAATAAAGAACATTCATCAGTGTGGAGATGCACATTTACAGGACCAGGCTGACTGCATCAGTTCAAAAGTTATAGTTGTTTTAGGTTGGTTCCTCTTAGGATGCATGAGTATGTTAGTCCTGTTAAAACTTTCTATTTTCGAATTTCAATGATAAAAAAAATCTGCCTAGGCAAAGAGGTATGTAAACGTGTAGAACTCATTTGCCCACAGGACACAACCTGTGGATGAAACAAAGTCAAGCTTTAATGCTACTTCATACACTCCTAAGATCTAGTGGGGAAAAAAAGCAGATAGGATAAAAGAATACTATTTTCTCCACTTATGAAATATGATACCTGTCATGCAGCCTTTTATTCCAACACCCTGTCAGGTCCCAGAGAAAAATGGTGGATGAGGGAAGATTAAGATTTGGTCTTCAGGCTGAATGAGGTGAAAGAGAAGCAGCATCATGCACTGGGAGCCTGACCTCTTTGCCCAGCCTGCTCCACCTAATTTCAAGTTCCTATTTTCAAGGTACGACTTGGTATACCCTAAGTCATACCACCCAGGCACAAATAACCTGCTAACCTGTTTTGCTTTAAAACATAACCTGTTGATTTTCCTCTCTCTTAATTACTTGTTTATTTTATTTTTATTATTTTTAGAAAGTAATTTATAAGACAGCAAGGATTCTAGCTCTCTGGCTTACCACAGTAACTCCAGAACCCAGAACATGGTTTGGTATACAGCAGACTCTCAATCATTGAATTTCACAATTCATTTTGTGAAATGAATAAATGAAGGGGAAGTGCCTTAAAAACACAATAACCAATACATTCAATCAACGTTAGCATTTTCCCCACAAGCTCCAAATGAAATTACCAGAAGCAAAAATACAAAGCAATTTTATTCTTAGCATTGTCCTGCCTGCTTAAAAAAATACTATTGTGGGCTTAATTCTCTTTTCTCTCCTGAATATTTTAACTAAGGAGCTTCCATCTGCACTGCCTGATAGAACATGCAGTTGAGCCAAAGCACATTAAAAAAAAACAAAAAACAAAAAAAAAAAAAACAAAACAACAACAAAAAAAAACACTAAACAGACCACTGAAGATCGAGAGAGGCAAGCGTGGTATATTTTTAAACATATTAAAAAGGATATGAACTCCTAGGAGTATAGTTCAAACTATTTGACAATTCCCTGTGGTATTTGATTTCATCCAGATTAGTAGACCACGATCCAGAAAGTTGATTCAAACATGTTGGAATACATAAAGCATAAGTGACACTGCTGGGATCCAAACTAAAGAGAGACTAATAAGAATTTTCTACCGCCCCCTCACCTCCCTATTTCAGATATATTATACCAGATGCGGAAACAGTTCTTTTTCATACCTGAGCCAACCTGACAGTCTAAAAAAGTGCTGCTTTCTCTGATTTTAAGTTTTGGAAATCCCACTGGAAATAGCAAACACCATATGTTAAGAATCACTTCATTACACAACTAGAGGGTATTCTTTTCATATAGCTTTAGAAGCCCTGTTGTCTATTGCCAAAAGAAATTTCGAAGTTGCTTTGACATTCTTTACTTCTATTTTCCTTAATTTACAGAACTGGGAGGGGAAACTAATGTGTTTAGTACTCTAAATTTGACAGTAATTCGGCTCAAGAATATCTTTGATGTTTCTTTACCTTCGTTGTAGCTTTTAAAAAATCATGAGAGTAAGAAGCATTAATCATAATATTTTACCTAGCTAAACGGAAAACACGTGGAAGGCACACATTAACCCTTGCCAGGAATACCTAATTGTCCTACTAGCACAGTAAATGATACTGACCACAGGATTACCTTCCCAGTTACTCAAATATCAGGAATGAGAAAGTTTCACAGGGAAAGCCATGCCTAGGAGTACTACTAACTAAGTTTGTGATATTGGGAAAATAACTTCTGATCTCTAGGCTTCTATTTCCTCATGCATAACATAGATGAGGGGAAGCCCAGCTGGTGTGGTTCAAGAACCCTCCCTTACAGGAGAGCACTTTTATGATGTGTTTTAAGTATTAAGAACTTGTGTGGGTCAGTGTAGTGGGGTGAATGGAACTTCCCAATAAATATACCTGTATGTTTTAAAAACTGCAAATATTACCTTATTTAGAAAAAAAATATCATTGCAGGTTCAATTAAGGACCTTGAGATGAGATCATCCTAGATTACCCGAATGAACCTTAAATTCAATGACAAGTGTCCTTATAGGAGACAGAAGAGAGGAAAGCACAGAGGAGAACATCCTGTGATGACAACGGCAGAGACTGGAGTGATGCAGGCACAAACCAAGGTATACCCGAAGCCATTAGAGGCTGAGAAGAGGCAAGAATGGATCCCCCCCCCCCCGCCCGCCCCACCATAGTCCTGCCAATATATTGATTTCAGACTTCTGGCCCCCAGAATTACAGGAGAATAAATTTCTGCAGTTTTAACCATCAAGTTGATGGTAATGTGTTACTGTGACCACTGGAAATGAGTAATTAAGTTCCCACAGGCATCAAAAGAGACTTTCATAAAGATACTTTTTCAAGGGGGTAGGACAAGATTGGAGGATCCGAATAGGCACTCTGAGAAGAACAACAGCAAGCAGGAACCTTTGCCACCTTTAACCACAAAGAAATAAAGGAAGAAACAGCTTTATCTTTATGAGAACTAAATGAGAGCTGGAGCTGTAGAGGAGTTCAGAGGAAGCTGTAGGAGTGCACTAGCGCTGCAGGAAGACACACCCAAACAGGACAGGATCTAGGGGAGAAAGGCAGAGAACGCATTAACCTCTTCTCTATTTGGCCTCTCCCATCCATTCTCCAACCTTCCCAGCCCTGCTTTGCCCCTAGAGAGCTGAGTCCTATGGGATATAACCCTCGTGTCCCTTGCTTTCTGCCTCTGGTTGGATTTGGACAGTGGCTGGAAGACAAGGAGAGAGGCTAAATAGAGAATAAACTGCAGATGTAACAAAAAAGATTTCGTTTTTTAAAAATGAATCTATTGGGCAAAAGAAAGGCATAAAATCTCTGGAGACTTTTTCCAGGAACTATTTTAGTTCTAACATTCTGTGATTGTCTGAAATATTGTATGGAAACGTATTCCTCTCTTCTAAACTTCATTTTTCTCCACCTTGAAAGAAACCACCTCCACAAAGTTTAATAAATCTTTAATAAATTCAATAAATCTCTTCAATCAGCCCAATAGAGGGGAACTAGCATTTTTATGGCACTTCCAAGAACTCTAGTTTATAGAAAATTTCAAGTAAGCTTTATAATGACTATATGATGCAATTATTATTGTGCCCATATTGCAGAGAATTAAACTGAAGCTCAGAGAAATTGAATGCAATTTCATGGCTAATAAACAATTAAGCTGAGGTCTAAATTATTTTTTTCTGCCACTAAAGCTTTTTTTTTTTTTTTTTTTTTTTTTTTTTTTTTTACCATTCCTGCGTTCTCTGATTCTGTAATTGTACCTAATATCCAGGAATTAAGGTTTCACTGTCCCTTTTCCTCTACTAACCCCATCCTCAAACTAGAAAACTAGTTTAATTGTACTCGTGCAAATTAAAATTCTGCTGAAAAACAACAGGAAAATATGCTACTATCTTCTAGAGTTCTACTTTTACTAAAAGTTTACTGCTTCAAAACCATTCCCATCAATATTTAGAATAGGAATATTAAAATAGTAATGGTTATTATCTAATAATAGTCTTTATAAATATGCTTAATTAATTATTTTACTTTTTTCTTATAAATAATATGTCCATCCATAATGGAATAAAAAGGAGCGAACTTATTATCCTAAATACATTTTTATTATCCTAAATATCATAAATAAATTACACAATTAGAAAGCTGGACAAAATTAGAAAGTTTGTTCAAATCTTTTGCTTAGAGTAATGTAATATACTGAAATAAATAAAAGCAATAAATTGGTAGAAGGCACATAAAAGCTGGACATTTCTGGACTACTACATTACAAACTTCTGAATTTTCTTCTTGCTTGGGGTGCTAAAAAGTTGGTATATCTTTCAAACTCTACTTTTCGAGGGCTTGGTGAGACGCTTCATTTGTAAAATTTTTTAGCACTCACAGTGAACTCTGTGACTCAGGGATATTCACAGTTGTGTCCTTTGTTTTCCAGATTTACTGTGCAACCTACTCCTTATCATAGAATCTTAGAGTTGGGGAACAAAAGAAATTGAAGCAACTTTCACTTTGTATGCATCTTTCCTCTCACAGAGCAACATTTTCATCAATATCTTGCAGCAGTATTTCATCTATGTTGCAACATTAACATCTACTGACCAGGAACAGCACCATGGCTAATTTATCTGTTCTCTGACTTCATGCTTAATAATGAATGTTGCAAATAAATAATGCTCAATGCGAGCAGAAATGTATGTTTCAAATTTTTCTTGATTTTAAAAATGTTTTTGTTTGTTTGTTTTTGAGACGGAGTCTCGCTCTGTCACCCAGGCTGGAGTGCAGGGGCGTGATCTCGGCTCACTGCAAACTCCGCCTCCCGGGTTCACGCCATTCTCCTGCCTCAGCCTCCGGAGTAGCTGGGACTACAGGCGCCCACCACCACGCCCGGCTAATTTTTTGTTTGTTTTTGTAGAGACGGGGTTTCACCGTGTTAGCCAGGATGGTCTCCATCTCCTGACCATGGTGATCCACCCACCTCGGAAAAATGTTTTATGGTACAAACATAGTATACATTCTAGACCATTACATAATTCTCTATCCACCCATGCCCACTTTTTTACTGTGGTAGAGATGCTAAAGTTAATAAGAACTTTCTTAATACAATTGTGATCTGAGAGACCAAAATAGATACCCCTTTGTCAACTGAGACTCTACTTAACACTAAGGATAAAGAAACCAAGTAACCTGAGGGTCAAGTGTTCAGGGATCATCTGGTATGGCAAATTTCTGAATTCTTATTTCTCTAAACTCTCTAATAATAGGAGCTATCAGACCTCACCTAACTTTGATTTGCAACCCAGACCACTGCAACTCTGAATGGACAGAGGACTGGCCTTACAAACATTCTTTTCTCATAAACTACTACAGATCTGAGGTCAGTTTCAGTCAGCTTATAGAGGCTATGTTCAAATTCTTTGTGTCCTATAGTTTACCTTATGATGTTAAGAGGTAAATTCCACCTTATTTTAATGCCACACCCCCTCCCCAAAGTGAATATGGTATGATACATGTTTCTTACCCATTGCACATGTGCTTGGCTCCCCTCATAAATTTGTGCAGCTTTTCCTTCAAACATGCTAAACATGTATGACTTTATTGTGTAATACGGTCCCTGTGAGGCATAAAATCCAGCCTGTGTCTCCCCTTTCCAAAGAGAGAGCACCATCTGTACACATTATAGATTTTCTCTTGCTTGCTTACAAACCAATATTGTCAATAAAGCTCTCCCTATTTAGCCACCCTAGTGGTCTTTTGGATGATGCCATGAATTCAGATATTCTGATTAGTAAGGGAAAATCTTTATAGGAAGAAATGAGTACCAAATAGGAATTTATTCTACCATCCCGACTTTCTCTTGCCTTTGAGATTTTTTCTATTTCGCTCTCCTGCTGCCATTGCACATTGGCCCCAGGGTTTATTTCAATCCCTTTAACACTTTGATTGAACCCAAACCAAATCTCTTTTTGATTCCTCTTAGTCCAGCTAATACATGCTGGAACCTTCCAAAAGATTTTCTAAACACAAAGGGATAACAAAAGTAAAATAAACACAGTGGCTCCAAGAACTCTCAACCACTTGGCTTACAAATTATAAGATTCTGCCCTTGTTTTAGGTAGCAAGTTTCTAGGATGGAGAGTCTTACTAGGTTTTCTCATGTTTAGCTGTTGCCCAACTTCACCAGTGGCTTGTAACTCACCTCTAAGAAGAGGTGATGTAAGGCATATAAGGAATGCTGAAATGAATTTAAAAACAGAATTATAGTGGATCTGTCCACAGGGCAATCTGTCCACATTCTGGCCTTTAGTCAAGAATCAACAACAGGGAAGAGTTTTTTTTTTCTACCTATCTAACAGTTTCATTCTGAAAGTCCAGTATGAAATTCAAATATCGTTGTGAAATAAATACTAGGAACAATATCGTCTTTGAATTGTTTCTTCTCTGCCAGATATAGAGGTGCCACCTTGTTCCTAGTATAGGACCTACAGTGTAGCAATATCTGATGCAGCTTCAGCATAAGCATGTTACCTATGCCATAGAATAGTTGCCTATTCTTTACAAAGGCCTCTATGTACAAAAGGATGGATGCCTCTACCTCTATGTGCAAAAGGCCGATCTAGGAATTTTTTCCTGAAAGGAAGTTGAGGACTCCCATCCTAGCATTTTTACTTTCCCTCAATAATTCTTTGAAAATTGTCTCTTTGCATTTTTGAAAGAAGTGAGTTTTTCTCCATTCTCTGCTCCTGCCTTTGTGACTGCAACAGAAGAGCTGCAGGAATTTTAGATAACGCTAGGTCAAATGACAGACTTACATTTTATAAAAACCAAGGACGTAAAAAGGAGTGCCAACCAGAAAGTCATCTGAATCTACCTTCTGGCATTCTGTTATCACTGCTGTCAAAGTCACTGAGCCCTGAAAAAGCATAAATACGACTCTGATTACAAAAGATGTAGAAAGGTAAGAAAGGGCTCTTTGGTGAGGCAGACTCTTAAAATCCCTGACAGCAAATCTTGAAATTCCTGACAGCAGCCTCACCATGATATTCTAAGTATTCTTTGGGTTATGTGGTGTCTCATGACTTCTATAGGTATAAAAATACAGGGGTGGGTGGGGTCATGGGGGATTAGATCTATGGCTGGCAGAAGCTTTTTGCAGATGCACTGGTGAAAAGCAAAGAAATGTGGGACCAGGGTAGGGTAGAAGACGAAATTTAAATTTTTCCTTGAATTTCATTAGGATGTTTCACAGGTATTCTCCACTATGAATATAGTTTTAAAGGTATAATCATGACTCTTATACATATAAAATGAACTAGTATCAAACATTTCAATTAATTCATTGATGAGTTCATTAGTCAAGTGTTGGAAGGAGAATTCGGAGTACCACATACACATAGGCATATAAGGAATGTTGAAATGAATTTACAAACAGAATTACAGTGGATCTGTCCACAGGGCAATCATCAGTTGCATTTCACTGGACACAACTAATTACATTTCTATGTACCAGAATTATTTGCATTACTTTCAGTTTTCTACCATTTATAGAGTTGCAGATTATCTCCAATGCAAGAAAATGTGGCTATAACCTAGAAGGATGAACAATACAAGAGACTTGGTAATTATTTTTTTCCATCTCTTTTTTTTTTTTTTTTTGACCTATTTTGAAGATTCTAACCATTTTTTTCCAGAAAAATTAGATAACTTTCAATGACCTTAAGAAAAGTTAGTTAAAAAATGATCGATGTTGTGATTTACCTTACAAGTGGTCAATCAGATCATGTAGAAGGCAATGCTGCATAAATTCTAATAGGCTTTAGGATTGTAAGTTCTTGGTTTAGTGCAGAGTATTTATTATTCCATCATACTCAGCAAAGCCTCATTCTGGAAGAACTATAACCATCAAATTTTCACTTCTCCCATTTCTGAAGACACACCATCCCCCTCCCTCAAGAAAAGAATATTAAGATGTTTAAATACAACTTCAAGATTAAACTACTTTAGTATGTTTAGTGTGTTGTCAAAAGGTTCCTCCAAACATCTATCACTTATGAGAAAAGCTTTTAAAAAGGAAAGAAGAGTGAACGAGTGAGGGTTGAGGGACACAACTAAAAAAATAGGAAAAAGCCAAAAGGTTATTTTGGGACTCAAGGCTTTTACTGATAAATTAATGAAGCCTTTAGCCTCCAAAATGTTCAAACCTCTGGAAAGAAATTCATTTCAAAGCCCTTCTGCTCTAGATAACAGCTTGAAAATACCACTTTAATAATTTTTGTATTGCGTGTTTTTATCGTAGGTAATCAATGTTATACTTAATGCAGCGTGACATTTCAAATGATTAAGGGCCTGGTAGGGGCATTCACAATGCAAGACCTTTTTTGCATTTACACTAATGAGTTTCTAATGGGGGTTTTATTATATTAATTATGACTACTGGGAGTCAGAAAATAAAGCAGAAGAAATTCAAGAAACTTTACTCTTTAAGAAAATGGTTGTTACCAGATTTGTTGACAGAGGTGGTTATTTGCACAAAGGGAAACAAAAGCCGTATGACTATTAATCACTACAAGCTTGCTGTGCTGTACCTTAATTACTAAATTAATTTATCCATGATTCCTGGGTTTTAAGTGTTTCCTTTTTTCTCCCCCACAGCTTGAAACTAAATCTTTATATAGCCACAGCTTCAGCATTTGAGTTGGTTGGCATGCACGGCCAAACTGATTTGCTAGACACTTCTATATCCACCCAACCCCGCAATTCAGTCTAATAGCAAAATTCAGTTCAGAACTAATCTCTCCATTGCTATCTTGTAGGGTGTATAGATGGCTTATAGTTTTAATATGGCAAATTGCTTACTGCAAGCAAAAATTACTAGACCCCCTCCCTTTAGAGGTGAGGAGGCAGCCTAAAATATCTATTGCTGTTGTGAACATGCAACTACTCACTGATGGCAATTAGAGAAATTCTGTATAATTTTAAATTATTCTGTCCCTGGTGGGCATAATAATTTCATTGTGCTTATGCAGAATGCTTTTTCTACAGACATGAACATCTGAAGCTGCCAAAAAAAAAAAACCCATCGTTTGGAAAAAGAAACTTTTCTACATACCCTCAAACCAACCAAGTGCAGGGAGGATTGCTAATCTGGCAGTCAAGATAGCAGGAGACAATTGAATCAATACTTGTGGATAATTATGAATTGTGCTGTTCCTTAAAAGCAATAGAGACGAGGACATGGTGTAATTTGCCATGCCTGTTTGTTACTACAGCAATATACAGCCTGTAATAAGATTTCACACTTTAATTCATCTGAGAACCTTGCGGTGGTTTACAAGCAGTAATTACAGAGAATCTCACCATGCTTAACTAAGACAAGCAAAGGCTACAGCACAGAACCTATTTTTAAGATTAGTAAATATGATAGAGAAAATTCACCATTTTGAAAAGCACTGGGAGTGAATTAGGGCAAACAACAGCTGGCTGACATCACAGGCTTTTCTTTTTAGGCCATGGCAACCATTAAACAGTGTGAAATTCATAGTAGAAATAATGTATTATGTCTTTCGAATAAATCTATGTATTTTAAAAAAATTTATTGAGTGCTTCTCTGGCCCAGACATTGCATGACACATAAGGACTAAAATGGTTTATTTGGGATGATAGGTATGCAAAGAGGCTATTACAAATGCCTTGCGCTAAGTGCTGTGATAAAGGAACATATCAAGGCCAACAAAAGCAGAAAGCCGAGTGCATACATTTATGCAGAAAAGTTGCAACTGTAGCTGGGAGCATTAGTGCAGGAATGAAGAATGGGTTTGCAAGCAAAACAAAACAAAACAAGACAAAACCTCTTATTTGCAAAGTCACGAAGACATGTTTTAGAGCCAGCCAATGATTCAATATGGTTGTGCTTTAGGTGAGGATGAATACAGCATAGTTGGGCTGTAATATGCACCACAAAGAAATAATAAAGAGACCAGTATAGGGTAAAAGAAGCAAATCTTATTAAGAATATAAACACCCAGAGTGAACAGGCAACCTACAGAATGGGAGAAAATTTTTGCAATCTACTCATCTGACAAAGGGCTAATATCCAGAACCTACAAAGAACTCAAACAAATTTACAAGAAAAAAAACAAACAACCCCATCAAAAAGTGGGCAAAGGATATGAACAGACATTTCTCAAAAGAAGACATTCATACAGCCAACAGACACATGAAAAAATGCTCATCATCACTGGCCATCAGAGAAATGCAAATCAAAACCACAATGAGATACCATCTCTCACCAGTTAGAATGGCAATCATTAAAAAGTCAGGAAGCAACAGGTGCTGGAGAGGATGTGGAGAAATAGGAACACTTTTACACTGTTGGTGGGACTGTAAACTAGTTCAACCATTATGGAAAACAGTATGGCGATTCCTCAAGGATCTAGAACTAGATGTAGCATATGACCCAGCTATCCCATTACTGGGTATATACCCAAAGGATTATAAATTATGCTGCTATAAAGACACATGCACACGTATGTTTATTGCAGCACTATTCACAATAGCAAAGACTTGGAATCAACCCAAATGTCCATCAGTGACAGATTGGATTAAGAAAATGTGGCACATATACACCATGGAATACTATGCAGCCATAAAAAAGGATTAGTTTGAGTCCTTTGTAGGGACATGGATGCAGCTGGAATCCATCATTCTTAGCAAACTATCACAAGAACAGAAAACCAAACACCGCATGTTCTCACTCATAGGTGGGAACTGAACAATGAGATCACTCGGACTCAGGAAGGGGAACATCACACACCGGGGCCTATCATGGGGAGGGGGGAGGGAGAAGGGATTGCATTGGGAGTTATACCTGATGTAAATGACGAGTTGATGGGTGCAGCACAGCAACATGGCACAAGTATACATATGTAACAAACCTGCACGTTATGCACATGTACCCTACAACTTAAAGTATAATAATAATAAATAAATTAAAAAAAAAGAATATAAACACCTTGCTTGTTTAAGCAAAACATGAATTAAGAACACTTGATACCTTAAAATTATATTAGTCATGTGCTTTCATCAAACCCATATTGTAACAGTAATTCTCAACATCTGATTAATTAATATAGCAGCTGCTTTGCTTTTTAGCTTCTTCCAATCTTGTTAGAAAATCATGAATTGGAGTCTTTTGTTCCAACCTTCTTCCTCCAAAGGGATTAGAAGCTAGCTTCCATTTTAAATTGACTTTCTTGCTTTATTAGAGGTAAAGAGTTCTAGCTTTAATATAAATATAATATATATCCTGTCATTTTTCATTGACAATTTTGTAAAAGTTGGGCTTTTAAATAAAATGTAAATGTTCCATTTATTCTTTCACTAAAGCTGAAATATATAACGATGAAAATGTGTTTATCCACCTCCGTCTCCATATAAAAGACCCAAAATCAGTTTAAACTTCAAAACCTTAGAAAGCTGTTGACAAAAAGGATGAAGAAGTGTTTTGTCAAGCAAAACGGCATTAGTGTCACTGTTAATTTGCTTTAAATTGCCGTAGAAGGAGATTCTCATTTCATGCTAACATTTCTTGTTGGCTTAAAACCAACCAGTGAATATTACATTTTATGAGCTCAGACATGAAGCGTATGACTAAATATTAATCTCTCAGACCACAATACTTATAACCAGAATCACACAGCTAGTGGACTAATGCAGTAAAATAACTTATTCCTCAGTTAAAATACTTAAGCATGGGCTTGAGAAACAATGTCACTAGTCCCACCTGAAATGATCCCAGACTCTGAACTTAATTGTTCTTGTGAGATCAGAGACCTACTGAATAAAGAGAAAATTACTATAATAAGATATTTTCACATTTGATTTATTTTGTATTGCCTAGAAAGAGTGAAATCTGTTTGAAACCAACAGAAGGACTTTGTAGAAAGGATTCATAAGTGAGAGCTTGAGATGCAGATCATTCATTCCTCTGTTCAAACAAATATTTATTGATCTTCTATTATGAGCAAAGTGTGGTGTGATATATTCACAAAAATAAATATTAGAGGATTCTTTACAATTCGCCACACATTTGGGAAAGATAAACATAATTAAATAAGAACAATTCAATGAGGTAAGCATTATGAAATGTATTCAAAGAACACTGAAGAGGGGATGGCTAACTTTGTCTATGAGGATGAAGAAAGCTTTACATTTGCATTAGATTAAATAACTGTATTCAAGCTAACTTCACTGTGATATAATTATATATCCACACTTTGACATGCTTCATGATGGTTCAAGTAGAACCATTATCCCTTAACATTGGCCTTGGTCACGTCACTTGCTTTAGAAGAGCAGATGTCATTGGACACAAGACTAACAGAAACTTAAAACTTGTTTGTGAATTTGGAGTTGCCCTGCCATTCCAGATGAATATACCCTGAAGAGCTGCTGTCACTTCAGCAGGAGCTCCAGGTAAAACTGGCAGTCTAGAACCAAGCCTAGCTGGCTACAGTATGAAGCAGAGTCACAAACAAGCTCAGTCTGGAGTACTCAAACTACAGTCAAACTGAAGGTCTGTGAACATTAGAAGAAATTCTAGTTGTTGCAAACCACTGAGTTTGTTTCTTAATGTAGGGCTGACTAATACAATATTTAAGCTGGATTTCAAAACGTAAATAAGAATTTTTAAGAAAGAAGAAAGATATTCCAGATAGATGTAGCAGCATAAAAAAAAAAAAAAACAGGATGAAAGCAATAAATTGCATGATATGTTTCTAAAGTATCAAGTAATTAGATGTTGTCAATAAACAAAGTATGTGTAGTGAGTAGCTTAACATTAAACTGCAAATGTTGGTTGAGATTGCATTGTTAAAGCATTTGGAACATATTCCCTAAGTAATGAGTAGAAATTTTTAGGGAGTGGAATATCACAATTACTGCCAGGATTCACCTGTCCTTTATAAAATTTAAAGGGCCCTCTTAATGCATCTCCCAAACTGTAGACCCAAGGTTGAGTATTTAACTGATTTACCCCTTATCTATCTACACAGTGAAATGGTTTTCTTGATTAAACACTTGCTGTTTGGGCCAAAAACCTTGACACAGCAAGTTCTAAACGATTTTTTTTTCTTTTTTTTTTTTTTTTGAGGTGGAGTTTCGCTCTTGTTGCCCAGGCTGGAGTGCAGTGGCACAATCTCGGCTCACTGCAACCTCCGCCTCCCGGGTTCAAGCAATTCTCCTGCCTCAGCCTCCCAAAAACCTGGGATTACAGGCATGCGCCACCACACCCAGCCAATTTTTGTATTTTTAGTAGAGACGGGGTTTCTCCATGTCCGTCAGGTTGGTCTCGAACTCCCACCTGAGGTGATCCACCCACCTCGGCCGCCCAAAGTGCTGGGATTACAGGCGTGAACCACCGAGCCCAGCCGACTTTTATCTTTTAATTTGGCATTAGGGGCCCTAAGTCATGGGAAAAGAAAGGAAGCAGCAGTCTGATATTCCTCTAACTTTTCCAAGTCCCAACTGTTCAAGGACTCATCAGGAAGGACCATTTTGCTTTTAACACCATTGCACTGGGATTGACCTTAATTTAATGCCATTCAGCTTCCCCCCAAAACTTCTGCCCTCCCTGCAAACATAGCAAAACTCAAAGAAATCTCTGCCAACCGCAAGAAACACAGCATCTAAGACACCCCTCTGTGGTATCTTAAGGTGGCAGGAGATGTGGCTATTGTCAAAGCAAATATGCTGGAAATTTATGGGGACTATGATTGTGGTTCAGGGAGGCTGCTCAAGCAAACATAAATCTTGGTAAAAGAATCAGGCAAGCCATATAAAGATGCCACTAGGAAAACCACAACTGTCAAGAGTTGTACTTATTAGCATCACGAAATCAAGGAATGCTATAAATCTTGTTCACATATGGATACATCCATCTCGCCCTAAACCATCTTCAAATCTAGCAATATTGCTATATCACCAATCAAAAGACAGTAGGTAGTAGTTACTAGAGAGAGAGAAGCTAGTGATTAAAACAGAAATACTGTAATAATTTCTAACTTTGATGTAGTGTTCTCCGTCTTACAAAGTGCTTTCATGCTCACTCTCTTAAGTCACTACAAACTTGTAAATTAGGCAATGCAGACATTTTCTAACTTCTTCTATGGATGAAAAAGCCAAGGCTCAGGATAGTTATGACAAACTTGTCTGAGGTCTCAGCGCTTGTCGATGGCTAAGGCAAGACTTAAGACAGGTCTTTTGGCTCTTGAGCCAATCCTTTACATACAAAATTGAAAGAATCGCCAAACAATCACGTGTTGTATGAATTCTCAGTCAGACTTGTAATTAACTAAGATGTAGGACTTTCCATCTTGTGTTGGGGCATTTTCCTACCCAACACGATCATCCTATGACCAATCTAATGAAATCAAGAGAGGGCTTCTAGCAGAATGCAAGTCAAGCAATCACTTAGTGAAACATAGCAAACTTTATGTTGAGAGAACGCCTCAGAGTTTACAAAACACTTTCATAACCAAAATTTAAATTATTGATTTTCACTCTGTTATTTACTCTCTCAAGGGCAGAATTTGTGTTGAAATTGCTTAAATAGTACGTCATAGGATTTGACGCATAAATTCTTGTATATCAGTTAACAAGCTCTAATTTTATGATTATTCAATCAAGGAAATATATGTCCCCAGCAGTGAAGGACTCACCAAAAATCACGCATTCAGTTAATTAACTAGATTCGAAACCTGCTATCCTAACTCCCAGATCAGACATTACACTACTATGACTATTCATATTGTGCTGCTTCAATACTAGAGACGAATCATTATATCTTGGTCCCTGGCGTAACCAATAGCCAACACATGTACACACACAAAACACACACACACACACACACACACAGAACTTTAGGTATCTGTAATATCTATATGTTAACCATTATCCTGTTCCATATAGCTTAAACGCAGTTGTCTTGGCAGCTATTCCTACTCTCTAGAAGGTCCGATGCATTCCCCAACATTTCTGTAAATTGCCAGGGGCTGTTTTCATGGCTTGATTTTCTGCACTCTCTTGGACTATCAATTTCACTCACTTATCACTCCAGCAACCATTCTCTTATCTGCCCTGCACCAACCCAGATGCAAGGCTAAGCTCTTTTTCCTTTAATTTTTCAAAAATAGATAATGCAAAACACTTATGAGTAACAAACTTACTGAAGGCCTTGTGTGATTGGAAGGATTTATATTTCAGAAAAGCACATTACTTAAAATATTAGCAATGTCTATTAAGAAAAGCTCTTTAATCACCCCCACACTAGGGGATTTCTCATTAAGGCCACTTAATTGGTCATGTTTCTTTGGGGCCCTACTCTTTCTCTCCTCATAGCTCAATTTTCATTAAAAAAAAAAAAAAAAAAGTCGGCAGAATAATTTTTTCTTTCCATCCATTATTTTATCTACCTTTGTACATCCAAAGATTCTTTCATGTACTCTCATGAACATAAAGGTTGGAATAATAGACATTGTAGACTATAGAAGGTGGGAAAGTGGAAGTGGGGCAAGCTTTGAAAATTTACCTGTTGGGTACAATGTTCATTATTTGGTGGTGGGTACACTAAAATTCCAGACTTCACCACTACACAGTATATTCATGTTAAGAAATCCACACTTGTATTTCCTAAATCTATAAAAAGTATTTTTTAATGTACTATGCCAAAATAAATGTCATATAATCCAAGTTCCCTCATTGGTAGGAAGGACAAAGGAGCTGCCAAAACCTTTGAAATTCATCTATCTTTTCTTCCTCCCACATAAATCACTCTTAGTGGGAGGTTGCAATGATGAAATGCAACTCTCATCCTAGATTCCCACATCAGAAAGTAGGAGTGACTACACTCAATTCAGGTTTTCAAATAATACTTTTTATAATCTTGTTCTGGGAATAAGTGAAAAATTTCCTTTGGAAATAGCAGTTGGCTGTCAACATTGCCTGACACTCTGTTAGCATAATGCCAATCCTGAGTCTCTACAAAGCCAGTTGCTGGCTGAATAAACCATGTTTAAACAGAAGAGCTAGTGTGTAATGCAATCAATCAAGATGCTCATAAGACAGTAACCTTTCCATTATTTAATTAGTGAAAAATTTCTATCTTTTTATGTTTCCAAACACACACAGAAATGCATGTCCCAATTCTTGCATATCCATTTCCTAATTACCTAAATAGTCATAGGTAAAACTCACCATTGTTCTCTGTTTTGTACCCCAGCTACAGCAGGTAAAGTAAGCAGAAAAAAAATGCTCCTTAAATTTTCTATATCTAGTTTTTAGCTATATAAGTATATGGTTTTTCTAGTACATGTATGAAAGAGAAGCTCCTATAGCTGTCTCCATCCCCAAGAGTTGTCTGGAAGCTGGTGATAATGTTAAAATTCAATGTCATAGTTAAGCACATGCCACTAGTGTCAGAGTTCTTAGGTTCAGATCCTCACTCCACCATCTATTATCTCTGATCCATGATGAACGCTTAAATGTCATCTTGCTTAACCTACTAGTGGCATTTAACACTATTTATCACTTCTTTCCCTTGAAACACTAACATGGTTTGGCTGTATCCTCACCCAAATTTCATCTTGAATTCCCACATGTTCTGGGAGGTACCCAGTGGAGGTAATTGAATCGTGGGAGCAGGATTTTCCCATGCCGTTCTCATGATAGCAAATATGTTTCATGAGATCTGATGGTTTTATAAGAGGTAGTTTCCCTGCACAGGCTCTCTTTTTGCTTGCTACCATCCATGTAAGATGTGACTTGCTCCTCCTTGCCTTCCACCATAATGGTGAGGCTTCCCCAGCCATGTGGAATTGTGGGTCCAATTAAACCTCTTTCTTTTGTATATTGCCCAGTCTTGGGTATATCTTTATCAACAGCATGAAAACAGACTAATAAGGTAATTTGGTACCAGTAGAGTGGGGCATTGCTGAAAAGATATCTGAAAATGTGGAAACGACTTTGGAACTGGGTAACAGGCAACAGTTTGGAAGGCTCAGAAGAAGACAGGAAAATGTGAGAAAGTTTGGCACTTCCTAGAGACTTGTTGAACGACTTTGCCTGAAATGCTGATAGCAATCTGAGCAATGAAGTCCAGCCTGAGGTGGTCTCAGATGGAAATGAAGAACTTTTGGGGAAATGGAAGAAGGGTGACTCTTATTATGCTTTAGCAAAGAGAGTGGTGGCATTTTGCCACTGCCCTAGAGATTTGTGGAACTTTGAACTTGAGAGAGATGATTTAGCGTATCTGGAAGAAGAAATTTCGAAGCAGCAAAGCATTCAAGAGGTGACTTGGGTGCTGTTAAAGGCATTTAGTTTTATAAGGGAAGCAGAGTATAAAAGTTTGGAAAATTTGCAGCCTGATCATGTGATAGAAAAGAAAATCCTATTTTCTGAGGAGAAATTCAAGCCAGCTGCAGAAATTTGCATAAGTGATGAGAAGCTGAATGCTAACCCCCAAGACAATAGGGAAAATGTCTGCAGGACATATCAGAGGTCTTCACAGCAATCCCTCCCATCACGGGCCCAGAGGTTTAGAAGGAAAAATGGTTTTGTGGGCCAGGCCCAGGGTCCCTCTGCTGTATGCAGTCTAGGGACTTGCTGCCCTGTGTCCCAGACACTCCAGCTGTGACTAAAGGGGCTGATGTAAAGCCTGAACCTCGGCTTCAGAGGGCACAAGCCCCAGGCCTTGACAGCTTTCAAGTGACGCTGAGCCTACGGGTGCACAGAAGTCAAGAATTAAGGTTTGGGAACCTCTGTCTAGATTTCAGAAGATATATGGAAATGCCTGGATGACCAGGAAGAAATTTGCTGCAGAGGTGGGTTCCTCGTGGAGAACCTCTGCTAGGGCAGTGTAGAAGGGAAATGTGGGGTAGCGGTCCCCACACAGAGTCCCTACTGGGACACCACCTAGTGGAACTGTGAGAAGAGGGCCACCATCCTCCAACCCCCAGAATGATAGATCCACTGACAGCTTGCACTGTGCACCTTGAAATGCCACAGACACTCAGTGCCAGCCAGTGAAAGCAGCCAGGAGGGAGGCTGAACCCCACAAAGCCACAAGGGTGGAACTGCCCAAGACCATGGGAACCCACCTCTTGCATCGGCGTGACCTGGATGTGAGACATGAAGTCGAAGGAGATCATTTTGGAGCTTTAAGATTTGACTGTGCTGCTGGATTTTGGACTTGCGTGGGACCTGTAGCCCCTTTGTTTTGGCCAATCTATCCCATTTGGAATGGCTATATTTACTCAATACCTGTATCCCCATTGTATCTAGGAAGTAACTAACTTGCTTTTGATTTTACAAGTTCATAGGCGGAAGAGACTTGTCTTGTCTCAAATACGATGTTGGACTGTGAACTTTTGTGTAATGCTGAAGTGAGTTAAGACTTTGGGGGACTGTTAGGAAGGCATGGTTGGTTTTGAAATGTGAGGACACAAGATTTGGGAGGGGCCAGGATAGAATGATATGGTTTGGCTGTGTCGCCACCCAAATCTCATTTTGAATTCCAACGTGTTGTGAGAGGGACCTGGTGGGAAATAATTGAATCATGGGGGTAGGGCTTTCCTGTGCTGTTCTCATGATAGCGAATAAGTCTCATGAGATCTGATGGTATTATATGGGGGAGTTTTCCTGCAGAAGCTCTCTTTTTGTCTGCCGCTATCCACATAAAATGTGACTTGCTCCCTCTTGCCTTCTGCCATGATTGTGTGGCCTCCTCAGCCACATAGAACTGTGAGTCCAATTAAACCTCTTTCTTTTGTAAATTGTCCAGTCTCAGGTATATCTTTATCAGCAGCATGAAAACGAACTAATACACTTTCTTCAATTGTTCTTTCTTTATGTGCCTTTCAGGATATCGCCTTCTTCTACTTTTCTTCTTACTCACTGATATCTTTTTATTCTTCTTTATGGATGTTTCCTAACCTCTTTGACTTTATAGCATTAAGATGTCCTAGAATCAGTTCTTGACTCTCTTTTCCTTTTTATCTACTCTCACTTCCCTTGTGATCTTAACCTGTTGTTATGACTAATTTGGCATGAATTTTCCTCCTGAACTCCAGATTTATATGACCAACTAAATGTCTTCACGTAGATATCTAAGCAGCATGACAAATATAACGAAGTCCAAAACTGAGTTCATGATCAACACCTCCTTAACCAGTTCTTCTTATAATGTACCACATTTCAGGTGATGGCAAATATATCTTTCTACCATCTTCTCTCATGTCTACATCCAGTCAATCAGAAATTCCTACCCTATATTGAAATATATTCAATATCTGACCACTTCTTAAAGATCTCTACTACTTTCAAGTCACCAGAATTCCTTTCCTAAATTATGGCTATAAGTTCTTCCCTTGACTGGCCACCTTATAGTAAATTATCAATTACAAAAGCAAGAATCATCCTATGTTTAAAATACAGACAGATATGTGCCAGTGGTTTGTCTGTTTGTTCTTAGCCCTATACTTGTTCTATATTCTCCACTCTGTTGCTAGGCTGAAAGGAAGAAAACTATATTTCCAAATCCCTCTTGCTAATTGTACTCTTACTGGGTCTTTCAATAAAAGGTATAATAAAATAAAAGACATTGGTGAGATTTTAGCATTTTGGAGAAAAAAAGAATGTATGTTCTCTGCTCTGGCCTCTATTGTAGCAGCAGGAAGAGACTTGAGGGAACTGTAGACTCCAACATCATTGGTGATTCCAGTTTTATTGGTGATTCCAGAATTAGTAACAGAGGTAACTTCTACTCAGTGGTGGTTGCAATTCTTCCTATAAAATCTACAGCAGTGACTCCAGATGCACTAGCATTTCTGCAGCAATGACAGGCCTATGGGCTACAAAAGGAACTGTGGCAGCATTCTGATTTTTGGAGAAAGCCCCTTCTACCTTTCTTTCTCTCGACTTTAATTCCTTATATTATTAGGGTGCAAAAGTAATTGCAGTTTGTGTCATTAAAGTAATGTTAAAACTTGCAATTACTTTCACACCAACCTAATAATTACTCTCTGTTTCCATTTTCAAGACCGGACATACGTTGATACAACATATATCCAGTAAATTGATGTAAATGTTGTAAACCAAATTAAATGGGTATAACTGGCACAGAAAAAAAATCATTATTCTGTTTATGGGGATATCAGTGAGAGAAAGCCTCTCTTTGGGTCTAAAAGGTTGAGTTTATAGGAGATTGAAGTGAGACTGAAGAACCAAAAAGGCATCCTAGGCAGACAAAATAGCAAGTATAAAATTAGGTAGATTTTTAAAAATCATTGTATTTGGGGAAGAAGGATGGTCCCAGGACATGGAAATGTATATATTTATATACAGAGAACTCACTCTACCATAGCTGTTTAATTGTATTCAGATTCTTCTTGCATTCTTACTAAACATGTTCTTCTTAACACCTTTTAACTCCACAGGATTGCACACTCTTAAGTAGCCAAGGGCAAAATTGGGAATAAAAAGATTGTGTAAACAAGTTTCATATATCCTGTACATAGCTGAAAAATTAGCAGCTATGTAACCCTGAGGGATGTATTGAAACATAATTAATCAATGTTTATAAATTGCTTTAAGGCTCTCAGTGAGTAAATACATGTGAAAAGTTGTGTCATCATTTTTTTTTTATCTAATGTGGTTCGTGAGAGAATAAGTTGGTGAGTGGCAGAGAATAGGCAGCTTCCCAAGTTAAGTCTGAGAAGGACAACTTTATATGAAGAAAATAGTAAACTTCTATTAAATTTTATTAAGATATTTTTGTTACAACAAGCAATAATAGTTATAAATAACTAAACAATAAAACAAGTCTAGGCGTGTGTGCTTTGAAGTCTTTAATGCATGCCTCAGGCATGTGATAAATCATAATGATAGAATCAAATTGACTTTAATCAAGAAATCTGCATTAATGATATAGTAATTCATACTCAGTTGTCTACTTATTGTTATAATGTCACCAATATTTTCACAGATTCAAAGCTCCACTTTTTCCTTGGGCACGGACATGCACATCCACACACACACAAACAAAATCCCAAATGCTGATTAAGAACAGATGTCCTTTTCCCAATGCCAGTATTTAATATTAACTGTAAAATCTTGAAGGTCTTTTAGTTTTAAATGTCACATTTTAGAATACAAAGTAAGATGTGAGCAGAGCAATTCCCTTCACTTCCCATCTTGTTAGATTGTTCCTGTGATACAGTTAAACAGACCATGAAATGGACTCTTTCAAAACTAAATATCAGTAGATTAAAATCTATGGTTATTTTCACACATTTATTCTTCCCATCTCATAAATAGGGCACCCCCACAATAGTTCATTCTAAAAATCATAGATTAGTGCCTTAAACAGAGATAACCTGACTTTATTAAAATTTCTAAATGTTTGTCTCCGCATGCAGCCTTGTCACCAGAAATCATCTTAGTGCTCTGCAGCTGTCAAAAACCCACAAATCTTCATGGCAACTGGCAAGTAACGAACAAAAAGTTCAGGTCTGGTTAACATTTATGTTACAGTGACATACCCTAAAGAAAATGAATCAAATCCTAGAATCTTACGTCTGTGAGGCCCAGGGATACTAAGTTGTGCAACTCTGTAATACACCACGCGTTCTGTATTCTATTTGAATATTGCCCCAGACCCAACTGCCCAGGTGTCCCCAAGGCAAATTAATACAATCAGGACCATTTCACCCAGGATTCTAGCATGAAGGGCAGTTCATTAATTTCATGATTTTATTCTCTTTTGGCTGTCTTTGAAGTCTGGGAGGATGTCCCTATTTCTTATGATTTTGTTTTTGTTTTTGTTTTTTGTTTTACTTCGTGTATAGCACAGAATGGCAACCCTTGAATTGTGTGCATATATATAATATATATAATATGTTTTATTTATATATATTTTATTTAATATATATTTATATTTATATAATATATATTATATATTAAAATGTATATATTAAACATATATATAAATTTTCCAAGTGTATAGCATAGGATGGCAACCCTTGAATTATGTTCTTATATATATAATAATATATAAAATATATATTTTATAATATATAACATTATAATTATATAAAAAGTATATCATTTAAAGCCCTCTTCTTTTCCCATGCCAAAGAAAACTGCTGCACACTCTATGAATTACCAATTGAATCATAGTTTTATGTCTTTTCATGCTATATCTTGCTTTAAATCTTTGATGGTACTCAAAGCCCTAATGATTAAGTCCAGACTGATTAGCTCAGCATTCAGCCTGATATCAGTTTATTTTTCCAGCATCTCTTCCTGACACATATCACCTTTCAGGCACAGTAATCTCTGAGGACAATTGGCCACTCCACGTTTCTCACAAATGTCATACACTTTGATGCTTTTGTGCTTTTATTTGCAATATTCTCGGTACTTAGAATAGCATTCTGAAATTTTTCTTTTGAAAAAGTTCTATTAATTATTCTATATTAGCTTTTTTTCCAGTGACACATTGACTTGCCCTGTCAGATGTATTTGATGCACCTAATAAATATTTCTAAGATGCCTCCCATCCATCAAGCATTAAAAGATGGAGACACAACAGTAGAAAGAACAGACCCTCTGACCTCAAGAAGATGACTACCTTGATTAAATAGGTAATTATAACAAGTGCTGCGATAGAGAAACATCCTTGGTGCTACAATATGAATATGGATATCCCAAGCAGAGGCCTGAAGGATAAGAAGGAGTTAACTGCATATATGGTAGGGAATCTCATTTCATTAAAAGGTCAAGCTTTCTCCAAACTATAATAGAGTACACTGAAATTTATAAAGTTTTATAGATATCATCTCCTTTAATTTTTACAGCAATGAATTCGGTATGATTTTTTCCATTTGTAGATGAGAATATTCAGATTCAGCCTCTGAGAGTGAGGCTCAAATAACTTTATATTCCCATTTTGTCTCGTGGTGATGCTGGGGCATGTTACCTGGTGATTCAGTCAAAGTTCAGTCACTGGATAGAAATTACACAGTAATTTCAACAGGAAAAGTTTAATATAAAGAATTCGTAACTATAACAGGAAAGTAACTATAAAAATATGGAGAGAACTCTTAAGAATACCCTATGGCTGAGCGAGAGTACCCCAGAGAGGACAAGAAGAAAGGGGACCCCTACAATAAGGCAGGAATTCGAACTTCGTTGAAGATGTGTTTGCAGTGCATCGGACAGTGTAGAAGTTCACTAGTTTCCACAAGCCAGACTTGGTTCACAGTCACTGTAAAACCAGGAAGCCACCATGGAGTGAACACAAATTCAGTACGACAGGCAGGCACGAAGAGAAAGGGTGTGTAGCGCATGCTCAAAGGAGGTGGTCTATGGCCTGGTATGGGTTAGGAGAGGGCCACAGGAAACAATTATCTGGCTATCAGACAGGTCGAATGGAAACCAGGGTGTTGAGAACCTGCTTGACAGCAGGGTAGCATGTGTCTCGGAGTAACCATGTCTCAGAGACATCCACGTAAGAATACGTAAGGGAGAATACATCTGCCTGATTCCCTCCCACTGTCTGTTTCCCATTGATCAGTGCTCTTACCACAAGGAATCTCCCACACTACTGGGTTCTATCATTTGCAAACTTTGGAAGTCATTTGAGATGCCAGATCTCACACTCTGTAGAGTGGGCTTCATTTAAATGTGGAAAAAGCCAGAAGCCTCAGGCTGAAGCTGCTCACCACAGCTGTGCAGTAGAGGCACAAAGGAGGGCCTGGTTAGCGACTCTAGTCAAGTGACTTGTCAGTCCCTGGTGGTGTCCATGGGTCTGGAGGGTGGATACAGTTGAGAGAACCTGAGTATGTAAATAGGTATCTAATTTACACCCTTTGACCCTCTTTTCTCCATATTCCATGGCTGATTAATCCCCAACACAGGAGTGGGTTACCACCAAATCTCAATTATGGAACCCATTTTTTCTCTTTAAGTTACATTTATATAGTTTTACTTTCATAGATTCCATGTTTTGCAGTTGAACAATATATTATATTATAATATATTAATATATAATATGATATTTTAATATTTTCTATATTACATATTTTTTATATATATATATATTTTTTTCTGGGGCATGGGGAGCCTCATTCTGATCAGAAGAACTGACAGTAAGCCAGAATTTGAACCTAGGTCCTTTTGTCCTTTCTATTATCTTTGGTGATAAAATTGAATTGTGTTGTAGACAGACTGGTTTCATCCTGTTGCCCCATTGGGCAGTTTTTCTCAATCAACCTACTCATTCCCATCAGACTTATATTCATTTTCTCCCAGACTATAGGAATTATGAGGACTCCATGAGATAGATTAATTACTGTCTGCTATGGCTCAAATGTATGCATTCCTTCAAAATTTATGTGATTAGGCCATGACTAGGCTCTGCCCTCATTGATAATATTAGTACTCTTATAAAAGGGCTTGAGGAAGATAGTTCATTCCTTGTTCTCCCCTTTTGCCCTCTTGCCTTCTGCCATGTGAGGACACTGTGAGTAGGTGCCATTAGGATGAGATAGGCTGTCACCAGATACTGAATCTCCTAGCACCATGATCTTGTTTGGACTTCACAACCTCCAGAACTACAAGAAATAAGTTTCTATTATTTATAAATTGGCCAGTTTGTAATATTTTGCTATAGCAGCAGGAGTGAACTCAAATACTAATTTTCAAAGGTATTACCAGAACAGGGAGGGTAATGAACAACCTCCAAACCTAGTTTGAGTAGTATGGCTGTAGATACATGGTTATTTAATGCTCTGAAAACAGACGAGTGTTGTGTTTAAAGTCATGGGCACCAAGTCAGACACTAATTCTTCTATATGCTGTGTGCCCTTGGCCAAATCATTTAACAACCCTGAACTTTATCTGGAAATGAAAAAAATAATGCTTATTTTTAAGGATTGTTGTGGGAGTTAAGTCACACATATTTGAAAACACCTGGCCCATATGAAACAATTTTTATCAACTACTCAGTGTTATGTAATTAAGTCTTCTTTGTCTTTCTCTCTTTTTGCCCAAGTCTCAGTCGACACAGTTGAAATGATGTCTTAAACACCAAGATTCACTGTAACAGTTCCTCTCTAGCCTTTATTTGATTGCATTTATAGGTCCATGAATGTATGTATAAATATGCTTGTCTGAGTCACCATCTATATTTGTGTAAAAGTATCATCTCTCATTATCTGAAGAATCATGAATATAATTTAACTGATGTACCTGAAAGATATAAAGTCGTTTTTTTTAGCTAGAATGTAGCTTCACATGGTAGCAAGGCAATTCACATCTTGGCAAGCTTTCATGTGAAAATGTTTTGCTTTGCCATATGGCTCCAGATATGGTCAGTTACATCCTGTTAACGTTTTTCTAGACATAGGCTGCAACCAGCGTTGGATCCTCCTCTCGTTAAAACACAGTAGAGCCCATTAAAGCTCAAATGACAGGCTATTTATTCATTCACAAAAATAAGCATTTGCTCAACCTGAAATATGTGTGTGACACCATAGATGTGGAAGCTAGTGAATAAATTTGAGTTATGAACACATTTTGGGTTCTCATTTTTAAGTTTTTAAGACTCTTATCTCATGAGATTACTGACATTTTGGAAAAATTATACTATTTCTGAACAGTGGAAAAACTAGACCAAAGGAAAAGTTTAGTACTTATTAAGCACCGTATTTGAGAGAACAGGTGACACAGTGCTTACAGATTAGCCTACAGTGCCCAGAAAGGACAGGGAAGGGTAAATAATAGATCTGGGAGCAAGGGAAGCATAATTGATAGAGATTTTGTAAATCAGCCCTTACGCATTTAATCTACTGTCTTCTTGATTCTATGCATGCTTCTGCCTCCCAATCATTATAACATTCCACATTCTACGTGGAACAACTAGAGCCTTCAACAAGAGACAGGAGGAGCGTTTGTCACATTTGCCTTCCCAGGTTTTATTTTTTCCTTTCTTTTTTTTTTTTCTTGACATTCCATTCCATGATTGAAAACAGCTTCAACTAAATTATAATCTCAAGCGATTCCAGATTTATCACTCCTCACCATTATAATATTTCAAGTCTTTGAGTTCTCCCATCATCTAGAACATTTACGTCAAAAATTTGAAGTTGCACAGATTTATATAGAAGACAAAATAAATAGGCACTTTTTAATCCTTTGGATTTTTTTTTTAAATCAGACTGATGAGCTCCAGCCCAACAGGAAATACTTTCAGGTCTCCTCTTTGAGATAAATAAAAATGTAGTACTTGGAGGAAGTTATTCCGGGTCACAAAAGGATTTTAGATAGAAGCCAGAGGGGACGGTGACTATTAAGGCTTCAGTAAAAGTAACTATTTATGTAAATTCTAACTTAGGATTCAGAAAGCCAAAAGATAGAGATTTAACAAGCATCTGCCCTTCAACGCCATTTAATCCAATTCTGTTTGACCCTTAGGCTTCTTTTGAATTAAGTCTAGTCATCTGCAATGTTAATATTCTTGCCTTCACCAGTCTTCAAGCACAATATCTGAGGTAGATATTGTCATTATTATTTACAAATAAGGAAACTGATGCTGAAGGAGAACAGACACAGAAAGCAAGTGGCAGAACCAAGTTCAATTCCTGGTCTAACTTATTCCAAATTCCATGTTCCTTCTACCTTATACTACATTAGGCTGACAGATGAAGACTTTTACAGGCAAGACTTATTCATTTTCCATTTCATGTATTTACTAAGTACAAATGATACATAAACCTATCTTATACCAGACCCATGAGTAATTATTTCTGTGTTTCTTAAAAATTGAAGGAATAGGGCAGACAAGTAGAACCTTGAAAGCTGAAGGCTTAAACTTTGAGATCCTTGATATGATGAGAAAGTTGATTATCTGACATTTAATAAGATCTGGAAAACTTCGCCAGTAGCATTGCACTGTGTAATGAAAGAGGAGACTCCTTAAGAGAAGTATAATTTCCCTGTCATGACTGAGAGAGAGATTCAATGAAGCAGTTCTGAAAATCCACAGCTGCAGAATAATTATGCTAGAGCAGAGACATCACCTTAGGAAGGATGGAATAAAATGATCAGGGTCAGTGTGATACCAGAAAATCATTAGAGTTTTTGACCGATGGGCCATGGTATCTCTTAGTGATTATAACTTACCTCTGATTTGTAACATCTTGATAACAAGTTCAAAAGCAAATGTTTCTATAACCTTCAGCTGCCGATCCTTACTTATATGACTTGAACTGGTGGAGAGGTTTAATATTTACACAGAAAAAAAAAAAAAAAAAGACACACAAAAACACTTCCTTTCCTGGAGGCTTTATTTCTATTCAAAACTGGAATCAAGACATCCGATCAGTATTCACTACAGGGCCTTGGGTAAAATTGTGAGGTGAGCAAAGTTCATCATCAGCAATCTTTAGGCAAAATCCTCTTTCCCCACTTGTTATCCTCTTAGGGGCAGCTCTACTGACACCCTTTGCTATCCAGTGAGCTAGTTTCTGCCTCGGGCTACCCTTTCAAATTGCTAAGTCTAATTCTGGGAGATTTGAATCTCATTTGTGGTCATCTATGGTTGATTGATTATATTAGTTGTCTACTGCTATGTAATAAATTACCACAAATTCGTTGGCTTAAAACAATACACACTTATTATATCACAGTTTCTGGACACCAGGCTTAGCTGGATTCTCTGCTTAGGGTCTCCCAAAGCTGCCAAAAATGTGTTGGCTGGGCTACATTCCTATTTGGGGAAAAATATGCTTCCAAGCTCACTCAGTTAGTAGAATGTATTTTCTTACAGTCATAGGATTAAGAGTTTACAGGTTTTTTTGTTCGTTTGTTTGTTTTTTGGTGTTTGGTTTTTCTTTGCTGGCTTTTGACCAGAGGCTGTCGCTGGCTCCTGGATGCCCTCTGCAGTTTCTTGTCACATAGACTTTTTCAACATGGCTCGCCTCATCGGGCCAGAAAGAAGGATCTCTACATTGAGCCTGCTAGCGAGATGGATTCTTACATTAGGTAATGTGGCCATAGGAGTGACATCCCCTCACCTTTGGGACATTCTGTTGACCAGAAGCAAGTCATAGGTCCCATTTACACTCAAGGGAAGAGAATTCCACAAATTCATGTGTGCGTTGTGTGTGTGTGCGCGCGCACCCCAAATAGTCACTTTGGTCAATAAACAGCAGAATAGTTGAGGAAGAGAGAAAAGTAGCAGGCTTTTTCTAATTTCCTTGAATTCTGTTGAAGAATAAGCATGATCCGCAGGCTAGAAGCTTTATTCTACACCCATGTTTTATTGCTATGTATTCACACTAATAAGCAATGGAATCTTGGGCAAATTACAGAACTTCAGTTGATTGATCTGTAAAATGAATAATAAACATATCTTATTGTCGGTTTTGCTATCTAGATTAAATAATCCCAGAGGCAAAAAAGAAACTGGCTTTAGAGTTGCTCCTTCTTCTTTACCCTGGGCCGCTTCTTCTGCAAATAAAATGTAACTGTGCACTAAATTTACCAGTAACGTCTCAAGCAACAAAGACAAAAGGGGGAAATTCTGTATCTTCAGCAATAATATTTGAAAGAAAATGGTCTTTCTTTCATGACTCTTTCATAAGTCAGGGAGAGCAGCTCTCAAATAATTTTTTTTAACTTAAAATATGTAAATATATTATTTTTGTAAAAATTAGGCATCATAGATAAAAATTTCCTGTGATCACCCTCCCCAGTACTAATTATAATCTGAGTTTTATTGATTTTTAAAAATATATTACTTATATATTATTTCAGAACTTTTCCTATGCAATTATAACTAATTTTAGAGATCATTTTGTCTTACATGTGTTTAGATAGACAGATACTATTATACTCTATATAATGTTCTTTTACTTGTTTTTTTATTCATCGTATTTTCTGGAATTATATTCAGGTTAGTACTTATAGGGTAATATTATTTTTTAAGCTGTCCTATAATGTTTTCATCCCCACATTGCTTCCTGTGGACATTCAAATTAAAAAGAACCTATTCTGTTTTTTAACTATAGCAAACAATATTGAAATGAACTTCCTTGAAGATGTCTTAATATACAAATGTAAACATTTTTTCTAGAGTTAAAACAAAGAAAAGAAATGATGCAACATAAACTAAACATTTTTATTTTAATATAAGGCTGCCAAAATGACCATACCAATCTATACTCCCCTCAGCAGTGAAAAATTTGTTGCCATTAAATAAAGTTATGTGGATAGAGTGCCTAGTGCAATCCTTGGCATGTATTAAAGTGTTCAATAAATGTCAGATCTTATTACTAGAATAAGATAAAAATGAACAATTTTCTCATAGTTTGGTTTCATGGGAGGATAGAATTTGGAAGAATAGGGCAGTTTGATAAGATTCACTGAATGCATAAGTGACAATGTGAAACTCAAATACGAATGTGATGAGGACAAACTCCATACTTCACAGTTTTGCCTAAGACCAATTCATAGTGTACTTAGAACTCATATATATTGAAATTATTAATCTGGCACAGGGATATAACCATGATTTGTACTCAAATCGGTAAAGGCAAGTATTCAAGCCCCAAATGTCCCTCTTTAGAAAGTTTTATGTGAACTAAAATATTTTCATAAATTTTATCCTTGTTAGATTCTAACAGATGTAAAATTTCATTTGTGTTAACAAACATGACCACATGAATTGAACATGATTTAAAATAGAATGACTTATCAGTCCTAATGCAGTGCCCAGGAATAATAAATGACTCAAGCCAAATGACCCTAAGTAATAAAAGTAAATGACCAATGATAGAATTTCTCTTTTAAAACACTCAAGGTATTTGTCTCTCTAAATTAGCTTAAGAGGAGTTTAACTGGAGTTCTATTGATAGAGCTGGTAAATACAGGAATAGGTGCTGAAAAACAAATTCCTAGCTAATGTTTTAAGGAACATTGAGTCAATAGTGTTAAACACTTCACAGGATTTCATTGTAAAATATGCTTGTGCATTTCACAGTATCTCATTCATTTTGGTTTTGTCATATTAATTGATTGTTATGTAAAAACAACACATGCAAATAGAAAACATTTAGAACCAAAGGGATGATAGTAAAAAATTGTTTCCTCCATTGAGTCCCCCTCAAACTCTCTCTGTAGAGGTAGCTAGTATTGCCAATTTTTCTGTGTCCTTCTAGAAATATTATGTTTATATAACCATATATGGTTTTGTAGATATATTTTTCACCAAATATAGGAGAATTAGACAAACCAATTTGATTTCCATAAATCACTGTACATTGCTCCCTTCTGTGAAGATATCATTCCTTATTTAACCAACTCCATAACTAGACTTCTGCTATTATGCTACCATGAACTACTTAGTACATGTACTTGTGCTCAAATGTGTCAGTATCTTTGAAGATCAGTTAGCTCATTGGAAGTAGCATTGCTTGGGTTGAAGGCTATGTGTCTTTTCAATTTTGGTAAATAGTGCAAATTGTAATGAAGGATGAGAATTTACATGCACATTTCACTAAAGTTTGTTTCCCAAACTGTCTCCAAATATAATTTGTCAAGTAATTTTTTGTCAATCTGATAGCTAAAAAATGGATGGCATGTATTTATTTCATAATGACATTGACTTTACTTTTACTAACCATTTATTCTGTGTGTACTGTGTACTACTAGTTTGTGTTGCTTGTCCATTTTTCTATTAGATTGATATTCTTTTTCTCATTGATTATATGAGTTTTTTTATCTGTTAAAGAAAGTAGCTTTTTTGTTTGTTTTTGTTTTTGCTATTGTCAGCAAGGATTTTTACTTCAATTGGTTATTAGTCTTTCAAATTTCTTTATCTTATTTTCCTATTGCCAAAAAACTTATAAATAGGTAAGTATATCAATATTTATTTTTTTCATCTTTTGAGGTTTATTTCTTGCTGAGAAAAATTCTCCAAATTCCAGAAGCATAAAACAATTTATACTCTTTCTAGAAAATCATCCATTTCATGCAGGTTTTCAATTAATGTGGATAAATTGAGCAAAATTACATTTTACAATCTGTAGTTAAATTCTCTTTCTCATTTTGTACCTCTGTACTTTCCCCACTCCCGCCAATATTTTATCTTGATTAAATAATTCATCATGTATTAATTATATTTTTCAAAAGAACTAGTTCAGAGATTTATCTATTAATCTATTGTATTGTCTTTTTTCTCTTTTACTCGTTTCAGGTTTTATCTCCACTTGCTTCGGTTTCCCTAGGTACCTTTGTTTCTACTTTTTCTGAATATTTTCTCTGTTTTATAACTATTGGTTTTTATCTTTATCTTTTCCTTTCCTTATAATTATTTTGTTGTTATTTGTCCTCCCGGGTCCCTAAGAATAAATGCTTCATTAATTTTAGTCTTTTGCTTTTCAAATGATACAGACTCTTTTGTATTTTTAAGTACTGATTTCCTTACCCTTTAGTTAAGACAACAGTAATTATTTCTAAATATATTGAATATAGGTTTTCATTTGAAAAACACATGGAAATAAGTTGGCCAGGCAAAGTAGACATATCCATGTAAAAACAAAGACAGCTCATAATTTAAAAAAGGAGATTTAGGGAACTATTCTGTTCCACTGATCCTATGACAACATACCATATTCAGCAACATAATAATTAGCAGGAAAATTAAAGCTGAAATATTCTCTGGCTCTTAGTTATAGGCATTTTAAAAATGACATTATAAGAAAGTTTAGACAATTTCATTTGTAACATAGCAAAATAACATTTATAATTCAAACTGATCATAGCTACTAATTTTCAATAGAACTGAAAACCAGAATTAAAAAAAAAAATTTAATTAGTTTGTACCAACTAAAGAGTAAGACTTTGAGCCAACAGAGTCTTGGCTATATAAAATCGGTTCTAGAACTGCACAATGAATTGAGCGCTAAATTTCTTTGGAAAAGAAGTTGAAGAGGACCCCGACGAGAAGGAATGCAAAACCTAGAAGAGCAAAAATTATATGAAGGACATCGAGACAGAGCAGAGAAAAGCACACTAAGAGAAACTTGGAGTATATAATAAACAGATATCTTATGAAATATTCTTGCTTTTGAGAAGTCTATAGACTTTTATGGAAATAAATGTCTAACAATAAGGTTTAGATTATTTGTTTTGCTTTAATGTAAAACCAGAATTCCTTAAGGATGCTTCCTATACACAGGAATATCAGGTGCATGTGGTTTGTGGGTGTAGGGGTCGAGAGATAACCAAGAGAAAGTGATTTCTACATCTGGGTTATTGGATAGTTGAGGAAGAGCATCCTTTGGGGAGTAAAATGCAAATAAGCTGAAAGCCAGAACTAATGTTCTCATGAGAAATCCACAGGAATCAGAAAATATTTAGGCAAAAATATTTGAGCTCATACAAGATATAGGCTAGAGGGGATAAGCCAAATGTATAATATTACCAAACTAAAAATAGACCTGACACCACTAAATTCAGAGGAACCTATTTCAAATTGGCATAAAGACCTGGAGTATTATGATAAAATTTAAAGCAGAAGTCGCCACACATCTATAATTTTTATCTGTGTCATATTCAGTTGTCTTGATAGAAAGTTTAGACTCACAGAGAAGTATATGATGTAACATGTAATTTTAGATATCCTAAATTTTATGAGTTGATTTTCTAAATTCTGAAGTTAAACTGAAGAGTATTTTACAAAATATATACCTTATGTTAAAAATAATATATTACTCTGAACTTGCTCTGAAAAAAATAAAGTACTGTAATTAAAGAAGAACATTGAGAGAATCTAGGAACTATATAAAATGGAAACATTAGCAATTTATTTATTTATTTATTTTTTAATTTTAATTTTAATTTAATTTTTTTTTTTTTTTTGAGACGGAGTCTCGCTCTGTTGCCCAGGCTGGAGTGCAGTGGCCAGGTCTCAGCTCACTGCAAGCTCTGCCTCCCGGGTTCACACCATTCTCCTGCCTCAGCCTCCCGAGTAGCTGGGACTACAGGCGCCCACCACCTCACCTGGCTAGTTTTTTGTATTTTTTTTAGTAGAGACGGGGTTTCACCCTGTTAGCCAAGATGGTCTCGATCTCCTGACCTCGTGATCCACCTGTCTCGGCCTCCCAAAGTGCTGGGATTACAGGCTTGAGCCACCGCGACCGGCCAACATTAGCAATTTATTAATCAGTGACAAATGAATTTTTAAAATATAATAATTGAATCAGCACTGCCAATTCCAGAAGTCTCACTAAGCACACTTACCTCTGGCTTGTGCAACATTTCATTGAAATGATAGAACAAATTCCAAAAATAGGTATAAATTTATAGCAGCTCTAATGTCAAAGAAAAATTACACAGGATGGAGTTAAACGGGGAAGGAAGATTTTATTTAAGACTATTGCCATAGGAGAAACAGACTGAATTCAACTGTGCTTAAAGAAAAAATAGGAGTTTTTAAATGCTGTGATAAGCTAGTGGAAAGGGTACTCCAAAACATCCAAGAGGTTGGTGAATGTTATTAGGACGTCAGTGTTTGCTAACTAATTATGGAAATTAAGCTCCTACCTTCTCACAGAGATTGGGAGATAGGAGCACTATTTCTTTCCTTCCATGATTATGTTTCTAGGAAGTGGCCTTTAGGGCCTTGAAAAGACATTCCTGGGTTTTCACACCAGTTAGAATGGCGATCATTAAAAAGTCAGGAAACAACAGGTGCTGGAGAGGATGTGGAGAAATAGGAACACTTTTACACTGTTGGTGGGACTGTAAACTAGTTCAACCATTATGGAAAACAGTATGGCGATTCCTCAAGGATCTAGAACTAGAAGTACCATATGACCCAGCCATCCCATTACTGGGTATACACCCAAAGGATTATAAATCACACTGCTATAAAGACACATGTACACGTATGTTTATTGCGGCACTATTCACAATAGCAAAGACTTGGAATCAACCCAAATGTCCATCAGTGACAGACTGGATTAAGAAAATGTGGCACATATACACCATGGAATACTATGCAGCCATAAAAAAGGATGAGTTTGTGTCCTTTGTAGGGACATGGATGCAGCTGGAAACCATCATTCTCAGCAAACTATCACAAGAACAGAAAACTAAACACCGCATGTTCTCACTCATAGGTGGGAACTCAACAATGAGATCACTTGGACTCAGGAAGGGGAACATCACACACCAGGGCCTATCATGGGGAGGGGGGAGGGGGGAGGGATTGCATTGGGAGTTATACCTGATGTAAATGACGAGTTGATGGGTGCTGACGAGTTGATGGGTGCAGCACACCAACATGTCACAGGTATACATATGTAACAAACCTGCACGTTATGCACATATACCCTAGAACTTAAAGTATAATAATAATAATAATAATAAAATAAATAAAACATTTTTTTAAAAAAGAGTAACTAGAGGCTCAAGGAAAATTTATATCTTAACTAAGCAGAGAAAAAAAAAAAAAGCAATTTTAAGTTTTCTAAAGTGGATGCTCTAAGAAAAGGGAGATCAGGGATCTAGAGTCAGGAAGAAGCCTGTCTAAAGTTTAGTAAAGCAAAGGGGAATTAACACCATTTTGGTCACTGAAAAACCAGAAATTGTTTCACTAAGAGACCAAGAGTTAAAGAAATTCTAGATCACAAAAGGAAATACATTGACTTCACCAGAAAACTCAATAGACAGAGCAGTCTGAGAATCTCTATAGGAAAGAGAGAGAAACTAAAGAAGGAAGTTTTTCCTGAAAAAGCCATGGCCTAACCTCAAATCAAAGCCAGTCAGGTTGAAAAAATTCAGTGAGCCATCGGGCAGGTACCATGTAATTAATTAAAGACCACAGGAACAGCTACAGGAGGCTCCACCCTGAGAAGATGCCCTCAGGTTAAATCTAAAATAGTCTTCTCTATTTAAAGGCAGAAAACACCCAGCATGAGCTTTGATTCTAGAGAGAAAAAGAGGAGTTTCTCAAATAACTTTTCGAGTGCACTCAGGAGACAGACGCTGTGTGGACCAGTCAGGCTCCATCTTTGTCCAGCCCTTCTCTGCATGACCATACTAGCAGAATCTTCAAATCAGTATTTGTATTCTCTACCAGCACAATCTAGATTTTTTCTCTTGTTGGGTACATACGATACCAATCAAACTAGTCTTTTAGTTATAAATATGAAAAACTATGCCATAATCACTAAGCAGTCATATTAAACAATCAGAACCCACCACTGAACAAAACAGTTAGTGCAAGAATCAGAAGAAGTGCTCAAATTAATTATAAATAGCACCCTCTGAGAATTTCAGAATGATTTCACATTTATTAAAAATTAACTGATCACTATTTAAAAACCAATCAGAATCTTTTGCTATTAAAATGAACATAATGGGGAGGGGGTGTATGGTAGGGAACCATTAAGATGTCTCCCAATGATTCCTCCTTCCTGGTATTTATGCCTTTCTGTAATTTCTTACCTTTGAGTATTGTTTGGATTTAGCAATTCTAATAAATGGATATGGCAAACATGACAGATAACACTTGCAAGGCTAGGTTACAAAGAGACTGCAGTTTCCAGCGTGTGCTGCTGCTTTTGCTGTCTTACTTGCTGACTATGAGGGAAGTCAGCTGCCATGTTGTGAGTTACCCTATGAAGAAGCCCACTTCGCAAAAAGCTGATGGAGTCCTCCAGCCAATAGTTAGTGAAAAACTGAGGATCTCTCTCCAACAGCCCATGAAAAACTGAATCTTGCTAACAATCGCACGAGTGAGCTTGAAAGGCACTCCCTCAACTGAGTCTTTAAATGAGACTTCAGCCCTGGCCACATTTTGATTGCAGCCTTGTGGGAGAATTTAGGGCACAGGAAGCAAGTTAAGCCATGCCTGTATTCCAGAAACACAGAAACTATGAGATAAGTGTTTTCTTTTTTAAGACATCAGGTTTTGGAGCAATTTGTTCTGAAGCAGCAGATAAGTCATATGGGTAGATGGAAAAAAAGGGAGCAGGCAGGTGGAAACTTGACTCAAGGCCAAATGGTAGAACGACTGTGGCTGAAAATTAAGTAAATGAACCAGAAGATTAAGACAGAGAATTTCCTCAAAACACAGGCAAAAGAAAAAATCAGAAAAAATTATATATATACATATATAAATAGATCTACATTAATTATATACCTACACTTTAGTTATATATTAATATATATGTATATATACATATATAATCTATATATTAATACATAGGCATATATAAATGTGTATATGTAATTTTGTATATATGTATGTGTATATATGTATTAGAAAATTATAGATAGATAGATATTATATATAAAGTTAAGAGATGTGAAGAATAGATGTAAGAAGTCAATGAATATTTCCTACCAAAGAAATAACTGGAAAAATAATTTTTAAAATTACTAATCTGAACCGTTTTGAGTCTTTATGTGAAAAGGGCCAGTGAGTACTAAAATTACAATTGGAAAAAAAAACACCTAGAGACATTGTGATGAAATTTGTTAATGCCCAGGAACAAATGGAAAATTCCATAAACTAACAGAGTGAGAGAATTAATACAAATTTCCGATATTACAGAAAACATTAAATCATGCCTATAAAGGGCTTATGGAAAATATTTTAGACTCATCTAAATTATGTTCAAATATGAATGCAAAAGAAATACATTTTCAGAAATTCAAGGAATCAGGCAGCTGAAAACTTATTCCTTCCCCTTGATTAATTATTAAAGTATGCTCTCCAGCAAAACAGAAACCTGAATCCAAGAAAAGAGAATGCAGAAGAACATATAAATAGTAATACATAATTAACTCTAAACTATATGGATAACTCATTTATGAAGTTCATAAAATGGAAGCAACTTTAGTTTTAAATAGCAGATTGAGTCAACATGTTTTATCACTCATTTCTCCATTTCTCCGGAGACCTCACTAGAATTATGACGCATAAATACAAAGGCTTCAGTGCACAAGAAATGGGGAAAATGATATCTACATTTTTGTAGTTTTGAAGATTTTAACCGAAATTTTTAACGACTAAAAGCAAGTAGAGAAACAGGAACTGATTTATGGCAGAGGAAGCCATAGGCTGCAGAGCCATGGTTCCAACCTTTTTGGCACCAGGGGCCAGTTTCATGGAAGAAAATTTTTCCATGGACTGGAAGGATGGAGGCAGATGGTTTCAGGATGATTCAAGCATATTACATTTATGTGTTTTATTTCTATTATTACACTATAATATATAATGAAATAATTATACCACTCACCATAATGTAAAATCAGTCGGAACCCTGAACTCCTTTCCCTGCCACCCTGCAACTAGACAGTCCCATCTGGGGGTAATGAGAAACAGTGACAGATCATCAGGCATTAGACTCTCATAAGGAGCATATACCTAGATCCCTTGCATGTGCAGTTCACAATAGGGCTCATGCTCCTATGAGAATGTAATGCCACCGCCGATCTGACAGGAGGCAAAGCTCAGGTGGTAATGTGAGAGATGGGCAGTGGCTGTAAATAGAAATAAAGCTTTCCTCACTTGCCAGCCACTCACCTCCTGCTGTGCAGTCCAGTTCATAACCGACTATGGATAGGGGGGTTGGGGACCCCCACTGCAGAGCATCCAGTACAGAATATGGAAAGAAAAGAATTTAACATAGTAGCCTGGCAAAATCTTCTAATTTAGAATTCAGCAATTTGATATAGGAGAAGGCCGAAATTAGCTGACAGGCTGAAATCAGGAGGATTCACTTAAAAGTCAGTATGCAACACAGGCTAACCCTCCTCACCTCAGCCAGCTACTACCCTGGCTCTCTTTTTAGGTACAAAATCAAAAGTGTTTCTTCAGGAGAAACTGAACAAACACTCCAGACTCTGAGAAAATCTGAAAACCAGAGATTTAAGTAAAAGTGTTAGATCTGAATTCCCTAAGACACACAGAATGCCAGCAGTTGGGCATTGATACCCCAAGATGCTGATCAATTATTGCTTTTCTCTCTCCCCGGTTGAATAATCCCTGGGGGGTGGGGGAAACAGCATATTGGCACTTGAAGATTCTGCAGCAAAATGGGAAATTTCCAGCCTCAGCATCCTACAGCTGAAGCCACAAGTAGAACACTCACAGTCATAAGCATGGAGTTTAGCTTTAAAATTAGCTTTTAAAATGTTAGTTCTTAGATATGCGTTTTTCTGTCTTTTTATAAAAAGTTATCAGTCTAGAAAGAGATACAAAATTTCTCATCTTAATAAAAGATACCTATCAGAATTCTACAACAAACATCAAAAGATTTTGTAACATTTTTAACCAAACCACTCTAAAAAATATTAGCAGGGAAAAGATTTATCTCACACTTGTAAGTGATATGATTTTTTTCTATGAATTTCCAAATAGCTAAACAGCGAATAAAAATATAAGGAATGTAATAAGGTGATTGAGTTATATTTATTTGATTCATTTAATATTGCAATAATCAAGTAGAAAATACATTTTAAAAAATTAACAACATCTATTGTTACATCAACTGTTAAAGACAACAAAGACAGAACTCTAGGCATAAAGAAATGTGCTAGAGGTATTTGAGAATTTATTAATTTTATAGAGCTTAAAAGAATTGTGTAAATAAGGAGACATTTTACAATGCTGAGAATCTGAAATTTCAGTACCATAAACAAGACATGAGGTACAGAAAGACAATATTCTATTTTCTTCAACCATCATACCCCACTGTCTACTTCAGTGCCTTGTGACATTAGTTTTTATATTGATTATGTGTTGAAATGATTAATATTTTAATCATATTTAGTAAAATAAGGTATTGTTAAAATTAATTTTACCTGCTTTTTTTAAATAGACTTTTAGAAAATGTTAAATTCTATATGTAGCTTTCATATATGTAAATCAATTCTGGCATATAGACATCAATCAAAAATGATATGCTGAGTGAATTAACGAAAAATGAATGATGATTTCTCCAAAATCTATGAATGTAAATAATTCAGTTTCAAAGAAAAGTCCAATGTGGTTTTTAAGAAACTCTTCAAGCTGACTTAAAGTTTGTCTAAAATATTAAATGTGCAAGAATTGTCAATTACACCACAAGCAGACATTTGTTCTACCAGACAGGACAAATACTCTGACACCACAGTTATTATTACTACAGTCCATGTAAGGTATACTAGTTGATAAATAAATAAAGAAAAAAATAGAATCCTGAAAAAGATCTATCACATTTATTCACATAATGATGGATGAATTTGGCATTTGGTTTAGAAAGCTAAATTATTCCATAAATGTGGATGTGATAGTTATCTATTGGAGGAAATAGAGTTAAAGCCATATTTTAAAATATTAAAAACTAAATTGTGGATTAATTATCTAGCCAAAGTCACTCAAATGACCATAAAATTTTCTGGGAAAAAAATTCAGAATAGATTTGGACTGTTACTCATTTATTCAACCACATTTATTGACTATTGATTATGTAAAAAATAAAAGGAAAGGATAGAAATCTTTGCCCTTAGAGGCTTGCATTATACCAAAGGAAAAGACAGTAAATTATAAATATAGCACATTAATTAACATTATGTTAAAAGGTGACAGAATCCAGGGAGAAAAAATGGATTAGAAGTTTCAGGATAGGGATGGAAGTGGGGGTAGAAGGGAGGATGGGTGAAATTTTACATAGAGCTGTCAATCCGCAGTGAGAGGGGACACTTAAACACAGGAGGGAAGGAGATGCTGCTGTCCCAGGGGAAGAGCAATTCAGACACAGGAAAGAGCCAGTTCCATGGCCTTAAGTAGAAGTGACTAAGGGAGTAGTATAGATGTGCCAGGTGTACACTATGGGAAATTAGAAGCCATTATATGTATTTGTTTTTTATGCTCAGCCAGATGTAACACCATTGAGCTTTTTCAGGAGAGGAATTACAGATGTGACAGGTTTTAAAACAATTACTCTGGCTGCTGTATTAAGAGGCACCTATGGCACTCTAAATGAGAATGTGTTTCTGGGCAAGAAGATACAGTGAAGATATCAGAAGCTATCAGTTTCTCATTATTTTTTAAAGGCCAAGCCAACAGAAATTCCTAATGGATTTGATTATGAGAGAAGAGAATTAAGATTAACTTCAAGGGTTTGGGTCTGAGAACCTAGAAGGACAGTTACCATCAGCAGAAAAGGGCAAGTCAGTGGATAGAGAAGGATTTTCAGGAAAGATCAACAGTAGTTAAAGATGATTATTAGACATCCAAGTAAATATGTCAAATAAAGAGTTGGATTTAAAACTTTTGAAGTCAGAAGAGAGGCCTGGGCTGGACTGGGCTGGGTTGGAACACGAGAATGGAACTTAAAGGCATGAAACTAGTAGATTCAAGGAAGAGAGTGTAGATGAAAGAAGAGAAGAGGGCTAGGGAGAGAGCCTTGAATTACCACAACATTAACACATCTAAGAGGTTGAGAAAATAAGAAAGACTCACAAAGCAAGGCCAAGAAAGAGTAATCAGTAAGGAGGAAAGAAAACAGAGGTGATGTCTCAGAAGCCAAGTGAAGCTAATGGTTTAAGAAGGAAAATGCAATCAACTGTAAGAAAGATGTTTAGCAAGATCAAATATAATAAATACTAAGAATATATCACTGGATTTAGCATAAGGAAGTTCTTCATGACCTTTAAAGCATTTTGGTTTAGTAGGTGAGCTAAAACTCTCCAAGTAGTTTACCAGCTAATGTGTAGTGAGGGGAGATGAAATAGGAATTGGGAGCTGAGAGGTCTCTTTTGAGGAGTTTGGCTACAATGTCAATCTCTGAAAATGGCAGTGTGTATAGTGGGGGAGGTGTAACTTTTAAAGGTGTTTTTTATTTGTTTGATTTAAATGCAAGAAATAACAGCATGTTTGTAGGCTGGTGTAAATGATCCAATACAAGGGGGAAAATTGACCATGCAGGGGAGACAAAGTGGAACATTCCTGGAGTAGAAATTCCTTAAGAATTTATTAAGCAGGTAAGAGGAAATGAAATTAATTGCCCAACTCAGGGAATTCGCTTTGGATAAGTGTGTGAATAGTTAATCCATACTCAAAAGTAAAAAGGATGGATATGTGGGCATAGATGCCAACAGGTAGGTAGATAATGATGGTAGAAGTCTATAGAAATTATTTCTTTTTTTTTTTTTTTTACTCGCCTCAGTAAAAAAGATAATCATCCGATGATAAGGCTGGTGGAGCTTATGTTAGAGGTTTGAGAAGGAAGAACAAAATGTGAATGAACATATAAGAAACTAGAAAGTGAATGAACCAGGGAGATATTCTATGATTTGTGTAGCAACTTTAAGAGCTTATCTGGCACTTGTAGTCATAAATTTTAAATGAGACCTATCAACATGATTTCATATTTCTATGCAACCATTATTATTTGCATTGGTACAGATGCAAAACTGGCAAAAGGTTGGATTTACCAGAATTGTGATTTTTGTCAAGTAAGTCCCCAAATTGAAAGAAGAGCAATGGAGTAAAGAATATATTCAAGGAGATAAATAAAATGATTGGCCATGGAATTGAATTTGGATAAGGAGGGAAAAAAGGACATCCAGTGGCACATTGAAGAACAGAGAAGAGGTGGTAAGACAAATGGATGGGAGGTCTCATTTGAGTGGTGGAATTGTTGAAATTGGGGTAATAGAGGAGTGAGCTGAAAAGTGAAGTTGCGAAAAAATTGAAATTATGTCCAGGTTTCAATTATGGGTAATAACAAATTCAGAGTGTGACCACAGAGTAGTGATTTAAGTAGAGCAGTTGATAAGATGATCATAAAATAAGAGATCAAGTAAGGAGGTATCAGACAGGTATCAGAATTGCAAATATCATGTATGGATATATTGAAGACAATAAGAAATAAGATAGGCAAACTGCTCAGAAGGAACTAAAATGTGGAGAAATGGGGGTAGATAGGGTAGGTAAATTACACCACTAATTACACATAATGGATGATATAGTCTAAAGGGCTTGAGATTTTAAGCTAAAGATTTTAAGGAAGAGGAAGGAAGAAGATTCTGGAAATAGAATAGGAAGGAAGTGCTTAATGGTAAAAGATATAGAGATGTAAATAACCACAACTTAAGAGAAGCTGGCGAACGCAACACCCCAAGAGAGATCCAGGTTCAGGTTACAGCAAGAAAGGGAAAATAAAATCATGAAAGAGTTTGAAGACATAGAGGATTTCACTGGTGATGAACAGCGCATAACATTGGTCCCAGTGAAGAAGGATTCAGGAGTCGAGAGTGACTGGAGGATAGAAGAAAAGGAAATTTTCAGACTATATACAGGTTAGAATTTTAAAAAGGAGAAGTGTCTGAGGTTGTGAGAACTGATAGAAAATGACAATAAGGGAGGAAAGGGCGAAATGAGATGATTTTGGTTTTCTCAAGGAAGATTGTGTTAAAGAGGTTAAATCTGTAGGGAGATGGCAAATGATGGTTCTGGATGTCTCTGACCTTATCAATGATGGGTTCACTGTCTAAGAGAATGAGACGTTAATCTCAGTGCCTGTATGGGATGAACAAAATTTACCCAGAGCTTGGCATTCTCCATTACCAAGATGATGAAACTGAATTCCCATGGGCCCATGGGAAAAGACAGTGTATATGTGTGTGTGTGTGTGTGTGTGTGTGTGTGTGTGTGTGTGTGTGTGTGTGTGTGCATATATATATATATATATATATATATATATATATTTTTTTTTTTTAATCCCAATCCATGGAGGGTGCAGGTGGCAGGGGGCTGAGATCTCAGTTTTTGGGGCTTGCTCTTAACCAAGTAGGGGATGAGTTTCATTAAATTCTAATGACCAGGACCCCTGCTTGAGCTGTGTTGAAGAAGTTGATTTCTAATGGCTCTGAATGCTTAACTTGTATTAGGGAGTCTGAAGATGGAGGAACAGATATTCCTTCCCTGCCTAGTACTTAAAATTTGATCAAGTAATCTAAGTGCAGCTGTTTAAGCACTCTCACGTTGAATATTGGAATAGTGATGCAAATGCTCAGCGTCACATGGAATTCATCCACCAAATTAAGAATGTGGCAATGAAACGGGAGAGTTCCTTGGTCCCCCTTGCATGACATGCAAAGGGGAGGTGGCTTTCTGTTCGGCCACTGCAAGCCCAAACCCCTTACAGGAGGGGGAACACGCAGATGGACGGGTGCAGGAACTAGGGCTAGCACTTTGGGGCACCAGCCCCATGGCAGCGTCTAGGAGTGGTTGTCTGCAACCCTGGTGTTACCAAGCTCTTTCAGCTTTGCTGTCTACAGATGGCTTGTGTGTTAATCAACTCAATGAACCCTCTGCCTTATCGCAAGGGCAGGGGGCCAGTGTTATAGCCTTATGTATCCCGAGCTTTTGCCCAGTATCCCATAAGAATCGTCGGATCACACGCAGGCTCGAAGGATGAGTGCAAGGTTTTACTGAGTGGTGAAGGTGGCTCTCAGCAACATAAAGAGGAGGAAATGGAGTGGGAAGGTTGTCTTTGCCTGGAATCGGGCTCCCCAGTGGCCTGACTCTTTTTCAACTGTCCCCAGCTGAACTCCGCTCAGTATCCAGATGTCCCTCCTCTTCTCTCTTTTTCCACTACACTGTTATACCATCGCTGGTCTGCTGGTCTCTTCTGGAGCTTGGGGTTTGGGGTTTATATGGAGGCAGGATAGGGTGCGCAGCAGGCCAAAAGGCAACTTTTTGGGTGTCAAAATAGAAATGCCTGTTCTCATTTAGGGCCATGGGTATCCAGGGTTGAGGGTGGGGCCTTTGCTGGGGAACCACCCCTTTCTACTCCGTATTTCCCTGTCTCCTGTTCCTATCAGCAATGAGTGTTCAGGGTAGTCAATCTTCATAGAGGGCAAGCAAGAGCGACAGTTTCTCATAGTGGTTTCTTGAGCAAACTTTTTGAGTTTGGCTGCATATGGCCTCACTTGGTTTCTACTTAAGGTTCATTCACCAAACTTCTAGCAGGAATACTTACCACAGACTCTTCTCATAAATCCTTTATTTTTATTTATTTATTTATTTTTATTTTTTTTTGAGACAGAGTCTCACTCTGTCGCCCAGACTGGAGTGCAATGGTGCGATCTTGGCTCACTGCAACCTCTGCCTCCCTGGTTCAAACAATTCTCCTGCCTCAGCCCCACGAGTAGCCAGGACTACAGGTGCATGCTGCCATGCCTGCCTAATTTTTGTTGTTGTTGTTTTGTATTTTAGTAGAGACGGGGTTTCACCACGTTGCCCAAGCTGGTTGCGAACTCTTGAGCTCTGGCAATCTGCCTGCCTCAGTCTCCCAAAGTGCTGGAATTACAGGCATGAGCCACCATGCCCGGCCCTCTTTTTGTTGTTGTTTTTTTGGAGATGGAGTTTTGCTCGTTGCCCTCACTGGAGTGCAATGGCACAATCTCAGCTTACTGTAGCCTCCACTTACTGCAACCTCCGTCTCCCAGGTTCAACCAATTCTCCTGCCTCAGCCTCCCAAGTAGCTGGGATTACAAGTGCTCATCACCACAGTTAGCTGATTTTGTATTTTTAGCAGAGACAGGGTTTCACTATGCTGGCCAGGCTGGTCTCAAACTCCTGACCTCAGGTGATCTGCCCACCTCGGCCTCCCAAAGTGAAATCCTCTTATTTTTAAATAAATCAAAGTAAGCTTCTGGTATTTGCAGCCTTTTCTTTTTTTAAATAAACCAAAGTAAGCTTCTGATATTTTCAGCAAATAGCATCCCTGGATATGAACAAGATCTAGCTAGTTTTCAAGCTTGTGCACTTTTAGAAACTGACTCTAGTCCTTTCCTCAAGGAAAGGCAGTGCGTGCTATGGTTTGAATATGCCCCCCAAATTTCACATGTTGGAAACAACCCTTACTATGGCAGTATTGAAAAGTAAGGCTATTAAAAGGTGACTGAGTCATAGGTCAGAGCAGTTATAAATGGACTAATCCAATTATGGATGAACGGATTGATGGGTTAATGGATTAATGGGTTATCATGTGAGTGGAACTGGTGGCTTTATAAGAAGAAGAGACACCTGAACAAGTACATTAGCACACTCAGTCCCCTCACCATGTGACATCCTGCACCTCCTCAGGACTGTTCAAGTTGGGTCCTCAACTTGAAACCTCTCGGCCTTCATAACTGTACGAAATAAATTTCTTTTATTTGGAAATTACTCGGTTTCAGGTACTCTGTTATAAGCATCAGAAAAACCAAGTAATAGAGTATGCATTTTTAGTTTTAGAATTCTTGATGCTTTCCCATGGCTGTGTTCCTGAACAGAGTTCACTGATGGTCTGACATTGTCCTGTACCCTTAGCACAGATTACACCAATCATGCTCAGCAGCTATTTCTTAAAGCAATAATGCTTGTATGAAATTGTGCCTGTAAACAAGCAGCATTTAGTGAAAGCTTCACATATTATGAGTATTGATTCAATTGCTAGAAAACAGGCCTGCTGGTTCTTATACCTGATAAGTAGGACATAGTTATTCTTTTCCCCACCCCCACCCATTAACTTTCTTAAATTATATTTCCTTAAAGAAAATAAATTTTAGCCTTCATTCTCATTGTTTTTGTTGCCACCCATTGAGTTGATATAAAACAAGAAGAAGACATGAAAAATCTTTGCAAAAAGTGGAATTTTTCAAAATAAGTAAATTACTTGGACTGATATTTTGATTCACGTGTGACATTTCTGACTTCAAATTAAAACATCAAATGATTCACCAAACATGAATCTTGAGGTTTTTCAATTGGTTAGTACAATCTGTTACCCCAAATTAAATTTCTAAAGGAGTGTGTCTTTGGATATTATATACTTCATAGCTGACAGGGACACTATCTAATTAGCTATTTATATGCAAAGCAGGGGAAGGGATAATTAGAGACATGGATTATGCAAAAGCAATCACACTGACAGAGGGCAAAAGAAACTGCGAACGTATTGAATCAAATTTGTATTTATATTTCTACAGTTTATCACGTTTCATTTCTATTATATTACATTTATGCATCATTTAACATGTTATAAATGAAGTAATATCCTAATCCATTGATTGATAAACTAAATATAAATCTTAGAAAATAAACTATCTCTTGGACTACAAATATAATAAGCTTCAGTGGATAAAAGGGAATAAAGACCTACATTTAGAAAATGCCTTCCTTAGAGCCAAGCTCCAATACTTTTTTCCCCAGAGACACAGGAAAAATGATAAACATATTTAGCTTTCTATCACTAATAGCGTACTCAAGGTGCTTATCAAAAAAGAAAAATCCTGGCTTTTAAAACCTGGGCTAGTTGTCTACTGCTGCATAACACACCACCCCAAACTTTTCTAGTAAAAAGGTAAATATTTTATTATGCTCACAATTTTGTTGGTCAGAAAATTGAGAGGGACACAGAGAGGTAGCTTGTCTCTACTCCATGGTGACTGGGACCTCAGCTGGGATAACTTAAATGAGTGGCAGTTGCTTGGGCAATTTAACTAGGGTCATGTATCTGGGGCTTCAGTTCTGACTGTCAACCAGTTTCTTTGTTTTTGTTTTTTTTTTTTTTTCCCATGTTGCATCTGCTTAAGATAAAATGTCTAAGATGGCTTCTTCACTGACAGCCTTGCATGTAGGCTATGATGGTTGGAATAGCTGGAGTTGAATGGCCATCTCTCTTCTTTTATCCATGAAACCTCCCCCATGGCTAGCTTGAGCTTCCTCACAGCATGATAATCTTAGGGCAATCCTTGCATAGTGGTTTACTTTCCCAGAACAAACATTTTCATGAGAAGGATGGGAAGTGGACAGTCTATTAAGGCCTGGACAAGGAAACCAGAAAAAGTATAATTCTACCATATTTTGTGGTGAAAATATGCCAAGATTCAAGGAAAGAGGACGTAGACTTCCATCTCTCAATGCAAGTCATGTCAACGAATTTGCAACCATTTTCGATATGCTAAAAAACCTCATTTCCACCATGATGATTTACCAGAACCTGGAAGATTTTAGTAGGACTCTGTGATATGACTTCATATAGGCTTTCATTTATACAACAGTTCACCCCTCCCAAAGAGTCAGAAATGTACTTCCAACCAATTGAATGTTTTGGTACAGATTATTTTTAAAAATCTCTTCCAAAGTTAGTGAGTTGAAATTTATGTGTGAGCTCACAGATTGGCACAGTGAAGTGAACTCTGAGTATTTATCTCATATGTTGTATTTATCTTGTATCCTGCCAAAATCCAATTAAAATGATGGTAAAGAAGGTCAAAAAGGAATACATTCATAAAAGTGCAGAGAGGGAAGACGGATCATTAGAGGAGTAGATTAAGGTGATGTGCTTATCTGTACTCTAAGTATAGAAGGTGAAGCATTGAAATATTGAAGTTATATAGCATCATATTGATAGGAAAACTGAACAGAAATAGAATCAGTGCAGTGTGTGCCAAAGGAAATCTCAGGTGGAACCTGCAGATATACCCGACACTCACAGAAGAAAATTAAAGAAAGTAAAAGCCAGAAGGGGAGAAGAGACTAAATGGTCATGATGTGTCTTTATTCCTGTATATACAATAGTACTGTTTGCTACCAGGTGGAACTAAGCAACCATTCTTTAAAGAGTTGAGTAACCTGCCTAGTCACATTATGAGTTTCGTGCAGAAAGGATTAACCCTGCCTGAAGAAAAGTTTGGCCCTTTGCCCTCAGCTCCTGGGAGGAAACCTTTTATTCCTTGGAATATCCTGCCTGATAAGAGCATCTTTGTTTATCTGGGGGCTTTGGGTCACGCCAGATAATCTATACCAATAATTTATAATGGAGATCAGAGAAGAGTATATTATTGATAAGTCAAAAAATAAAGGAATTAACAAATATTTAGTTATATACATATAACTTTTGAATAACTAAATAGAAAAAAATCAAAAGTAATTACCTTTTTGGAGTGGGATGAAATCATGGAGTGTAGAAATGTGTTGTCCTACTGTATTTTTTAAAAGATTATTTCCGTTAACATAGATTGTCAGAATTCTTTTTTTTTTTTTTTTTTTTTGAGATGGAGTTTAACTCCATTGTGCAGGCTGGAGTGCAGTGGCAGGATCTTGGCTCACTGCAAACTCCACCTCCCAGACTCAAGTGATTCTCCTGTCTCAGCCTCTCAAGTAGTTGGGATTACAGTAGTGTGCTAATTAGCCTGGTTAATTTTTTTTTTTTTTTTTTTAGTAGAGACAGGGTTTCACCATATTGGCCAGGCTGGTCTCAAACTCCTGACCTCATACGATATGACCACTTCAACCCCTCAAATTGTTGGAATTACAGGCATGAGCCACTACGCCTGGCCAGACTCTTGGATATTGAGTAGAATACGTGGTCTGCCAAAATAGACTACACTCTCCTGTTTCCTTTGCATTGCAATGTGATTATGTTACTAGGTTTGAATCAATGGAGTATGCTCAGAAATGTGTGGCAACTTTCAGAAACCATCACTGAAAGACAATTGGTGGGTACTTTTGGCCCCATTTTACTACCTGAACTTTTCCTTGCTGCCTGAAACATAGATACTGTCTTTGAACGTAAGTGTGAAAGTCATACACTAGAAAAACAGACTCAGAAAGCAGCCAGGGTCTTTGAGAACTTAGTGGGAAAAACGTGGCATATTGGCCCTAATCTGCATAGCTCGAAACTTTAACGTGAGAGAGAAATAAGCTCTTGACTTTGGTATAAATCAAGTTATTCTGAGTTTTCTGCATATGCATCTAAAATTTATTCTAATCCGTATATATTGTATTAAAAAACAAATGTATGTTCCGCCATCTACTTTCTTTGTATTTTCTCAATCTTCACACTCCCTCTTCCCTTTTTCTTATACATATTTATATTTTTAAAATCAATCTCTTGATAATGAGATTGTGGATAAAGGGCAATGCTTGCTTTGGTTAAATAGTTTCATCATGTGGACAGATCTCTTAGGTTATCTTCTCGTGAATCCTTGAAATAAAGGGAGGTGAATATTCTGCCTTCAGCATACCATCAGTGTACCTAAGCACTAATATTTTGGCACCTTTGAAAAGAACCAGGCTGCAAGATGTTATTAGCGTCAGTACATTCCTTAAGTTATTAGTGAAATGAAAATGGAGTTTCAGACAACCAGCCAACATCAATGAAGCCTTCCTTTTAGTCTCAGAGCTGTGCATAAGAATTTCTATTTCTTCCCAGGTTCACATAATTATTACTATTTTCACTTCCTTGGTATCATTACAAAAAGGCATAATGTAAATGCAAAGTGTTTTTACAGACGGAGCCAAATGGGATGCTGAGAGAATCTGACAACACCTTGGAGGAAATGACCAGATGCTTGTCATGTACATTTCTAATGCTATTGCTTAGATTGAAGCAAATGTTGGGGGGAGGGGAACCCCAAAACCACAAACTACATATTCTTCACATTAACAAAGACAACAAAACACCTTAATTTCTGACTTCCTCTGCTCCCATGGTGAAATTATTCTATCCAACTCCATTTCTGCAATTTCCACCACAAATAAAAGCCTGTGCCCCTAAGCCAAGTGGGTAACCGTTGACATGCTGATAAAGCATGACTGATTAACTGTACAGTAAGTCCCTTAAATCGCTGGTGCACAGACGGGCAACATTTATTTAATTGTTTAATAACTCACGCTCTAAAGGGAACTTGCTAATGCACCTACAATTAAGAAACAACAATACTGTTTCAGGGAAACATGAATTGACTTACCTTTTATGTACTGAGGTCATTATTTGGATAAACTTGTAAAGTTCCATTTTAGCTCTCATCAATCATCACAGGCATGATCATCTGATACAGTACGGCCCTCTGTCGTGTTGAGGCTCAGAAGAAGTATTAACCTAGCAATTGTACATTTCAAAATGTGCTTCTCGTCATTTTGTTTGGAACCTTTTAAACTTGTTTTATATTTGTATTTATTTGCCAGTCAGGTAGTCTCAAAGAGAACTATTATATATTGTATGATGACCAAAAGTGCTTTAGGAAATAGAAGATGCTCTTCAGGACCAACTGAAGGTGTATTTATTATAATATGTATAATCTGTCAGCTCTAAGCTTCAAATCAAATACAACTTGAGTAAGAATTTCAGTAAGGACACTTCCCTTCTATCTTTTCCATCTGACAAAGAACAGCTATGGTTTAAAACCCATCTCAAATATCACTGAAATTTAAAATTAAATATTTCTTCAACACATATCAGATACTGCGTGCTAGTGGCTAACTAGTTGCTACTTGTGGAAGACAAAAATACAAAGAAATAAACATAGTTATGTGATGCATAAGGATGTTTTGGTTAATTGCTGCAAATAGGATAGAAGTCCCTTAAGATTATAATACTGTATTTTTACTGTAAATCTTCTGTGCTTAGATACACAAATATATATCACTGTGTTACAGTTGCCTACAGCATTTAGTACAGTAACATGTTGTATGGGTTTGTAGCCTTGGAGGCATAGCTATATCAGACAGCCTAAGTGTGTAGAAGACTGTACCATCTAGGGTTGTATAAGTGCACTCTATGATATCTGTACAACAAATCAATCACCTAACGATGCATTCCTTAGAATGTATCCCTGTCATTAAGTGGCGTGTGACCATATTATAGGTGATGTAAGGAAGTGGTTGTCAGCAAAAGTTTTGGAGCCAGAATGCCTAAATTCAAATCTTTCCTCTGGCATTTATTATCTGTGCAATGCTGGCAAATATTTAAACTCTTTGTTTAAAACAGGAATAATAATGATGATCGTACTTACCGGCTATGGGCGGAATTGTGTTCCCCTAAAAAACATACGTTGAAGTCCTAACCCCTAGTAGCTCACAATGTGACCTTACTTGAAAATAATCAAGTTTAAAGGCATTAGGGTGGGCCCTAATTCAACACGACTGGTTCTTTTTTTTTTTTTTTTTGAGATGGAGACTTGCTGTGTCGCCCAGGCTGGAGTGCAGTGGCACGATCTCGGCTCACTGCAAGCTCCGCCTCCCGGGTTCACGCCATTCTCCTGCCTCAGCCTCCTGAGTAGCACCCGCCACAATGCCCGGCTAATTTTTTTTGTATTTTTCTTAGTAGAGACGGGGTTTCACCATGTTAGCCAGGATGGTCTCAATCTCCTGACCCCGTTGTCCGCCCACCTCAGCCTGTCAAAGTGCTGGGATCACAGGCTTGAGCCACTGCGCCCAGACGACTGGCTCTTACAAAAGGGAAATTTGGATACCCAGACAGGCACAGTCAGAAGGAAGACAGTGTAAAGACATGCAAGAAGAACACCATGGGAACACAGAGGTAGAGACTGAACTGATGCAAGCTAGGGAACACCAAGGACTGCCAGCTCCTATAGAAGACAGGAACAGGTAAAGAAGGATTCGGTCCACAATCTCAGAATGTTACACAGCAGCACGGCCCTGGAACAACTTGATTTCAGAATTCTAGATCCCAAAACTATGATACAATATATCTATTATTTTAAGACACCCAGTTTGTGGTACCTTGTCAGAGCAGCCGGAAGAATGAATGTGCTATCTCTACAGATGTGGTGAGACAGTTGAGTAAATTAACATATGTAAAGTGCTTAGAACAATGCCTGCCATATGGTCAGCACAATAATTTCTGTTAATGAATTTAATAGAGGAAGAATACAAAGTATCTTGGGAACACAGAAGAAAGACTGTTTACTCCACAAATTTGCAGCTTAAATCATCAAGCATCTGCTATCTCAAAGTTTGTATGTGTCAGGAATCCGAGCATGGCTTAGCTGTATGCCTCTGGCTCAAGATCTCTGAAGAGATTGTAGTCATGCTGTTAGCTGGGGCTGTGGTCTTATCTGAAGACCCAATCAGTGTGGAGTGGAGAGGACATCTGTTTCTATTCTTACTGATGTGGTTGTGGGCAAGTATTAGCCCTTCACCACTTGGGACTTTCCACAGGGCCACCTCATGATATGGCAGCTGACTCTCTCCAGACAGAGCAACTCAAGAGAGATAAAAAAAGACTGCCTAAGGTGAAGGCCACAGTGTATAACCTGCTTTCAGAAGTTACAGCCCTTCATTTTTGTTGTTTTCTGTTTATTAGAAACCAGTCAATAAGCCTTGCTCCCATTCAAGGGGAGATAATTACACAAGGGTGTGACTACCAGGAGGTATGGATCATTGGGTGTCATCTCAGCAGCTACCTTCTACATGCAGGAAGTGGAAGTATGGGGGCTTTTCACATGGTATCCCCAGTGCTTTGCATATAAGAGGTGCTCACTAACTGTTCAAAATAAATGCATAAAATTAGATATTAATTTATCTTCTACCTTTCTGAAAGTAGTTTGGTTAAGGGGAAGACATTAAAGTTTATTCCATGTAATAACAAGTCAACATCTTGTATTTATATTTAGAAACTTAAATTAGATGCAATAATTTGGGGATGTTTTTCCAAAGAAGGAGGAGCGATACAGAGAATGAATTCTGCCCCCTTTGAAATAAGTTTTAAGTTGTTCAAGTAAGACAATATACAAAGTAATATTAGTATAATTGAGTTTTCAAATTTTTGTTTGTGTTAATTTTACAAGTAATATAGAACTGTTCTTATTCTGTTTTGATTTTAAAAAGCATACAAATAAAATGAAATTCTTCTCTGAATACCACTACCAATTCTAGTCTGTGAGAGAGAGAAAAAAAATTATATTTTGTGGGGTATGAGTGTATATGTGCACACATATGTATTTATATAAATGTTATCCTATAAATGCAGTTCTTCAACTTCTAATTTTAATTTAATCTATTTTGGAACTCTTTTGTGGCCTGAATGGGTTTATCTTAATACCTACCTTATTAGGTTACTTTTAGGATTGCCTGTAGTAATACATATAAAATGTTTAGAATAGAGCATGGGCATATAGTAAACATTTAATAAATATATATTAGCTATTTTTATTGTTATAAAAAAGAAGACAAAATTTTAAAGGAGTTGCACCAAGAAGCTTCTTTGTGATGATGAAACAATTCAATATTCTAATTCTAGTGGTTGTGACTGTTAATTTTATGTATGAATTTGGCTGGGCCATGGTATCCAGATATTTGATTAAATCTTATTCTGGATGTTTCTGTGAGGGTGTTTTGGATGAGATTAACATTTAACTTGGTGAATTTTGAGGAAAGCAAAGTATCCATTATAATGCAGATGTACCTCATCCAATCAGTTGGAGACCTGAATAGTGCAAAAGAAGGACCTCCGCCATGCAAAAGTGAATTCTGACAATAGATGGTCTTTGGAGTTAAACAGCAACATTAGCTCTTTTTTGGGTTTTATAATCACATAAGCCAATTCCTTAAAAATAAATCTCTCTCTCTATATATATTATATATATATGTAATATATATATAGCACACACATATATATTTATTGTTTCTGTTGTTGTTTTCACATATCCTATTGATTCTGTTTCTCTGGATTACTCTGGCTATTGCAATGGTGGTTACACAAATTTTATCTATACATGTGACAAAATTTTATAAAACTATACACCAAAAAAGAAGAAAATGTGTGAGTAAATGTAAAAACTGGTAAAATCAGAATGAAGTCCTTAGTTTAGCTAATAACATTGCAGCAATTTCTTCGTTTTGAAAATGTGCTACGGTTATGTAAAATGTTATCATTGGGAAGGTACATGGAAACTTCCTATACTATTTTTGGTTTATTGTGAGTCTATAATAATTTTATTATAAAAAAGCTTAATAAAATATAAATCTGATTATATCATGGTCACAGAGCTGTGTAAATATCACCTATTAGAAGGGAGATGGGGGCATACCCTGTAGAAAATATGAGGAAGTTTGGGGGATCAAAGAGCAGAGCCGACCTGTGCCTTACCTCCCAGGGAGAACCTGAGCAGGTGGAAAGCCTCTTAGAAGTTGATATAGCACAAGAGGCACAGAATAAAGATATTCACTGAGTTTCTAGGCAGATTTACCTGAGTAGCTCCAGAGTTTCCAGTTGTTCTCTGTGCACCCAAAAGTAGCACAGGACTAACTAGGAAATTGCTGGGTATAGAGACCTGGAAGTACTGTATGAAGCAGACACCACAGTGATCAATGTGTCTCATGACTAAAGGACAAGTAAGAACAAGAGACTTTCCACATAGGCCAGCATGGATGATATTGGTATAGGACAAGTGCCAGTATTCACATATTGGCTCTCCCTGACTCCTACAAGATGTTGAACACAATTTCTAAGAGAGGAACAGAAGCCCTGACATGACTGAGATTACTCTGAATCATTTGAGATTCAGTTTCCAGAACTCGATCACATGGTGGCTTGAACAAGAAATAGGAAAAGTTAAAGAAGTCCCATATCAGCCAGGATTGGTGGCTCAGACCTGTAATCCCTGCACTTTGGGAGGCCAAGGTGGGTGGATCACCTGAAGTCAGGAGTCTAAGACCAGCCTGGTCAACATGATGACAACCCATCTCTACTAAAAATACAAAAATGAGCCAGGCATGGTGGCAGGCATCTGTAATCCCAGCTACTCAGGAGACTGAGGCAGGAGAATCGCTTGAACCTGGGAGGCAGAGGTTGCAGTGAGCTGAGATCACACCACAGCACTCCAGCCTGGGCAACAAGAGCAAAACTTTTTTTTTTTTTCCAAAAAAAAAAAAAAGAGGTCCCGTATCTTGTACACCTGCATTTGTGATGTCTTACCTGTACCATTGAATGAATGAACTGCAATGTCCTTTATCCTGTCTCATGACTTTCCTTTGATTTTCTCTGTAAAACCCAGAGTTCAAAAAAGAGTAGATGAAGAAATCTGGGAGTAAGAATATTTCAGGTTGGGATTCAAAAAATATGAAGGATGAGTCCATTTTCTTTTATTATCCTTGCTTTAAATTCTGGGAAAAGCTGACTATCATTAAGAAATTTATTTCAAATAAAAATTTGTAAAGAAACTGCTTTCTTCAAATCATCAGGCCTAAAAGTTGAGGTTCTGAATATATTTTACAGATGTCTGTTAAGTTGAGTCTATTTTTAAGGCCTTAGTCCCCTTTTTTCATTAAAAAAAAACAAACAAAAAACGAAGAAGAAATAAAAAATATAAGTAGGTTGTTTGAAGAAAAGACAGTCATGCATTTCAGAAGAAGAAGTACAGTTGTATGCAGCTGCGCTAGGCAGAGTAAGATCAGGTGAGAAAGTCTTTTTCCGAAACATTTTTCTTTCCTTCTTAATTCTTTATGAGAAAAAGTGCCATTAGAGTCTCTCTGGTACATTTTTTTTTTCTTCCTGAAGCACAATGCAGACATTTTCGGGAAAAATAGTTACCTACCTCTGTGATGCCACAACTTGAATGGTGTAATTCTGCTGGCATTATGGAGGGCTCAAGCTCAAGAAAAAAATTCCTCATAATTAAGAAAAACTACAGGTTATGGGACACAATGCACATTTCTCACCTAGACTCCCACTTTAGCTACAAAAAGGCAGCCACCAGCAGGTAGGGTGAAAAAGCCTTTATCAACTGGCTTGCTTGATCCTTTCCAATAAAGCCATTAGTCTCTAGGAAAGGTGTAGAGGGTTAAAAGCTTTGCTTTCAATCATCATAGCCTAATCCCAGATTGCCTTTGTAATTGAAATTATGGCTTTAAAATTGTAGTGAGGATTCATTCAAAAGTACTTCAAAAAGCCAAAAATGCCCTGGTGACCTAGTCAGCATGATGCGGGCCAGAACTCTAAGTCTGGGAGTGAAGGGAAGAAGGGCTAACATCAGAGTTCAGTGATGGGTAAGAAGTAAATGGCAGACTTTTTTTTCCAGTTAGCTTCAGATGAATGTACAAAAAAAAAAAAAAAAAAAAAGAGATTGAGATTTGTGGTGATATTATCCAATCATTTACTTGGTACAATCTTTGATTCAATGTTTTGTTGTGGATCAGTGTTTGTGTATGTTATAAGAATAAAATAATGGCCTGATGAAATGAAATTAACTCCTGGATGATAGTAGCTGTCTAATCATATTTCACACAGAAGTCTGTATTACTTATTCTTCTGTTTAGCTACACTACTTTTGTCATTGCTTTACTTATTAAGACAATTTATGATAAATAATAAAATTTGCTGAATAATTAAGACTCATTAAGATCATTCCTGAATCTCATTCTGTACTATCAAATAAATACTTTAGCTTTGTGTATTGTCTCACTATAATTGACCCAAGGTAGTGATACCGCTCTGATGAGTGGAGAAACACCAGGTTCTTAGTTTGGAGTCGAATTAGAAAAACGGACAGGACATATGTGAAGTAGTTTTAAGGAGCAGGGAGTTTAACAGGCAAGAAAGAAGGGAGGAGAAAGAAAGAAGCAGCTCCCCTGTACAAAGATGGAGGGAGGGCTCCAAAGCCAAGAGAGGGGACCCCACATTTAGGTAATATTAGCCAGTTATGTTCGATTTGATTTGCATAGGGTTCAGGGTATTGGTTTGACCAGGCATGTCATTCACATAGCCCACAAAGAAACTGTTCCTCCCACCCTAGCCTTTTAATATGCAAATATAGGGCGCCACAATGTTCCACACACGTGGGGATATGTGGGGGCGGCCATGCTGCCAGGCACATGTCCGGTCAGGGCAAGAGGACAATCCTGGTAACCACCATGTTGAGTGGACCCAGTTTCTAACTGCTTGCATTTGCATATCAAAGATTGCCGGCTTGGGTCTAAGAGCCAGGGCTTTCATGCTACATAAGAGTTTCGAAAAATTTTCCAAGGACCCCTTTTTTCCTCTCTATCTGCCTAAAATAATTTCTTAATAACTCCTACCTCAGTAGTAAGTAAAGGAGCTCTTTTCTTTCAACATACCTTAGTATGGAAATCATCTTGCCCCTATTAAACATTATTTTAGAAACAGGAACATGTCAGTGCTATTAAAATAAAATCCTGTTGTTATTCATTGGAGACTCATTTTATCAGGATCACTTTCATTGTTTTTACTCAAGCAAGGACATATTTACATGTAAAGTTTCAGCTTCTTTTCTATTTTTAACCACCTTGGCCACAAATCAAATTGAGAAGACAATCAGGCTTTTTAACTATTCATCTCGTGGCAGTCTCTGAACTAATTACTTTTTATGCATTAGAACATCGAATGTTTCCACCAAGTCTGGGCTTCTCTTATGTAGCATCCTTCTCCTCTACGATGTGTCACTCATCCATCCCCATGCTTATACTCTGAAAAATAATAAAGCCTAAAATGGCACTATCTTTGAAATCACTCATTAAGCATTCTCCCTCCCAACCAAACTCACCTACCCTGCCCACTTACTTACTCAAGTAATCCTGCCAAAATAGTTATCTGACATACTTTAGTTATTTAACAAATTTATTGATCTCTCTATTCTCCCTCTAGCCCGGTGACTGTCAACTGGGAACTTGTGCCCTCTAAAAAACAAGGAAATGTCAGAAGATACTTCTGGTAGTTACCCCTGGGTATGTAGTATTGTTATCCGCTGGGTAGAGGCCAGTGATGCTGCTAATATCATACAGAGGACATCTCCCATAACAGAATTTTCCAGCCTCAAATATCAAGAGTGCCAAGGTTGAAAACCACTACATTTAGTCCCCTGATTGTTTTCATTTTCTTGGTCTTCCATGGTAGGCTCAACAGTCTATCACAACATCACTTTCTTGCTAATTTCCTCAGTTCTTTTACCCATATTACCTTCCATCACAACTCTTTGCAAAACTTCCAATCTTGTGCTGGTTGTTGACTCCCTGTATTAGTCAGGGTTCTCTAGAGGGACAAGACTAATAGGATAGATGCATATATGAAGGGGAGTTTATTAAAGAGTATTGACTTACACTATCACAAGGTCAAGTCCCACAATAGGCTGTCTGTAAGCTGAGGAGCAAAGAAGCCAGTCTAGGTTCCAAAACCTCAAAAGTAGGGAAGCTGACAGTGCAGCCTTCAGTCATGGATGAAGGCCTGAGAGCCCCTGGCAAACCACTGGTGAAGTCCAAGAGTCTAAAAGCTGAAAAATTTGGAGTCCAATGTTTGATGGCAGGAAGCATCCAGCACAGGAGAAAGATGGAGGCTGGAAAATTAGCCTGTCTAGTCCCTCCACGTTTCTCTGGCTGCTTTTATCTTAGCTGTGCTGGCAGCTGCTTAGATGGTGCCCACCCGGATTGAAGGTGGGTCTGCCTTTCCCAGTCCACTGACTCAAATTTTAATCTCCTTTGGTGACACTCTCACAGATAAACCCAGGAACAATACTTTGTGTCCTTCAATCCAATCAAGTTGACACTCAATATTAACCATCACACTCCCTAAAAAGACCACCAGAAACATTTACTGATTGAACAAAGCTAAGTTGATTTAGATTAATGAAGTAAAGAAGAGGACGATCTTGACAGTGTATTTACAGTATCTCACAAAAGTCATGAAAATGTATTTATCAAGTTTATACTTAGATGGGGTGATTTAAAGGCAAGTTTTAAAGGATGGGGAAATATTTGGGAATGGCAGAATTTATGACACACTAGCTTTAGACTGACGGACACAGTGAAATGAAGGTCTTGCAGTATTATGAGCAAGCTGCTAGTCATAAGTAAGCTTTTTAGTTGTTTCACAGTCTTATCCAAGAGCAAATATTTCTTGGAAGAAGGAGCTAAGTGAGTTTTTTAGACTGGTCTCAGTGCCCTTTGGCACAGAAATAGCAAAGTATTATTTATACCAGAATTGATTAACATAGAAAAAGAAAAGTACGAACTAACTAGCTTTCAGAGAGGCTCGATAACTTGCCCAGGGTAAAAGACCTAGCAGCTACCAGAGCTGGGAATGCACTCACAACTTATGTAACTCCTCTAAGCATTTGTCTTCTTTATACCACATCGCCATTACAAAAAGAGGATTGATTTCTTTTCTTTTTGTTTCCAACATTCTCATTTTTTTCTATTTCTGTCAACATTCATCTGTGTTTTTCTATGGTTTTTTTTTTTTATCTCTTTGAGTCTTGAAATATAGAAATTGCTGCCTCTTCAGTCCCATACAGTTCCGAATACAGTTTGAACATATACATCAAAGTTTTCTATTTTTAACATTTTATCTTTTAGTTATCAAGTCTTTCTTGGCTTTGAATTATGTGAAACTTTAAAGGTCACAACTGCTTTTTGATCTAATAGAACACTATGCTCCTAGTTGTGGCAGGTTTGGAATGTGCAACTCAGATCTCCCTTCAAGAAATAACTTGCGAGAAATTCAGTTGTAAGGAATGTATTTAGCTGGTAGTCCTCAGCTACTGGCATCTGCAAGAATTGTCTCAGATTTTGAATCAAGCCCACTCTCATCCCAGGCAGCCCTCAGCCAATATCTGGGTACCATTCTTCCCTAGCTGGAATCCTGTAACAAGTCATCTCTGCTTCAGAACTATCCAGTGAGTTGGCAGATGCTGTCAGACCTTCATTTGAAGCTGAGGCTCTCCTTGCCCAATCTCACCTCCTCTTTCCTTTTCTTTCACAGGTTTCAGGTTGGCTTGAGTATGGTAATCTTTCTCCTGCTCAATAAACCTCTTACATTCCTAAGACCGTCTCAATGTCTGCGTTCAGGAGGGCTTAAATGACAGAATATTACAGGACCACTTTTCTATGCCACTGGGCAAGTCATTTTAACCCAATGCACTAAGTGTTATAAATGGAGTGGGGCCAAGATATTTTTAGGATGTACTGTGTGCAGAGCAAATTGCATATGCTAGCTTGATGAATCATTACAATAACTTCTGAGGTAAGTATTTTTCTCATTTCAGAGATAAGGAACCTGAAACCTAAATAGGTTAGATATTCTGCCCAATTTTACCCAAGAAGTCAGCAGCAGAATTATGAATGAAACACCAGTCTGTCTGCCTCAAAATCCTATACTCTGGTTGTTATGCACATGATCTCACACAGGAAGGTAAGATGTTAGTTGCTATGACTGATACAAGAATTGCAGGATCCTCTTTGTCCTCAAGCATTTGTAAGGTGTCTTTTAGTTCTAAAAGTGTATGATTTGGTGAAATGAATTAAATGCTCTATTTCAGAGGAGAAGACCCAGGGAGCTGTAGAAACCCCCATGTTAAGCAGAACGTTCATTGCTATACCACGTTATAGTTAGAGTTGCCCATACTGTATCCCAGATTTTAAATTGAATGTCAAATTTAATTTGGCTGAGGAAGCCTGAAGCTCAAAGTCTATCACAGATCACAGAGCTAGGCCTGACAGCTGCCTCATAAATCAACCTGATAAGAAGAATCAGGGAGTAAATGATAAATCACTGTTTAGTGCATCTTGGCCTCATACCACCTCCCCCATCCCCTAAGCAGGTCAATATCCCATTTGAAAGGATTCTTTATGTTTATAAACTAAACTACAAAGAAGATGTACCAATCCAGGCTGTGAGAAAGTCTCAGCTTACAGATTTCTGCTACCATGAAATCTCTTTGTCATTTCCTGACTTTCCAAACATTCATGTCTGAAGTTCAACTCTAATCTTACCTTCAAGAGGAAGATTCATTCCGTTATCTAGCTTTCATCAATTTCTCTTTTTCTGAATCCAAAACTACTTATCATTTGATAATACATTTTAAACTTTGATGCTATCATTCTTTTATTCAACACACATTTACTGACTACCTACCATTGCAAACCTTTGGTAGGTACCATGGGAGACACATCGATAGACAAAGTTCTTTGCCTTTGGAAATTGAAATCTAGTTGAGTAGACACTTTCAAATAACATAGGGAGGCAAGAACTAGAAGAGCTTGAATTGGAATTCAACCTTACCAGTAACTAGAGGCATAAACTTAAGCAATCTTTCTATCTAACATTTCTTGACCTATGAAAGATAAAGTGTAGTAAAACAGAGAGCACCAACAGGGTCAAATGAAATAACATTTATAATATTTTTTATTGTAAGTTTCTGTACAGTTTCTTAGTTGTCGATAATAGTATTATCAATAAATTATTAAAGACAAAATAAAATAACAATAGAGATACAAGTAAAGTGTTGTTTGAATACAGCTGAAGATTTGTAGAAATGACATTTAAGCTAAGCTACTGAGGATGAGTAAAATTTTGGTTGTGAAATATGGAAAAGTGAGCAATGAGTAGTATAAATAGAGTATTAATAAGTAATACAGTATCATTAAAAAATGCAAGATGATATGAAAATCTATGCTTTGTATAGGAAGGAAAATGTCTGAAATAACTTATGAAAAGATGGCTATACTAAGAACTAAGATTTGAAAGGGAGCGTAGGGCCCTCTCATAGAGAACCTTGGTGGAGGTGTGAGAGTGTGAACTTTCTTTTTAGGGATGTCCTTGTAGTGGACATGTTTTTGTTTTACTTGTGTTTTTCACTGATTTCAAGGTTCGTCTGCTCAGCATCATTCCCTGTGCCATGTTATTCTGGTGGGATTTTTAATCATGAGATAACATCTGCTAATTCCAGGGGTCATTATTCAACTTAATCAAGTTGCCTTTGCCTAGAAATCAGTTGCCCTGGCCTAGAAATTTGCATTTTGAGCAGAGTCTTATAAAAACTGATCATGATTGAAGCTAATTTGTTCAAAGGCAGAGTCCTAGAGAAGACCTGATTCTCAGGTCTCTATAACTATCCTTTCTCTTGCTCTCCCTGAAGTCAGGTCTTACAACTTTTCAGTGTTAGTGAGAATCACTTTCTATGGCTGGCCACTACACATCTCTGATACAGTAACAAAGAACTTTGAGATTAATATGATCTGACTTGCAGTTATAGTGTGTTGGCAAAATTGTTTTTTAGAGAAAAGTTCAAATAAAGAAAAACTACAGCCATCCTTCCATATTCATGAGGAATAGGTTTTAGAGTGCCCGTCAGAGACCAAAATCCACAGATGCTTGAGTCTCTTATATAAAATGGCATAGTGTTGCACATAACTTATGCACGCCCTTCCATGTACTTTAATCTCTAGATTACTTATACTATATAATACAACATAAGTGCTAGGTAAATAGTTGTTATACTGCATTATTTAGGGAATAATAATAAAGAAGAATGTCTATATGTATTCCGTACAGACCTAACCATCCTTTTTAAAAAACACTTTTTTCAACCTATGGTTGACTGAATTCATGAATGCTGAATCTATAGATATGGAGGGTCATTATTATAATAATAAACACCTACAGTTATTCCAATACATTCAGCCTAGTTTAACTTTCCTGAAACACATATCTATCTACACTTCTCTTCTGCTTAAAATCCTTGAGAAAACTCCACACTACTTAAGAGGAAAATCAATTTTTTTGGCAACCATCGCAAGTTCCTCAGAGAACTAGCCATAATTCTTATTTCCAACAGTACCTCACTACTCCTTTTCAGGGCACCTCATTTTAGGTCTATGTGAAACTGCTCACTATTACTGTATACAACCCTCAATTTTTGGCCTCCATGACTTATTGAACTTTGGGAGACCCATGCTTAGATATGTCTATGAGAATGTAGCTCTGGAAAAAAGGGTCATAAGAGAAAGCCTATGTTTTCCTCAAGCAACAGAATATAAACGTTTCACCTAATAGTCTGCCCTTTGTGTCTCTCTGAATGGCACCAGCATATTTATTAGCAAGCCAGGCACCCTTGGAGGAACAGTGACATTATCATGTTAATGTCTTAGAAGGTAAAACAGTTGACTTTGCTCTGTTCTGAAGGTATTGCCCTTTTTATTTTAATAGCAGGGTTTCTCTACCAAGTCAGGTAGATTACCTCTGTAAATCTTATTAACAATGATAGGAGTTGCACTGCTAATCTGCTGAGAAGCTCTGAAATGGCTCCCTTAGTGCCCTCCTCATCAGTTTTGACGGTAAACCAGAGGAATGCCACCTAGTTAGTTGCATGGCAAGACTAGGGAAAGCTTGGGTAAGAGATAATTACTGGCTAGACTTGGCTGATGTCATTTATTGAGTACCCACTGTGTATAGAGACTTTAGGACTGCCAGAAATTAAAAGGAAAGTTTGTCCCACAACCTTGGAAAATTTGCAAATTAAAGGTTTAGAACATGCATACATGAACAGAAAGTGAATGAGGAACTAAAAGAAGGCAGTTTAACAGTAAGAACAAGTGACAGCTGAGGCAAAGGAGGAACATTATGGAAATAACATTCCCTCCACCCATTCTTTTCCATCCCTGGCCCCATCAGCAGGAGAAGTCACACCTTCTAATTTGCACTAGTAGTACCTAATACTTTATCTCTTAGCGCTTGTCACCTTGAACTCTAATTAATGTTTACTTGCCTGTTTTCTCTACTGAGTTTTAAGCTCCCTGTGTGATTTATAGCTATATCCCACCCCTTCTGGTATTACCTGGCAGAGTACAAACTCAATCATGGAACATTGAATACAGAAATAGGTGTTGTTTGTTGTATGAATTTTATTTATTGGGAAGGTTATGAGAGAAAATTGTGGTATACAGTTTAAGGGTGGATCTCCTTAGGATATCAACATTCTACCTTTAAAGTTTTTTCCACTAATATTTGGCCTCTGAAATTTCATTTCATAAAGTAAAAGAAGCAATCTTTTTTTTCCCTCATCCCACTAGTTCATTTCTTATTTATTTATTATTTATTTAGAGACAGAGCCTCTCTCCATCACCCAGGCCCAGGCTGGAGTGCTATAGCACAACCTCACCTCCTGGGTTCAAGAGATTCTCCTGCCCCAGCCTCCCGAGTAGCTGGGATAACAGGTGCCCATCACCACACTCGGCTAATTTGTGTATTTTTAATAGAGACGGGTAACACCATGTTGGTCAGGCTGTTCTTGAACTCCTGACCTCAAGTAATCCACCTGCCTCGGTCTCCTCTCAAAGTGCTGGTATTACAGGCGTGAGCCACCACAACCAGCCCCATTACTATATTTGTATCAAATTTTCAAATTAAACTAATGTAATTATTAAAATTGAACCTTCTGTATATCATTCTTTCAACATTTAAAAATCTCAATTTAAAGTGCTTAAAAACCTTTAATTTTGAAGGACTATATATCATTAAAAATGTTTAGATTTATAGAGTATCTATAAAGAATGTATACTGAGAGCATTTTGTATCTGAGTTTTTAACAAAAATGCAAGAAATATCTGTGAAAATAGATAATATAAAAGTAAATAACATTTCTTAATAGTCTTGCTAATGATTCCGATTTACAAAAAAAATAGCAGTGGTGCATACGTGTGTGTGTGTGTATACATGCATGCACATGTTCTTGAACTCGCTACCACCAGTCCTCTTGTAATAATAAAAGAATCGCAAGGTCTCTGAAATTTTCAGCTACTTAAAAATGCATAGAGCACTCTACATTTATTTCAGTGTAATCATCCAATATGAATTTATTGGATACCACCTCTATACAAAGCACCAAAATGGTTTTGTACCACAATATGGTTCCTGTTCTCTAAAAACTTATGCTATAGTTAGGAAGAGAGACACATAAATAAGTAATTTCAACAGCACTTACAATGTGGCAGGTACAATGTTGGAAGTATGCCTAGGGTCCTGGGGAGACACATAAAAGAAGTACATACTTCAGTTCTTTGCCTATTGTGTATATGAGTGTGTCTGGGCAAAAGATTTTCTAAACTGAATCTTAAGAGAGTAGGATTTAGTAAATTTAAGAAGGTAGATGGAGATTCATTTCTAGCATTACAAAGACATATATCAAGGCCCTAACCTGTGTGAAGTAAACTAATATTTGATAATTATGCGAGGGTAGAATACAGCAGGGACAAGGGTGGAGATGAAAATCCCGGGAGGTGGGTAGCAGCTGTGTCATGGAGAGGGTCACATGCCATTTGATGAGCATGCATTCTTTCCATTCAAAGATGTTCTTACTCTAAGGCAAGGATGTAACTGCATAATACACGCGATTAATCACGTGGTTAGTCAGTGGCATGCAGTCACAATGGGGGTCTGCAGAAATTTTGTGTAGTTCCAAAAAAAGTTATTAAATACCTTTTCCCTCTCCTATTGCAAGCTCTTCAATAATATTAATGGCTAGCATTTATTTATTACTATTTGCTAGACATAATTTTAAGCACTTTGCATATGTTAACATAAAAAATCTTCACAAAAAGTCAGTGAAGTAGGAATAGGTATTACGATTACCACTATATATAGGAGAGGGAATTGAGGCAGGAAATTAGTGTTATAAGTTGACTTCCTCAGAAACAGACACTGAGACAGAATTCAGACTGCAAAATGCTTTACTGGGGATCAACATCAGTGAAAAGGAAGAAGAGGAAGAAGCAGATACAAAAACAAAATGAGCCAGATAATTAAGGAGGTAATTTTATTCAGGTCATTCTAATGGGGAGAATATTTATTAATGATAAGTGTCTCAAATGAGAGGGAGAAAATCTAGTCTCATAAAACAAGAGTGCCATGGAGGAAGAGTGGAGGTAAGTCTTAATTTCAGAATATGCAAGAGCAGGTGTTCCCTTGTGGTTGACCATTTTCCAGAATACAAAAAGGTTGGAGGTGTGGGGGGCAGAGGGAGCAGCAGTTCTTAGCCATTGAATTTTCTGTTAGCCTGAGACTCAGGTAAAGTTCAACACTGTTGGTACCCCACTTTTGTGCAAGAAAAATGAATATCATTCATGACTGAACATCTCAGAGGTCATAATAAACCTCTTGAGTGGGCAAAGCAGGGTCCAAAAAATTGCCTCTCAAGGACTCTTGTTAGCAAAACCAGTTGAACTAGCTATTAAGAGGGAGAAACAATGGTCAGTTGCTTTAGGATTCTGGAGATCAGATATCTCAACAGAGGGATGCCTTAGGTAATATTTCAGGATGCCTCTGAAATATTAGTATAAAAAGTTGTATTAAAATAAAGAAACAGGATGTAAACTCTGAAGGTAACCAGTCTAATGGATGCCAAGAGGTCCGTGGAGGGAAATGGATGAAACAGCAGCCCGCATTGATTTCTTGAAGCTCTCAAGCTAGGATTGTTGATACACTAATATCTTGGTGATATGGTCCACAGTCTTGGTTACCTCTCTTACAAGGGCAGGCATGACTGACTGAGCATTTCATGTAATTTCCTTTGTGATCCAGACAATACAAAGAGAATGCAGTTTATGCTTGGTCTGGCTGCCAGAATGAGTCTAAGTTTTTACTAACTTAGGAAGCTTCAGTTTGCAGAGGTTCTTCTTCTTCTTTTTTTTTTTTTTTTCTGGGGACGGGGGGGGGGCAGCGTATTGCTCTTGTCACCCAGGCTGGCGTGCAATGGCACGATCTCAGCTCATTGTAACCTCCGCCTCCCAGGTTTAAGCGATTCTCCTGCCTCAGCCTCTCAAGTAGCTGGTATTACAGAAACCTGCCACCATGCCTGGCTAATGTTTTTATTTTTTATTTTTTTGGTATTTTTAGTAGAGGTTAGATTTCACCATGTTGGCCAGGCTGGTCTTGAACTCCTGATCTCTCGCTTTGGCCTCCAAAAATGCTGGGATTACAAGCATGAGTGACCGCACCTGGCCTGCAGAGCTTGTTTAGATCCTGGGGAAAGGGGCCAGTCACACAGCAGTCTAGTGCTGCAACAGGGATCTAGGCATTAAGGTTTTATTATTTAGTAATCTTGATTGAAGAAGGAAGGTGAATCATCAGAAAAAGTAAGTCTGGAAGATTATAACCAGATATTGAGGAAAATTGAAAGAATTGAAAACTTGGAAAGGACTGATAATTTGGGCAAGGTAAGGATTTACTAGATGGGTACCAAAATTGAGTTTCGTCCTTTTATATTTTTTGGTGGGGGGAAGCAGTAAATTAAATATCCATCAGGTAGGGTTTGCATAGCATCAGTTGTCCCAAATTTATAAAGAGGTGCAAAGTGGCTAAAAATAATGAGCAGGGTTGGAAGCTGATAACCTAGAATGGTATCATATAGAAATAGGGATAGGTCTCAGGTCTTGAGGGACCACATGCTGCCTTGTGGAAGAGGCTTCTGCAGCTGTATGTCAGTGGGGGTAAATATGAGAGTGAAAAAACGTTGACTCTTACAAGAATGATGTGGGGCACCACTGAAAATTCAGGAGGTGCAGAGGAGTCTGAATATTCAAAGTATTCTAGGAAAGCCATCAGATTTCCCATTCCAAAGAATGGGCAAAGATTTCAGGTTTTCCCAATGAAGGGATTGATCTTGGCATAAAGTCTACCCTTATTGGGTGTTTAACCATCTTTGAAATTCAGCTATTCTGAGTATTATGTCCTAGGCTTGGTCCTGGCTTTGTCTGCCCTCTGACTCAGAAATGAGCATTTATTTATTTCTTTATTTACTTATTTGTTATTTAATATGTAACCAGACAAGCCCTCTGGCTTTCATGGTTGATTTTTGATGACATGTAACTTCTCCTCAACCGTCTATTATTTTTCTGTGAGCAAGATTCTTAAAATGTGTTTGTGGACCAGCAGAATTAGCATCACCTGGAAATGGGTTAGAAATGGAAATTACTGAGTCCCACCCCAGACTTATTCAGTCAGAAATTGTGGCTTTGGGACATAGCAGTCCATGTTTCTAAAAGCCGTTCCAGTGATTCTGATATACATCACAGTTTGAGGACTGCTACAGTAGTGCATCAATGATGCTTTGCAATAACTATCTTATCCTAATATCCTTATATTTACTATTTTCTTCTTATATTTCAAGTATTTAATATATTGAACCTGCTAGTGCATTTCCATCCATGGTACTCCCTGCCAGCTCCCTACTGCTGAAAGTTAAAAGATCATTGCCTGGAACCAGAGCCCTTCTGTGTTCCATCTGCCTTCAGTGACGGAGTCCTCATCATCAAGAAGGAGCTGAATGATCCAGCTCCAAAATGCCACTATTGTCTCACTTAATTTCTCAGACCACTTCCAGTGCTATCACATGCTAGGCTCTCTGGAAGCAGGGATCGAGATAGAGTTTGGAGAATCAGATGTGTAGTAGAGGTCAACCATAGTGAAGGAAATAAGGAGGAAGCAGGATTGAACAGAGAAGTTGACTCAGATGCAGGCTTGACAAAGATTTGGCCAACTCAGCAAGGAGTTCTAACACTAACACTGCCTATCACAGTGTTCCACATTGAGCAAAAGTAGTTGGACCTTTATAACCCTGCCTTGCTCAGTCACCAGGTGCAGGCTGGCCCAGGAAAGGTATCACTTCAGGCAAAATGATCTCTACAGATTGAAGCTGACCCTGAAGGAGCTAAGAGCTACAGACTATCTCAGACCACACTCTGCTGCTGGACATTATAATCTTCTTAAGAACGTTTTGAATGGTGCACCTTCCTATCCACCACAGTTAGTAACTTGCCTATTCCACACTGTTAGAAGATAGTAGAGGCAGGTTTTGAAGCCACCTAGCCTGGGTCCAGGATCTGTGCTTGTCACCATCTCAATACACTATCTAACAGCTATTAGTAGCGTGGACCCACTTGACAACTTTAACAAGGTGACATGAGTAAATCTGATCCTTAGATTCTCTAGGAGGTATTGTTAAATATCAATATCTTGAGATTCTTTCTATTTCTAAGGTTTTATTAGACTCATCCTCCCCATCTGTAAAAAGGTCTCTGCCATCCGTGAGGTAACATTCTTTCCTCTATTGAAATAAACCCCAGTGTGTTCACAGTTTCTCTGTAGAAGGAGTAGCCTTTATGGGGAAGGGACCCCCACTGTATTGCCTTGAGTTTCATTTTCCTTATGATTCTCTCAGGTGATCATCACTGTTAACAGAACATTTTCCTTTTGGAGTTATCCTTTAGAAATTCTGGGATTCATTTGAACATAGAAGTACATAATTTCTGAAGACATCTCATGAATATGACAATTTGAGAAGAAAGATGAAAGACAGTTGTTGATTTCTTCATCTCAAGAGTGCCTCAAAATTTCCCTTTAAAAAACCCATCTTAAGGAAGTTCATACTATGGGTAGGAAATAGTAAAAATGTTCTAATAAAACTAGTAATTCAATCACTTAATTTATTCTTACTCTGAATTCATATTCTTGCTTAAAGTAAATGCACAATAAATATTTCTTGAATTAATGAATGAATCATTATAATCTCAATGCATCATGTATTTTGAGTTATCTTTCCAGTCATGGAAATAGATAGCTCAGAGAATCTGAATATTGTTACCAGTCAATCATAATGTCAAGAAATAAAACCAAGAAAGTCTTACTTTCTTAGATCCCAAACCTCCTTAAATTTTTTTCTATACTTCTATATTCATTTAACCTGTGTCTAAATTTCTTAAGTGCTTTGCAATAACTTTTTTCTCCATGTTTAAAGGGAAAACAGAAGGAAAAGCAGTGCAAAACTGTGATTATCTCTCTTCAGTTCTGCCTCGGGTTACAGCTACGAGCTCTTTGTGAACTGAGTCCCAGCAAGAAGAAGAGAGCACTCTAAAATTATGACAATTCAAGCAGAATTTAAGGGTTATTATTTTTTCTCTTTTCTTTCTTTCTTGAACTTCTGGGCTCAAGCGATCCTCTTGCCTCAGCCTCCCAAAGTGCCAGGATTAAAGTTATAAGCCATTGAGCTCAACTTTAAGGATTATTTTTAAAGGTCTAGGGATAGTGTAGAAGAGCCACAGGGATAGTACTCAGTTTAATAACAGCTCAGCTCTCTTACACTCTTAGGCCTGCAGAGGTGGAGTGAAGAGAAGGTGCTTCCAGAATGTACAGGGAGGAGTTGTGTAGAGAGCTGCCTGCTAGAAGCTAAGACCTTTTGTGAAGAGACACAGCCGGTCCTTGGTGACCCTACTGGGAGGGAGACGGGGTAATAAAACATACAGCCACACTCCTCTGCCTCCCTCCAATCTGTTCCAGGGCTTCCCTATGCCAAACCTACCTGGAAAATAGGGAGCGAGAAAAGCTATTGATGAAGTCAGCATAGGTCAGCCTCCCAGGGCAAGGCAGAGATGAAGAAGGAGAGTGGGTATTCACAGGACAAATAGAAGATTTTCAGCACGCTTTTCTCCTATCAGCCAAAATACCCTGGGAAACCTACAAAACGTGTAATGGGAAAACATAGACTTTAGAGTAAGACAAACCTGAGTTTCATTCTTATTTCTGGCACTGCCTAGTTGGTTGGCAATAAGTAAGTTATACAATCATCTCCAGATCATAATTTCCTCATCGGAAACAAGGAAATGTGGTAGACTGTTTTATTGTTTGCAAGCACTTGCTGACCCCTTTCCTAGGTGAGGATGCACTTATCCACCCACTGTCGTGTCCCCTGTGGATGGAGTATACTTCTCTAGCACATTGATGTTAAGCTTGCCCATGCAACTTGCTTAGGCCAATGGAATGAGAGGCAGAAACCATGCCTGCAAAGAAGTCTTTCAGAGTCATTGTATGTTTCTGGTTGTTCTCTTACTGTCTTTCTTCTGCCATGAGAATAGCATATCCAAACTGAGATGTCTCATTCAGCTAGGTCCTAGAATAAGAAGACACAGGGAGTAGGAACATGGCAACTGTCCTGCAGGTGCTAACATGTAACAAGAGTGATAAATAAGTGTTTTGGCCACCAAGACAAAAACAGGAGATAATACATTTACAAACCCAAGAGATAACCTCAAACCGATATTGAAGCAACACAACATGGAAACAAGTAGGATGATGCATACTGGACAGGAGATGATAATTGTATGTTTGTTCTGTTCACCCCATTTTCCCAACCCTCATCTAATTCACTGGTGCATTTAGAAGTATGCTGTCCAATAGTAATAGTCACTAGCCAAATGTGGCTATTTAGCACTGTTAAGCACTGGTGAGCCACATGGTGTCTGTTATAGCTACTCAACTCTGCCATTGTAACCTGAAAGCAGCCATAAGTAGATGTGCATGGCTGTGTTCCAATAAATTTTATTTACAAAACAGGCAACTGGCTAGTCCCTGCCTTTACTGATCAAAGGAAAGAGCAATAGCTTTGAAGCAGACAGATGAATCTATGTCCCAGCTCTGACATTTAAGAGTAGCCTGGGGCAAGTTGCTTATCCTCTTTGAGCAAATTCAAATTTTTACCTCCTAGAGTCAATGAACCACACAGGTAAAGTGATCGAGTACAGATTAGCCACTCAGTAAATAGAAGTTCCTGTCCTTTCTACACATTACCAAAGAAAATATGAAAATTGCATTAGTGAATTTGGCTCAAACATTTTGATCTGTTTTCAAAGTGGGTCAAAAGGCCTTCAGGGAAAATTTGGAGGCTATATTGTCTAAATAAATTCAACGGAGGAAGATACCACATAAAAGTGCAGGAGTTTTAATTTTTAAAATGAGTTGCCTACTATCTTGAGCAGAGTTTAGCAGATTTTAAAGAACAGACTGTATTATTATTGCCAGCAGGAGACTATCTAATTGGAACTTCATTATCTACAATAAAAAAACACAGCCGGAACCCTATCAGTTTGTGGTGAACAAGAAAAGGGTATGCAAGATGGGTGGGGAGGAATAAGTCTATGTGCACCTAGAGAGAAAGATACGAAAAGTAAAAAGGCATGGCTCCAAAGGAACTCTCAGCATCAATTCTCAAAATTTAATTTTAAACCCAGAGCTTTCCAAAAGTATGTTGTAATTTACTCAAAATCCTCCACCTTCATCTCCTCTCTGTCAATAATCATAGGGTTTCCACAGACTCTAAATAAATTATCATTAGAAAAAAGAAAAATGGCAGACACCTTTGGTGTCATGCTGACCAGTGCCTTTCTCTCCAAGATAGCCATTATTATATCTTTCAGAAAAATTTCTCCCCCACCCAAGGCTGGATCAAGCCTCCCTCCTACATGTTCTGGCTTCTAGACACTGTCTTATCCATATAGCAGGATAGCATGGCCTCTTTATTCTGTCTCTTCCTGAAAAGAAGGAATCTGTGTGCTGTGTTTAAAGTTATGGTCACAGTGGCTCCTTAGTATAACACTGCCCAGAAAGTGTTCAGTAAATATTTGTAAATGAAGAAGAAATAAGTTAATGTGAACTAGAATCGTGCTTTCTATTGTCATTCAGGATGTTTCTATCTTACTTCATTCCTCAGTAACACACAATTTGTCACTCTTCTGAGCTTAATCTCTCTAATCCCCGTTTTCTGGATCTATAAAATATTGCACTTTCTTGTTGAGGTGTAAGTTGTAGGATATATGTCAAGAACCTATCAGAATCTGAGATTTTGTGTTCATTCAACACATATTTTTTCTTTTCCCCCTTTTTATCTCAATCATTTATTATTGAGATATTTGCCTGCAGGTATATTTGCTTTTGATATCTTCTTCCTGAATCATTTACAACACTATGAAGCACTCTACCTTTAAATAATAGTGAACCATTGTTTTCTTTAGCTTGCATTGAAGTTGAAAGACTATTTTCTTCCATGCATTCTAGACCAGCCCCAAATTAAGTTTGCTTCACCTGAAATTACACTTGAAAACCAATGTGTGCCTTTGAAATGCATTGCTTTCTTAACCAACGAACTTAAAACCTTACTGCTTCTAACTCATGTCAGGGTTGTATGTACATAAAGTATGGAAGCCACACATCATCATTAACAATCCTTACAACTACATAAATCTGAATTTACAACAGAAACCAGAGTCAGATATCTGGTGTTCAAATTCTATCTACTGTGATTAGTCTGCATACCTGTAAAGTAGGGAGAAAAATAATAAGTGAACCATGATTACACCACTACACTCCAGCCTGTGTGATAGAGCGAGACCCTGTCTCTAAAAATAATAATAATAATAATAATATTCAGATCATGGGGTTATTGTAATGACTAAATTCATTAATATATGTAAATCACTTACAGAAATGCCAAACACACAGTAGCTACCATGTTTGTGTTAACTGTTGTTATTATTTTCATATGGATGACTGTGAAGAAATACTAGATATCTCCAAAATGTGGGTTTATGATGACAAGAACACGTTGGTAGAGTTTTGCATTTCAGAGTGCTTTCATACTGCAAACTTTCACCAGGAAAATTTCATTTAATTCTTACCATTCATGGCACATTTGGAGAAATAGGTCTGAGAGCAGTTAAATTAGTTTTCAAGGTCGCATAACACGTAAGTGACAGATACAGAGTAACAGAAACAGAAAAACACAAATCATCTGACTCCAAGTTCGGTATTTATCTACCACACCACAAATATTCATAAACATATAGACAAAGGTTGGAATATAAACTCCAAGCTACAATCTGACTACAGTGAGATAATTCACAACCTTTTTGATGTTGGCTTGATATTCTCTTATACTACTTAACTTCTAGATGTTGGACCCTGTCTGGACAAGCATTGCACAATCCCCTCATCTCAACACTTCATTTGACCAATGAATGTGTACATCAATCCACTCAGTTCAAACACTTTGACATCAGCATGTGTAAACTGCAGAAACATGCTCATTTTAATATAGATCAAAATGAGGTGGCACACCTTTGAGAGATTTGTCATTCTCTGGTTCAGCAACAGTTGCCAATATTACAGTGCCTAAATTCACAATTGATCTCAGATCTTCTCAAACACTAGTGTTGAAATATTTGTTTTCTATTTTTATTATACTATGTTATTTCTCTGGATATATTTAATTACTAACTAAGGAGAAATAATTTTTAAAAGTGTATTGCAGGCACTTGTAAAGATGTGTTGGTATATACATTTCATATGAACTTTGGGATCCTCTATTACTGTACAGCTTCATCTCTTATGGCTTTTCTTTCATTTTTTATTAACTGAATACCATGTATGATCTTTTCTGATAGGAGCTGGTGATTTGCCATGAAATAAGGATGTGTTGATTGTGCCAGACTTCAGTAAAAAACTTTCAGTAATAGTATATTAATAGATACCATTGCATCTTTCCACATTTTGGAGAAAGATATTTCTTTTTCTTTCTTTGAAGTGTGTTAAATGTTGGAGTGACATGCAGGTCTGTTGTTAACTGGCAATCATTGGTATATTAGAGTTACCACTTAAAACCGAGACAGTATCATCAGGCAGACTGATAACATCAATGCAGGGCTATTAAGTCTCATTATATGGTGATGGGCTGTTGCTAATTGATGAACACAGTTGTGTCCTACATTGGGAATGTGGAGAGCCTGATCCAACTTCACGCAAGAATCAGAAGCAGTCAGTGCATTTCGATGCAATATTCAAATCCCCTCCTCCAGAGGGGATATAATCTCCAGAGATGAAATAACTATATGAGTATTCTTAGTCCAAAGGATCTCTTCTTCACTGTCATTGCTTTTTATCATGTATGCATTTCAATTTTCTTCTTCATTTACACCTTACCCTTCTTGCCTTTTTAGTTAACAAGTTATACTTGAGTCATAACATTTCTTGATGTGGCATGGACTATCTCCACGTCAGTGACTTAGAAATCTTTATATTTAGCCTTCACTTTTGCCCCATCATCCCAGCTGTTTAATATATGTCCACTGACTCTCTCCTCCTAGGGACTCACAAGTACCTTACCATTAAAAATAGAAATACTTTCTCTCAACCCATCCAAATGTGCTTTTTCCCCCCAATTTTTCTCCCCAAATAAATTTCAGAGCCATCCTTGGTTCTTTCCTTTTTCCTAAGCCCCTCTCAAACTACAAACTGTCAAGCCTCTCCCTGACATGTTATTCAAATCTCTGTGTTTCTATTATATCTCCATTGCTAATGGTTTTCTTCAAGCCCCCATGTCTTTTTTTTTAACTTGTCCAGTAGCTGTCTCCTTTATCTTCCCACATCCTACCACTTCCTTTTCCAAATCATTCCCCATGCTGTCTTTCTAAAACACAGATTTGATAATGTCATTTTTTTCTCTTCCTAAATAGCCTTTCTCCTCTTCCTTCCTAGTGAATGCCCTCTCATTTTTTAAGACTGAAGTCAACTGTTCCCTTTTCTCTTCATCCTTTCTGGGCTTCTTCAGGTAGATTTAGTCTTTCTCTTTTGAATTTCAATGGCCCTTTTAAAAACATATATTACAGCAATCATCACTTCCTTTGTATATTGAAATGACCAAGGGAAAACCGAATAATTCAGAAATGCACCAATGTCACAGTTTTGAAATTTTTTTTCCAGGAACCCATATTCTGACCACAACTTTGTGGGTCTTGCTGAGTATTAAAATCTTCATTGTTAATCACCAATATAATGAGAGTTCATGAGAACACAGAGTTAGTCTTTGTAAATATTTCTGGATCAAACTGAGGTTCAGGCTGCTATTTCTCATGGCCCAATAGGGAGATGCAGATGAACTGAGGAGGAAGAGAGTTTTTTTATTTCTGTAACCAGTTACAGGGAGAAGGCCTGGAAATTTTTGCCAGATCAACTCAAAATTACAAAGTTTTGCAGAGCTTATGTACCATCTAAGCTGTATGTCTACATGTAAGTATACATTCATCTAAAGACATAAGTGATTAACTTCTTTAAATCTATAAGTAAGGTCTGAGTCTTGAAGACCTTTCTCTGGAACCTCAGTAAATTGATGTAATCTGAATGATTCCAGGTGCTGGGGTGATTACCCTTATCTTGTCTCCTGCGAAAGCAAGGGGGTTTGGGGAATTCCTTCAGACCTCCAATAAACTTGTTTGTGGAGGCCTGGGGAGTTTCTTCAGAACCCCAATAAAACTTGTTTAATCCTAAATAGGTCTGTTAAGAATTCCTTCTTTATACTGTCTTGCTTTAAGGCCCATCTTGATGGGCTTTTGTTACATTCTGGCCTTTGTATAAGGGCACTGGCTTTTAATATTTAACTTAACTACTCAGTCAGTACTGAAACAGTTGTTAGTGAGACCTGGCCAACCACATAAAGGATTAAGGTCTTTTTTGTGACTCTATACAAAGTATTGCAAGACTCAACCCTAAAGCACACCGTGGTGGGTGTGTTTGTTTCTGTATACACTTACACACTCTAAACCCAAAATATTGGAATATAGTCCCACAGACTTTAAACTGTCTTATTTTTCTTATTAAACTAGAACCCACCTAGTGAAGTTTTCTCAATTTGCTTATAATATGTCATCTGCTTCTGATAACTGAGAACAGAGAAACCTTAGATGTCCACATATACGAAACCAGGAGAGACTTGTTCCCTGAAAACATAGGGTTAAAAAATGGGTCCCTGTTTCATTACAGAAGTGTTGGCATGACTGTTGTTGGCATAAGCATTGATATGGACTCCTGGCTGGGTGCAACGGCTCATGCCTGTAATCCCAGCACTTTGAGAGGCAGAGGTGGGCGGATCATCTGAGGTCAAGAGTTCTAGACCAGCCTGGCCAACATGGTGAAACCACATCTCTACTAAAAATACAAAATTTATCTGGGTGTGGTGGTGCGTGCCTGTAATCCCAGCTACTTAGGAGGCTGAAGCAAGAGAATCGCTTGAACCCAGGTGGTGGAGGTTGCAGTGAGCCGAGATTGTGCCATTGCACTCCAGTCTAAGTGACAGATAGAGTAAGAATCTGTCTCAAAAAAACAAAAAAACAAAAAAACTACTCCTGATGGTTTTGGTAGCAAGGACCCTAAATGCTGATCCAATGACATTTTATCTTATTTTATAGTTTTATTTTATAATTTATTTTATCTTATAATTACCTTACTTAATACAACTTTAGTTATGCTTTTATCTCACTCACTAAATTAATGGTTTTTAATCCCCAGTGTATATTAAACAACCCGGAAATTTTTATTTTAAATAAATATTTTAGAGCTCTACCAAGAAATTGTGATTTAATTGTTCTAGGTTACACCTTGGACACCAGTATTTTCAAATCTTTCCCAGTTAATTCTAATGTGCATTCTGAGTTGCAATTTCCACAGCACATTAAAATATCATCAACTACAAAACAGGGTCCCAGTGGTTTGTTTGGATTGGTAGAAAAATCTAAAGTTGAGATTCAGAATCATTGCTTATTAAAGATTACTTCAGAATGAAAGTAAAGATATTTTAAAAGTTCTAAAATATTCGCCCATGAGTATAGAAGGCTTCTGAATCAAAATATCTGAGAATAATCATTACCTGTCTTCCTCCTCAAAATCCAAAAGAAATAATGGGAGTTATAAATATATAACAGTCCAAGGAAACTGAGAAGCATCCTATTCCACACATCAAAATAATGAGGAATTTCTGGCAGATAAAAAGTAGATATGATGAAGAAACTGAGACTCAATACATGTTTGAGGTGTGACTTGTGAAAAAGTAAGTTTCCCCGCTTAAAACTCTGGAATAACAAATGATGAGAGGCAGCAGGAAATAGAAGCAAGAGCCAGAAGTAGAAAATTCAGCAAGTGGGGCCGGGCGCGGTGGCTCACGCCTGTAATCCCAGCACTTTGGGAGGCCGAGACGGGCGGATCACAAGGTCAGGAGATCGAGACCATCCTGGCTAACACGGTGAAACCCCGTCTCTACTAAAAGTACAAAAAAAAAAAGAAAAAAAAAAAGAAAATTCAGCAAGTGATTAATTAAAGACTGTAAAATAGCTACTCTGTCTCTGGCTCACAGAGTATCTGGCAACATGGGATGCTAGAAGTGCTGAAAAGTGATGGGAATAGATATTTTTCATATAAAGAGGATGTTAACATGTACAAACTCAGTTTAAGAATAAGTGAATACCCATGTGACCGCAACTCCAGTTAAGAATAGAACATTGCTAGTACATTAAAATTCCTCTTTTGGATAACAACTTCTTTTTCCCCTAAAAGTAACCACTAAACTAATTTGCTGATTATCATTTCTTTTCTTGTTTTTTAAGAAAATCATTTACCTTCTATGATCACAACTATATAAATATTATTTGTTTTTTTCTCTTTTGGGACTTTGATATACATGGAATCATAGTGTATATACTCTTTTGTGATTGCTTTTCTCACTCAACAATATATACATAAGTTTCAAACTTGTTGATATATGTATGTACCTGCAATTCATTCCTTTTCACTGATAGATAATAATCTACTTTATACATATACAACCTTTTTTTTTTTTTTTTTTTGGAGATGGAGTCTCCCTCTGTTGCCCAGGCTAGAGAGCAGTGGCGTGATCTGGGCTCACTGCAAGCTCCGCCTCCCGGGTTCATGCCATTCTCCTGCCTCAGCCTCCCGAGTAGCTGGGACTACAGGCACCCGCCACCACGTCTGGTTAATTTTTTTTGTATTTTTAGTAGAGACGGGGTTTCAACGTGTTAGCCGGGATGGTCTCGATCTCCTGACCTTGTGATCCACCCACCTCCGCCTCCCAAAGTGCTGGGATTACAGGCTTGAGCCACCACACCCAGCCACACAATCATTTTTTAACCAATTCCTGTTGAAGAATATTTAGATTGCTTCCATTTTTTAAATTTGATGAACAGTGATGCTATAAATATTTTTGTAATAAAGCCTGATGCACAAGTATAAACAATTCCCTTTGTTATATTATACACATTGGAGTAATATATTCTTATGCTCAACTTTCTTAGGGCATGCCAACCTATTTTCAAAACACTTGTACCAATTTACACTCCCACCAGATATATATGTGAGATTCTATTGCTTTGCATTTCTTGCCATCATTTGAATCATTAGTTTTGTTTGTTTTGCTTTGTTTTGTATTTGACATGGAGTCTCGTTCTGTCACCCAGGCTGAAGTGCCGTGGTGCAATCTTGACTCATTGCAACCTACGCCTCCCAGGTTCAAGTGATTCTCCTGCCTCAGCCTCCCAAGTAGCTGAGATTACAGGCATGCACCATGAGTTTCGCCATGTTGGCCAGGCTGGTGTTGAACTCCTGATTTCAAGTGATCCACCTGCCTCGGCCTCCCAACGTGCTGGGATTACAGGCATGACCTACCACACCTGGGCTTGAATCACTAAAGTTTAAAACTTAATCTTGCATGTATGTAAAATTATCTCATCATTGCTTTCATTTGAATTTATTTGATTACAAATGATACAAACTTTTTGTAGTTTATTAGTCATTTGGATTGCCTTTTTTGTGAAATTTTTATTCAAACTTTTACCATGTTTTCTATTGGACTGCTCATATTTTTCTTACTTGTTTATAATATTTCATTAAGTTATTGATTCTAAAACTATTGGGCACTTTCTATGTTCCAGGCCCTGTTCTAGATACTTGAGCTACATCATTAGAACACCCACAAAATACTTGTATCCCTAAGTAAATATTCTCTGCTCTTAGACACCTTCTAGTGTTGGGAGTGAAAGGGGAACTAGGCAATAAAAATAAAAAGGTAAATTATGTTGTATTTTATAAGTTAGTAAGTTCTATTAGTAAAAAAAAAAAAAAAAAGAAAAAAATTAAACAGGGTAAGGGGTGTTAGACTGCCGGAGCTGCATGGGAATGGAGCAAATTACAATGTAAAATATTGTAAGAATAAGCCTCATGATATACACGTGAGAGAATGATTACATGAATATGCAAAGTTGAAGCCTTCATCATCCTGGGTCCTACAGTCACTGTGATGATTAGAGATCTCTTCCTGACCTGCACTGGGTATAAAATATGAGCAAAGAAGTTATTTTGTCGAACTATTGAGATCTGCAGGTTGCTCTTTACTAGGTCGTCACCTGGCTCTTCCTACCTGAGGCAGGTACAGTAAGAGATGCAAATAAAAAGACTATTGTGATATTCTTGGAGTGTAGAATCCTTTAAGCAAAGGAGAAAACCCAGAAATTGTAAAAGAAGGGCACAGATTTGATCACATACAAACTAAAAGCTCTCTATAGGAAACCCACCAGGGAAGAAGGATAATATATATATATATAACTTTGTTAAAAAAATTGAAGATTTATAGACAAAGAATAGACATCCATATTGTACAAGGAGTTCTTATGAATCAGTAACATATAAAAATTAATTCTAGAAACATGGACAAGGAATATGGATAAAGCATTCATATAGAAGATCTGTGTCACATAACATGGAAGAATATTCACAGTACTTTAGAAATACACACACACACATATATATTCCATACCTTTTTAAAAGTATATGTATTATATATAACATATAAAGTGTATATGTATATAAAGTGTATATATAAAGTGTATATATAAAGTGTATATATATAAAGTATATATATATAAACACACACATATATTTTATTTGTATGTGTAAAGAAAAAGTTATGGATAATATATAATAATATATTAACTATTAGAGTTTCAGAACTTTTTTTTATCAATTGCAAGTTCTTTAATTTTACAAAAGAGTTAAAAATGTCAGAGTATGGTTTTGTTTGGTATATTCCAGTTAGCAATTGAAAATAATTGTATTGTGCAGTTTTGGTTATTCTGCCCTATAAATATCAATTAGGTTAAGTTGGTTAATTACATTTTTCACAGTCTCTTTATGCTGATTGATCTCCCTCTTTAGGTTATTGAGAGGGAAATATTAAAATCTCAAACAATTATTGCAGATTCACCTATTCCTTTTTTGGGTTCTGTCATCTTTTCTTTGCATATTTTGAAGCTATGTTATTAAGGAAAATAAATTTAAGATTTTAAAAAATTATTTTTTCCTTCTTGCTATTCTTCATGAACTGTAGATTAAAGATGGTTATATCTTCCAGTGAAAAAGAGATTTTATCATAAAATACCTTTATTTTTCTCTCATAACACTTGTTGTTTAGGTATACTTTCTCTGATACTATTATAGTCATATCAGTATTCTTTTGCTTAGTATTTATTATACATAGCATATCTTTTCCATTTTTTATTTTTAACCTGTATGTATTTTTATTTCAAATGTGTTTCTTGTAAACAGCATATAGTTTGAGCTTTTAAAAAAATTTAGTCAAACAGATTTGACTTTGAACAAGTATGCAACATCACTGGTCAGTATGAAAATGTATGTAAAACCATAATTAAATGCCTCCTTAAATCCAGCAAAATCATTAAAACTTAAAAGAATGACAATAGCAAGTTTTGCAAGAATATAGATGAACTGGAATTCTTATATATTATTAGTAGGAGTGTTAATTGGTTAATAAAGCCACTTTGGAAAACATTTTAGCAGTATATACTACCAAATTTGAACACATGGGCCTCTAAGACACAGTAATTCTACTCCCAAGAATATACCTGACAGAAATCAGATGAGTGTATAGTACAACATAAGACATGCACAAAGTATTCATAGCATCTTCAATAATCACAGACAAAAACTGAAAATAACCCAAATGTCTATCAACAGGAATATTGATAACTAAACTTTGGTGCACTCACGCAGTGATATACACACAGCAATAGAAAAGAACTGATACACAGGAAAATGTGAATAAATCACATTGACATAACAATGAGTGAAAAAAGCCAGAGGAAAAGGTGTATATACTATGTGATTTAAATTATGTAAAGTTTAATAAGAGGCAAAATTAACCTTGGGTGATAGATACCAGACCATGGTTACTTCTGGGAAAGGATGATTGGTAATAAGATTAATTGGTATAAGGAAACCCTCTGATGTGCTAAAAATGTCCTATATCTTGACCTGAGTAGTGGTTGTGTATATACAAATGTATATACAAATATATCGTATATTTATATACAAATATAAAATGTCATCAATCTGTACACCTGAGATTTGTGCATTCTATGTAAGCTATACCTAAATTAAAAAAAGAAAAGAAAATATCCAGTTTTTCATATTTAGAAAAAATCCAAAAATCAGTTTATATGAAACCAACTTAAGATACACTATTCTGGGTTTATGGTATCTTTCCATAACCTAATGTTGGTGAAAATGAGGTGCTTCCCTCTAGTCCTGTTCATCAGTGCATATATATTTTGGGTGTTACTGTTTCTGTGTTTTTGAGTTGTGAAATTGATCCTTGGTCTTCATGAAGGGTTGTACTGAAGACACAAGGAGGAGATATGAAGGGAAACATCAAAGTGTCCAACTCTGAATTTTATTGCTCTTTACCCTCCAGATAATTCTCCTAGATAAATAATTTATTAAGAATAATCATTTTAATTTATGACCTTACCCAGGTATTTCTGTTGACGTTGAGATGGCTAATGACATTTTTGGAAGCATTTTCATCATACAAGAAAGTAGTGACTATATTCATGCTAGTGAAATGTGCTAATGTTTTCTCTTTAAAAACACAACGCATTTTATGCCTTTGAAAAGATCAAGTGAAGTTTCTTTAAAAGCTCAGCTAAATACACACCACCCTGTGAATGATCACCTCTACTAGAAAGTAGACAGCTGGAATCTCTGGGACAATTAAGTAGATGAGATGTGACAACAGCGATGCTGTTTTAATGGTTTTGTGACTGATTCTGAGCTCAATGGAATTATTATGCCAACTTTTGCTCTTGTCTTGCTTTGATCTGGTAGTGGATAATTTTGAGAATGAAGATTGGCAATAATCCTCCTGGCAACATATAAGCAACTTAGCGTAGTTTCAAGAGTACCAGTTCTAGAGTCAGGTTGCACGGGCTCAAATCCTGTGATCACCAGGTCCATGCTGGGAGTCCAGAGGCAAGTTTCTGAGCTCAGTTTCCTCATCTGCAAAAGTGGGTATAACAGTACATTCCACACAGGCTTGTTGTGAAGATTAAACAGAATCATTTATGTGAAAGCATTTCAGGGAAAAAATGAGGGAATTTTTTTTCTTTTTTTTGTTTTTTAGACAGAGTCTCGCTCTGTTGCCCAGGCTGGAGTGCAGTGGCGTGACCTTGGCTCACTGCAACCTCCACCTACTGGGTTCAAGTGATCCTCCTGCCCCAGCCTCCCAAGTAGCTGGGATTACAGGCATGTGCCACCAGTCCCAGCTAATTTTTTGTATTTTTAGTAGAGGCAGGGTTTCAGTATATTGGCCAGGCTGGTCTCGAACTACTGACCTTGTGATCCGCCCACCTCTGCCTCCCAAAGTGCTGGGATTTCAAGCGTGAGCCACCGCACCTGGCCAAAAATTTGTTCATACTAATCAGGCACAGAAAGAAGCATGAAAGATGTATAATCCAGCCGGAACTGAGAAGGTATATAATAGATTTTATAGTAATATTTCATGAGACAATCCACTTAAATTGATTTGAAGAGTACTTGATGTATAATACTTAATAACAACATTAGCTCTCTTTATGTTAATTTTTAGCACTTTGAAAAAATTTGCATATTTGAAATCTAGACATGCCTTAATTCTTGTGAAGATTCAGAACAGACATCAATTTGTTTTTAATCTCTGTTGTGCACTGATGACAAAACATTAGAGTGGGAATTCGGAAATCACTGGTCAAAGGTGATGAGGAACAAGTGGCTCTTTCCTTCCTGTATTTTGTTCATGTGGGTTCTCTTTAAAACCCGTGCTCTACACAATCAGACTACAATATTCCCTATTTCCCACATGGCAGAACGGGTGATGATTAGAACTTCTATAGTCCTCCATATTATTCCCTCTTCCACATTATTAAACTTTTCTCAGTTAGGCTTCAAGTTCCTTCAGAGAGATTATAAGTGAGCCCTCTGGATTCAAAGGAAGCTCCCTTGTTACCTAGAGCCCAGGTATTCCAGCTCCTCAGGTAGCCAGAAATTAATATTTTCATCATCTCTCTATGGAGAGTGACAAGTTTTTAGAGAGTTACAGATACATTTAACATTTTCTCAGCAATTCATTTTGCATTAAGAAAAAACACAGCCACTTAATAAACAAATCCTTGAGTACTCTACTTCATTTTACGCCTAGTGGCAAATATTACAGGATTATTCAGGCAGTTAGAAATGGTTCAGATCTAATTTAACTCGTAGCCCACTGTCTACAGGATGCCAAAACATCTGATGACAGGTGAACACCTCAGCTGGCCATCTGGATAGTTACTAAATGCCAATCATCTGGGAGTGCACAAAGAGCTGAATGGATGACTGAATTTTCACTTTACTTCCCTTTTTTATATCTTTTCTCCATATTTTGTCCTTTTCACTATTCTGATTTCCCTTCTTATTCACCTATAATAACAGCTATTGGGTGAGCAGAATTTTCTACCAGAATGACATGCCTTTCTCTCTGCCACAGTCCCATCTTCCTTCCTCCATAGGACTTAACGTTGGTTGAGGATCCAAGCAACTGACAAATTATTAATAGGCTTCCCCATGTGTAATAGATGTTGGCATTCTTCCAGGACTCTTCATGTGAGTTTTGGGTGTAAATGTAGCTGTCCAACAGATAAAATGTGTGCAAAGCTCTGAACACTCAGTAAATTTCCCAAATTAATAATATCTTTGGTGCTTTTGATCTTGATTCAAGAGAGAGATGAATTTATATTTGGCCATCCAGTCTACCTTGAATTTGTGTTCCTTATCATCACATCTTGCTCTCTGTATAAACTTTGGCAATTTTTTCTTTTACTTTGAGTCTCCTTTTCCTCACTAGTAAAAACAAAATAACCTGCGAAAGTTGCTGTATGGACCAAATGAGATACCAAAATCTGAAAAAATGCCTTGGAAACTGTTGAGGGATTTACAATTGTGAAGAATAGGGATGTGCAATACTGTTTACTATGGTAGGAAGCACAGCATCAGGAGCTGAATACAAAGCAGAGACTTAAAAGCTTAGAAAGACCTCAATAACAAGAATCATGTCATTGTATGATTCCATGCTCCAGATATTGGCCGAAATGAAGTGATTCTTACAAATGTTTGCTAAATGAGAAAAAACTTTAAAAACCTATGAAAAAGAAGAATATTTAAATTTAGTATTTTAGAAAATTTAAATTTAGTATTAAATTTTAGTATTGTTAAAAAATGCCAGTTTCCAAGGCATTTTTTCAAATTTTGGTATCTCATTTGGTCCATACAGCAACTTTCGCAGGTTATTTTGTTTTTACTAGTGAGGAAAAGGATTCTAATAGATTTAATCTGTTGTATAAAGTGATTGTTTTCAACCTGCTAAAAGTCAATCATTACTTATTTCTTAAGGGCTTACTATACACCACGCACTTGACTGGGACTACAACAAATGTAAAGAAATCATTCAGTGTCAAGCAGAGAGAATTTTGGTTTGGGGTAGTGAATTCGGCCTATGTGTTTTATTCTCTTTTCTCTGCCTCACCTTTATCCCCCTCCAATGAGTAAATTTTGTCAACACGACAAAGAATGAAAATGTTGGAAACATACAAAATTTTTGAAAGGAAAAGTTTCCAACCCCCAAGTCACTGGATACAGATAACCTGCCTAAGGATTGTGTGTAATAGGAGACTCCAGAAGGAGGTCAGCAAAGCAACCAGTCTGAGTGACATGGGCTGGAGGTAAGGCTGGAAGCGTTCCTGCCTCCCCAGATAATAGTCAAGTAATAGACATGGAGCAAACAGAGATTGGGAACATTGCTTACAGGTTAAATATATAATTGCTCAACTAAAAAGAGAAATGGAGGTAGAAATGAGTCTATTGGAAGTTGTAAATACCATGTTGAATTAGATGACTATCTAGAGAATTCTTAGAATGTCCTAGAACTTAAAGGCAATAATGAAGAGATTCACATAATGATCAAAAATAAAAGAGGCAAAGAGGCATGAAGAATAGATCCAACATTATATATGCACACACATGAGTGTACACACACACAGAATCCTCCTCTGCTCTCTATTTTGTGAAATAACTCCACTTATAAGAAATACCATACCCAGATGAGTACAGAATATTTCTATATTCTTTCAAACTATTTTTCTGTAACATTTAAACTATTTCAGGGAACTGAAAAAAAATTAATTAATGAGAGCAAAACCAACGTCTTAAAAAGGAACTCAGAAAACTACACAGACCTGTCTGAGATACAGATGCAAAAATTCTAAATTCAAAATAAATTACTTAAAAGAATAAACTGTCAACACGATTCTACTTTTTGTCTAATGAACTTGTTTGTTAGTTTACAAAAATGACTTGGATTTTGATTAATATTTTATTTAACTGATAGATTGATCTTTGGATAACAAATGTATTTACCTGAAGTACTTTTTCAACTTTCCTAATGATAAAACAATATTCTCTTCTTTCAACTATTACTACTCAAATTTGTTAATCCAAGTCACCTTTGGATGAGCCACCCTATTTTCAAACAAGTCTTAAGCTTACATACACATGTTTACTGAAATCATTTGATGTTGATGTGACCACTGAATCTGCTTCCAGGAGACTTCGGCACACCAGGAAAATGGAAAGCTGAACTCTAAGAGGATCACTTTCAACATCAAATCTGTGTCTATCTACATAGACTTAACTGCTGCAGTAACAAATCCCCTACATTTCAGTGGCTTGCAGCAGCCTGTTTCTTTCTCACTTGTGTCAAATGTCCATTGTAGCTTGGCTGAGGCTTCATGCTGTCTTTACTCTGGATCTCAGGTGTATGGAGCTTCAAGAATCTGGACGATGGCTAATGTACTGGGCTGAATAATGTTCTTTAAAATTTCATGTCCATCTAGAACTTCAGAATGTGATCATATCTGGAAATAGGATCTTTGCAGAATTAATTAGTTAAGCATATTGAGATAAAATCATCCCAGATTTAAGGTGGATCCTAAATAGAATGACTCATGTTTTTATATGAGGAGAGGACACAAAGACAGAAAGTGATGTGAAGATGGAGGTAGAGATTGAAGTGATGCATCTACAAGGCAAAGAATGCCAAGCACTGTTAACTACAAGAAACCAGCGGGGAGGCATGACTTCTCTCTTGGAGCCTCTGGAAAGAACCAACACTTCTAACCCCTTCACTTTGTACTCCTGGTCTTCTAAACTATAAGAGGCTAAATTTCTGTTGTTTTAAGCCACCTAGTTTGTGATAATTTGTTATGGCAGCCTTAGGAAACTCATACAGCTGGTGACTTAGGCAACAGGTAACCGAGTTCGAGCGTGACTCACCTTGGCTCAGCATAGAAGTGTCCTGCTTCCTTTCCACTCATAACTTGTTAGCCAAAACGACTTACACAGCCCCACACAATCAAAAAGGGGTCAGAAATTGCAATCCTGTCATGTCCCAAGAAGCAGAGAACCAGAAACATTTGGCAACAGTACTAATGACTACGTTGAACCCACTGTATTACTTTGCTTTCAGAGGCAGGAAAAAATACAATGACTGTACTGAACCCACTGTATTACTTTGCTTTCAGAGGCAGAAGTGCAGGAAAAAATACATCTTTGCAAATGCATTCTGGTGAAAACAGATGACAGGCAAATCCTACTCTCTTGTGACAGACAGATATTTTGCCCCCCAAATCTCCAAAGCAACATTCCATATATTCTTTCTGATAGATACATCAAAGTTGAATTGAAAAATTTCTCTTAAAATCTGGCAATGACTCAACATTAGTAAGAAAAGCCTTCCTCATAATTGTCTAAATGGCATTTTCAGAAGCAACATTAGGAAAATATTGCCTGAATTCATTCTGCAGAAATTGGATTTGGATATTTTCTTTGAAATAGTTTTTAAGACTCTTGTCTTTATAAGCTCATTAAGACAAGAAAATGAGGAGGCATTTTAAGAGAAAAATTACTAAATTCATAGCTAGAGTCTGTTTCTGTTAGAGGTAAATAAATCATAAAGAGAAATAATGCTGGTGTTTTAGATTCAGCTTACACAAAACTTCAATATATCAGCCAAATATTCCCAGCTTTGCTAAAAGTTACACTTTTTTGATAGTTTGAAGAACTTAGTCTTATGCCTGGTTTTAGAAAAGCAGGAAAAAAGTGTACCTCAGCTTTTAAATCCAGCCAGGTTGTCACCCTTTGATAACAGAGTATGAGATAGAATAACTGAGAGCATTCAAACATTTTTGAGATTTTCTTCTTTAAATTTTATTATTTTTAATATACTATGCCCAAATGACTCTCTGCCTCCTGTTTTATAGACCATGTAGAATTAAAGTAGGTATTTTCATTTATAATATTTTTTATTTTTATGGGTACATAGTAGGTGTATATATTTATGGGTTATATGAGATATTTTGATACAGACGCAATGAGTAATATTCACATCAAGGTAAATGAGGTATCTGTCTCCTCAAGCATTTGTCATTTCTTTGTGTTACAAACATTCCAATTTTACTCTTTTAGTTTTTTAAAATATATAATAAATTATTGTTGACTTTAGTCACCTTGCTGTGCTATCAAATACTACATCTTATTTATTTTACCTAACTATATTTTGTAGCCATTAACCAACCCCAAGAAGTAGGTGTTTTAGATTGCAATGGACAATTCAATATGAGATTATGTTAAAAACTTGACTTTCAATCCTTATTAATACCTTGTCCTTTTTCAATTTAAAATAATTAACAGAGAATACTATTTTTTAGCACTATATATTTAAAAGAATGTTACAGTATACCTAATTTGCCCTTAGCTATTTTTGGAAAAGATTCCTGAAAGAAATTCCAAACAGAATGAAATACATAGAAAATATGTTAGCGTGTATGAGAAATTTAACAGCCTCTTGCCTTCAGACATTTCTAAGCCACTGTCCCATTTTCAACTCAACCAGTTATCAATTGCACTTTATTTTTAGTGACTTTTAAAATTATGATCATGTTGAACCATTTAGGCAAAAATCATACATATTAATAAAACTATATAGTTAATTGTGAAGAAATTTATGTTTGTTTGGTCAAAAAGAAAAAAAAAAACCCGTCATTTTATTGTTTCTTTATGTGTCAGTTTCTTCACATGAAAAACTATTTGACAAAGAACACTATGGCTAAAATACGGTAAAGAATTGTTGCCTGATTCAAATCTTCATAGAGTAAGGCAAATACCTGGTGTGTAACAGTTTTGCATGTAATTTACTTATTTATGATGAGATGATGTGTTCTTACAGATTACTCGGCTGTTTTGGAAGCCAATGCTTAGAGGTCAACAATGCAAGATAATCTCTTGCTTCCTTTGCCCTGTGAGATTTTTTTCTTTAAGTTTTGCAAAAATGATGTTCATGAGCCTAATATTGCTGCATTGTTATTATCGTTTAACTTTTAAATTTGGGGGGTGCATAGTAGGTGTACGTATTTATAGGGTACATTAGATATTTTGATGTAGGTATGCAATGCATAATAACCATGTCAGACTAAATGGGGTATCCATCAATTGAAGCATTTATCCTTTCTGTTACAATCCAATTATACTCATTTAGTGATTTTAAAATGTGCAATTAAATTATTGTCTATAGCCACCCTATTGTGCTATCCAATACTAGATCTTATTCATTCTACCTATTTTATTGTACCCATTAACCATCCCCACTTCTCCCCCAATCCACCCAGAAACGTCTGCCCATTTTTGATCAGATTAGTAAATTTTTTTTCCCATAGAGTTGTTTGAGCTCCTTATATATTCTGGTTATTAACTCCTTGTCAGATGGGTAGTTTGCAAATATTAATATATTATCCCATTCTGTATGTTGTCTTTTCACCTTGTTGATTGTTCTCTTTACTGTGCAGAGGCTTTTTAATTTAATGTGATCTCGTTTGTCCATTTTTGCATTTGTCCATTTTGCCTGTGCTTGTAGGGTTTCACTCAAGAAACATTTGCTCGCTCCAATGTCCTCTCCTGGAGAGTTTCCCCAATGTTTTCTTGTAGTAGTTTCACAGATTGATTTCTTAGATTTAAGTCTTTAATCCATTTTGATTTGATTTTTGTATATGGTGAGAGATAAGGGTCTAGTTTCATTCTTGTGCATATGGATACCAGTTTTCCCAGCACCATTTATTGAAAAGACTGCCCTTTCCCCAGTGTATTTCGTTGGTACCTTTGTCAAAAACGAATTCACTGTAGATGTATGGATTTATTTCTGGGTTCTCTATTTTGTTTCATTGGATTATGTATCTGTTTTTATGCCCGTATCATACTGTTTTGGTTACTATAGCTCTATACTATAATTTGAAGTCAAGTAATTTGATTCCTCCAGTTTTGTTCTTTTTGCTAGAGATGGCTTTGACTATTCTGGGTCTTTTGTGACATTTTAGAATTTTTTCTATTTCCGAAAAGAATGTCATCAGTATTTTGACAGGTATCATATTGGATCTGTAGACTGCTTGGGGTGTATGGACATTTTAACAATATTTATTCTTCCAATCTATGAACATAGAATATCTTTCCATTGTTTGTGTCCTTTCAATTTTTTAACCAATGTTCTATAGTTTCCATTGTAGTAATCTTTCACTTCATTGGTTAAGTAATCCTGAGGTATTTAATTTTATTTGTAGCTATTACAACTAGGATATTTTCTTGATTTCTTTTCACATTGTTTACTGTTGGCATATAGAAATGCTACTGATTTTTATATTCTGATTTTTGTATCCTGCAATTTTACTAAATTTGTTAATCAATTCTAGTAGCTTTTCGGTGGTGTCTCAGTTTTTCCAAATGTAAGAACATATCTTCTGGGAAAAGATAATTTGAATTCTTCCATTCCATTTTGGATGCCCCTTATTTCTTTCTCTTGTCTGATTGCTCTAGCTAGGACTTCCAGTACTATTTTGAATAAGAGTGGTGAAAGTAGGCATCCTTGTCATTTTCCAGATCTTAGAAGAAAGGCTTTTAGCTTTTCCCCATTCAGTATGATAGTAGATGTGGGTCTGTCATATATGGCATATTGAGGTATTCCTTCTACACTCAGTTCTTTAAAGGTTTTTATCACAAAGGAATGTTAAATTTTATCAAACTCTTTTTAAGAATCCATTGAAATAATCATATGGTTTTTGTTTTTCATTCTGTTAATATGATATATCTCATTGGTTGATTTGCATATGTCGAATGATCCTTACATCCCTGGGATGAATCTCACTTGGTCATAATAAATGATTTTTTAATATGTTACTGAATTCAATTTACTAGTATTTTGCTGAGTATGTTTGCATCAATATTCATTAGTGATACTGGCCTGTAAGATATATTTTTTATCTTTGTCTGATTTCAGTATTACGGTAGTACCAGCCTTGTAGATGAGTTTGGAAATATTCCCTTCTCCTCTGTTTCTTGGAATAGTTTGAGTAGGAATGGTATTAGATTTTCTTTAAATTTTTGGTAGAATTCAGCAGTGAAGTCAATGGGTACTGCACTTTTATTTCCTGGAAGACTTTTTATTACGGCTTTGATCCCATTACTTGTTAGTGGTCTGTTCAGGTTTTGGACTTCTTCACGGTTCAGTCTTGGTAATTTGTGTATGTCTAGGAATTCGTCCATTTTTCTGGGTCTTTTAATCTATTGGAATATAGTTACTCATAGTAGTCATGAGTGATCCTTTTAATTTCTGCAGTTTTGGTATAAACATCTCCTTTTTTAATTCTGATTTTATTTACTTGGGTCTTATGTCCTTTTATCTTAATCTGGCTAGAGATTTGTCAATTTTGTTTATCTTTTAAAAAACCAACCTTTCCTTTCATTGATATTTTGTATCTTCTTTTTAATTTTATTTTTTCTTTTGCTAATTTTGGGTTTGCACTTCTAGTTCTTTAAGAAGCATTGTTACATTATTTACGTGAAGTTTTTCTTCTTTCTTAATGTAGGCACTTATAGCTATAAACTTTCCTATTAGAACTGCTGTCATTATATCCCACAGTATATCAGGTCAGGTTTTCCTGAATGGTCTTGATGCCTGTGGATCTTCATTATTGTTTGGGCACTAAAGAGTTAGATATTTACTCTTGTCTTTACACTCTGGGCTTGTTTGCACTTGTCTTTCTTGGAAAGGCTTTCCAGGTATTTGAAGGGATGTGGCTCTTGTGATCTAAGCTCTATCTGCATTAGGAGACACCCCAAGTCCAGTAATGCTGTGGTTCTTATAGATTCATAGAAGTACATAGTATAGATTCATAGAAGTACGTAGAAGTACTGACTTGGTGGTCTTGGATAAGATCAAAAAGAATTCTCTGAATTACCAGGGCAAGTCTCTTGCTGTCTTCCTTTATTTTCTCCTAACAAATGGTCTCTCTTTCTCTCTCTGTCTCTTCCTCTGTATGTGCTGAGCCACCTGGAACTGGGAGTGGGGTGACACAAACCCTGTCGTGGCCACCACTACTGGGACTGTACTGATTCAGGCCTGAAGCCAGAACAGCACTGACTCTTGCTCATGACCCACTGCAACCACTTCCTGGCTACTGCCTGTTTTCTCTCAAGTCCCTAGAGCTCTACAATCAGCAGCAGGTGGCAAAGCCAGTGAGGCTTGCATTCTTCACTTCAGGATGATGTGTTCCCTCAGGCCTTAAGTAGGTCCAGAGATGCCATTTGGGAGCCAGGGACTGGAGTTAAAACCTTGGAAATCTACGTGGTGCTCTATATTACTGTGGCTAAGCTGGCACTCAAACCACAAGACAAAGTCCTTCCTAATCTTTCCTCCCCTTTCCACAGGCAGAGGAGTCTCTCCACACACCTACCACCACCACAAACCCACAGGGGTACTGCTAATGTTACTGCTAATGTTCACCTATGGCTCAAGTTCTCTTCACTTAGCTGTGGTGAATGTTTCCAGGCCTGGGACTCACCCTTCAGGATAGTGGACTCCCTTCTGAATCGGGACAGGTCCTGAAACAATGTCCAAGTGCCAAGGCCTGTAATCAGGTACCTGAAAAGCCTACTTGGTACTCTACTCTCCTGGGGCTGTTAGTACCTAAGTTGTAAGGTTGTAAGACAAAGTCCCCTTTTCTTTTCCTTCTGCTTGAGAAAAGCAGTAGAGCTTTCTGATGTTAGCCACCACAGCTGGGCATGTGCTGGGTCTTATTTAAAGCCAGCATGTATCAAAGTCTCACCGACAGACCACAGCTTACTGCCTGGGTATTGCTGCTGGTTACTCAGGGTGCAAGGGCTCTTTATTCAGCAGATGATGAATCTTGCCAGGACTAGGTCCTTGCCTTCAAGGTGTAGGTTCGCTTCTTGGCCAGTGTGTGTCTTGAAATGTAGTCTGGGAGCTAGCGCCTGGAATGGGGGCCTCTCAACTCTGCCAGTGCTGTAACCTACTGTGGTTGATCTGGTATCCTAGATGGATATCCTAGATGGATATCACTCTTCCCTTTCTTCTCCTCAGGCAGAAAGAAGGAGTCACTTTTGTTGCCTCAAGCTGCACTGACTGGAGTAGGGGAAGGGGTAGAACAAGCAGTCTCTTAGCTACTTTAGCTGGTGTCTCATAGGTCACGCGCCCTCCAAGACCACTGGCTCTGAGCCCAGCTCAGCACTAGGACTTCCCCAGGAATTGCAGTCTTTATGGCCTAGATTGTCTTTTGCATTTATTTTAGGCCCCAGAGCACTGTAGCTCACAGTGGTGAAGTTTGCCGAAGTTCAAGTGCCCACCACTGGGATGAGCAATTCCTCTCTGGCTAGGGCTGCTATAAATGCTCCCTCCATGGGCAGGTATCAGCTGAATTCAGCCTGGTTTACTTTCCACTGTGATATGGCAGCACCGAGTTCAATGCAAAATCCCACAATTGTTGCACTCTCTCTCCCAAGTGCACAGATTCTCTCTCTGTGCCGTGCGGTTACTGGTTACTGCCAGTGAATGGAAGAGGGGTGGCATTAGTGATTCAAGACTATCTTTCCTTCCCTCTTCAAGGTCTCTTTCAGTGAAATGAAATTAAAACCAAGTACTGTAATTGCTTAAAACCAAGTATTGTGATTTTTGGTTCTTATGAAAGTCCTATTTTTGCGTAGATATTTGTCAAATTTTGTGTTCCTGTGGGGAGGGGAGATAATCTATGGAGGCTTTTACTTGACCATCTTGCTCTGTCCCCTCCTACTGCATTACTATTGATGTATTTCACAATTATAGTTTTCTCAGTCCAATTCAGTTTTTAAGATGTTTGGTGCAACTTCAGATAAAACACCAGTTAAAAATATTTAGGCAACTTTATTGCAGTACAATTTACATTCAGTAAAATTCACGTTCTTTAGGGTATAGTTCTTTGAGGTTTGACAAGCATGTACAGTTAGGTGACTATCATCAAACCAAATATAAAACAATTACATCACCCCCCGCAATCATTGCTGGCCCCTTTGTGGACACCCCACCCCCAGCACCTGTCAACTACTTGACTGGCTTGTTGTTTTGCGTTTTTGGCAATGTCAAACAAATTGAATCATATGTAGTAAGTAAATTTTGGAGTCAGGCCTCTCTCATATAGTGTAATACATTTAACATTCATCCATGTTGTTATGTACATTAGTACTTGCTCATTTTTATCAATGAGGAATATTCCATTTTAAGATTTATTTCACTCAGTTTTTAAGAACATCTGGACTACTTCTAGTTATTTATAATTATGGAAAAATGCTACAAATATTTGCGTAATAATTTTTGTGAGAGCATGTTTTCATTTCTCTTTTGTGAATACTCATGAGGAGGTCATATGATTAAGTGTAGTTCTAATTTTGTAGGAAAGTGCTGAACTATTTTCCAAAATGATTACAGTGTTTTACATTCTCCCCTTTATCGTATTAACATTGGAGTTGCTCCACCATCCTTACTAGCACTTGGTGTTGCCAGATCTTAGCATCATGGTTTAAATTTTGCTTCCTTAAAGACTAGTGATATTCTTCCTGTTTTGACGTGCTTGTTTGCTGTTCATATATCTTCTTTATTAAAGTGTCTGTTCAAATCTTGGGAAAATTGTTAAATCAGGTTGTTTTTTCATTACTAAGTTTTGTGAAACATTTACATATGCTGGAAACAAATCTATTGTAAGATACGTGTTTTGTAGATGTTTTTTCCAAGGCTGTAGCTTGTCCCTATTTTGAAAGCAATGTTTTTTAAAGTCAATATTTTAAATTTTGATGGGGACAAATTTACCAAATTTTCCTTTATAAATTATACTTTTGGTCTTATACCTACAAACTCTATACCTAACTCAAGGTTACAATAAATTTCTCCTATTTTGTATTCCAGAAGTTGTATTAATATAGATCGATGATCCATTTTTAATTTTACTTTTAATTGTTGTACATAGTGTTAAGTCTGTTCGTGATTCATTTTTTTCCCTCTTTCTATCTGGATGTCCAATCATCTTAGGATCATTTGTTGAAAGACAATTCTTCAATTGAGTTAGCTTTGCATGTTTGTCAACAATTAATTGATGAAATTTATGTGGGTCTATTTCTAAACTCTGTTCCTTTTATCTATGTATACATCTTTTTGCCAATAGCACACTGTCTTGATTAATGCACCTCCGTGAAAATTCTTGGGTTTGGATAATATGAGCCCTCAAATTTTGTTAATGATTTTCACAGTTACTTTGGCTATTTTAGTTCATTTTTCTTTCCCTATATATTTTAGAATCAGCTCTTCATTTCTGTTGGAAGGAGAAAAATATTCTGCTGGAATTCTGAACAGAATTGTATTGACTGTATAAGTAAATTTGGGAGAATTGACATCTGAACAAATTTAGTCTTCCAGTCCATGAACATAGTATTGATCTCCACTTAGTCTTTTTTATTTATTTCATTATTGCTCTGCAGTTTTCAGCTTATAGATCTTGTACATATTTTATGAGATCCATAACTATCTATTTTTGCTATTGTTGCTATTTTCAATGGCACTTGAAAAATTGTGGATTCGAATTGCTCATTACTAGTATACATAAATACAAGTGATTTTAATAAATTGATATCATATCCTGTGAATTTGCTAAACTCACTGAGTTCTGATATCTGTTTTGTGGATTTGGGGAATTTTTTTATATATAAAACCAAGTCACCTAGGTAGACACAATTTTATTTATTTCTTCCAAAACTATATCTCCTGACTGCATTTGTGTGACTATTCCATTGGTTTCTTTTTCTGTTAATATTATGAATTACATTAACTGTATGTCATTATACTTTGGATTCTTGCTGTAAACCCATGTTGGTCATGATATCGTATTTCCACCTTTAATTATTAAGTATTTTGTTGATGAATATGCATCTGTATTGATGAGAGACATTAAGCTCTAATTTTCTTGTAATGTCTGTATAAGTGTTGTATTATTGTTGCTATTGGGGTGTTCAGCGCACACACATTTAAAGTAATTATTGTACACACATTTAAAGTAATTATTGTATATTTGAATTCAAGTCTTTTTTTACTTTGTTTACTCAGCCTTTTTTATCTTCCCATTTCCCATTTCTTTACTTCTTTTTTGTTATTTGAACATGTTTTAGAATGCTATTTTTATTTATTGATTGTGTTTTTTGCCATATCTTTTTGCATTTTTCTTTTTTTTTTTTTTTTTTTTTTTTGAGACGGAGTCTCGCTCTGTCGCCCAGGCTGGAGTGCAGTGGCCAGATCTCAGCTCAGCTCACTGCAAGCTCCGCCTCCCGGGTTCCCGCCACTCTCCTGCCTCAGCCTCCCGAGTAGCTGGGACCACAGGCGCCGCCACCTCGCCCGGCTAATTTTTTGTGTTTTTAGTAGAGACGGGGTTTCGCCATGTTAGCCAGGATGGTCTCGATCTCCTGACCTAGTGATCCGCCCGTCTCGGCCTCCCAAAGTGCTGGGATTACAGGCTTGAGCCACCGCGCCTGGCTGCATTTTTCTAAATCATTGTTCTAGGGAATACAATATGCGAACCTAACTCTTCACAGTCTTCTTAGAACACATGCTTTACCTCTTTCCATGTAATGTAGAAATGTTATGTTCTACCCTTTATGGCAGAATCCTTCTGGTCTCCATGGTGTCTGATGTGAAAATTATAGATATTCAAATCATTGATTCCCTATAAGTAATATTGTTGCTTTCTAGATTATATTTTTTACTTTAATTTTTAGCAGTTTGATTGTCTGAGCATGGGTTTCTTTTCTTTTCTTGCCTTCCTTCTCCCTCTCCCCTCATTGAGATTCACTGAGATTTTTGAGTTTGATTTTATATGTCTTTGTCAAATCTGGGAAGTTTTTGGCCATATTATTTGAAATATTTTTTCAGCAGTACACTCTTTCTCCTCTTCTGGAACTGTAATAACCCAAGTCTCAGAACTTTTAATAAGTGTCTCCACAAATGTCTGAGGATCAGTCTACATTTTAAATTATTTATCCCTGTTTAACAGACAGGATAATTTATCTTAATCTTCATGTTCACTGAATTTATCTTCTCTCATCTCAATTCTGCTATAAAGTTTGCCCTGTAATTTTTTTATGTAAGTATTTTTTTTCATTTTTGAAATTTCCAATTGATTCTTTTCTTCTTCTTTTATTTTAACAGAAATTTGCTTTCTATTCTTTTAAGAGCCTTTGGGTGTACTTGTTGGAGCATTACTATAATAGGTGTTTAAAATTTTTCTCAGATAATTCCAATATCTTGGGTATCTTAGCTTTGGCATCTGTTAATTGTCTTTTCCCATGCAAGCTGAGATTTCTGTGGTTCTTCAAATGCCAAGAAATTTTAGGTAGTATGCTGGACACTTTGGTTATTATAAGAATCTCAGTCTTGTTTAAATCCTGTGAGAAATGTTTATATTTTTGTTTGAGCATGTGATTTTTTCTGGCAAATTTAAGCTCAGGTAGCATATTCTTCTTGGAGCTGCAGTTCTAATATCAGCTCAATTTCAAACCTTTCCAAATCCTTTTTACTGCCATCTAGATCTGTGTCATATGTGTCATTCAGTGGTTCAGTCTGGAGCCTAACAGGGATCTATCATTTCAGTTTCCAATGTCTTTTGCCTGCTTATTAGAATTAAACCCATGCAGGATTGCAGGATTGCATTTCCACATTTATCACTCTCTACAATCTCCCCAGTACTTTCCATTTACCTGAAGAATCTTTTCAGTCCTCCATCCAGGCTTTAGTTCTCTCTGCCATGCACATCTGCAACTGTAGCCAGATGTTTGAACAAGCAGTGGGAGACTTGAAGGAAGAAGTGTTAAAATTATCTCCAGTGTGGTGAAACTTTGAATTCTGGTATTCTTGCCCCATCCACCTACAACTATTTACTTTTCAGACTCATCAAATAGCTATACTAAAATCATCAAATAACTGTCCCATGCCTTATCTCCTGGTTTTATGCCTGAATTCATTGGTAAAGGCAATGGACTGTGCTTACTCCATGCTACTCATAGCCAACACTTAAACTTTAGGTTTCAATAAAATAAATGCACAGTTACAGAAATAATATATTTATATTTGCAAGATATGCAATAGAAATGACAGTATGCTTTTTGCAAACTATGCATCTGACAAAGATCTAGTATCCAGCATCTATAAGAAACTTAAATTTGCAAGAAAAAAAAGACAAATAACCCCATTAAAAAGTGGGGAAAGGACATGAACAGACACTTTTCAAAAGATGTGCATACGACCAACAAGCATATAAAAAAAAGCTCAACATCACTAATCATTAGAGCAATGCAAATCAAAACCACAATGAGATATCATCTCACATCAGTCAGAATGGCTATTACTAAAAAGTGAAAAAATAATGAGTGCTAGAGAGGTTGCAGAGAAAAAGCAGCACTTATACCCTCTTGGTATATTGATGTATATTTTGTTCAACCATTGTGGAAAATAGTGTGGCAATTTCTCAAAGATCTAACAATAGAACTACCAATTGACTCACTAATCCCATTACTGGGTATATACCCAAAGGAATATAAATTGCTCTATCATGAAGACACATGCATGCGTATGTTCACTGCAGCACTATTCACAATAGCAAAGGCATGGAATCAACCCAAATGCCCATCATAGTGAACAGGCAACCTACAGAACGGAAGAAAATCTTTGCAATCTACCCATTGCATGTTCTAACCCACTGCAAGGAAGCTAAAAACCTTGAAAAAAAGGTTAGACTAATGACTAACTAGAATAAACAGTGTAGAGAAGACCTAAATGACCAGTAGTCACTGAAAACCACAGAGTGAGAACTTTGTGACACATGCACAACCTTCAATAGCCAATTCAATCAAGTGGAAGAAAGGATATCAGTGATTCAAGATCAAATTAATGAAATAAAGTGAAAAGACAAGATTAGAGAAAAAAGAGTGAAAAGAAACAAACAAAGCTTCCAAGAAATATGGGACTATGTGAAAAGACCAAATCTACATTTGATTGGTGTACTGGAAAGTGAGGGGGAGAATGGAACCAAGTTAGAAAACACTCTTGAGGATATTACCCAGGAGAAATTCCCTAACCTAGCAAGGCAGGTCACATTCAAATTTGTGGATGATTAAAAAAAAAAGTCATAGGATAGCTACTATTAAAGCCACAGTTGACAAGAAAATTTTGGTTACTTCTGTGGCCTATGACAATTGTACATAACAATTACAACTTTTAATAACATACACTAAGTTATATCAGGATTATAGTAGTTTTACATAATTTTGGAACAGATGCTACTAACATATTTATATAAACACAGCCCAAAGAAAGCCAAACACCATTTTATATTTGACAATGCTTCCTATGTAATTGTTATAGTAAATGAGCCAAATTTCATTGTTGCATTTGTACATTATTGATGTCAAACCCTATTACAGGTTTATAGACATATAGACATATCTATAATGATTTTATTTTAATTGTTCACCATAAGGTAAGGTTCTCATAAACCTTTTATAAACCTTTACAAATATTTGTTAAAGAGCAGATCATAAGCAGATTTTTGCTATAAGAAAAAACTTTTGTGCTTTTATTCTAATGTTTAAGGAAAAACTGAATAATACCCCTTTAACTTTAGTAAATAATTTTTTTACAAGATTAATTTTTACACAACTTCCACAACTTGCTTAAAGCTCCAGCTTTATTCTATCAACTTGCTTAAAGGTCCAGCTTTATTTTATCTAAAGTAAAAAACAAACTTTTTAACTTTTAATATGGCCAAAAACATCCACATTTCCATGACTTCTTATAATCTTTCACCAAAAACACATTTCACTTTCCTTACACGCCTTACTTGTAAAACTGTTTCTTCAGTAGTTTCAATTACATATATTATACTGTTAACTGTTAGCAACTTTACTTTTGGTGAAAACGTTGGTAAGTAAGGGATTATAATTACGTACTAGGTGTGGAGCTTAGGACACCAGATAAGGACTGACTTTTTCCGGCATTACTATGGATATGGCTAACACCATATGTTTCTGGGCCTTACCTAAAATCTAATGCTCCAAAGCAGGTAAACTGAACAATTTTCAAAAGTCAAAGGAGCAGTTTATGACCTTAAATCATTTAGCAAACTTAGTATTTGACCTGCATAATTTAGACCAAATGTTTACATTTTTGAATATATTTTTATTTTACCAATAATCTTTAAAACTGTTTTTGTTCCCCAAAGATTACTTAAGTCATGTGAACCAAAAGGCATTACACTTTTTACTTTTCTCAAAAAATATTTAAGCACTTATTATTTTAAACCAATTGAAGCTTTTTTTCTATCACTCAAACACAACACATATAAATACACACACAGAAGATAAAGGACTCACTTCCTAAGCCAAGAATTGAACCCTGAACCTGGGCCGCCATTGTGATGGTGGGAAACAAGACAAAATACTGCCACATTATTACATTATTACAAGGTCAAGCTCCCAAGGACATACAAGACAAGAGGGAAACTTCAACGAGTTTTCTTTTTTGGGGGAGGGGTGGGGGGCACCTGTAGCAGAGTTTGTAAGTGACCACTTTGCTGGGCCATCTTGAACACCAGGCTTATGGAGTCCTAGGCCTGCCTTCTGTCCTAAGGTACCCCCCTTTATGACCATACCGAAAGACACAGAAAGCACACCAGATTCACTACAGCTTAAGATTAACTTCATGAATCCTTTTTTCCTATTAATCAATACCATTCATTCAACCAGTTTGCACAGAGAGAGAGAGGCCAGAATTCTGACTAGTAAGAAATTCTTACCATTTTGCCAGCATGCCAGGCTTTTGGGTTCTCTTTCCCTGAGTGGCCCTAGTGACCTAGCTGGCTGCACCACAGCCCTAGGGGCCAGGACCCAACACAAAAGAATATTATCTTTTCCTGTTCTGGCCAGAGCAAAATATACGGGATAAAACGTAGACATTAGCCACTCTGCTTAGCACCCAATATCAAACGGGCAAGACTCAAACTTGCCCCTAATTGGGCCCCATTATCATTAAACCAACTTCCTACCAGGAGTTTCAACATGTGGTCTCTGGGCAAGATGGTCATCCTGAATAACACGAAAGATAGGAAAGGGGAAGAAGGGAGAGAAAAGCATTGCCTGTGGCAGAGTAGGGAAGGCAAAGAGCTCAGGGAGGCCAGAGAAAGACCCATCCCTTGCAGCAACACTGAAAAGTTCAGGCGGCCACTTATCACTAGCGAAGGGATCGTTTCCAGCAGTTCTATTTGCTCTCAAGTTTCCCGTTTTGGGGAGAAAAAACCTACACATGTCCCATGGTCCTGTATATGCCTAATTCCATTACTCATAGCCATAAGCAAAAAGTGCAAGGCAGATTAATCCAAACAGAACAGCAGTTAATATCCCGTAGTGCCAAAACCATTCTTAGTCAAGAGGGACTTCACTGAGAGGGGCCTCCAACCTCCTAAATCTTAGGAAGCACCCTAACCTTCATAAGTTAGGCCTCAAACCCAAGTTTGGTCAAGCGTTTTTGCTTTTTGAGAGGAGATCTTAACTCTCTCTGTCTTAAGAGGGACTCTTAACTCCCCTAAGTTGGGCCTGTAACTCAGCCCTATCCTTTACCCAGGTTTATGCACCCCACTTACCCAAAGTCAGCCAATTGGTGCACACAGATATTTACCCTTGGGGTTGGGGGGTCTCCTCAGTATTGCCCTTCAGGGTTCACCAGACAGATGTTACCAGAACCCACCACTTAACTAAAGTTAACCTCTAGGTCAGGAGTTTCCTCAGTATTGTCCCTTCAGTAGTCACCAGAAAGATAATACCAGAAAGAGGTCACAATCCAGACCCTAAGAGAGGGTTCTTGGATCTTGCCCAAGAAAGAATTCAGGGCAAGTCCATACAGTAAAGTGAAAGCAAGTTTATGAAGAAAGTAAAGGAATAAAAGAACAGCTACTCCACAGGCAGAGAAGCCCGAAGGGCTGCTAGTTACCCATTTTTGTGATTATTTGATTATATACTAAACAAGGGGTGGATTATACATGTTTCCACTTTTTGGACTATGTAGGGTAACTTCCTGACATTACCATGGTATTTGTAAACTGTCATGGTGCTGGTGGGAGTGTAGCAGTGAGAACAACCAGAGGTCACTCTCATTGTCATCTTGGTTTCGATGGGTTTTAGCCAGCTTCTTTACTGCTACCTGATTTATTGGCAAACTCTTTATGACCTGTATCATCTTGTGCCAACCTCCTAGCTCATCCTGTGACTTAGAATGCCTTAACTCACATCCTGTGACTTAGAATGCCTTAACTCACTGGTAATACAGCACAGCAGGTCTTAGCCTTATTGTACCCGGCCCCTGTTCAAGATGGAGTTGCAGTGGTTTAAACATTAAAATGGAATGAATACCCATACAAAGTACTTATTCTCAGTAGGTGATGGCCAGAAACAAATAGGAAGGCCCAGGCTCTGTCAAGGAAATAAAAATTGCTGATAGCTCTACATTCTTCTGTTATCACACTAAAGCCCTAATGCTGCTTTTCAAAAACCAGCCATCAGTGCACATTCCCCAAGACCTGTCACAGATCACAGAAGTCTCTGACCATCAGAGCAGTGAACAGGGGCTGGGGGCCGTATCCTAGAAAGGTGAACAAAATTCTTTCAACAGGGAAAAAAACAGGAAGGAACAAACAGAAGGGGAAATTTTTAAAAAGTGATAATGTATTTATTTATGAGAAGGAGGGAGATAGGAGGATTGACTTTTTAAGTAAGAGGAGGTCCTCTTTTGTTTAATATTCACATGGATATTTTTCTTCCTTTCATTTTCAACCTATTTGTGTTTTAAACTGCAATGTGCCAATTATGGACTTTTAACTGCTGAGCTTAATCCATTGATATTTAACCAGATTATTGATAATGAAAAATTTATTTTTGCCATTGTGCTATTATACATATATATGCTTGTGTGTATGTGTATGTGTGTGTGTGTATGTATATGTGTATATATCTTTTTGCTCCTCAATTATTTTAATACTGTCTTCTTTTGTTTTTGATTTTTTTATTTTTTCTGGTATACCACATTTGATTCCCTCTTTATTTACTTGTCAGTATTTTTTTTAGTTACCTTCTTAGTAGTTACCATGGAGATGACAGTTAACATTCTAAATTTGTATCACTCTAGTTCTAATTAATAATAAATTGGGGCAACCCGCTCAGGTCCCCTCCCATGCTGTGGAAGCTTTATTATTTCACTCTTCACAATAAATCTTGCTGCTGCTCACTCTTTGGATCCATGCCATCTTTAAGAGCTGTAACACTCACTGTGAGGGTACACAGCTCCATTCTTGAGGTCAGCAAGACCACAAACCCAATGGCAGGAACCAACTCCACACACTTCTTGGGGGCTTGTCCAGGATATTGCCACATGGTGAGTACCACTGGACCCCTTTCACTTGCTATTCTGCCCTATTTTTCCTTAGAATTCAGGGGCTAAACACTGGGCACCTGTCAGCCAGTTAAAAGTGACTAACGCAGCCACTGGACTAAAGACAAGGGTGTCAGGTTTTTGAGAAAGGGTTCTCTAACAATCCCCAACTCTTTGAAGTTGAGAGCATTGGTTTGCCTGGAACCAGCTTCCACTTTTTCTGTACTTCCAGGCTGAGCTGAGAGTCAACAGATAGGAAAGACATTCAGCTCCAAGGTCTGGACAAAAAGTTGGTTCACCCTGCAGCCATGAGCGGAACTCTGAGTTACATTGCCCAAGCGAGACATGACCATCTATCCTATCTGTCCTGACCCTTGCCTCCTGGGTCCTAACACCTGTCAGACAAACTTCCTCCCACCTCTCTTCTCCAAGGCTAGTCCCACTTCTAAAACCCACTTCCTGTCCCTGGTGCTCTTCTAGTTTCTCCTATAAGAATGATTTCTAGTCTAAATTTTGGGACTCTGTTCCCTTCTTTAGGCACCCGGACTCACCAATCAGAAAGACATAATATTTGCCCAAAGCCCCAGTGCAGGGGTTGGGGGGAGGGGTGAACTATCTGCAATTTTAGGATCACTCCTCAGACTAGCAGGCCTAACAAAAGCTATTCCTGAAGCTAGGATATGGGGAGCCTCAGAAATTATAGACTCCAAAATTAGGGGGATATCCTTCCTATTCATATGATGATAAGTGAGGACAAAATGTGCCACTCTTCCAACTGGAGATCTCTTCCCTCCCTCAGGGTATGGCCCTCCACTCCATTTTGAGGCATATCATCTTTATAGGACAAGGGTAAGGTCTCAATACCAACAGGAGAAAATGCTTAAGACTCTAACTAACAGGTTTTTGAGAATGCATTGGTAAGGACCACTAAATCTGACCTTCCTCAGTCCTCTTTATGGTCTAGGAGGAAAACTAGTATTTCTGCTGCTGCTTTGGTGAGCACAACTATTCTGAACAGCAGGGTCCAGGGACCATTGTGGGTTCTTGGGCAGAAAAAAAAAAAATGTGTTTTTTTTCTTCTTTCAGATGGGAAACACTTAGGCATCAACAGCCTCACCCTTGAAATGCATCCTAAGCCATTGGGACCAATTTGACCTGCAAACCCTGAAAAAGAAGTGGCTTATTTTTTCCTGCACTATGGCCTGGCCCCAATATTCTCTCTCAGATGGGGAAAAAATGGCCACCGGAGGGAAGTATAAATTACAATACTATCCAGTGGCTTGACCTTTTCTGTAAGAGGGAAGGCAAATGGAGTGAAATACCTTATGTCCAAGCTTTCTTTTCATTGAAGGATAATCCACAACTATGCAAAGCTTGCAATTTATATTCCACAAGAGGACCCCTCAGATTACCCCCACATCCTAGCCTCCCTACAGCTCCCCTTTCTATCAGTGATGAGCCTCCTCCAATCTCCTGCACCCAGAAGAAAAAAAGGCAAAGAAATCTCCAAGGGACCACAAAAACACCCAGGCTATTGATTATGTCCCCTTCAAGCTGTAGGGGAAGTGAATTTGGCCCAACCTGGGTACATGTCCCCTTCTTCCTCTCTGATTTAAAGCAGATCAAGGTAGACCTGGGGGAGTTTTCAAATGATCCTGATAGTGACTAGTCCTACAGGGTCTAGGGCAAACCTTCTACCTCACTTGGGGAGGTGTCATGCTATTGTTAGATCAAACCCTGGCCTTTAATGAAAGGAACATGGCTTTAGCTGCAGTCTGAGAGTTTGGAGATACCTGGTATCTTAGCCAAGTAAATGACAGAATGACAGCCAAAGAAAGGGACAAATTCCCTACCAGTCAGCAAGACATCCACAGTATGGATCCCCACTGGGAACTAGACTCAGATCATGGGGACTGAAGTCACAAACATCTGTTGACTTGTGTTCTAGAAGGACTAAGGAGAGTTAGGAAAAAAAACCATGAATTATTCAAAGATGTCCACCATAAATCAGGGTAAGGAAGAAAATCCTACACCTTCCTCGAGTGGCTACAGAAGGACTAAAGAAAATATACTCCTCTGTCACCTGACTCCCTCAAGAGTCATTTGATCCTCAAAGATAGGTTTATTAGCCAATCAGCCACAGATATGAGGAGAAAACTCCAAAAGCAAGCCCTGGGCCCTGAACAAAACCTGGAGACATTATTAAACCTGACAAACTTGGTGTTCTATAATGGGGACCAAGAGGAACAGGCTGAAAAGGAAAAGTGAGATAAGACAAAAGCCACAGCCGTTGTCATGGCCCACAGGAAAACAAACCTTGGTGGTTCAGAGTACAGAAAATGGAGCAGGCAAATCACCTGGTAGGGTCTGTTGTCAGTGTGGTTTGCGAGAACACCTTAAAAAAGATTGTCCAATGAGAAACAAGCCACCCCCTTGTCCATGTCTACTATGACAAGGCAATAACTGGAAGGTTCACTGCCCCAGAGGACAAAGGTTCTCTGTGACAGAAGCTCCCAATCAGATGATCCAACAACAGAACGGAGGGTGCCTGGGACAAGCACCAGCTCGTGTCATCACCCTCACTGAACCCTGGGTAAGTTTACCCATTGAGGGCCAGGAAATTGATTTCCTTCTGGACATTGGTGTGGCCTTCTCAGTGTTAATCTCCTGCCCTGGATTGCTGTCCTCAAGGTCCATTACCATCCAAGGAATCCTGAGACAGTCTGTAACCAGGCATTTCTCCCACCTGCTCAGTTGTAATTGGGAGACTTTGCTCTTTTCACGTGCCTTTCTTGTTATCCCTGAAAGTCTCACAACCTTATTAGGGAGGGACACATTAGCCAAAGCTGGAGCTATTGTCTACATGAACATGGGGAACAAGTTACCCATTTGTTGTCCCCTGCCTGAGGAGGGAATCAACCCTGAAGTCTGGGCATTGGAAGGACAATTCAGAAGGGCAAAAAATGACCACCCAGTCCAAATCAGACTAAAAAGACCCCCTTAAGGCCTGAAGCTCATAAAGGATTACAGGATACTGTTAGACACTTAAAAGTTCAAGGCTTAGCAAGAAAATGCAGCAGTCCCTGCAACACCCCAATTCTAGAATACAAAACTGAATGGTTAGTGGAGACTAGAGCAAGATCTTAGACTCATCAATGAGGCAGTAATTCCTCTATATCCAGTTGTACCAAATCCCTATACCCTGCTCTCTCAAATTCCAGAGGAAACAGAATGGTTCACAATTCTGGACCTCAAGGATGCCTTCTTCTCCATCCCCCTGCACTCTGACTCCCAGTTTTCCTTTGCCTTTGAGGATCCCACAGACCACATGTTTCAACTTACATGGATGGTCTTGCCTCAAGGATTTAGGGATAGCCCTCACCTCTTTGGTCAGGCACTGGCCCAGGATCTAGGCCACTTCTCAAGTCCAGGCACTCTGGTCCTTCAGTATGTGGATGATTTACTTTTGGCTATCAGTTCAGAAGCCTCATGCCAGCAGGCTACTCTAGATCTCTTGAACTTTCTAGCTAATCAAGGGTACAAGGCATCTAAATCAAAGGCCCAGCTCTGCCTACAACTCAAATATCTAGGCCTAATCTTAGAGGAACCAGGGCCCTCAGCAGGAATGAATATAGCCTATACTGGCTTATTGTCACCCTAAGACTTTAAAACAGTTGTGGGGGTTCCTTGGGATCACTGGCTTTTGCTGATTAGGGATCCCCAGATACAGCGAGATGGCCAGGCCACTCTATACTCTAATCAAGGAGACCCAGAGGGCAAATACTCATCTAGTAGAATGGGAACTAGAGACAGAAACAGCTTTCAAAATCTTAAAGCAGGGCTTAGTACAAACTCCAGCCTTCCCACAAGACGAAACTTCTCTTTATACATCACAGAGAGAGAGGGAATAGTTTTTGGAGTCCTTAGACTCATGGGACAACCCCACAACCAGTGGCATACCTAAGTAAGGAAATTGATGTAGTAACAAAAGGCTGGCTTCACTGTTTACAGGTAGTTGCAGTGGTGGCCATCTTAGTATCAGAGGCTATCAAAATAATACAAGGAAAGGATCTCACCATCTGGACTACTCATGATGTAAATGGCACACTAGGTGATAAGGGAAGTTTATGGCTATCAGACAACCACCTGCTTAGATATCAGGTGCTACTCCTTGAGGGACCAGTGGTTCAAATATGCATGTGTGCAGCCTTCAACCCTGCCACTTTTCTCCCAGAGGATGAGGAACCAATCAAGCATGACTGCCAGCAAATCGTAGCTCAGATTTATGCCACCCGAGAGGATCTCTTAGAAGTTGCCTTAGCTAACCCTGAGCTTAACCTTTATACTGATGGAAGGTCATTTATGAAGAATGGGATATAAAGGGCAGGTTATGCCATAGTTAGTGATGTAACAGTACTTGAAAGTAAACCTCTACCCCCAGGGACCAGCACCCAATTAGCAGAAGTAGTGGCATTTACCATAGCCTTAGAACTTGGAAAGGGAATTAGAATAAATGCGTATACAGATAGCAAGTATTCTTACCTAATTCTACATGCCCATGCTGCCATATGGAAAGAAAGGGAGTTCCTAACCCCTGGGGGAACCCCCATTAAATACCACAAGGAAATCATGAAGTTACTGCACACAGTGCAAAAACACAAGGAGGTGGCAGTCTTACACTGCCAAAGCCATCGAAAAGGTGAAGGAGAAAAGGCAGAAGGAAACCATCAGGAAGACGCTGAGTCCAAAATTGCTGCCAGGCGGAACCTCCCATTAGAAATACCTATGGAAGGCCCCTTGGTATGTAACAGCCTTCTCCAAGAGATAAACTCCAGTATTCCCTGACTGAAATAGATTGGGGACTTTCACAGGGGCATAGTTTTCTCCCCTCACAGTGGTTAATGACAGAAGAGGGAAAGGTACTCATACCTGAAGCCAACTAGTGGAAAATACTTAAGACCCTTCACCAAAGTTTTCATATGGGTATTGAGAACACTCATCAAATGGCAAAATCCCTAGCCAAATCTCCTCCAGATCATCCAACAAGTAGTCAAAGCCTGTGAGGTCTGCCAAAGGAATAATCCTTTGGTCAATCGTAAGGCCCCTCTAGGGGAACAAAGAATAGGTCACTATCCCAGACAGGACTGGCAGTTAGACTTCACCCACACGCCTAAGTCAAGGGGATTTCAATATTTGTTGGTCTGTGTTGATACCTTTACAAATTGGATAGAAACCTTCCCCTGCAAGACAGAGAAAGCTCAGGAAGTGGTTGAAGTACTAATTCATATTTATATGAATAATTCCTAGATTTGGGCTTTTTCCCAATCTCCAATAGAACCAAGAATAGCCTAACAGGACGTGACACAAGTTTAACTTTCCAAGCCCCTTTATGCTTCCAACGCAGCCTGTTATACAGCTCCATTCAGATGGCTTGTCTGCTTCTCAGGGCCCCCAGAAACCATCACCTCCTCCCTGCTTAGCAAACATCCAGGTTTTGCAATGGCAAACACACTCCCTCATAACCATTCTCCCCTGGACCGCCTGCAGCAGCACCCCCACCACTAGTGAGTACCTTCTCATCCCCTCTTTTAATTACTCTCCTGAATTGTTTCTAGTAAATACAAAATGGTTTTTTCTCCAAGGGGAAAATAGAACACATGGAGCCACTCAGTTTGCTCCCAACACTCTTTTCCAGCTGCTCATTGGAGCTATCTCAGTAACTACTCTAGGAGTATGGGAAAATGAAAACAACAAACTCACACACCTTTTTAACATACACAACCAGTTCTGTCTACCCAGCCAAGGCATATTCTTCTTTGTCATATCCTCCCATGACAGAAACAGATCATGGGAGGGGACAAATAAAGGAATAAAAGTTGGCCACCCTAGCCAGCAGCAGCAACCCACTCGGGTCCCCTTCCACACTGTGGAAGCTTTGTTGTTTCACTCTTCACAATAAATCTTGCCGCAGCTCAAAAGTAAATAAATACATAAATAAATAATGAATTGGCTTCAATAGCACACATTAACCCTGCTCCTATTCAGTTCTCCCTTATGTTGTTATTGTCACAGATTACAGCTTTATTCAATGTATGCTCACTATAGATTTATGATTATTGTTACATGCATTTGTTCCTTTAAATCATATGGAAAACAAAAAAGAGGAGTTACAAGTCAAAACATCAATAATGTTAGACTTTATATTTACCTTAGCGGCTACCCTTACCAATAATCTTTGTTTTTATGGCTTCAAGTTACCATCTACTTTTCTTTCATTTCAGCTGAAGGACCCCCATTAGCATTTATTATTTTCTTTTTTTTTTCCTTTAGCATTTCTTGTATGACAAGTCACTAGTAAAAATCTTCCTTTGGTTTTGTTGTTATTATTGATGATGAGAAATTGGTTGTTAATCCTTTTTAGGGTCCCTTGTATGTTACGTGTTGCTTCTTTCTTGTTGTTGCCAGGTAAGGTATCAGAGCCTGGCATCAGGAAGTCACAGTTTACTAAGAAGTTTACTGTCAATTCACAGTTTACTAAGAATAATTTACCAACAATAGTATGGATTTGCACAGTGAAAGTTTATTAGAAAGGAAGAACACTGCAAAGGGTGCAGTGGGGCCTCCTCAGTGAAAGGATTGAGTGCACAACGGTGAATTTTTCTTAGGAGATTTTATGAACCTTATGGCAGGAACTTAAGGATAATTTGGGCCATATTAGCCATGTAGGCCATGATAAATGATTACACTTTGATACCTTAACATCAGCAAGAGTTGCAAGATGAGTTTCAGCATGGCATTCTGGAGATGTATAGAAATTCTAGATCTGGAACCAGATGCTGACTTTATTTATTATTATTATTATTATTATTATTATTATTATTATTATTATTTAGCTATTTATTTTGAGCCTGTTGCCCAGGCTGAAGCACAATGGTGAGATCTCAGCTCACTGCAACCTTTGCTCCTGGGTTCAAGCCATTCTCCTGTCTCAGCCTCAAGAGAAGCTGGGATTACAGGAATGCACCACCACACCCAGCTAATTTTTGTATTTTTAGTAGAGACAGGTTTTTGCCATGTTGGCCATGGTGGTCTCAAACTCCTGACCTCAGGTGATCCACCTGCCTCGGCCTCTCAAAGTGCTGGAATTATAGGTGTGAGCCACCACGCCTGGTCCAGATGCTGACTTTAGATACTAGGGAAGTTTAATTACTTCTAAATTCCCCAGATACGGGGTTTTGCCACCACATGGCCTGTTTGATGGTTACCAGGTTGTCTTTGTTCCCTTCTAAATTCCTCAGATGAAAAGTTTTTGTCTCCAGGGCCTGTCAGTAGTCACCAGATAATTTTCACTCTCCTCAGTTGATTTTAAGATTCTCTCTTTGTTTTTAGCTTCTGGCAGCTTGCTTATATATAACGTATATCAGCATAGATCTCAATCCCTTTATTTTAATCCTGCTTGGAGTTTGTTGAGCTTCTTGGTTGTGTAGATTCATGTTTTCCTTCAAGTTTGGGAAGTTTCCTGCTATTATTTTTTCAAGTGTTCTTTATTTCTTTCTAAACCTTTATCCTTCTCTTCTCTTTCTGGAGACTTCCATAATGTATATGTGGGCATGCTTGGCAGTGTCCCATAGATCCCTTAGGTTCTGTCCACTTTTCTTCATTCTTTTTTTTTTCCTGCTCCTTAGACTGGGTAATTTCAAGTGTCCTATTTTTAAGTTGCTAATTCTTTTTTGTGCCTGTCCAATTCTACTGTTTTACCCTGTTTTAGTCTATTCCCTACTGCTATAACAAAATAACTACAGACAGGGAAATTTATTTTTAAAGGGATTTACTAGACTCACAGTTCTGGAGGCTGGGAAGTCTAAAAGCATGGCATCAGCATCTGGTAAGAGGCACCTGATGGTGGAAGGTATCACATGGTGAGGAACCGTGCACTCAAGACAGAGAGGGAAGGGACCAAACTCCTACAAAATAACCCACCCCTGAGATAACAGCAAAGCCTTCATGAACTAATCACCCCTTAAACATCCCACCTCTTAACACCATCATCATGGTAATTACATTTTAACATGAGTTTTGGAGAGAATGTTCAAACTATAGCGTACCCACTATTAGATTCCCCACCCCACCCCGAACAATTTCAGCTGTTATAATTTTCAGCTCTAGAATTTCTATTTGCTTCCTATTTCTATCTCTTTATTGGTATCCTCTACTTGTTTGTTCACCATTTTCCCAAGTTCTTAAGTTCTTTATCTATGATTTTGTTGAGCTCTTTGAGCATATTTTGTAGTTAATTCAAAGTCTGTGTCTCATAAATCCAATGTCTAGGGCTTCTTCAGTGATGGTTTTGGTCAAATCTGCACCCCTCACCCCCCCGCCACCTTTTTCCCCTGTAAATGGGTCATACTTTCTCATTTTTGTGTGTGATTTCTGAATTTTTTTTTTCCTCGAGAACAGATCATTTTAAATACTGTAAATTTGTTAACTCAGGACATCGGATTCTTCCCTCTCCCCAGTGATTTCTGTTGCTTGATGAAAGCTCCAGATATTCATTTATTTATTGACTTTTCCAGAATAATTTTTCAAAAAATATATTCCTGGTCACATGTGGTTACTGAAGTCTCTGTTTTGTGATTTATGATGTCAGGCAGTGACCTGAGAGAAATGTCCTCAAATGCATAGATTCCATAAGAAAAGAAGAGAAATGATGTTCTATCTCTTTAAATTCCCACAACCAACTGTTCGGGGAAGTTAATTGTGTTTGAGAACTGAAACCATGGTCAGCTCTTTTGCCAGTCCCTCAGTAATCTGTCAAGCAGATCAAAAGATGCAATCTCGATTTTGGGGGAACAAAATCTGTATTTCTCACTGTGGCACCAGCAAGCTACACTGGAAATATAAGCCACCATCCTTGTGGCTATGTGCTGTCAGGCTGGGAGATAGTGAATTTGGGTCACTTCATAAAATACTGAAATTCAATAAAATTTACCAGGCTTTTTCTTCACACAAGCACTCCTCTGGATGCTATAAGTATTACACAAGACTCTAGAGTTCTGAAATACTTGATTCTGACGTTTCTTGCCAGCTCAGTAGTTGTTTCAGTGGAGAGACCAATTCCTGGAGCTTCCTACTCTACCATCTTCTATGACATCACTATGACTTTAATTTTTTTAGCATTTATATGCTTTATGTATTGAAAATAAAGAGGAAAGAAAGGAAAAAAAAGGAGGAAGGAGAGAAGGAGAGAGAAGGAAAAGGAGAGAGAGTGGTAGGTGATATGGTTTGGCTTTGTGTCCCCACCCAAATCTCATATTGTAGCTCCCATAATTCCCACATGTTGGGGAAGGGACCTGATGGGAGACGACTGAATCATGGGGGCAGGTCTTTCCTACACTCTTCTTGTGATAGTTAATGGGTTTCATGAGATTTGATGGTTTTAAAAACAGGAGTTTCTCTCCACAAGCTCTCTCTTCACTGCCATCCACGTAAGATGTGACTTGCTCCTCCTGGCCTTCCACCATGATTGTGAGGCCTCCCCAGCCATGTGGAACCATAAGTTAAACAAACCTCTTCCTTTTGTAAATTGCCCAGTCTTGGGTATGTCTTTATCAGCAGTGTGGAAAATGACTAATACAGTAAGAATGGATGGAGGGAAAGAGAAAAGAAGGAAAGAGAAGGATTTTTCATTGCAGAACATAACCAAGTGCTTAATTCAGCATTCCAATCATGGGGTAAACACAGAATCCTGAGAATTGAACTTCACTTGGGTGAGAAAATGCTGACACCTAAGCTACAGAATAAAAGGCAACTGGCCTAGATTTTTGGGTTACTTTGTTGGAGTTTCTGCCACACGGACATTAGTTCCCCTTTTGTCAATATCATATTGAAAGAGGTTGTGCAATTGCTGGCACAGTTGTGTTCTTATAATTAAATATTTGTTTCTGGAATTACTTTGCTCTTCCACTATAACCAGTCAACGTGGTAAAATTTACGGCACCAATTTTCTATCAGCATCACTATGTATTCTTGTCCTCTTGCTTTAATGACATTTTTCTTAGGCTGTATAACTATATGATTCTAATGGACTTAACTGAACTGTGCACAGGGGCAGAGCCATTGTCATTGCATCCTTCTTTCCAAACTCTTTGCCTTTGTAATCAATCTTGTAAGGCCCAAAGAAACATATCAAACTCCCCGACCCCTAAATAATTAATACAGAGATCTAATTACCTGGTACCTTAAAATATATATTGTGTTTGGGTTGGGCACCATGGCTCACTCCTGGCATCCCAAGACTTTGGGAGGCCAGGGTTGGCAGATGACCTGAGGTCGGGAGTTCGAGACCAGCCTGACCAACATGGAGAAACCCTGTCTCTACTAAAAATACAAAATTAGTCAGACATGGTGGTACATGCCTGCAGTCCTAGCTACTCAGGAGGCTGAGGCTGGAGAATATATATTATATATTATCTCTATATATACACACTATATATATACTATATATACACACACACTATATATATAGTGTTTTGGGGAAAAACAGTTAGGGGGAACCCTCTGAAATAGTTCCAAGGAAAATAAATTTAAATTACATTTATTAAGCGATCCGCTAAGTGCCAGCGGGAGATTTCTTCCTACAGCATTGCAGAAACATTTCAGAGATATGGCTTGGCATGCTGCTGAATGCACAGGTCTTCAAAGAAGGCTCTGATCTACTTTGTTTCTGCCTAGTCTGTGCTGGTTCTTGCTACTGTAGCTTTCTGAGTCAGGTGGAGTCAGTCATTGCACCATTTTTGGTAGCCAGTCTGCTCCTACAAGACCCAAGGCAGAGTCATAATACAGAAGCTTCTGATTTCTTACCTATTTAGGAACATCATTACAAGCATTTTGCTCAGAGTTGAAGGAGTTTTCTGTTTTCATCATTTCAGTGTAAATTTCAAAATAGCTAACAGGCATGTCATCTTAAGTAGTACATCATGATTTCCAAATATACACTGGCTATATGTCATAGGCAGCAACTTATTAATAAGAACTTCAGAGAATTTTTTTTTGCCATAACACAATAAGGCTAAGCACAAGGATGGGGGCCCCAAATTAGGAATCTCATTGGTTTTCATAGGCAATATGCATTATACGCCACCATAATCCAAATCCATATAGGCACTTTCATTTCCCCCTTCATTAAGAAGCTAAAGGTAAAGTAAAGGGGTATGACACACAATTGTGTGGAAGGAAGAAACTGAAGTACCAACCTGATCCTGAAGGTTACTGGAGAAAGGCCACACAGATTTCAAAAACTCTTCTGAATAATCTTTCCTCTCTGCCTTAGACCCAGCTCAAACTTTCTGCATTGTGTACCTTAATGAGAATATTTGTCTTCATTCAATTTATTCATTTAGGCATTCATTCTATGGACTGAGCATTCAACTGTCCAGGAAATGTGTAGCTCCTCTGGTCTTTCTCTTGAGCCTTCATGCACAGTCAATAGGTGTAATTTTTCATTAAAAGTCCAATAGGATTTTAAACATAACCTGAACTGATAATGTACACAGTTCCTTTAGGCAACATTTGAGCTTTACTTTGGATAATAATGCTTAGTCTCTTAGGAAACCTTCCCCTCCCATTGCTTCTCTTTCAAAAATATAATCTATTTGTATGTGAAGGAAGGTTCTGGTTGACCCATTCTTGTGGCATTAGAAGGGACTTCCTGGTGTGGGCTGGTGTTGCGTGTGTGCTGATATCCTCTTGTCCCTGAGGCACTGTTTCTTATTTACCTGGTTGCTGGCTGCCCTGCTGCCACTGAGAGATTGTTTCTGGTGGGTATTATTCTTTATCTGGTCTCTGCTGCATCAATCCATGTTTGCAGTGGCTCCCTGTCTGAGCTGCCCTGACGGTGGTTGTTTCCCACTGGTACTATGAACCTTTATGAGGTCCTACTTTGACTCCTAATTATTTCTTCAGCCCTCATTACATAATATTATTTGGCAAGCTCCTTGATTACTTTGAAGTTCTGTATAGAATATACAGAGGCTTAAAGGGGCTTCTAGGAAAGTGCATGTCTTGAGATTTCTCTCTTCCTGGAAACACCATACCAATTATTTTTTTTTTTTTTTTTTTTTTTTTTTGAGATGAAGTCTCACTCTTGTTGCCCAGGCTGGAGTGCAATGGTGCGATCTTGGTTCACTGCAACCTCCACCTCCCAGGTTCAAATGATTCTCCTACCTCAGCCTCCTGAGTAGCTGGGATTACAGGTGCCTGCCACCACGCCTGGCTAATTTTTTTTTTTTTTTTGTATTTTTAGCAGAAACAGGGTTTCACTAAGTTGGCCAGGTCTCGAACTCCTGACCTCATGATCCGCTCTCCTCGCCCTCCAAAAGTGCTGTGATTACAGGCATGAGCCACTGTGCCTGGCCGGAAACACCATACCTTTAAGCTAACTTTGCAGTGACAATACCCTGCAAGGTGTCGGGGTTTTTTACAGTCATAAATGGGGAGTAAGGGAGAGTTCCTTCTTCTCAGTGCTCCTGTAAAAGCAGTATGGGAAGCTGGGAGAAATTACTTATAGCTTCTCTGGCCTTACTCTCAAACTCTTTCCTTCCCTTCCCGTCACCAATTAGCCAGAAAAGAGCCTGAATTACTTTTTCCTCCTCTTGTCTGAACCTAACTTATATAAAATTTTGGACCAGACCTCATATCCAATCTTTGTTAAAAAGGAAGCTATCAGGGATCCAAATAATCCTTTTGAAACACAGAGCCTGGCTCACTGGATTTGTTGGAAATTTTGTTTTAAATGTCATTGAATAGGAGTTTCCTTTCTGATAATGGCAAAATAGCTTGTAACAGACTGAATCTTCTACAGAGAACAAGTAGACAGTCTGAATTAAATAAAAACAAAAATATAAAAGATTTTGAAGACTAAATAGAATTACAAAGATGGCTGAGACTTGAAGAACCAAAGTCATGGACAGATGAAAGTCCTATTGAGGTAAGCTGGTCTATTGTGGCTGTTTTCCTTAAAACATTCACCAATCCCTGACTGCTGTAGATAACAAAGACGGGAAGCCAGCAGAAAGTGACTTAAAAGAGGCAGAGAAGATGAGCAGTGCTGTTATCATTATTGTAGGATCATGATAAAATTTAGATTTCAGGGCTAATCATAGGAAGGATTTGCGAAGCCAACATTTCATGGAGAAGAAAAGTGGAGAGTTGTGAGCCCAATGATGTGAGCTGCTTTTACTGTCAAGGTATTCATGATTCATAAAAGTAAGCAATGAGGGCAAAGTGAAGCCGAGAGAGAAATGGCAGTGAAAAAAATGAAGACCTAACTGAGCTTTTGGCAATCTCATTATGCTTAAGAGATTTAAATTGGAGTTTATGACTTGCCAAGGAAGAAGGACTCTGGGATTTCAGTTTGGAATCTTGAAGGACTACCCCCAAAGAGGAAAGGAAAAAATGAATAAATAAAAGCATAAATAAGAAAGACTAAATGAACACCCCAAAACATCTCAGTTCCCATTAGGACTAAGGTTTTTTGACCTTAATTTGCTAACAGAAACTAATCCAGAGCTTTTATAATTTTGTATATACAAAATGTTTATTTAATCAAAAAAATTTAAGGATATAATGAGAATGGACCAAAAGAAAATGAGACAATAAAAGCAGATTTGCAGGTAATGCAGAAATTAAAGTTTTCAAACACAGACTTTAAAATAATTTTGATTGGTATGTTCAGAAACAGAGGACCAAGCGAACTTCAACAGGTACCTGAGATCTATAACTAAAAAAAAATCAAATGTATGCTCTAGAGCAAAAAATGCATAAAGTGCCAGTAGACTGATAACACCTTGATCTTTTCCTTTGAATTAGTTCTATGCTAAATCATCATCCCTCTATTCAGCTTCAGTGAAGGGAACCCAAGATTCACCATTCAGGAACTCCCTAAACATCTGATCTCTTAGACTCTTAAGTTCTTCGACTGCTTCTGGCATCCTCTCCCCACTTTCCTGCGCTTCAAACTTAAGGAATAAGCCAGGATACAAGGGTCTCTCCTTCTCTCTGGCCAAACTCAAACTAATTTTTAAAGTATAATGCCAGAGGAGAAATGAAAAAGAAAGAAGACAAAAACAGACCAAAAACAGATCATTAAGGAAAGAGAATTACTGAACAAATTTGTCAGAACAAACAAAATCACTAGTCATTTGGAAAAAATAAATAAATGTTTTATCCTGACAAACTATTTTATATCAAAATAGAAAAAAATATATTAGTTATTATTTTATAATCTTAGTATGAGAGCAAAGGTTTCTAAGCATGAAAACAAAGTCAGATGAAAAAGTAAAATGTTCTATATACTTTCTCTTAGGGAAAAAAGGTAGAGGAATAAAAGAATAAATCCAAACGATATAAAATTTTCACAATTTAGTCAGGGCACTATAATAATGTTTCTATTCTTGATTATATAATGAGCTATTATGAAACAAGAATACCCAAATAGATTAGAAATATAGGCAAAATATATGTACGGGTCATTTTCAGAAGACGAAATAGAAATTACATGGTATTCAGCCTTACCTGAAGTGTTTAAAATACAAATTAAATGGCAATTAATTTTAGCTTTACTCCATTAGCCTAAAACAGAATTTAGGGTTTAGTAATACCTAGTATCAGAGTTCAAGTGGAGAAATGTGCACTGTCAGGAAATAGTGGTGGGATTATAGGTTGCTATAATATTTGTAAAGGATATCCTAAATATGAATGAAAAAACATAATATGAAAAAGAATAAGGTAGGGATTTCCAGGATGGGTTTTGGAGAAAGCTCCCTAGGTCTGAATCACAGTATGTCAGTTCACAAGCTGTTTACACTTGGGCAAGTGGTTTAACCTTTTGGTAGTTTAGACACTTGCGAAGCCACCATGTTTTCAGCATCTCTCCAAGCTTTAGCTTTCCTGACAAAGGATGACTCAAGTATCTCATGGCTTTACCATCTTACATGGCTCTATGTACCTGCAAGGATGGTGGAAAATATACCCATTTTCATGTCCAGAACGGAAAGAAAAAGCAAATATGCATGAACACTAGGACTCTCATTCTCACAGGTGGGAATCATACATTACATGTAGCTATTAATATTATTGCATTCCTTTTGTCCCAAGAATTCTACTTTTCAAAGTTATCCTATACAAATACATGGAAAAGTGTGCAGAGAGATACATTTAAAGATTTTATTTACAGTATCCTCTATATTGTTGATAGTTTTAAACTACATTACCATTTAAAAATCATGATAAAGATCTATAGTTCTTGGCAAAGAAAAATGTCCATAATTTATCTTTAAATGAAATATTTTATATCAATACAATAACAATTTTGTAGAGGTGTGTTTCCTTGTATTTCAGTATGTGCTGTTATCTGAATGTTTGTGTTTCCCTAAAATTCATATGTTGAAATTCTAACCCTCCAAGGGACAATATTAGGAAGTGGGGCTTTAGCAGGTGATTAGATCATGAATGTGGAGCCTTCATAAATGGAACTGGTGGCCTTATAAAAGACTGCAGAGAGATAGCTATCTCCTTTCACCATGTGAGAACATAGCCAGAAGGTGCCACCTATGAGAAAGGAGCCCTCAACAGACACCAAATCTGCTGGCACCTTGATCTTGAACTACCCAGACTCCAGAACTATGAGAAATAAACTTCCATTGTTTGTAAGCTACCTAGTTTATGGTGCTTTGTTATAGCAGCTGCCAGGTGAACATGGGGGGAAAAAAGCATGTATGAGAGACACTGTAAAGGTTTTCACGCTTGCTTACATTACCAAGTTAAAATTGTGGGGATTGTCCTTTAGTAGAAAAATTAAAATAAACTCTTAAAAATGCCTTAGTTTTAAAAACAAAAGCATTCTTCCTTTCATTCTTGCTTTTCTCTTTTGATATGTTTCAAAAAGGAGAAAATATATTATGTTCACAAACTCATCATAGAAACATGTATATTGGCAACAAAGTAAATGTAAATTTTAAAATGGAAATGTAAAACACATCCCATTCACTACATACTGAAAATTATAAATACTTACAAATAAAAGTAACAAGAGGCCGGGCGCGGTGGCTCACGCCTGTAATCCCAGCACTTTGGGAGGCCGAGGCGGGCGGATCACAAGGTCAGGAGATCGAGACCACGGTGAAACCCCGTCTCTACTAAAAATACAAAAAATTAGCCGGGCGCGGTTGTGGGCGCCTGTAGTCCCAGCTACTCCGGAGGCTGAGGCAGGAGAATGGTGTGAACCCGGGAGGCGGAGCTTGCAGTGAGCCGAGATCGCGCCACTGCACTCCAGCCTGGGCGACAGAGCGAGACTCCGTCTCAAAAAAAAAAAAAAAAAAAAAAAAGTAACAAGAAAGAAACAGAAAATATATGAGATAAACAATAAAATCTTATTGTAGAATATAAAACTAAATCTGAACACATACAAACATATACCATTCTCTTTATGGGAAGGATTACTTTCATAAACCACTATTCTCTCTAAATTAGTATAAGTGTAATGTGCCTCTAATTAGAATAATAGAGATGTAAGTCAAATTTTATAAATGGATCTCGAAGTTCATATGGAAGAAAATAACATCTAAGATTAAGCAAAAAGAAGAGGACAGTGATGATAGTAAAGAAAGACTTGCCTTAACATAAATCAGGCTACACCAAAAATCCCCTGTACTTGAATCAATATGTCATTAGCATAAAAATAGATGCATGGATGGGCGAAACAAGATGTAGAAAAAATAAATGGGTATTAGCATATATGAGAATTTTCTACACACTAATACTAGTATTTCAATTTAATGGAGAAAATAAATTATAAGATTGTGTCATGATTGGCCATTTATATAGAAAACAATATAATTTTTCCTGATATTATACCATATACTAAATAAAATTACACAGGAAATAAAGACTTAAATGAATTTAAAGTTTAAATCTTTGTAAAGCTTTAAACAACCTGGGAAACATGTCCAATGCCTTAATGGTGAGCTGAAGGGAAGGTAAAACCAGATTCTATAAATAAAAGATAGACATTTCTGTCTAAAAAAATGTTAAAACTTTGAATGGCAAAAAGTGATATAAATCAAAGTAATAGACAAACAATGGATTTGGAAAGAAAATTGTAAAACATTCAACCAAAAATAGTTTGCTATTTATAAAATTGAGAAATAATTTTGCAAACAATAAAACAATTTTCCATAATTCATACTTCATATATACTTAACTAACAATTTCTAAATGACAAACCACTGAACAATGTAAATGTAAACTATGCCTTTAGAGTCTCAACACAAAGCCCATGGTCAGTTAGGTAAAGACAATATTTAATTACTAATAAAGCAGACAATCCTATACTTTGGTTAAAACTTCAATGTTATTTTTTTCTTTTATATAAACATTATTTCCCAAAGATTCATGCAGAGTAAATATTGTGAGTGGCCTCTATGTAAAGTGTTTTAACATGTAAAAACTTTTTGTGTTTAAACTTTTCCTTAACAAAATGCAAAGCTCTGAAATTTTGACAAGAAAAAGGGCAAATAACTCAATAAAAATGGGAAAGAGATATCAGAAAATACATTTCTTAAACGTAAATCCTAAGTCAAAAATACATGCTCAGGTTGGACACAGTGGCTCACACCTGTAATCCCAGTACTTTGGGAGGCTGAGGTGGGCAGATCACCTGAGGTCAGGAGTTCAAGAGCAGCCTGACCAACATGGTGAAACCCCATCTCTACAAAAAATACGAAATGCAGTCACAGCTACTAAGGAGGCTGAGGCACAAGAATCTCTTGGACCCAGGAGGCAGAGGTTTCAGTAAGCTGAAATTGTGCCACTGCACTCTAGCCTGGGCAATGAAGAAAGAAAGACTCTTTCAAAAAAAAAAAAAAAAAAGAAAGAAAGAAAGAAAGAAATATATGCTCAAACTCACTGGGAATCAGGAAAATGCAAATTAAAAATTAAAGTAACACTGAGATATCACCTTCCTACAGCTTTAAAAGGAGCAATAGCACTTACTGTTGGTGGGAATGCTGATACAGGATGCCTTCAGAGGAAGAAACAAAACGGTAATGGTTTAAAACATTTTGGGAAATTAATCAGGCAACATCTACTGAAATTAGTCAATGTATCATTCGAGCTATCAATTCACAATCCTCGTTTTTGGATATTTACAGAAATAAAATCACAGCTATTAAAGTATATATGCACACAGATTTTATTAGAGCATTGGTCATAGTGAGAATGGTAGAAAAATAAGGTACATTCATACTGTCAGAGTCGCTTGAACCACAGTGACTCCACCTTGAACAGGGGCTGAGTAAAATAAGGCTGAGACCTATTGGGTTATGCCCAGGAGGCTAGGCATTCATTTTCACAAGATAAGAAAGGAGGTCAGCACAAGATACAGGTCACGAAGGCCTTGCTGCTAAAACAGGATCCATTAAAAAGTCGGCCAAAACCCAACAAAACCAAGATGGCAATGAAAGTGACCTCTGGTCATCCTCACTGCTCATTATATGCTAATTATAATGCATTAACTGCTAAAAAGACACTCCTGCCAGCACTATGACAGTTTACAAATGCCATGGCAACAACAGGAAGTTATTCCATGAACTCTATAAAGGGGAGGTACCCTCAGTTCTGGGAATTGTTCACCCCTTTCCTGGAAAACTCATTAATAATCCACCCTTTATTTAGCATATAATCAAGAAATATTAATAACTATTTAATAAGTATAAGTATACTCAGTCAAGCAGCCCATGACACTCCTCTGCCTATAGAGGAGCCATTCTTTTGTTTCTTTACTTCTTTAATAAACTTGCTTTCACTATACTCTATGGACCCGCCCAGAATTCTTTCTTGCATGAGGTCCAATCTCTTGGGATCTGGATCAGGACCCTTTTGCAAAAACAATACCATGAAACACTATGCAGCAATTAAAATAAATAAAATAGAATTATACCTGTTGAAAATAAATTTCCACAAGGTATTCTTAAGTGAGAAAAGCAGAATGCAGAACATTTGCATATAATCTCATATTGAAAGGAAAGAATAAGCTCCATATGTGTGTATTTATATATTTATACTTAACACTTCTATTGTATATAAATAAGTTGATGAAAAAACAAACTCTTTAAAATATTTAAAGAAGTGATAATAATGAAGAGGAATTTGGCTTAACATATATCAGGATATGACAAAAATCTCCTATAACTGAACCAACATATCATTAGCATAAAAATAGATGCACGGATGACTGAAACCGGTTTCTAAACCAATATGAGTGACCATGGCCCTGGGAAGAGTCTCAAGGGATCCTGAGAAAGTGTGCCCTAGGTAGTCAGGTCACAGTCAAGTTTTGTACATTTTAAAGAGACAGACATTACAGGCAAAGACATAAGTCAACACAGTAAGGTATACACTGGTTCAGCATAAAGAGGTGGAATATCCTGAAGTGGGGAGAAGGGGTAGCTTACAAGTCATAGGTAGATTCAATATTTTTCTGATTGGTAATTGGTTCAAAGAGTTATACTTTTTCTAAGACTTTAAGTCAGTAGAAAGAAATGCTTGCATTAAGATAAGGGGAGTTGTGGAAGCCAAGGTTCTTCTTATGTAGATGAATCCTCCAGGTAGCAGCTTTCGACAGAATAAATGGTAAGTGTTTCTTTTCAGGTTTAAAAAAATATCAGACTCAGTTATCTCTCTTAGATCCAGGAAAGGCCTGGTTACATTAATGCAGATTCTCTATAGGTGAAAATTTCCCCCATGAAAGACGGCTTTGCGGGGCTATTTCAAAATTTGTCTAAGAAAATATATTTTGGAGCAAAATACTTTTATTTCCTTTATGGTCTGCTATGTGTCATGTAATGCTATACCAAAATCAGGTGGGAATTTGGTATCTTATTGCCACAAATAGTGTGTTTTTTCAGTCTTATAATCTCTATTTTAACTTTAATTTTGGTCAGTTGTGCCTAAACCTCAAAAGGGAGGAGGTAGAATGAAGAAGGTAGGTCCAACCTCCTTTCCTGTCGTGGTGGAAATTCAGTTTTTCAGGTTTCTCTGGGGTCCTCTTAGACAAGAGAGGGTCTGTTCAATCAATTGGGAGACTTAGGATTTTATTTTTGGTTTACAAATTGAACAAAAATTGGAAAGGACAACAACTAGGTTGTTCTCATATGTTTTCTAAAGATAGGGATAGGGAAGCCTAAGGGAGGATGGGTATGAGAAGAAGGAATGATAGCACAGAGGAGGCCAATTTTGTTGACTATGATTTTCCATGTTGTTGTGTATGACTCTCATTAGGAGGATCCAAAAAGAATTGTCCAAGTTCATGAAAAAGGGATTTCCTGTAACAACAAGTAGGAATCTGCATAATGGATTTCGGAATCAAAAAAGTCAAATATAAGGCATGTGACCCTAGATAGTTACTTAGGGTCTCAGATTTTCACTTTCCACACCTTATAATAAGATAATAACACATAGCAACTGATGGAGTAGTGAAGGTATTGACAATGAAAATGAGTGACTGAGACATACATCTCGATCATGATCATTGAGGTTTATTAAGTCACCTTAGGGTGCATCTAAGGAAAACACAAGCCACACACACACATCTGCATCTGTTTTTCTGAAGAGATTTTTAGGAAGTTTAGTATTTATACATTTCCTTAATGGGGGGAAGGTTTGTAGGAAGAGGGACAGGTAGATGGTTAGGCAAGCACTACATTTTACATAGGGTGAATATCTGAAGAGGAAAAGGAAGTAAAGGAAGAGTCAGTTATGCAGCTGTCTCTAAGTAGATGAAGGAAAAGGTCTTGACTTTGCTATGCCCCTAGGAAGGTAAGCTTGTAATGGATGTTATCAGTTTGGAATGTTAAAAGCTAGATTTACATTGTAGACCTACAGTTACAATTGGCTTGTCCTCTTTTAGGGGAGATTAGCAAAACTTGTACTTATGAATGGTCTGTGGAGGCTGTCCTTCCCTGACACCTGAGGCCTTTTTCCTCTCCATGGGAATCTGGCTCATACAGTGTTAGTAACAGCTATTCATTTGAAAGAGGGTGTTGCAATGACCCTGCCTTTTGCATACAAAGCTTGGTGGTGGGATGGAGGTGCTAGGATTTTTTAAAAATTGTCCTTTTACGGTATTAAGGTAAAGTATATAAAATACTTAGTAGAGTATGAGCACATACCAAGCACTCAAAAATTTTAAGTCTTTCCTTTCCGTTTCAATTGAATTATGTCTCTTGATAGTCTACAGTAGTCACTATTAAATCAAGATTAGCCTAAAGTTGCCTCCTTATATATTTTAAGTTTGTTCTAAAGGTTTTTCTGTACACCGTGAACTATAACAAGTGGAGGTGTAAACAGACCTTAGCCTACCCTTGTGCCAGTCACTGAGTTTTGCCAATCAAATGTAGCCAACTGTTCGAATCATGTTCAAATAATGCAAATGCTGAGCTGTAACCAATCCAGCTGTTTCTGTACCTCACTTCTGTTTTATGTACATAACTTTCCTTTTTCTGTCAATAAATCTTCTTCCACTGCCCTGGCTCAGGAGGCTGCCCAATTTGTGAGTTCTTCATTGCTCAATTAAACTCCCTTAAACTTAATTTGACTGAAGTTTTTCTTTTATCATCACTTAAAACAATTCTGGGCCGGGTGTGGTGGCTCACGCCTGTAATCCCAGCACTTTGGGAGGCCGAGGTGGGCTGATCACAAGGTCAGGAGATAGAGACCACGATGAAAAATACAAAAAAATTAGCCGGGCACAGTCGCGGGCGCCTGTAGTCCCAGCTACTGGGGAGGCTGAGGCAGGAGAATGGCGGGAACCGGGGAGGCGGAGCTTGCAGTGACCCGAGGTCACGCCACTGCACTCCAGCCAGGGGGACAGAGCGAGACTCCATCTCAAAAAAAAAAAAAAAAATCAATTCTGAAAATGGATAAAGGCTGATGGTAATCCAGATTTGTTTTCAAAAACTAAGATTTAAAATAATTTTTAAAATAAGAATTCAAAGATTTGTTAGATACTCAGGAGTATACGATGATCACCAGGGCTAACTTAGGTCTGTTAGTATACTCTGTGACCATTTTGAGGCATGGCTTTTTTTAAAGCCCTCACAAACTCTAGTTATCCTGCCGGAGAAAATAGTGTTTCATTATTCAGTTGGATGCACATGGTTTTTTTCCATATCTTTTCACAATTTTGGGGACCAACCTTATCAGAGAGCAAAAGAACAAAGTTGACTGGAGACACAGGAGCAGGGAAGAGCCCAGCAAGTCAGGTAGAAATAAAATTTACCTAATAAATGTACACTTTTTTTTAACCCTTGCTCCATTTTGCAGTGTGCTATATCACACTGAATATGAAACCACCCTTGCAAAAATTATAACTGAGAAAATTATGACAGTGAAAGAGATCTGACCTAACTGACTCCATCTCGCTTCTAACATCCAGGTTGTCTAGCTCATTCCTGGGCATAAGCCAAACTAACTTTGGGAGGAACATAGTTTATAGTTTGACTTTGAGACAGAGATGATAACAGCCCCGTTCTTGACTGAGCACTAGACTGCTTTTGCAGGAGTAACAAATTAGCCAAGGGTGAGAAATTATGTTTCAGGAGTCACTGTTATAAGACATGAGATAAGTGCTTGAGATATTTTGCAGACCCTACCTTTCAATGCACCAGCTGATGCCACCCAGAATGATACACTGTCTCATCTCGTCCTGTGCTCCCCACCCAGGAACTGACACAGTGCAGGAGGACAGCTTCTGCTTCCTATGAATTCATCTTTGACCTGGCCAGTTAGCACTCCCAACTTTCCAACCCCATATCCTACAAATTATCCTTAAAAACTCTGATCTCTGAATTTTCAGGGAGACTGATTTGAGTAATAATAAAACTCAGGTCTCCCTTACAGCTGCTTCTGATGAATTGAACTTCTCTATTGCGATTCCCCTGTCTTGAAAAATTGGCTCTGCCTAATCAGCAGGCAAGGAGAACCCACTGGGTGGTCACAAATATAACAATGTTTCCAGAGCTGGCATGCATACTATTACATGAGTTGGAAGTATGGTAGGACACAGACTATTAAGTAAGCATATTCTTAGATGTATAGAAATAAAATGAGCTGCAAATACAAAAGAATACAAAATAGCCAGGGAGATATGAAAGAAAACCAAATAGGACTTCCTCAAACAAAAAATGTTATTGCTAAAATGAAAACACACACACACACACACACACACAAAAACACACACACACTGATTGAATCAAATAACAGAGCTGAGGAGAGAATTAGTAAACTGGGGATAGATACAAAGATATCATCCAAAAACTATCCAGAGAAACAAAGAGGTATCTTCTTCCACATATGAGAGATCAAAGACATGGAGGATTGACTGAGGATTTCTCACACACCTCTATTTTGGGTTCCAGAGGAGAGATGAGAGAGTATGGCAAACACAGTGTTGGAAGAGGCAATGGCTAAGAATTTTCTAAAATTATTAGCAAACATGAATCCCAGATTCAGGAATGTAATAAATATCAAGCAGAACACATAAAAAGAAATCTATACCCACATCTATCATATAAATCTGAGGATACCAGAGATAATGTTGAGATGTTAAAGAAGCTAGGAAAAAGCAAATTTTCCCTATAAAACGATTGATAGTCTTCTGAAAGGCAACGAAGGAATCCAAAGAGTAAAGAGAATGGAATGATATCTTTGAAGTGCTGAGAAAAACATAACCACCAACTGCCTCAAGCCTGTAATACCAGCACTTTGGGAGGCCGAGGTGGGCAGATCACGAGGTCAGGAGATCGAGACCACCCTGGCTAACATGGTGAAACCCCGTCGCTACTAAAAAATACAAAAAACTAGCTGGGCAAGGTGGCCGGCGCCTGTAGTCCCAGCTACTCCGGAGGCTGAGGCAGGAGAATGGTGTGAACCCGGGAGGCGGAGCTTGCAGTGAGCTGAGATCCGACCACTACACTCCAGCCTGGGAGATAGAGCGAGACTCTGTCTCAAAAAATAAAATAAAATAAAATAAAATAAAATAAAATAACCACCAACTTAGAATTACATACCTAGTTAATGAGGCTTTCTTTTTTGAGACAGAGTCTTGCTTTGTTGCCCAGGCTGGAGTGCAGTGGCGCCACGTCCACTTATTGCAATCTCTGCCTCCCAGATTCAAGTGATTCTTGTGCCTCAGCCTCCTGAGTAGCCTGGGACTACAGGCATGCACCACCACAGCTGGCTAAATTTTCTATTTGTGTTAGTAGAGATGAGGTTTTGCCATGTTAGCCGGGCTGGTCTCAAACTCCTGACCTTAGATGACCTACCCACCTCGACCTCCCAAAGTGCTGGGGTTACAGGCATGAGCCATTGTGCCTGGCCAAGACTTTAAAGAAAAACAAAAGAAAAAAGGAGAAAGACATTTTTAAATAAACACTGAGACTATACTAACAGCAAACTCTCATTAAAGCAACTTCTAAAGGATGAATTTGAAGACTAAAGAAACAGACTCCAACACAGTGTCTGGGAGACAAATAGGAGGAACAAAGAAGTTGTTGAACATGAAGATAAATATAAAGCCAACGTTGATATGTCTTAGAAAATTCAGCTACAGTGGTCTTAACCTCACAATGGCCTATTCTGTCATGTGAAAGACTTAGTCACTGTCATTCTGCTCTGAAATACCAGGCTTCTGGCTGCCAATACATCCAAATTCCAGACAACAAGGGGGAAAAAAGGGCCCAAAAAGTCTTGCTTTTATAAAATGGCTTTCATAAAATTCCACATAATACTTTCACTCAATGTTTGGCTATAATTGAGTGATATTGCCACTTCTAGAAGCAAGGGAATCTGGAAAATGTAGTTACTTAAATATCACAGGAATTAGATTCATTTAAAAGGGGAGAGAATGAGAGTACAACTGCAGTCTCTGCCACATATTGATAGGTAAGTTTTAGCAAATGGTTGATAAACTGATCACTTCAGTTTTATGCAAATTATCTCAGAGAATATGAAAAACATAAATACTCTGCAAATTGTTTTATGAGAATAGTATGACCTTAACTACTAAAACCAAATATAGGATAGGAAATAAAAATTACTAACCAGGTTCACTCATGAATATAGATAAATAAAATATTAGCAAATTAATTTAGTCATATATTTTTAAGAAGAAATCTATAATAACCAGTATATCTCAGCATGGTAGACCTATAGGTGTGAAGCCCAAATTGCCCTTAAAGAAAATCCTTGTTTAAGATCTGTTTGGAATATTGTGAAAAGACATCTTTCAGCAGAAGCCCCTTCAGGGACTGTTCCAGCTTCAGAGAGATAACTCTTCCAAGGTCACACCCTTACAGGAATGGCATTACACCTCATGGGCAGCTGAAGCTATAAGGTCTGCATGAAAGCCAGACCTCCCCATTAGCCTAATCCTACTATTTCCCCATCCCTTCCATTGGTATTGGTCTTAAGAATATCCCTAATAATATCCTGCAAACTGAAACTTCTCAGAGTCTGCTCCCTTTGGAACCTAACCTGTAACACCCATAAATGCAAGGATGGTTTATGACCAGAAGATCCATTGATAGGATTCACCACATTCACAGATTAAAAAAAAACATTTGATTGTTTCATTAAATGGAGACAGATTGTTCAATACAATTAATATCTACTTACAATAAGAACTCTTAACAAGCTTGAAATAAAAAGAAAAGTCTTTAACCTGATAAAAAAAAAAAAAAAAGGTATTTGCACTTAATTGCGCTGCCTAAGACTTGCAGCACAATGCTGAATAAGATTAGCAAGAGTGAACATCCTTGCCTGATTCATGATCTTCAGGGAAAACTATTGAGTGCTCACTGTTAAGTATAATTTTATATGTAGGCTTCTTATAGATGTGCTTTATCAAACTGAGGCAATTTCTATTTTTTGAGAATCTTAATTATGAATATGTTTTGAGATGGAGTTTCGCTGTGTTGCCCCGGCTGGAGTGCAGTGGCGTGATCTCAGCTCACTGAAACCTCCGCCTCCCCGGTTAAAATGATTCTCTTGCCTCAGCCTGCCAAGTTGCTGGGATTACAGGTATGCACCATCACGTCTGGCAAAATTTTGTATTTTTAGTAGAGATGGGGTTTCACCGTGTTGACCAGGTTGGTCTCAAACTCTGACCTCAAGTGATCCATCTACCTCAGCCTCCCAAACTGCTGGGATTGCAGGCGTGAGGCACTGCGCCCACCTGGAGTTTTGTCAAATGCTATTTCTGCGTCAATTTATATAATCAAATGATTTTTCTTCTATAGCTTCTTTTAAAGGTGAATTACATTGACTAATTTTTGAATATTAAACCATACTTAAATGCTTGGAATAAATTTTACTTTGTCGCAGTGTATAGCTCTTTTTTACATAATCTGAATCCCTATTTGCTGATTTTTTATGGACATACATCTATATTCATGAGGGATATTTGTTGTAATTTTTATTCTTTGTATTATGTTTGCCTGGTTTGGGAATAAGATTAACACTAGCCTCAAAAAATAAATTAGGAATTGTTTCCTTTTCTTCTATTTTCTGGAAGAGATTGTATAGAATTGGTGTTAATTCTTCTTTAAACATTTGGCAAAATTCTCCTGTGAGACCATCTGGGTTTCTTGGTTTCTTTTTTGTGAGTTTTAAATTAGGCATTCAATTTTCATAATAGTCAGAGGGCTATTACATTTTTTATTTCACTTTTGGTAAATTGTGGCAATTCATGATTTTTGAGGAACTTTAAGTCATCAAATTATGTGTTTAGATGTGTAGGTTGTTCATAGTGTTCTCTTGTTTTCCTTTTAATATATACATGATCTGTAGTTATAGCTCCTGTTTCATTCCTGATACTATAATTTCTGTCTTTTCTCTTTTTGTCATTCATCTTAGATGCTCATCAATTGTACTGGTCTTTTCAAAGACCCAGATCTTTATTTCATTAATTTGCTTTATAATATTTGTCTTCAATTTCACTAATTTTTGCTCTTATTTTTATTGTATCTGGCCTTCTGTTTGCTTTAGTTTTATTTTGCTATTTTTTCCTAGATTATTAAGGTGGAAGCTTAAATTATTGATTTGAGGGATTCCCGTTTTCTCACGCATGCATTTAGGTTCAGCAAAGCTTCAGTTGCACCCCATAGTTTTTAATACGCTTTACTTCCATTTTCATTTAGTTCAAAGTATTCTTTTTTAAAAACTATTCTTTGAAACTTCCTTGTGAACTTATGAAATGCAAGTGTGCTATTTAGTTTTTAAGTGTTAGCAGATTTTTCTGTTAATTTTAAGTTATTGATTTCTAATTTAATTCCACGGTGCTTGGAGAACATATCCTACATGATTTCAATTCTTTTAAAATTTTATAAGATTTGTTTTATAGGCTGAGTGCAGTGGCTCATGCCTGTAATCCCAGCACTTTGGGAGGCCGAGGTGGGCAGATTACAAGGTCAGGAGATCAAGACCATCTTGGCTAACACGGTGAAACCCCGTCTCTACTAAAAATACAAAAAAATTAGCCAGGCGTGGTGGTGGGTGCCTGTAGTCCCAGCTACTCAGGAGGCTGAGACAGGAGAATGGCATGAACCTGGGAGGCGGAGCTTGCAGTTAGCCGAGATCGCACCACTGCACTCCAGCCTGGGCCAGAGAGTAAAAAAAGATTTGTTTTATTACCCAGTGTATGGTCTGTATTTGGGTATGTCCTGTGGATCCTTGAAAATAATGTATATTCTGATGTTGTTGGGCAGAATGTTCCATACATTCTGATTAGATCATATTATTGATGGTGTTGCTGAATGCTTTGTATTCCTGATAATTTCTTGTCTAGTTATTCTGTCAAATGTTGAGAGAAGGTTGTTGTAGTGTCCAACAATAATTGTGTATTCATCTATTTCCTCTTCCAGTGCTATCAGTTTATGCTTTATGTAATTTGCAGCTCTGTTGCTTGGTACAGAAACATAAAAACTTACTATATCATTTTGGTGATTGATAAATTTATCATTATATAATGTCACGCTCTGTCTCTGATAATTTTCTAGGCTATGAAGACTATTTAATATTAACATAGCCTGCTTTCTCTTGATTGATGTTTACATGATATATCTTTTTCTATCCTCTTATTTTCTATTTGCTTATATTGTTCTATTTGGAGTGAATTTCCTGGAGACAGTATATATCAGATAATTTAAAAAATTTACTCTTATGATCTCTGTCTTTATTTGGTATATTTAGGCCATTTATATTTAATTTAATTTTTGATCTAATAGAGCTGAATTCTGCTATTGTATTTTACTTTCCTGTTTGTTCTCTGTTTATTATTTCTGTTTTCTTTTCTTGCTTTCCTATGGGTTACCTGAGAAATTTCATTTTTACTTTTTTGTAGTGTTTTTATGTATATTTCTTTATATAGTTTTTTCTTTCAGTGGTTTTTCTAAATAATACATCATATATACATAATTTACCATGCATGCTGTAATCACTCTACTAGTTCTAGTGAAACGTAGAAACCTTAACTCTGTCTAGGTTCCTTTATTCTCACACATTTACTATATAGTTGTTTTAAATATTTTCTCTGTGTACATTTACAGGCAGTCAGTGTTATGATTTTGTTTCAACCATCGGGCATAATTCAGAAAAATACAAGAGGAGAAGAGACACCTATTTACCCATGTTTTTGCTTAGTATATTATTTCTTTTTTCTTGATGCTCCAGTGATCCTTCTTTGATCATGTCCATTCTGTTTAGAGAAGTTCCCTTATATATTATTTCAGAGTCGCCGGATGATGGACAAAGTAGCTTAGATTTCTTTCATTCCAGAATGTCTTCATATTGTCTTCATGATTTTATTGATTTTACTTCGTATGGGGCTCTGAGTTGACAGTTCTTTTCTCTCAACACTTAAAAAGTATTGTGCCACTTCCTTCCGGCCTCCATTATTTTTGATGAGAAATTCATTGTCATTTGAATTGTCTTCCCCTGTGGATAAAGAGCCTTTTTTCCTCTGGCTAATTTTAAGATATTTTTTTCTTTAGTTTTATGTCTAATGATGTTGTTCTCAGCATGAATTTCTCTGAGCTTACCTTGTTTAGGATTTACATGGATTCTTGAATGTATATGTTTATGTGTTTTTCCAATTTGGAAAAATATTCATTCATTATTTTTTAGCATACTTTTTGAGAGCTGCCCTCCTTTTCTCTTTTTCTTAGATTCTGATGACATGTTAGACCTATTGTTACAGTCTTGCAGGTCTCTAAGGTCCTATTCTCCTTTTCTTTCAGTCTATTTTCTTTCCATTGTTTATATTAAGAATTACAATTGTTCCATTTTCCAGTTCACTAATTCTTTCCTCTGACTTCTCCATTCTGTTATTGAGATGACCCACTGAGCTTTTTATTTTGGTTACCTAATTTTTTATTCTAAAATTTCCATTGGATTCTTTTTTATATTCTCTACCTCTTTTCTGAGACATTCTGTTTTTTTATTTGTCTCAACCATGTTTGTAACTGCATCCTATAGCGCTGTCATGATGACTGCCTTACAGTGTATGACAGACAATTCTGATAACTCTGCCACCTTAGTGTTTTCATCTATATTAGTCCGTTTTCATGCTGCTGATAAAGACATACATGAGACTGTGAAGGAAAAGAGGTTTAATGAACTTACAGTTCCACATGGTTGGGGAGGCCTCACAATCATGGTGGAAAGCAAGGAGGAGGAAGTCACATCTTACTTGGATGGCGGCAGGTAAAGAGAGCTTGTGCAGGGAAACTCCCATTTTTAAAAACACCAGATCTTGTAAAAGTAATTTGCTATCATAAGAACAGCCAAGAAAAGACCCACCCCCATAATTCAAGCACCTCCTACCAGGTTCCTCCCAAAAACACTTGGAAATTGTGGGAGCTACAGTTCAAGATGAAATTTGGGTGGGGACATACCCAAACCATTTCATTCCTCCCCTGGCCCCTTCCAAATCTCATGTGCTCATATTTCAAAACCAATCATGCCTTCCCAACAGGACTCCCAAAATCTTAATTCATTTCAGCACTAACTTGAAAATTGATAGTCCAACATCTCATTTGAGACAATGCAAGTCCCTTCCACTTACAAGCCTGTAAAATCAAAAGCAAGTTAGTTACTTCCTAGATACAATGGGGGTACAGGCACTGGGTAAATACAGCCATTCTGAATGGGAGAAATTGGACAAAACAAAGGGACTGCAGGCCCCATGCAAGTCCAAAATCCAGCAAGGCAGTCGAACCTTAAAGTTCCAAAATGATCTCTTTTGACTCCATGTTTCACATCTGGTTCACGCTGATGCAAGAGGTGGGTTTTCAAGGTCTTGGGCAGCTCCACCTCTGTGGTTCTGCAGGGTACAGCCTCCCTCCCAGCTGCTTTCATAGGCTGATGTTGAGTGTCTGAGGTTTTTCCAGGCACCCAGTGCAAGCTGTCAATGGATCTACCATTCTGGGGACTGGAGGATGGTGGCCCTCTTCACGCAGCTCCATTAGGTGGTGCCCCAGTAGGGACTCTGTGTGGGGGCTCCAACCCCACATTTCCTTTCACACTGCCCTAGCAGAGGTTCTCCATGACAGCCCCACCCCTGCAGCATGCTTCTACCTAGGTATCCAGGCGTTTCCATACATCTTCTGAAATCTAGGTGGAGATTCCCAAACCTCAATTCTTGACTTCCTTGCACCTGCAGACCATGTGAAAGCTGCCAAAGATTGTGGCTTGCACCGTCTGAAGCCATGGCCTGAGCTGTACCCTGGACCCTTTTAGACATGGCAGAAGGAACTGGGAACGCAGGGTACCAAGTCCTTAGATTGCACACAACCTGGGGACTGCAGGCCTGGCCCACGAAACTACTTTTTCCTTCTAGGCCTCTAGGCCTGTGATGGGAGGAGCTGCCATGAAGACCTCTGATATGCCCTGGAGACATTTTTCCCATTGTCTTAGGGATTAATTTATGCAAATTTATGCAGCCAGTTTGAATTTCTCCTCAGAAAATGGGATTTTCTATTGCATTATCAGGCTGCAAATTTTCCAAACTTTTATGCTGTTTTCCTTATGAAACTGAATGCTTTTAACAGCACCCAAGTCATCTCTTGAATGCTTTTCTGCTTAGAAATTTCTTCTGCCAGATACCCTAAATCATCTCTCTCAAGTTCAAAGTTCAACAAATCTCTAGGACGGGGCAAAATGCCACCAGTCTCTTTACCAAAGCATAATAAGAGTCACCCTTGATCCAGTTCCCAACAAATTCCTCATTTCCATCTGAGACCACCTCAGCCTGGACTTTGTTGTCCATATTGCTTATCAACATTTTGGGCAAAGCCATTCAACAAGTCTCTAGGAAGTTCTAAACTTTCCCACATCTTTCTATCTTCTTCTTAGCCTTCCAAACTGTTCCAACCTCTGCCTGTTACCCAGTTCCAAAGTCGCTTTCACATGTTCAGGTATCTTTTCAGCAATGCCCCACTCTACTGGTACCAATTCACTATATTAGTCCATTTTCACGCTGCTGATAAAGACATACTCAAGACTGGGAAGAAAAAGAGGTTTAATGGACTTACAGTTCCACATGGTTGGGGAGACCTCACAATTATGTCAGAAGGCAAGGAGGAGCAAGTCACGTCTTATATGAATAGCAACAGGCAAAGAGAGAGCTTGTGCAGGGAAACTCCCATTTTTAAAATCATCAGGCATCGGGAGACTCATTCGCTATCATGACAGCAGTGCAGGAAAGACACACTCCCATGATTCAATCACCTCCCACCAGGTTCCTCCCATGACATGTGGGAGGAACACAATTTGGGAGTTACAATTCAAGACGAGATTTGGGTGGGGACACAGCCAAACCATATCATCATCCAATGACTATGTTCTTTCATTCAATTTGAGATCCTGGTTCTTGGTATGAAATGTGATTTCAGTGAAACCTAGTCATATTTGCCTTATGTTATGAGGTTCTGGATTTTATTTAAACCTTTTGTTTTCACTGACTTTCTCTGACACCATTCTATCAGGAAAATTAGAACACTACCTTTTTACTATCAGGTGGAGACAGAAGTTCAGATTCACCATTTGGCCTCTCTTAACCCTGAGACTTGGCCATTCCTTTTTACTGCCCTGTGCTGTCTATGTAGTTTCCATTATTGTGGAGGTGGTCTTTTTAGAACTATACAGTGGTAAAGGCCTCACTCTCCACTTGGTCTCCTTCAACACCACTCTAGCAGGAAAGGAGAAGGGCACCTTATTACTGCTGAGTGGGGATAAAAGTTCAGGCTCCTCATGTGGTCTTCATTGACACTCTAAGCAGGGAGCCTAATTACTGGGCAGTCTCAAGTCCCTACTTGACCTTCTCTGACACAATTGTTGCAAGGGTGTTGGGGTAGATACCTCCTTACAGTCTTGCATGGGTAGAAGTCAAGGTTCTTCATACTGCCTTTGTTGGCATGTATGGGGATTTGACCACAGATTTGAGGGAATTTCCATCACCTATTACTTATTTTGGACAGGAACAGAAATTCCCCTCATTTTCTTTGTTGTCTTAGTTTTAAATATATTTATTTTGGAGCATAAAACCTCAGAACATATAAGTTTATTCTTCCTCTCACACATCAAAAGTTTCCCATTTCCAATTTCTTTTTACCCCATGTATTTGATTCTTATTCCACTTACATTTGAAAACCTTAAGTGGTAGCAAAGGCTTATTAAGTGAAAGGATAAATAATACATGTATTAATACCAAAGTGATGAGAGTGAGAAGAATCATTCTGTTATCTTTCCCCATCCTGCAATTTGAAGAAGGTTCTTAGCAATTTTTAAAAATTTATAGAATTGCATTATTTAATTGCCATAGAGCTTCAAATAGAAGTAGTACAACATAGAAAGAATCCAGAGTTGACAGCTGCATCCTAATTATGCCACTGACTAAGTAATCCTAAGAAATTCACCTCTATGAAGATTTAATTTCTGCATTTACAAAATGGAAACAAACATCTGTCCCTTCTTATGGATTATGAATGCTTCAATGTCCCATTAAGTGGAAAGCAACAAGTAAACCAAGTTTAATAAGCATAATAACAGGATAATCAAATTTCACACAATCTATGCTCAACAATTAGGTGCTTAGTGTGTCAGAAAGGAGAGAAATCCAATTTTTAATTGTCTGTCTAAGAATGATCAATTTTTAAATCCTAGAATATAGCTTTTAACATAAGTGGCAGAATATCAACATAGTTTTGTAAGAGCATAATAATAAAAGTAAAACACAGTAAAATTTATTAATTTTAAATATATTCATGTTACTATATAACTCATCATAAGCACCTAGTGATCACCATTCCTTAGGTTTCTTGTCTGCAGAAGTTCTAAAATAATATGATCAGGATAAAGTCCAATGTCTTTCCATATAAGTGTCTAGAACACTTCAAACAGCTTAGAATGAAACTCTGATTTAGGAAGAATGAATCTGAGTAGATAGCCCAACACAAATTAGGTCATAAAAATGAAACAACTGCAGGAAACTTGAAGTTGCTTGTTAAACTAGAGAAAACCATTTATTGAAATCTAATGTATGGATGTGTGTCTTCAGGGTTTGTTTCTGACTTTAATTGGAGGATTACTTTAAAATTGTTTCTGTTTCTCAACAGACCATATACTGAGAAACGAAATGAAATAAGCTTTTTTCTACTTCAGTAGGCATGAGAAAACCTCTCTAACACTGAGTTTTAAAACAGTTCTAATGAATATAATTATAAAAATAAAGCATTCAGATTGTATCTAGTATACCTCTCTCTCAAATAACTACCATAAGAAACAAATAAAGAGAACAAATGTTCTCAAATGTAAGGTGTGACAAACCATCTTTAATGTTGCTTACCACACTTGTATATCAAATATTAACCCATTTTATAAGTATACACTTGATATTCAGAAGTATTATCTAGTCTTGGCTGTGTAAGTTGTGTGATCTGAGGATTGTCAAAGATAAATCACACTGGACAAGTTAAACAGGCTAAGGAGATTTTTTAGTCAAGACAGTTGCAGTAGGAGAGAGATTGAACTGAAACAAAAATAGGGAAGAGACTGAACTGGAACAAAAGGTGGGAAAGTTTTTAAGTGCCTGTATTAGTCCATTCGTAGGCTGCTGTAAAGAACTGCCTGAGACTGGGTAGTTTATAAAGGAAACAGGTTTAATTGACTCACATTTCCACAGAGCTGGGGAGGCCTCAGGAAACTTACAGTCATGGTAGAAGGAAAAGCAAACACATGCTTCTTCACAAGGTGGCAGGAAGGAGAAGAATGAGAGCTGAGCAAAGGGGGAAGCTCCTCGTAAAATCATCAGATCTTGTGAGAACTTACTCACTACTATCGTGAGAAGAGCATGGGGGAAACTCTCCCCATGATTCAGTTACCTCCCACTGGGTACCTCCCAGGACACGTGGGGATTATGGAAACTACAATTCAAGATGAGATTTGGGTGGGAACACAGCCAAACCATGTCAGTGCTTGAGTGATGTAGTTGAAAGTGAGGGCAGAGGTTGGTCAATATAATTAGGCCACCTGTCTTTGCTACTAGTAGCTTATGGAAATCAGACTCCTATCTTGGCACAGAGACTAAGACAGAGGGGCACTGTATACCTTGATGATTATATTTCAAAAGGATGGCTCTCAGGTCCTTGAGAAAAAAGTTTCCTGGATTATATAGCTGGTAAGAGGCTGCAGGAAGATTTACATCTCAAAGGGACAGAGAAAGAATTTGCAAATGCAAATTTTCTAAAGTAAATGGTCTAAGAAAAGGGAAATCAGGGGCCTACAGTCAAAGATAAACCTGTCTAAAGTTTAGTCAACCTGAGGGAAATATTAAGGGCATCTTGGTCAGGATATTATTTATTATCTCCATACTATCTGGAAAAAAGAAGAATTCAGACTTGATTAATGCTAGCCCAAATGGTGTTCTGTGGGAGGCAAACTTAAGACCTATGAGATGTTTCCAAAAATATTTATTTTCAGCTAATGTGGTATTTACTTTGCTAATTCACAATGTTTTTGAGCAAATTACAGGCACTATGGAGTCTTGCAGTTTGAATAAAACAAAATAAAATAAAACAATCTAGCCTTTCCTTAAGCCATTATTTTTAAATTGAATAAAAAATCCTTGCAAAACTTATGTTCCAAGAAACAGAATTGGGGGTCAAATAATCCTTAATTTCTCCTTTACTTCTAAAATTCTATTATATGCAATTAATAGCATGATTTTCTTGGAATACAAGAATTCATTTCTGGTTTTAATTCTTTGCTCCCCATCTCTGCCCTCCAATGCAAATCCCCAGACAGATTCTTTAACACTTGAAATGATTGAGAAATCACTACAGATTTTTAAAATTCTGAAGCAGACCATTTAGTATTCAAAGTTTTCTAAAACCGGTAGCTACTTGCCTAATCATTACTTGTATCTTAGAACTGAGTAAGAGGATTCCGCAGAAGTTCAGGGAAAAAAATGAATCCTAAAAACCATTACTAAGCAACAATTTTTTATGTGTAATCCTTTAATTTTTTCTTGAGAAATTTCCAAAAAAAACAAAAAACAAAACTGAAAGCAGGGAAGGGAGGAAGGGAGAAAGCAAAAGAAAGCTGCGTGTATGCATTTATCTCCAAGGGTCCTTATTTCACTAGTTATGTAAACAAAATTTATATGCTACTATTTATCTTTCTCTCTGAAGTATCCTGAGAGTTTTAGCCGTGTAAAATCTCAGGCAGCGTTTTGGCTTCAAACTTCTTATTAACCATTGCAGAGGGAGGGGTTATATACTGGGAAAATTTATTTTCTTTGCTGTCCAAAGTAAGTATAGGGGCCAAATGGCTGAAGTTAGCTGGTAAATTTCTCTCTTTGTTATAACAAACACTAGGGAGATAGCTCCTTTGAGCCACGTAATTCTAATTTTGCCAATTAGTAAGAGCAAACTAAGAAGCAAACTGGTATTGGATTTTCTTGTAAACAGTACAAATACATTATTCTACCACAGAACAGAAGATATTAATGTAGTGTTCTTTCAAGAAAATAATAAATTAAGGTCAACAATATAAATAAAATAAGCTTTATGTAATCATCAGCTGAGAAAGTTAGATGAAAAATTTTTTAAATGCTTTTGATTATTAAAGTATAATATAACCATGCTGTTAAACATATCAGTTTATGTTACTGTGTGCATTGGAGTTGGTATATCTAAGACTAATGATAAGCAAATAACTAAAATGACTTCCACTGTTACTTACCTCTGAACAGCTAATGGTAGAAGACAAAACCAAATTACTCTGTTTTTCCATGGAAAGTTATTCATGTCTTAACCCTTAATAAGAATCCTATCCCATAATTATAGATGTCAATAGAAATCTCATTTCTAACCATGAAAAGTGAATTTTGAGTCCCAAATATGCATTTTAGAAGTACAATCTTATGTTAAGTTTATAATGTATACAGTTGTCTTAGAAAGTAATAGAATACTTTAAATAATGTAAATGTATATGTAAGTAATTCCATACTTTTAAAATATGTTCATTTTCTTCTAGGTTCACATATTTGTCCATTTTATATCTTTAGTACCGTCATGTATGTCAAGCCTGTGAGCCCAGGCCAAGCCATCGCATCCCCTGCGACTTGCAGGTACACACCCAGATGGCCCAAAGTAACTGAAGAATCACAAAAGAAGAGAAAATGCCCTACTCCTGCCTTAACTGATGACATTCCACCACAAAAGAAGTGAAAATGGCCGGTTCTTGCCTTAAGTGATGACATTACCTTGTGAAGTTCCCTTTCCTGGCTCATCCTGGCTCAAAAGGCTCCCCCACTGAGTATCTTGTGACCCTCACTCCTGCCCACCGGAGAACAAGCCCCCTTGGACAGTAATTTCCTTTACCTACCCAAATCCTATAAAACGGCCCCACCTTATCTCCCTTCGCTGACTCTTTTTTCGGACTAAGCCGGCATGCAGCCAGCTGATTAAAAAGCTTTATTGCTCACACAAAGCCTGTTTAGTGGTCTCTTCACACGGATGCATGTGACAATGTACACAACACAAAACATATTGTTGGGGAAAATGGTGAATAATAACATAGTGTGCCAAATGTTAGAGAACTGACCTTATATTTTGACAATTGGAATGCATTTTCTAAAACAACCAAGAAAAAGTTATTTTCTATAAATCCTTTTGTTTATAATCTATTTTTCATTCTAAATCCCATTTTATTTAATCTATTACTCTACTCTCAGAAAAACCTGATTAATAATGTTATTCTACATGAGATAGGATATGCATATTCATGAGCCCTCATGAATTATTTGCGAAATTGAAATGAGTAAACCTTTATCTTATAGGAAAGCAATTAAAAGTACTTGACTCACAAGATGATAAATCAAAACTGAAAATTCAGTCTTCTAAGCACACATAATTTGAAACACTGCAATGAGAAGTAACACAATTGTGCTAGATTAGGCTTCCCCGAGTCAAAAAGTACATTTAAAATATTAAAGCTACTGTTTTCGATCATAAAACATTCCAGTGTAGGTAAAGGTATAGCACATTTTAAAAGACTAAGCTGATGGGTGATTTAAAGTACTTCTGGACAGCATATTATCTTCTGACATATCTGCTTTCTGAAAACCTAAAAGGTTTTATATTTTTATTCAAATGCCTAGGTAACACTGAGAACCAAGAAGATTCCTCCCTCAGGCAAAAAGAGTTTAAATTTACCCAAGTTGCATAGTAGAAATTAACAAGTGATGGAGAGCACAATATCTTTCTATTGCATACTGTATGCTAGTTTAATAATCAAATGATATATAAAGTTGTCAAAAAGCAGTGAATTTTAAAAAAGGAATATATAATTTAAGTAAATGCACTGAAAAAAACATTGATTATACAGTATTCTACGTGGAAAAAGCTCAAAGCTATACTTTGAGGTTAAAATTTTATATAAACTAGTTTAGCAAATGGTATTCTAATAACTTCCCAACCTGGCAATATATTTTTCTTTCCTTTTCTCTGCTCATGAGTATGTACAGAGCTGATTTTTTTTTAATCTGGAAAGACATAGATTTTATGTAAATGCATACTACTCCTGGGAAAACACTTCAGATCTTCTTATTTTCCTATCACCAATTACATCTTAGTGATACTGTCCTATAGCATTAATTATCATTGTTTAATATTCTGTTTGAAATATTCTCAGATCTTCTTTCAAGTGTTTGTGTCCAAGTCTCCAAGTCCATTTTAAGATACCTCCAGGATCTGAATTATGTTGTTAATTTATTTTATGTTGCCTCTTTCTTTTTTCCTAACAAACTCTTTCCTGCTCAAACCTCCTAACATCTTGAAAAACAAAAATCCTGCCTTGTTCAGAAAGCTTCATATAATGAAAGTGTATTTATTTTTACCAGCTTCATCAAGCAAGGCTTCACTAAATACCTGTATTTTATGTGAGCATTATAGCTTAAGACTGTTTGCTTTACTTTAAGAGAGGAGACCACCCCTCATATTGTCTTATGCCCAATTTCTGACTCCAAAGAAAGAAGAAGTACAAACTAAAAGGCAGAAATGAAATCCACAGGCAGAAATGAAATCCACAGGCAGACAGCCTGGCGCCGCACCCTGGGCCTGGTAGTTAAAGATTGACCCCTGACCTAATTTGTTCTGTTATCTATAGATTACAGACACTGCATAGAAATGCACTGTGAAAATTCCTATCTTGTTTTGTTCTGATCTAATTACCAGTGCACGCAGCCCCGAGTCACGTACCCCCTGCTTGCTCAATCAGTCACGATCCTATCGCATGCACCCACTTAGAGTTGTGAGACCTTAAAAGGTACAGGAATTGCTCACACGGGAAGCTCAGCTCTTGAGACAGAAGTCTTGCCAATGTCCCCGGCCAAATAAACCCCTTCCTTCTGTAACTCAGTGTCTGAGGAGTTTTGTCTGTGGCTTGTCCTGCTACAACTTAAGACTTTTATTTTATAAAAATGGGAAAAGATATGAGAAATCAATGGAAATCAGACAAACATAAAAACACCTTAGTATATTGGGGAGATAAAAGCCTTGTAATTAGGTTCGGGATCATGGTACTACTAGGTCTTAGAGACCTGAGTCACTAGATTTTTGAAATCTCAGTTTCATCATTTATTAAGTGATACACTAAAGCTTAAACAGGGCAATATATAGATAACTATTTATATTGTAGAGTACTGTGAAATGAAAGGAAGCATTATAAGACAGAATGCATTATTGCTAAATGACAGCTGGTAGAGTGGAGCCATCTTAACACTAGTTGCTGCAGATGTTGATGCTGTTTATGCCTAGCAATTCATAGATGGATAATAAAAGAATATTAGATTCACAACATGGAAGTAATTGACTAACAAGACGATAAGAAGAGAGGAGACCCAAGATGCTCTTGACTTTAGGCATGAAATTCCCACATACCTGGAAGACCCAGGCCACTTCTCCACAAATCTGTCTAATTCTGAAAACGAATCCACTCAGCGTTTCATAATCTATTAATAAAATTTAAGTTACTTTTTACTGTTGGAGGAGAAAAATACATTTCCTCCGAGTTCATAAAATATTCTGTTCAGGAGAGAGCATTTTCTTGATGTTATAATTAATGTAGTCTGCCTGCTGTAGCTATTCAAACATTCTTTTATTCTATTTTTTGCCCCATGGCAATTCTCTGACTACTGTTTTGTCATTACGGGTAAGATACATTGCATAATAAGACTGCATACTCATACAAACATGGATTTTTTTTTATCATACTTTTAGCCTTACTTCATGTTCTGTATCTAATTTGTCTAAACTTATGGTGTAACCTCAATTTTTCTCCAAGGCATTCAACATTATTTGCAAAAAGATTCAAAGTTAGATTTATTGTTATAAGAACTCAGAAACTGAATAATATGAGCAAAAACAAATCATTTCAGGATTATTTAAATCTTAGTGCATTTGCTGTACAACTGTATGTAAAGAACAGTCCTGGGGGTTGGACACACAGAGAAGTGTTGACCATCTCTGTACATGATGAGTTTACAATCCGTAGTTTAGACATCGTTATGGTCTGAATATTTGTGTCCCTCGTGGCCAAAATTCCTATGTTGAAAACTTCATTGCCATTGTGACGGTATTAAGAGTTGGGGGTCAATGAGTGTGATTGGATCGTGAAGGCAGAGCCCTCATGGATGGGATTAGTGCCATTATTGAAGAAGCCCAGGGAGCTGCCTTGTCTCTTCCGCCACATGCAGACAGAAGGCACCATCTATGAACCGGAGAGTGGGCCATCACAAGGCAGTGAATGTGTGGGTGTCTTGATCTTGAATTTCCCAATGTCCAGGTTGCAAGACACAAGTTTCTGTCTAGCTACTCCATTTATATTTTGTTACAGCAGTCTGAATGAACTAAGATAGACATTATTGTGACTCTGAGGGAAATTGTGGAGGAAAGAGAGTGGTTTAGGGAAAAATGACTCTCACTATGATAAGTCAAATTATTTGGAGACCAGTGATACTGAAGACAGAGAAATATGATGATGACATAGAGGGGTTTCAAAAGGTAACTTTATGTCATCTGCCCATTAGATTGTTTAATGCTTATGCATTTCTTTATATTTTTACCACGAGTATGTATTACTATATTTTATATATTCCTATATAAAATACAGTTTTGTTTACATTAATATTTGTGAGAGTCATCCTTGTTAGTACTGACAGTTCTCAGCCACTCATTTTTATTTCTGTGACATATTCCATTGTGGGATTGTCGAATGCATGCACATATTAAAATTTAAATATTAACTATTGCCAAGTTGTTATCCAAAGTGATCGTAACAATGTTTATCTCAATCCACAGCGTATGAAGAGTTCTTGTTATGCCATAATCTTGTCAATACTTGGTATTGTCGAACACTTAATTTTGTCAATATAATGGGAATGACTTGTGAATTTCTCTTGAGTTTTTCTCTTCTGTTGGAGTTGGTAGACAGGAATCACATTTCTCTTCGTACATTTTGCTCAATTTTCTATTGGGCTGACTTTTTCTAACTAAGTTTTAGGAATCATTTTTACAGTATATTCTTCATACTTATGTTTTGGTGATTATACACATTACAATATTTTTCCAGTCTGACATATTTTTACATTGTGATTCTTTGTACAGAAATTTAAAATCTTAATGTGTTTGAAAATTTCAGCCTTTTTAAATAGTTTATTCTATTTGCATCAAGAAGTGTTTTCTTAACCTGTCCTTATAAAAATTTTGCTATATTTTCCCAGAATACACAATTTGGCTCTTTATATTTACATTTTTTTGTAATATGCAGTATCATTCTAATTGTATTTTTTATCTGAATAATACAATCCTAAGACCATTTCCTGAAAAACCCACATTTTCCCACTAATTATAATACTATTGCTGCCATATATCAAGTTTTATATAAATGTCTGGGTCATTTTCTGGGGTTTCTATTTTATTTTGTGTCACCCTATTTTTGTGTCACTTAAAACACTGTTTAAATTACTATAGATTTATAATAATCTCAGTATCTGCCACATCAATTTTGTATAATTTTTCCTGTTTCAAAATATTCATGACTGAACATGTTGTCAAAATCTCAACAAAATATTGTTGTGGATTAAAATTTTGAATTAATTTTGAGATAATTAATATCATTATTATATTGAGGTTTCTCATATATGAACACAGTATCTCTCTATTTAATTTTTTTCTTATCTCTTTTAACAATATTTTATAATTTTATACATATTTAAATCATTTATAAGATCTCCTAATAGTGTTCTCACGGGTTTTTTAAGTTTTTATTACTTCTGTGAATGAAAATTTTAAAAATCAATACACTTTACTGGAATTAGGGACCCTAAAACCACTCTTAGTTTTTGTGTGTAGATCTATTATCTAAAAACCTTGCAATGATTTATAATAACTTATATACAAATTATCTTGCATTTTTATACAGAGATTTTCATCATTTAAAAATAGAGTGGCATTACTTTCTGTTATTTCCATATTCCTTGTTGTATATCTTTCTTGTCTTTTGAGTTAGCTAAACCTTTAGTACAATATTGAATATTAGAAGTTATAGCAGATATATTTGTCTTATTCCTGAATAAAGGGAAATACTAGAGTTTTGCTATTTTGTCCATATTTGCTATCATTTTCCTCCTACAGAAACCCTCTATCAGGTTAAAAACTGAAATTATTTTTTTCCTATTCCCAGTTTGTTATGAATTTTTATTGAATAATTTTTCTACATCTAAATAGATAGTATGTTTTCTTGTTTACTTTCTACTATTTAATGTGATGCTAATATGGAAATAGATTTGCTAAGATTAAAGATCTTTATATTCCTTGGACAAATCTTGTTTATCAGAATGTGTTTTGTTGTTAGCACATGCACAAACACCACACATGCATGCACGCACACACACACACACACACACACCCTGAATAATAACCTCCAAACCAGTTCTTAAAATCTATGTGTAGAAGAAGAAAAAATGAGAAAACAGGCTTAGTGTCATCCATAATCACATAGAACAATCACATTGTTCAAACTGAGAATAACTCAAAATTTCCTGGATCTCAAGGGTTTAAAAAATTATGGATTTATTTTGTTAAATTAAATTTGTCCTAAGGCTGCCTTTGTACTTTGAATCCCTACAGGGTAAACTGCAAACTAACTTAGTATGTAAACAAACTGCAACCTTAATAAGAGTATATTCTTGTAACAAATAGCTGAGTCTCAGTCAATTACATAGCCAAGCTTCAGCCAATCACAGGCTGCCAACTGATCAGACCATGTTCACAGAAAGCAAATGCCTCATCACACCATGTCCAATAAATGCAAATGCCCATCTGTAGCCAATCAAACTATTTCTGTACATCACTTCCTTTTGCTGTCTATAAATACTGTCCTGCCCCTGTTGCTGGGTAGAGCTCTCTGAATCTCTTTTTGTTCTGAGTCTGCCCAGTTCATGAAACTGTCCTTGCTCAAATAAACTCTGCTAAATTTAATTTGTTTTAATAGTTCTTAACAAGAGATTTTATTCTAACACAACATATAGTCAAATAATATGGCCCAAATAGTTTACCACATGGGCAATTCACTTATTTGAATTAAACTACACACGCTCAGTTTAAAAAAGGGAAAGAAAGAGAAAGAAAATATTTTGAATTGTATGGTGAATTCTTCCCATGAGGCTATTCAATAAATATATTCCCTAAAACAAACATGATGGGAAATGCTAATGTCCTAGTCTGTTTGTTATCATCAATTTCCCCATAATCTCATAGCCTATGCATCTTACTACATTAAATTGTATTTAAATATATGTATTTTTCATAAAATATGACCCCAAGTCAAATGCATCATCCAGTGACCAAAGAGGCAGAAACTTTTTTCTCCAATACTAGAGGAAAAATTGACTATGCTGGGCATATTTTGAGGTGGACTATTGAACAACATTTTTGTACCTTTCCAATGGGTATTTAAGGATAAGTTTTACAGCTGCATATTCAACACACAGAATGGTTTTAGAATCTTATGAAATGGGAGAATTCCCTTATCCCCCTGGCAGGGTGTGCGACAGGGGTGTGGCTCGCTTCTTTGGTGCCTGCACTGCTCAACACTAGGGGAGCACGCAGACGGGCAGGTGCAGAAGTCGTGGGGAGCATTTTTGGGTTCTGACCCCACCGCAGCATCTAGGGGTGAGTGTTTACAACTCCTGAAGCCTAAGTGAGCCTGTGTTACAGTGTGCTCTTTCAGTTTTGCTGTCTGCAGGCAGCTTGTGTTAATCAGCTCAATTAGACCCTCTGCCTTATAGCAAGGACAGAGGGCTTTCTGTGTTCCGGATTCTTGCCCTAGTGTGCTGGAAAAATCGGATCACATTTGGGCTTGAAAGATGAGTACAAGGTTTTAATGAGTGGTAGAGGTAGCTCTCAGCAACATGGCTGGGGAGTCAGAAGGGGGATGGAATGAGAAGGTTATCTTCCCCTGAAGTCGGGCTGCCCAGCGGCCAGACTCTCCTCTGATCGCCCCCGGCCGAATTCCCCTCGGTGTCCACGTCGTTCCGCCGTCGCTGGTCTGCCAGCGTCTGCTGGTGTCCGTCAGTGTGTTCTCCTCCTCTAGAGGTCCAGCCAACTTGTATGTGTGCCTGCTAAGGTCTCTTGGGCACAGGATGTGGGGGCATGACAGGCCAGAGTGGTCTTGGTAAATGCAACATTTGAGCCCGAAAACCCAGAGTGCCCGTTATTACTTAGATCCATGGGCACAGGCCCGAGGGTGGAGCCCTTGCCAGGGACCTGCCCCTTCTCTACCCAGCACTTCCCTGTCCCCCTCCCATATCACCTACACAGTGACTTTAGCATTAGAATCACCTGAAAGGCTTGTTAAACTACAGGTTGCTGAGCCCCATCCGCAGATATTCTGATTCAGAAAGTCTGGTGTGGGGCCTCAGTTCTAAAGTGATTCTATGACCTTCTAAGAAGTTTCCAGATGATATGGCTGTTGTTTACCTGAGGACCACCCTCTGGGATAACCACTGACTTTAAAAAGGGGTTTAGGTTTTCTTTGGATCCAAGCAAGCTCAATTTCCACTGAATGTTGACAGTGTTTGTTTCTTTGTGTGGGGAGGTAGGAAGCCAGGGGAGAAATTTAGCATGTTTTATTAACTGTCACATGATAGGTGTTTTAGAATAAACCGGGGACTGAAATTATTCTAATTCACCTATAGCCAATATTCTTTAGTGCCTACTACAAAATTATAATAAACTTCTTAGCCATCAACTGCTGAAAGTCTTGTTTCTTGTAGCTTATAATTAACAGTTTAAGATAATGTTATCAGCCAGGGATTGTTGATGCATTTCCTTTCCCCATGGTTAACATATAAAGAGCAAGACCATTCTTTTGACAATTTAACATTTTGGCTCAGCAATTCTTGACATTTGTTTTGCATTCAGAACCCATGATATAACCTCTTTGCTGTGGCATGTCAGTTTTTCTGAGTTATCCTTGCCAGAATGCATTTCCAGGTTTTAATGAAAGATTTGCTCTTGAAATCAGTTATCTTTCTTCTTGCTTATTTTTTTCAAGACAGAAATACCTCTTTATAAATAAATAAACCATCAGAATTTTATCACCATCTGAAAAGGTCATAGAGAAATCTGAAGAAAGTGTTTAAGGATTCATGATACCATTAAGATATCTCCAGTCCAGCGTCTTGCGGATTCCTTTAAAAGGAACTTTTATGGTCAAATGACATCTGGTCCATAAGCCATTTTTTCTTATCCTGAAGGTTGTGGAAACACAAAAGTTTATACAAAAGAACAAAGATGTTGTTTCTTTGATAAAGTCATGGACTGCAAAATACCATCTGGCTTATACAATTGCTTGAAATCTCATTAAATGTTAAACAGATAAAGTATTTCAAATAAATTAATAAAAAGCTCTAGTTTCTAATTTAGAAAACATCAGTCTGAAATTTGTAATGACAAACTGATTAAAAGAAGACAATTTAAGCAGATTTATGTGACATCCATAGCTATAGTCTGAATATTACAAAAATGAATTATCTCTTCTTTCCCCTAGCCTAAGTTTTTTTGTTTCTTTGTTTTTTTCTGAATATGCATATGCCGTATCTAAAGTTCCCAGTAAATGTTTGTGGAGTAGATGAGGTAAACAGTACCACTAAAAAGCCTCTGGGCATTGGTGAATATTGGTAAATATTAAGCTTGATAAGTTGTAAAGACTTCATTTTTACTTAAACCAACTTTCACCAAATAGTCCCTTCTGGGAGGCTTTCATACTCGGCCTGCTGAAAAATTTTGAACTGACAGTGGGTTTTATTTGTTTACTTTGCATCTTTTTCTACTGAAAATGTACTTACTCACTTTAGAAAGTTAACCATTCATTTGGGGGAAAAAAAAAAAATGTGACTGCATCTACCCAAAGCCAGATACATATGCTTACTGCCCTTGTCATTCAATGCAAAGTAGTTTCCATAACAACCATTATATCAACTGAATGCAAAGAGTCCTATTTTTTTCTAGGACATGAAACCAACTTTCTAAAAGAGAACACATGTTAATATCTTCTCCTCACTATATTACTATCAAACTATTTGGTGAAAAGCACCCTCTATAAATTAACATTTCTGCTGGATATTTCTTTCAGAATTCACATTTTCCCTTATTCCTTTGTTTAAGTATAGTGTCGCAACCTCTCCTTCTGCTGGGTCTGAAATCCCCCTTGTCAGAGGTCGGCTCTGGTTCAATCTCTGGTGAGGAAAGAAAAGTCACTTGGCAGTCTGGGCTCCAGAAAGGGATTTTCTAAGCAATCTTTTTGTTTATTGCCCAGGTTCCAACCACATCCAAGTCTTCAGAAATACCTAGTAAGTCTAATTCTTAAATTCTTCCTAGGACGCTCCAATGTGAATTTCTCAGAACTACAGGCATTGCATTTTTAACAAATGTCTTCTCTTAAATCATTTGCCAGCCTTCTAAGTCCTTCCATCTTCATAAATTGTCTTTTAGATTTATAAATATTATCTGATTTTACGAAGACACACTGTTCCTATTTATCATTCTTGTTGAATTTGGGTAATTTTGGGGAGAAAGTTGTGAAAATGTCTTTTTTTTTTCTTTTTACCATCTTGAAACCACAAGTCCTAAATATTCAAATGAAATACACATGGAATTTTTGCCTTCTATCTTATGAAAGTAGTAAATTTAATAACAATTTCTCATGATGTATTTAAACTATTTGTTTGCAGAAATTTGGGGTTAAAATCATTTAGTAGTGATTCTGTAAATTAAAATGATTTATACTTATGCTTGTTCTCTGAGAAGGCTCTTAGTTGCATGTACCTCCTATTCCATACCACCTTCATCCTAACTTTCAAATCTAGCATCAGAGCAAACTAGATTTATTGACTCATTTGACAAAAAAAAAAAAAAAAAAGAAGAAGAAGAAGATTGAATTTGCTGTGTATGGAAAACAAGGGAACAAAGAAATTTTAAAAAGTAAAGAAAGAGAAACAATGTCAACTTTCAGCACATTATCAAAATCATATACTTTTAGGTAATAGGGAATTCCAGTTTCTGAAGCTTGAACCAAAATTTAATGGCTAAGAACGTAAAAGATAAAACTGGGTTAAATTCTGTTGTTAGGATTAAATCACAGTCGGTGGAGCAGCTCACACCTGTAATTCCAGCACTTTGGGAGGCCCAGGCAGGAGGATCACTTGAGCCCAGGAGTTTGAGATCAGCCTGGGCAACATAATGAGACCCTCTCTCTACACAAAATAAAAAATTAGCCAGGCGTGGTGATGCATTCCTGTAGTCTCAGCTTCTTATGTGGCTGAGGAAGGAGGATGGCTTGAGTTGGGGAGGTTGAGGCTACAGTGAGCCCTGTTCATGCCACTGCACTCCAATCCAGCCTGGGTGACCAAGTGAGATCATGTCTCAAAAAAAAAAAAAAAAAAAAAAAAAAAGCAGGGGGGGTTGGGGGCAAGAAACAGATTTTGTTTTATTCTCATCTGTAACCAAATTGTGAATAGCAACAATAAAATAAGAAGACTTCCTTCTTTGTGATGTCAGTGTTTTCAATTTGTTTACAGCTAACTTTAATTTCAATGATTCAAGATCCTGGAACTGATAAACAAAAGGTCAAGACTAGGACACACTTCTCAAAGTCCCTACATGCTACTGTTCTATTTAACGTTGCACAAAAACACACCTGAAGGAGCTATAGGAATCAAGCTTTAACTCCCTTTGCAAGATGACAATCTCTGGCCTTGAGAAGACTTATCATGATTTTCTCCTTATATGGCTTGAGACAAAAGCATAACACAGGGACAGCGTGGAAACCTGAAGATGAAAGCTAACTGTGTGAATGAAGTGTTGCTGCCTTAGACAAGATAATCTGCCCATCAAAGCAAAAAAGCATAATTCAGTATGCCTGGGATGTCTCCGTATCCAAGGAAAGAAAAGGATCTGAAAGAAATTGTTGACATTCTGACTACTTAAAGTAGATGCCTTGTTAAATGAGATTTCTGCTGAGACTAGGATGCTCTGTATGTGCCTATCAGCTCAAAAATATAATGAAAGGAAAGTGCTCTGTGTTTCCTGTTGACTTTCATACCCAAAGATCAATTTAATGGAAAATAAAAAGCTTCCATTCATGGGATACGTCTTTGTATTAAAAGGGATTAAACAAAGTTTGGAACTTTAGGAGCTATTAGCATTATTATGTGTGTGAAGAAACAGTGAGTCCCCAATTCACTCCTCACTTTAACTGAGGGTTCCCTTCTTTCCCATTAAATGCGAAAGTCATTAAGTCTTTTTGTATTGAGCATAAGATCAGAATGTCAGTTAGCGTAGAAAAAAACGACAAATCTCATAAAATGTTAGGAAGTTGGGGGAAAGCAAAAGCAGCTATAATTTTTAGATATTCATTCAAAAATATATGTTATTGAAGCTACTGTCCATTTTCACATAGTATCTAATTTTTTTTAATTATTCTTTTATTCTATGTGTATTCTGATGAGTCTTCACTAACTTATGGTATTATGGAGCATAACGTAGGTTAAAATACTCCTGACAAAAAGAGTCAAACTCTCTAAAATATTCGAAGAGATTTATTCTGAGCCAAATATGAGTAACCATGGCCCATGACACAGCCCTCAGGAGGTCCGGAAAAGATGTGCCCAAGGTGGTAAGGGTACAGCTTGGTTTTATATATTTCAGGGAGACATGAGACATCAATCAAATACATTTAAGAAATACACTGGTTTGGTTCAGAAAGGCGGGACAACTTAAAGCGGTGGGTTCCAGGCTATAGATAAATTTAAACATTTTCTGGTTGACAATTGGTTGAGTTTATCTGAAGACCTGAGATCAATGGAAAGGAATGTTCAGGTTAAGATAAAAGATTGTGGAGACCAAGTTTTACTGTGCAGAGGGATCTCTCAGATAGCAGACTTCAGAGAGAGAGCATGTTGTAAAATGTTTCTTATTGAACCTAAAAGGGTACCTGTCTCTTAGCTGATGATCTCTTGGATCTGGAAAGAAAAGAAGGAAAAAAAGGGGAAAGGGGATTCTCTATAAGATGTAGATTTTTCCCACAAGAGGCTTTGCAAGGCAATTTCAAGGTGTGGCAAGGAAATATATTTTGGGGTTAAATATTTTTTTTTCCTTGTCTCATAACGCTATGCCAGAGTCAGATTAAAAAGTAAGTCACGATATATAGGGTCAAATAAAACCCATCTGATGAGAAGTCATGGTTTGTAGGGCATGATTTACTAGACCCCTGAGGTAGGAATTTGGGCAAGTTAAAAAAATCAGAGCTTAGTCCTCAATACCTATCTTAATTTCTTCATACAACCTCATACAAGCATTGCTGTATCCTTTTTTTTTTTTTTTTTTTTTTGGAGACAAGGTCTCGTTCTCTTCCCTGGGCCACAGTGCAGTGGTGTAATCAAGTCTCGCTACAGTCTTGACCTCCTGGGCTCAAGTGATCCTTCCACCTTAGCCTCCCTAGTACCTGGGACCATAGCCATGCACCACCACTTATTAGCCTCTCCTGGCTAATTTTTAAATTTTTTGTAGAGATAGGGGTCTCATTATGTTGCTCCTGCTGGACATATTTTAATAAACTGCAGGTGTCAGAAGAAAGAACTATTTCTTAGTTCTTTTTTACAGAACTATTCCTGTAGTCTCAGCTTCTTATGGAGCTGAGGAGGGAGGATGGCTTGAGTCTGGGAGGTTGAGGCTACAGTGAGCCCTGTTCATGCCACTGCACTCCAGCCTGGGTGACAAAGTGAGATCATGTCTCAAAAAAAAAAAAAAAAAAAAAAAAAACCAAAAACAAAACAGGGGGGTGGGAAGCAAGAAACAGATTTTGTTCTGTTCTCATCTGTTAGAGCACTAGAGATTAGTGGGCAAAACCAAATTGTGAATAGCAACAATAAAATAAGACTTCCTTCTTTGTGAAGGAAGTTCTTTCTAAGAAATAGTTCTTTCTTCTGATAATTTCATATCAATTAAGAAGATAACATGTTTCAAGAAATACTATTTAATCCACTATGTGTATAAGTGTCTGCTGTTGGCCACGATTCATTGGGATCTTATTGCATATCTCAGATGTCCATATCTCATATCTCAACGAGATTACCCTTCAGTTTCACTTATGTTGGTTAATGTATATTTCTCAACCTTTTTACCAGACCACACCTTCCCAGAAAGCAGAATCCTAATTTGTTTTTTCTTGGTGGCTACTAATTTTCTACCATAGTACCCAGCACCCAGTATTCACTCAGTTGTGTTTGTGAAACACATAAATGATTTTTATCTAAGCTCATTTTTAAAGTACTTTTCTAAAAATATGTCTTTAAAAAAAAAATCCATTGCCAAAGGGAAGAAAAATTTAAAGTTTCTTTGGTTACCTTGGCAGATCATCTAGATGATTTGCATCAATGTCATCTTTTTGTTATATCCATTAACATGGTTGTTCTTAGAATGAATTATAATGATGAAGATGGTAATAACGACTAGAATCAAATGTTTCTTTACAGTAGAGAAAGCTTTCAGTCACATTATTCCATTTGATCTTCACAAAATCCATGTGCTGGTGGAGTGGCCACTGTTTTTCTTATTTTATTTATTTATTTATTTATTTATTTATTTATTTATTTATTTATTTTTTTAGAGACAGAGTCTCGCTCTTTCACCAGGCTGGAATGCAGTGGTACAATCTTGGCTCACTGCAACCTGTGACTCCCAGGTTCAAGTGATTCTCTTGCCTCAGCCTCCTGAGTAGCTGAGATTACAGGTGTGTGCCACCGTGCCTGGCTAATTTTTGTATTTTTAGTAGAGACGGGGTTTCACAATGTTGGTTAGGATGGTCTCGATCTCCTGACTTCGTGATCCATCCTCCTCGGCCTCCCAAAGTGCTGGGATTACAGGCGTGAGCCACCACACCCAGCCTTGGTTGTTCTTATTTTATAGTTGATTAAGTGAAGACCAGAAATGTCAAGTGACTTGTCCAAGATCACATAAATAGCAAGTGCAGATGCGGGAGATTTATATTCTGGTCTTTCTGATTCCAAAACTCCATACTGAATGCAAGTTAGTCCCCAGTTTACAAGTGCCTGAATCATAAAGCCTTCTTCAATCTAAAAACAAACAAACAAAATAACTAACACCCACATGATCACAGAAATCACTAGTCCACTTGACCACATGACTACAGGATACTCTTAGGCCATCAAACGTCCCATTCCTTGTTTCTGGTACTTAATGGAGAAGAGAAAGCTTGTGTTTTTGCAAATTGCCTACTGCTTGCTTGAGTAAAATCCTTTAAAAATATATTCTGTTCTGTGGAAATATTGTCATTGCCTCCTATTGGTTTGTGTTTGCTTGTTCATACATCTTTAATGCGATGATGAGTACTTTGCAGCCAAGCTGCGTAATTTTCTAAATTATCACAGGTTAATTTATTGCTGGATCACCCAGAAGTTCTGGACAAAGAAATGTCTTCAGCAAGTACCGTTGGGTACCTTCTAGAGAAGAGTACATGGAGGGACCAAGTGGAAGCCTCTTCCCATCTTTTTTTCTCTAGGGCCTTCAACTTTTCAATTCAATCCCTTCCCTGCCTTAGTTCGTAGAAGCTTCTTTTGAAGTCTTCTCTCCATGCTCAACTCTTGTTTCATCTATTACAGTCTATTTAGCACAGAGCAACCAAGGTGATTCTTTTAAAGCAAATCTAAATACATAAACCACTTGTCAAAAATCCTTCCAGAGCTTCCAATTTCAGTTAGAATAAAGTCCAAAGATCTGACAATGAACTCCAGGGCCCCACGTGATCTGCCCTCTGACTACTTCTCCAGTACCGCTCTGACTCCCACACTGTGGCCACTCAGCAACAGCCACACTGCCCTGCTGACTCCTTCTTCACTTGCCAAACATTATCCCACCTCAAAGCATTGGCTTCTGTCTGCCTCAAATACTTTTCCCTTAGCTATTTTCACAGCTGTTTCCCTCACATTATTCAAGTCTCATATTATCTCACCAAAGAGGCCTTCCCCCAAATTTTCTATATCCTTACATGATTTATATATTTTTTTCACAGTACCAATTGCTACCTAACATTGCATTGCATATTTATTTACCTATTTAGAAAATATTCTGCCCTAGAATATAAACTTGAAGTCAGGAAATTTGTGTGTTAGTGACTGCTCTATTCTCAACATCTAGAATAATGACTTCATATAGTAAGAACTCAATAAATATATATCAAACACATGAAATGAATCAGTAAATAATATCTTAGTTTCAGGGGCTATCATTTTGCATTTTTCTCAGGATATTCTAATGGGAGGATATGTAGGGTCAATGAGGATGCAACAAGCCAGTTGGTATCTAAGCCTAAAATTTTTTGTAACATCACATTCAATTTCAGAATTACTTAAACTGCAAGTAAATAACAGTACATTTGGAGCTATCCAAGTTTTTTAGTCGATGGCATTCTTAGAGCAAACTTGTGTTGAGTATTATCTATGTGTCAGGCACATCACGCAGAGGGTACCTTGGACCCATACTGAGAAAGCAAATATGGAAAATGTACAATTGCTTTTGTCAAGAGACGCATAGTTTAGTATCAGTAGTAGTTTATTTTAGTAGTAGTTCACTTTGTGGGGATACATTTATTTGAGAAATAAAGAAAGAAAGGAAAGGAGAGAGGAAGGGACCAGTCTACGTTATTCTGTAAAAAGGATTTATAGATAGGGTAGAAAAAGAGTTCAAATTAGGAAAGAAATTTAAATTTTTTGACATCAGTTTTTAGAAAGGTCTTGTCACATACTATCCAGATAATATTTTATTTTTGTGTGGCATGAGAATAATTGTATAAGATACATTATGATATTTTATAAATGAACATTTGCCAATATAGGAATCTTGTCTACCTATATCCTCTTCAAGCGAAATTTCATGTTCCCTGAAATGACCCTAATAACTTCTAGAATAAGTTGTAATATATGAGAACATGTAGCTAATATATCTAATTGTGATCATTCATCAGTTTTTTAACCACTGATAAAGGAATAGGAAATGTGATCATTTCATGTCTCAATCATAAAGGCGCTTGTATTACTGTAATTACTTGTTAAAATTTGTATCAAGATTTTAATTTTTAATAGAAAAAAATGTTGTGATTTACTTTTTATTTTTTATTTTCAGTTTCTAAGATACCATTTAGCATACAGTACACATATTACTCATTCTAAAGCATGTAAGTATCTCACCTGCCTAGCCTCACCCTTTTGAATGTATGTTTTGAAAATAGATCAACTTAAGCATTCTTTCACCATGAAAAAAATCATAAATGGATAAAATTATAATATAACTTTAGCCTAAATTCTGTTGTTTTGACATTCTCCATTATGACTTAGAAAACCTGTCCAGGTCTATTGTCTATTTTTTTGTCCTAGACCAGTAGAATTGAGCATCAACCCTCTTTAGGAGTTGACAGTCTAGATGACTGATGAAAAGAACAAATGTGAGTTCCTTTTGTGGTTAATGATACTGCTATATTTCTATACCATCTGTTGCCTCTTTTCCTGGAAAAAAAAAAGAACTCATGCCTTCTTAATCTTCAAGGAGATTGTTCTTAAAATTTGTTGGATGGTCTATATTACTGAACTTCACTTCTATGTCCTTATATTCCCAGAGCCAATCATTTCTATGGAATTAGAGCTCCAAGACTATAGAAACTTCATTTACTATCTTGCTTAAGATGAAAAGCGATCCTTTAAGTTTGTTTTTGTTTGTTATTTGGTTTTAGATTTTTTACCTTCATATTCTGTATCCTGTTAATGAAATAACCCAATCTACTGTGTGAAACTGGTTCCTATTTGGCTATATACTGAAATAAAATAAAAATTTTATTACTTTGAAGTAAATCTCTCCTGGAAGGCTTTTCAGAATTGTTCACTAATTAATAAATGTTAGTTTCTGAAATTGCACTGAGAACCCAAATACATATTAACACTCTTATTTTCATCATAATGGTCTTTTGAAATAAGCATGCATGATATTCTGTAAGCAGGGCTGAGCTTAGTAAGTTATTTAAGAAGAGGTAGGAATTGATTTGTTAAGCAAATATTTATCAAACTTAAACTCTACAGTAATTGACATGACATTAAGCATGAAGTAATAGTTCATGGAGAATGCTAGTACGGCTGCTAAGAGAAAAGCATACAGCGTTTTCAGCAATGTACAGCCATTCCAGAAGGATACGAGCAAAACAGAAAACCAGTATGAACACATCACATTACAGAAAACCAAAATCTTCCCTAGGAATTAACTACTGGGGGACAATTTTTTATAAGTCTCTCACATTTCTGCATGTCTGTTGAGCAAGGGACACTAACTGCCTTTTTATTCTTATTTTTATTAATTCATTTATTTATTTTGAGATGGAGTCTCACTCTGTCACCAGGCTGGAGTGCAGTGGAGTTATCTCGGCTCACTGCAATGTCCGCCTCCCAGGTTCAAGCAATTCTCCTGCCTCAGCCTCCTGAATAGCTGGGACTACAGGTGCATGCCACCACGCCCAGCTAAGTTTTGTATTTTTAGTAGAGATGGGGTTTCACCATGTTGGCCAGGATGGTCTCAATCTCTTGACCTTGTGATCCACCCGCCTCAATCCCCCGAAGTGCTGGGATTACAGGCATGAGCCATTGTACCCAGCCCTGCCCTTTTATTCCTAAGTTTCTTTCCAAGGATGTTTATATAGCAAACAGCCTTGGAAGTTAGAGATACTGTTCCTCTCTGGGGCAAGGAGCAGGTTTGCTTAGTATTTAACATAATAAAAGTAATTTCTCTTGAAACAAACATCAGGCAGGTTTGCTTACTGCCGATTATGAAAGATTCTAGTTACCTAACTTAGGGCTCCTCAGCCATGAAACAAAAATTACTGCATAATTTTTCATTTAGAACATTACACAAGGCCCTCTGCTTCATCTCACAGGACATGAGAGTTACAGAAGAAACTGATGGAAACATGAAGCTCATACTGCTTTCTGTGACATGAGCAATAAAGGCCTTTGTCTCTGACCAAATAATCTCATGTCTTGTTAAAATCCACAAAACTAGGCCAAGTTTGTTAGCTTGCAAGTAGAGTGAAAATCTTACATTCTTAACACTTCTTGACGTTAATTGATACATATCCAATAGTTACAGTTTTAACAAACACCACTAGAAAATAGCCCTTAACTGCCCTAATTGTTGAAAGGGGATGTAGAAATCATAATTAATTGTTCTTGGAAACTCCACGGAAGCTTGCTATCAATTCATGGAAGAAGAAAATCAGAGCATCATGCCCCATTGTGGAGCATGAATTTATACGATTTGCTTGGTCTGAAATTCTTACTTAAGAGTGTTTGTATTTTTGGGCCGGGCGTGGTGGCTCACGCCTGTAATCCCAGCACTCTGGGAGTCCGAGGCGGGCAGATCACGAGGTCAGGAGATCGAGACCATCCTGGCTAACACGGTGAAACCCCATCTCTACTAAAAATACAAAATAATAGATGGGCATGGTGGCGGGCGCCTGTAGTCCCAGCTACTCGGGAGGCTGAGGCAGGAGAATGGTGTGAACCCGGGAGATGGAGTTTGCAGTGAGCCAAGATCCCACCACTACACTCCAGCCTGGGCCACAGAGCAAGATTCTGTCAGAAAAAAAAAAAAAAAAAAAAAAAAAAAAAAAAAAAAAAGTTTGTATTTTTGAAAGGACATAATGGAGAGAATAGGTAAGATACCATAAATCATAAGACAGTAGCTAAATTTTTTCCAGAATTCAAGGAAAACAAGAAATTAAAAATGAAGGACGTATGTTGAATCGCAGCTTCATTTGATGTCTCTCACTTTACCGCAGCACACAGGCCATTTTTCAGTTTGTTAACCTATTTATGCCTAGTGTTCCATTATTGGAACACTAAGCTTGTGGGAGTTATTTATATCCTACTGCTCAAGGTCATCGCCAAGGTCTGACTTTTCACACAAAAAATTTGCAACCTCCGGCATAAATTGAAATATACCAAGCTCTGTTGCACTCTCAGGTACTCTGCATGTACATTTCTCGCCTATCTCCTGGAATGTTATTATCCTTGCTTTTTTATAGTGGGCTTTTGCCCATGCTTTGAGTTAAGTGATATCTCCTCTAAAACTTCTTATCTGACCGCTTTATTTAAAATAGCCTCTTTTCGCTTATTCTCCACTAGTCATTTTGTTTACTTCCATGGGTTTTGGTTACTTTGTCGATTTATGCATATATTTGTTATTGTTGTCTCTCTTGGTGAGAGATAATGTCTTATCTTCATAGGCTCCATTGTATCTCCCTTGTCCAGCACAATGCCTAGCATGTAGGAAGCCCTCAAGAAGTATTTGTTGATTGATAAATAAATAAAGGAATGTAAGCACTTAATTGATTTGAATATAAATATAAAATTAAATATGTAATTATAGTTATAAAAGTATTACTTATATTGTATATAAAACTATAAGATGGTTAAAAATAAAATTCCCTTTTAATAGACTGTGACAACATTTTAAAATAACAATAATTCTAACAAAGTCCATTGGTAGCAGAAAGCTCTCAAGAAAAATGGCATAAGTGGGATAATTTCAATAGAAATAGTTTTACTTCTGAGTTGATAATTTAAAAAATATAAATGTAGGCATATTATTGCTAATTAAACAGCTAACTCCCAAACAGAACTCCAAACAGATATCTGCTTTCAAAATTAACACAGTTAAATAAGCACACACACACACGCACACCCTAAATATGAATGAATATGATTATATAACAAAGAGGTAAGAATAAAAAGAAAATAGTATGACAGCACTAAAACTACAAAGTAAGACCAGAGGACAAAAACAGCTAACATTTTGTAGATAGAATAGGCTATTGAAAGGAATTAATTATTTAAAATTGAGTCAAAGAACAAAACTCAACTGTGTATTATCTAGGAAGCAGTTCTAAAATAAAATAACCCAGAATATCTAAAAGTGAAAGAATGAGCAAGAATATGCCAGAGCCATGATACTAATATTACACAAAGAAATATTCCAGGCAAAAGCATTACATAAAATAGAATCAATTTTATGTAGCTATAACTCTCAAGACTCTTTATCAAATAATATAGACCTTGAAAATAAAAATTTCTAGGAAATATTATACATGGAACTCTTAGTAAAAGATATGAGGAAAGCAAGAAAAATTAATTAGTAATATAAATGGGTAAATTAAAAGACTGATAAGTAAATCCAGAGCTGGCTATATGACTCTCCTCCAAGAAAAGAATTAATGATAGTAGAATAAGATAAACTATCAGGTAATCTAATTAAGAAAAAATAAATATAAGAAAATTAAAAGAATTATAAAAGAATACTTTTGTAAAAAAATTGCTAACAAGCTCAAATAGTTTAAGGAGATCTTCACAGAAGAAATGAATGGTTAAAATGAGTCAAAGATGTTGAGAAAGTTGACCAAGCCCTCAAAACTAAGAAACTAATTCTTTAAAGACTACCACTCCAAGAAAGATTCAAAAATGATATATTTTTTTTTGAGACATGGTCTCACTCTGATGCCCAGCGTTGATGTAGTGGCCCCACCACGGTGCACTGCAGCCTTGACTTCCCAGGTTCAAATGATCCTCTTGCCTCAGCCTCCCGAGTAGGTGGGACTATGCAACCACAACTGGCTAATTTTTGTATTTTTTGTAGAGACAGGATCTGGCTATATGACTAAGGCTAGTCTTGAACTCCTGACTTCAAGCAATCCTCCCACTGTGGCCTCCCAAAGTGCTGGGATTGCACACGTAAGCCACTGAGTCCAGTCTAAATGTTTAAAAATCTTTATTAAATAGATTATCCTTATGGTGTTTAAACTTTTCCAAATCATTGAGAAAATTAAATCACTCTTGATTATATGATTCTATATGAATTATTAGAATTTAGGACCAGCGAGTACACTAAAATAATGATACACCATGACCTAGAAAGGTTTACTCAGATTTAACTAAGGTGATCATATAATTTATTGGCTACACTAGAACGTTTAGAGTGAAAGAGGTGGCTATTAATAATTACTCTTTCATATCCAACAGTCAACCCATAAGAAACTGGTATTTGCTCCAAATTCAAAATGTGAACAGAATCCAATCCAGTCATTTTTCCATGTTATTCTTATTTCAACTTTGTCTGAACCCCATTAAGCTCTTTCCTAGTTTTCTACAATAGCCCCTAACTGCTCCAGTTTTTGTTGTCTTTGCAATTGAGCAGCAAGGCAAGTCCTTTTAAAATGTACGTCAGACCGGATGCGGTGGCTCACATCTGTAATCCCAGCACGTTCGGAGGTCAAGGCAGGTGGATAGCTTGAGCTTGGGAGCTCAAGACCAGTTTGGGCAACATGGCAAAAATACAAAAAATACAAAAATTAGTCAGGCACAGTGGTGCCCACCTGTAGTCCCAGCTACTCAGGAGGCTGAAGTGGGAGGATCGCTTGAGCTCGGGAGGTGGAGGTTGCAGTGAGCTGAGATTGCACCACTACACCCCAGCCTGGGCAAGTGAGACCCTGACTCAAACAAACAAACAAACACAAAACTACAACAGATTATAGCCCTTTCTTTTCAGAACTCTCTGAAGGCTTCCTATGTAACTTACAGTAAAAGTCAAAGTCCCTTTGATCAATAAACTTCAATATTATTTAACCCCCTCCTCCTGATTCCTACCACCACTTCTCTCCTTCTAGTTCACTCCACTCCACCTACACTCATAACCTCACTATTCTTTGAATTTATGAGTTAATTTCCTGTTTTAGGGTCTTAGCAGTGGCTTTCTCTCTGTCTAGAATGCTTTCCCCACAATTATCAGCCTAACTTATTGGGATTATGAGGATGTCAGCTTCAAGGCTTTGTATGAATGTCACTCTCTAAATGAGGCCTGCCTTTCAACTCTATCTAAATTATATCCACTCACTCCAACTGCACCACCCTACCTGAAGTTTCTTATCTATTTATTTTCTCCTTTGTTACTTACAATGTTCTAACATGTTATTTATTTACTTATATGTAGTTTATTTTTGTCTGTAGCTACCAGATTGGTGCAAATGTAATTGCAGTTTTGAACTATGAATTTTAAATTAAACTGAAACACAGCTTTGTAATCAAAAGAGGAACCATTACAATCAACGCATTTTTGCCAATGAGAAATATGTTTGTTTATTCTTGTAGTGTCAAAATCCATGCTTTGGGATTTGATGAATTCTTGGAAAGCATTTTCTGCATCTTTCTGGTTGTGGAAGCATTTTCCCTGTAAAACATTGTCAAGATGCTTAAAGAAGTGGTAGTCAGTTGGTGAGAGGTCAGGTGAATATGGAGGATGAGGCAAAACTTCATAGCCCAATTCGTTCAACTTTTGAAGCATTGATTGTGAGACCTGCAATCGAGCATTGTCATAGAGAAAAATTGGGCCCTTTCTGTTGACCAGTGCTGGCTGCAGGCATTGCAGTTTTTGGCACATCTCATCAATTTGCTGAGAACATTTCTCAGATGTAATGGTTTTGCCAGGATTCAGAAAGCTATAGTGGATCAGACCAGCAGCAGACCACTGAACAGTGACCATGACCTTTTTTGGTGCACGTTTGGCTTTGAGAAGTGCTTTGGAGTTTCTTCTCGATCCAGCCACTGAGCTGGTCCATCACTGGTTATTGTATAAAATCCACTTTTTGTCGCACGTCACAATCCGATCGAGAAATGGTTCATTGTTTTTGTGTAAATTAAGAGAAGCTGACACTTCAAAACGAAAAACGACAATTTTTTTGATTTTCACTCAGCTCATGAAGCACCCACTTATCGAGCTTTATCACCTTTCCAATTTGCTTCAAATGCTAAATGACCATAGAAGGGTTGACGTTGAGTTCTTCGGCAACTTCTTGTGTAGTTGTTAAGAGTATCAGTTTCAAAGATTGCTCTTGACTGTTCGTTGTCAACTTCTGATGGCCGGCCACCATCCTCCTCATCTTCAAGGCTCTTGTCTCCTTTGTAAAAATTCTTGAACCACCACTGCACTGTATGTTTGTTAGAGCTCCTGGGCCAAATATGTTGTTGATGTTGCACGTTATCTCCACTGATTTACGATCCATTTTTAACTTGAATAAGAAAATCACTCACATTTGCTCTTTGTCTAACATCATTTCCATAGTCTAAAATGAATATAAAATAAATAGCAAGTAATAAGTCATTAGCAAAATAAAATAAACTGAGAAATGGGCATTAAAATGATGTATAACATAACCATGTTTATTTAAGAATATGTTTCAATATCAAATAGCAAATTTCAACAATGCAAAAACTGCAATTACTTTTGCACCAACCTAATACAAGGATGTAAGTACCTCAAGGCCACAATTTCTTTCCCTTTTTTTCTCTTTTGTTCTCTTTGTGCTTTTTGGCTCACATTAGATGGTCAATAGTGTTGAATTAGTGGATAAGAGTTAAACATTTTCTCCTGAAAATTTTCTATAATTTCAATTTGACTCATTATATAGATTCTGGTTCTTGTGAACATATTATTCAGTTTTCTCATAGACCTGTCTGATAACTCCAGTATCTAGATCTCCTATGGGTCTGTTTCTACTGTCCATTATTTCAGACATTAGTGTTCTTTCTCTGTATACCCTGCTATTTTTTATTGAATATCTATCTGACCTTTTCTTTTTTCTTTTTTTTTTTTGAGGCGGAGTCTCATTCTGTCACCCAGGCTGGAGTGCAGTGGCGCCATCTCGGCTCACTGCAAGCTCCGCCTCCCGGATTCCCGCCATTCTCCTGCCTCAGCCTCCGGAGTAGCCGGGACTACAGGCGCCCCAGGCCACGCCCGGCTAGTTTTTTGTATTTATAGTAGAGACGGAGTTTCACCATGTTAGTCAGGATGGTCTCGATCTCCTGACCTCCTGATCTGCCTGTCTCGGCCTCCCAAAGTCTGTCTGACCTTTTCTTATGAAAAAAATTGCAGAAGTAATTTGAGATGCTGGATGGGATGATGTTACTTTCCTCCAGAAAAGATTTACCTTTGCCCTTGGCAGGCAGTTACCTCAGAGAGGAAGAGTACTTTCTTTTAGGAAGTGAGCTGATTCAAAACTAAACTTCAGTCTTTATGAGAGCTGGTCTTTTTTGGATAGCCATTACTCGGAAATACTGCCCTTCACAGGTCCTAGCTGAAAGATTGGAGTATTTTCTCATGCCCTTCTTCCTTGGCAAGTCCGGAACTCTAATTTTTAGCCTGCTGAGCACCACAAGGTTGCCCAAAGTTCTCCAGCCTCTCAAATACCTTGCTGGAGAAAGCAGAATTGAATATCGGGTTCATCTACCTACCCTCCCCTACTCCCCAGGATTTTAGCTCTCTAAATCATTTCTTCCCTGGTATCACTCAAATGCTATTCAACTTGTCTAGACTTTTTTTTTTTCTTACAGCAAGAAGTTTGAATGATATAAGCTAATCACCATACTGGAAGCAGGATGTCCCAAGATTTACTGGCTATTCACTAGAAATCTTTGCCTATGAACACTTTACATAAATTTTAAATAATGCTTTAAATGTGAGTCAGCTATTTCCAACAAATTTGTTTCTTGCTTTTATAAAACCATACATTTAAATATTTCTTTAAACACTTAAATCAAGATATTATTTATATAAAGATGATTTTTCAGATTATAAGTATTACAGAGGAACATTTCACAATGAATATTTTATCTTAAGAGGTATCTTATCACCCCACTTGCCCCTCCCTCTCCAAAAAAAAGTTTATGTCCAGCTATGTTTGGGAAATTCCACATATATGTACCTAGCTCGGGGATGTGGGGTATGTTTGCATTTTAAATGTTCTGAAGTGTTATACTTTATAAAGATTTGCTTTAAAAAGAAGCAAACAGTTTTTTCTACCTTATTTAAGAAGATAACTTTAAAAAAAAAATTTACTGGCATTCCCAAGGAAGTGGTTTTCCATGGGACATTCTTTAGGTAACCCTGTTCTGGAGGAAACAGAAAAATATAACATAGAGTCTCTACCTTCAAGGGATTTTTAATTAGTTGGAGAGAAAAATATATTCATATTAATTAACCTCGAATATACAATTCAACTGACTTTACAAGAAACCAACACGAAAGAAGTCACAAGAAGTCATGGTTAAGGGTGAACCTGATTATCCAGGCCTTTGTGATCAAGTAGGGTATAGTACTAAAATATCACAATCCATGCCACGGTTTAACTCAATTAGCATTATGAATTTGCAACAATGAATGTAAAGTCCTTGAGGTCAAATAATAGAAGAAGAATCTTTAAAAATTCCAGTGCTGAAATAATGTTGTTTGCCTACCAAGGGTCACAATACTTTTTCTTTATTAACTTGGAAGGTTTAGAGTGCTTTCTGCAAATCTAGTGCAATAAAAATGAAAGCCATTAAAACAACCTTGCTCCCCTGGGTAACAAAGCCTGGACGTTACAAGATATTCAAACATAGCACACAACAGGCTTTTCTTATATATTTCTCATTAACTTTTTAAAGCCTCCTGACTTTGTGGAATCACTGCAGTAAGTTCCAAGTGATGTATAAAATGAAAAAGAAAATGTAGGCTATCCTCACTTCCTCCTGGGCAAGAGCACACCTGGGTTTTGTTTGTTTGTTTTGTTTTTAGCTAAATTACTGTCACCATTGTTATTTCCTTCTATACAAACCTTTTAAAGAAACAGCATAGCCACACAAACATGCACTGCAGAAACACATAAAATTAAAACTTCAGAATTCATTCGGATCACAACACGTATTACCTACTCTGATCTGGTATTTCTAGCTTTTATTATCTGTTCTTTCTCTCTCTCTCTCTCTCTCTTCCTTCCTCCCTCCCTCCCTTTCTCCATCACGTCACAAATCAGACACTCCCTCAGCCATCCACAGGCCTAAGTGGTCAAGCTTGCTTTATAACAAATCCTCTGCCAAGGGATGGGATTAGAGAGTCTCTGAAACAGAAAAAGAATTTCCCTGTTGGAACCAAAACAGTAGCATCATAGGCTATCTCTGTCATTACCATCAAGAATCTCCATCATGGTATTTGTGATTTCAGAAATACTGATCTTCATTGTCTTCTATGAAATAAAAATGCATTTTGCCTCTTGATGTGTATAGCAGTCAGCTAATTATAGAACTTTAGGGAACAGGTGGTGATAGTGACAGGAGGCAGACAAATCCTAGGCAGATAGGGTGGGTCCCCAGTAAAACCCCACCTTCAATCCAAGAACAGCCTGAAGGCTGAAAGGTTAGACTGCTGGTTCTGGATGAAACCCGCAACCCAGAGTGAGAACGTCTGTTCCTGTTTGCCTGCCCTTTCCTGGTTGGTTCTTTTTGAATAATGCTTTTTCAATGACAGAATGTCACCTTTTTTAATACTACCTATGGCCTGCTCCTCCCCTTTCTTTGTCCATAAAAACCCCGCTCTCAGCCACACTGTGAGAGAAACCACGTGACTTCAGGTGGCTGCCCACCTGCGCATCCCCTCTCTGCTGAGAGGTGTTTCGTCACTCAAAAACATTCTTCTCCCCCTTCCTCACTCTTCGATTGTCAGCATATTCTCATTATTCTTGGACACAGGACAAGAGCTTGGGACCCACCAAACGTGGGTACAGAGCAGGCTGTAATATCATGGCCCTATGCCCTTTATCAGTGGATGGTAGCCACCCCATGCAATGAAAGCAGTGGCAGGGTTGAGCCAGCCTTGGAGCTGTAGACACCAGAGCAGGGCAAAGGGCTGACAGAGCTGTTAACATGCTGCTGTCTGTTGGGGTGTGGATGGGAGGACTAAAAGAGCTAATTAGCACGCTGTAACATCACATCTCCTCTGGGGCTTTAGGGTCATGGGCACCCCTGCCTAGGCATCACCACGTCTCCCTATTCTGGATGCTGGGGTATACCACAGGAGTGGCTTGTGATATGCCTGGTCCGGCTGCAAGCACCACACGGAGCCTGCTTCTGTGCCAGCACTTGGAGTGCCCAGCTGGGCCACACACTTGCTCCCTGACACACCCCCTCCCACCAGGGGCTGAGTGTATAGTTATGTTGGCTGTGGGATCAATGCCAGAGTGCCACTGGTCACAGTCCACCAGATTGAGTGGACAGGGTGTCTCCTGTGGCAAACCTGGGCCCAAGCAAGGCCTGCACAAGGGCGTCACCAGTCAGGGGTCACCAGCTGACAAGTGACTGAGAAAAATCCTGCATCAGAGGTTCAATAGTGTGTTTTTGGCCACAAGGAACAAAATAGCCACCAAAAAAAGAATTTATAAACAGTATGGGCTAATTTTTCCCACACAGTGAAGAGTCTATAGATATGCAAATTAGGGTGGCTTAAGTGACTCAGCAATATCAGTTATCAGAATTCTGTATCAGTGTCTCTTGGTCTTCAACTCACGGTCACAAAGTGACTGCAGTTGTGCAACTATTATCCTCATAGGACAATATCCAAAAGTAGAAAGGAAGCGGCAGCAATTTCTTCTCTCCTAATGCTTTCATTCAAGGAAAAATAAATATTTCCTAAAAGTCGGTGTAAACTGCTTTTCTGTCTCACTGGCCAGTGTTCTATCTCCTGCCGTATTTTCAGCCTCTGTAGTGGTAGGTGGAATCTTCTGGCAAGAAAAAAATGAGGCTGGTTTTCAAGTATCCAAGAGTAACTGCCACAGGAAGAGGTAGAGGATATGCTTTCCTTCTTGTATGGACTACTGATCCTGTTTAGAGAAATATGCATTTTACACTATGCCTTTTACTTTTATCTGACATTAGATCCATTCTTGCTTTGGTTCCATTAGATTGAGAAAAATGTTACTGATTTTAAAAGTTTAAAAGGTATGTTTCACTTATTCATTTTTTAAAATATTATGAATCTTGAATGTTGTTGTTTTGAATGAGTTTTTGGTTTGTTTCAAACCTCCTTGGAGCATAAAGGGGAGAGGCAGGTCAGAGGTAGTATTAGAAAAGCCAATATTTGATCACTTAAAAAGCATTATTCAAAAAGAACCAATTGGGAAAGTGGGGGCCAAACAGGAACAGATGTTCTCACTCTGGGTTGAGGGTTTCATCCAGAACCAGCAGTGTAGTCTTTCAGCCTTCAGGCTGTTTTTGGATTGAAGGTGGGGTTTTACTGGGGACCCGCCGCACCTGCCTAAGATTTGTCTGCCCCCTGTCACTATCATCGCCTGTCCCCTAAAGTTCTATAGTTGGCTAACTGTTATACACATCAAGAGGCAAAATGCATTTTTATTTCATGGAAGACAATGAATATCAATATTTCTGAAATCACAGATACCAAGCTTGACCACTTAGGCCTGTGGATGTCCAAGGGAGTGTGTTTATGTATACATTTTTTGTTGTTCTGTAAAGTAAGTCTAAAGCTTCTGGCAGATTTTGAAAGTGTATATCACTCCCTAGAAATTTAGAATAATCAGTAACCATGACTGTTTCTAATAATTCAAGGTATTTGTATAAACTGTTTTAGGACAAATCCTTCATCTACATTTTAGAGACAGCATTGATACAATAATCTCATTCTGTTTAGATTAATAGTTTCACAAATGCATTTTTGCAGTTAACTCCCATACCATTTGTTGCTTATCCATATTATAGAACAAGGGAGAAATTATTGATCTTGTTCATGCCTGAATCCAGAAAAAGTCAATTGACAATGAAAACCAGAGGGTATTTCCATAGTAAAATGTAGGTGGGAAACTCATTGTTTATTTTCTTTCTGTGCCTTCTCTTTCAGTTGTTCAGTAAGAGCTTATTGAGTTCTTGCAGTGTGCCACTGTTTTATTTCCACCGTTTCATGAAACTGCAGACAAACAAAGCTCTGGTGACATTTGTCCAAGGTCATACAACTAACAAGTTTTGGAGATTCAAAGCAGGACACAGACACCAAGTCCAAGATTCCTTTTACACTGTCACAACTAGCTTTTCTTTTCTTTCAAAAAGTATTTAGAGTGTAATTGGTATGCCTAAACAAGAAGAAAAATCTTTTCTGACAGTGCTACATGATTAGTTGGTATAAACAGGTGGTAATTCACAGAATTCAAGCTAAACCTTCAAAAATACTTTTAAACATGTCTCTTCAGTGACAACATTGCACTTCACTTGACTACAATAAAACTCTCTACATTATGTATATTTGGTAATATGGGATACACATATGCTCACATAACCAGAATCAAAAATCAAAAAGAATTTATCCATTTTTCTGGATTTATATGCATAATCTTAATATAGTATCAAATATATAGAAAAATAATAAAATACTAAAATTGTCTTTTATTCTGTAAGAAAAAAATAGTAAGCAATTCTTGTTATATTTCTATTTTGATCATTGAGAGTTATAAATTTAATTAAATGTAATTGTTTCCCTCAATCTTGTGCTATGGATAATTTAAATCTTCATTTAAATGTTAATTGCCGGTAACATCCAAAAAAGACCTTAATAATAACATTTTATTCTGCTTTAATTTTATAAAATTCAGGATATTTGTTTTGTTATAAAGTATGATATAACATAATGATTATGAGAAGGTAAAGATGAATATAAATTTCTACAATAGTCTTCAAACAATTTCACATAGTGATTTTCAGAAGAGTCAAATGTACTGCTTTCATGTTAGTTTCAACAAATGGAGCTTGCAATTCAGATAGTTGCAGTCAAGCTGCAAAACTCTTCCTCATTCAAAAGAGGAAATGATTACTTTCTGGTCTTTTCATTAGTTATCAGCAAGTTGCTACAATTAGATTAGGGATGGATGAAGACCTTATTTTCCATTTCATTCTGTGTTAACATTATCTATGCAGTGCATATTGTGTAGTTAATAGAAGTTTAAGGGAAAAAGGTTAAATAGATTTATAATTTTGATGGACTCACTAAGAAACAGTGCTACAGTTGCCTGGTCAGACTGAAAATCAATTTGTGAGTATGAAAATGTGAACCGCATTTAGTTCCAAGCAGAACTATTGCTAGGCCCTCTTTGGGGAGATGCTGGACTATTGGTTTCATTAGGTGCATCTGGGATGCCTAAGAATAGGTTGTTCTTCAAATGTGAACAATTCTAAGAATCCCATATTGAGCCACTTGGTTGTTTGAGCATTAGCAAAGATAGCTCACTGACTTAATATTGTGCCAAAGAGACCAAGTTGCAAGTACTTAGTAAAGGCTAGTGCTCAAATATTTCCGCTTGTACTCTTGCACCTTTACCACTGCCATGAGAACATGACCAGGATGGCCTGATGAAATATGGAAAATGCATGGGTGAGTGGCCCCTGTTGCTCCAGCCAACAGCCGGCCAAATGCCAGACATGTGTGTGACCCCAGCAGAGACCAGAACTGCCCAGCCAAGTTCAGCCTTAACCATCAGTCTGCAAACTTGTAAGCAAAATTAATCCTATTATTTTCAGTCATTATGTTTCAGGATGATGGATTATGCAGTACTGTGTGGCAGTAGGAAACATACGCTTTGAAAAACGCCATCTCATACCAAGAGATAATAATGGGGATTGATTAGAATCATATCATTAGTGCCTTCTTGGCTGGGGGCAGAAGGTAGAGCAAGACAAAAAAAAAAAAATAGGATTTTTTTTTTTGTTCTACGTAGCAAAAGTACCAGTATTTATCTTCTTCTATTGAGGATAGAATGAGAATGGCCCTAATAGACCTCATACAGAAAAGCAAAGCTGCTACACTACAAGCTGTCAGTGTTAAGGCTGGATGAACCAAGGCAGAGTCAGTGTTGACATAAAAGCTAAGAGGTTGAGAAGGGAAGTAAAAGAGATACCTCTGATACACTCACAATAATCCTGCAGGCAGATTTGATTACTTCCTACTAAATGAGCAAATGAGGCCAGACTTACTCTTGGTCAGTACAATTGCCAGATTCAGCAAATAAAAATACAGGATGCTCAGTTAAATTTGAATTTTAGATAAATGACAACAGTTTATTAAAATCACATCGCATACACTGGGCGTGCTGTGTATTTTCTAGGAATTTGACTTCTGGGGAGAGGATTTGGGCAATAGAGAACTGATTCAGTTTTAAAATTATACTTTTCCTGTCTCTTTCTGATTTTTATTTTCTTGTTAGTAGCCTAAGGAATAATGTGCAAAAATACCTTCTTTGCCATGTTTGTAGGATAAGTGATGAACCATTACTATGTATGAAGGTAGAGTTCAGTATAGACTGTGGATCTAGTAGAAAAATCTAAATTTTCCAGCCCCTCTTCCACCTATGTCACTTATAAATTCACCCATAAACAACATGACAAACCAGACACTGGAGAACTCCCTCTTTCCTTATCTTTAAGCTACCCATTTGTAGCTGACTTGGCTTTATACATAGTCCATTCCCAAACACTTTACATATGGAACTTTTTTCAAAGTTACGTTGTCTTTTTGTTTTTATAATTATAAAATAATATATGATCATCGTAAACTAAATCAGGAAATAATGGAAGAACATTAAGTTGAAAAGAGAAAACAACACAAATATCTGCCTCTGAAATAACAACCCTTAACATTCAGGTAAAAATCCTTCAACTTTCTTTATGTATACAGACAAATATATGTATGTTGTTTTTCCTCACATAGAAATAGAATTGTTATACATGCCGCTTGGTAACCTGTTAGCCTGACTTAACATGTTACGGATTTTTTTCAATGTCAATAAATATACATTTACAACCTTGATTTTAATGACTGCAGTCAGTGAGTCAACAATATTTATTGAGCTCTTACTAAATGCAAGACATGCTGTATTTCATTGCATGTATGCACCATGATAGATTTAACAAATTCCCTATAGTCAGGCATTTTATGTTGTTTATAATTATTCACTAGTATAATCAAGCTTACAATGAATATACTTGTAAGCCTACAACTCAACTGATAGAAGTAGATGGGTTCAGGCACACTAGACAGAAGTAAATATTTTTGGAAATGTTCTGATTGTAGGAAGGCAGATTGCATGCAGATTTTCAATTTTTATGGATATTATTTGACATTTAATCAATAGACTATGAAAAAACTAGTCGATCAGTGAATCAGTCGGCTCTCTTCTTTTTATTATTCCTGATACCTTTTCTTTTTGTCTCTGGTATACTTATAGGAACAACTATACTCCCATGAGAAAGCAAGCAAGAGTATGAGAAAAAGCATCAATAAATACATTCTTAGAGAGTTGTATCCATGCCAGCATTCAGGCTTGTACATTCTTTCATTCATGAAATATTTACCAATTGTCAAAAATGTACCAAGTCCTGTGCTGGGTATCGCAAACAAAAGGACAGAATGGCTCCTTCCAAATGTTTTACAGTGTGACCAGAGACACATTGCTTACCACTTTCAAAGGTCTGTTCTTCAGCTATTAGAGTATATGGAGACTGCCCAATTCTTCATACTTTCTCTAATAACAAGTATATATCCTTTGCCATTTTAATACAATAAATAATATTCATATAAAATACTATTGTGACTAGTTGTAGGTTAAATTAAAAAGTTGGGATAATGCAAGAAGTCATAAAAATAATAGATGAGTCACTTAGACATTTAAACCTATTTAAAATATATTAAGATGCCTTTATTCCTAATATTTTCATGTATGGGCAGTTTTCCTATTTTGGACATGTGTCTGTTAAAGCAAATCCAAGTGAATTACAAACACATTTGAAAGTAGTGTTCTGGAGGTGTTGCAAAAAGAGATGTAGTTCTAAATAATATCCATTCAAAAAATTTTAAGGGCAAGTAACATCTTTAGTGGGAAAAAAAAAGGAGTACTAAATACACATGCTAGCATGAAAAAAGTATTTAAAAGTGTAGGCTAGTCACAAAATTGGTTAAAAGCTGGATTAATCAGCTTTTGATGCAAAAATATTGTGTGACAATACAAAATTCAATGGCTTTGACAACACTTTGTTAATTTTCACTCATCGCTGCTCTGCATGTTAGCTACAGCTCAGCTTCGGTGTCACTCCATTCAGTGGGACTCATCACCAGACTACAGGCTGCTGGTTGGATTCAGGTTTTCTGCATGTGTCTCTCATTTTGAGACTCGGACTGAAGGAAAACTCAGGCTGATGGTCAGTCTGGGGCATGATCTTCTCTTGGTGGGTGTCAGATGCTCAAGAGGGCTTGTAGGAATGAGCCAACCATCTTAAGGCCTTACCTAAGAACTGACGCCCTATCACTTTTATTCACGTTCCGTTGGCTAAAATCAGTCACACGGGCAGGCACCATGTCAATGAGTTGGGGAAATATAGAGGAGAAATGAGGTGAGTGAATAGTGAATGTAACATTATCACTCATACTCATTATCAGCTAGAAAAATTAAAAACTGTTATCAAAGATGGGCCAGTTAATGAGATTTGCTGCAAATTAATACAAACATCAAACAACAAAGTGTTGCTTCATACAGGCTAAACATAAATTATTGAAGTATGTTATTAGAAACCCTACATGGCAAAATTTGGATTTCCATCAGGATTGAAATCTTTCAATTTTTTTTTCTTTTTAAATAACTGATCAGATCTTCTTGTATAAGTCATACTTATGCAAGAAGTCATCCACTCCCATAAGTCGTCTTCTATGATTTTTATTTTCTATTCTGTGAAAGGGGAGAGAAAACCAAAAGTACTGTGAATGCATAGTCCTTCTAGATTTTTATTGTTTCCCTTTCTCTTACAGTTTATCTCACCTATATGTAATTCAATATCAACCATTTTTTTCCCTGACTTACATTTAGTAAAACTTTCTATGCACTCAACTAACTTTCATGGAAATACCACTTTTTTTCCTCTAGCAGCATGTAATTAAATTATGTGATTATAATGACAAGTATTGCTGTTATAAAATGGTTTGAGAACAAACATATAGTATGTGTGGGGCTTAACTGGTAAGAGCAGAAATGCACTGCTACTTGCCATAGTATTTGGTCGTCCTTCCTATTAACACATCATTGTGTTTTAGGATGGAATGGAGGGCTAATGATTTAGTTTTCGTGTCTTTCATTATTAAAAGAGTCAAATGTAATTTTTAAACTTTTATTTTAAGTTCAGGGGTACGTGTGCAGGTTTGATATATAGGTAAACTTGAGTCATGGTGAGTCAAACATTTTAAATACATGTATAAGCCATATATATTTCTGAAGGAGTTTATCATTTTGTTTATAAATATAAAATCAGAGTTTTTATAATCTAGTAATTTGTGGCAATATTACATATCAAGCTAATGGAATGAATTTAACGAGCTTCAAAGACAGGACATTTATTAAAATAATAACATTCATAAAGTAATTGAAACCAACATACTATTTACAAAAATTAATGGTTTATACCTAAATATACATGCAAATTTAGTGGTATTATTATGTGGTACATGTCCTGTTTGTATATAAATTTTTGATATAATAAAGTTTTTGTGTACATAAGTTTCCACTTATTTCCATGAACATTAATGTGTATTAGGTATTTGATTAGAAAGAGCATTACTCATCAACAAGAAAGCTTATTTAAAACCCTCAGCTCCCTCAATTGCTTGGTTCTCTTTCTCTATCTAAATAAGTTATTCTTTCCTTTTTCTCTAAAATCAGTTATTGGGATCAAAGCTTCAGTGATGGTTTACCTTATATGTCAACTTTTGGATATAATAAAGGTTTTGTGTACGTATAAACTTCTGCTTATTTCAATGACCATTAATGTACATTTGGTATATGATTAGAAAAAAACATTACTCGTCAATAAGAAAGTTTATTTAAAAAAAAAAAACCCAACTCCCTCAGTTGCTTGGTTCTTTCTCTCTATCTAAATAAATATTCTTTCCTTTTTCTCTATGATCAGTTGTTGGATCAAGGCTTCAGTGATGGTTTACCTTATGTGTCAAATTGACCGGAACACAAGGTGCCAAGATATTCGGTTAAAGATTATTTTGAGTGTGTTTGTGAGGGTGTTTCTGGATAAGATTCACATTTCAATCAGCAGACTGAGTAAAGCAGATTACCTGCCCATTACGGGTGGCCTCATCCAATCCAATGAAGGCCTGCAGAGAACAAAAAAGCTAAGAAAGGTAGAATTGGTTCTCTGTTTTTCTTTGAAATGGGACATTGGTCTTCTGCATTCAGAGTCAACTTATACCATCAGCTCTCCTGGTTCTCAGGCCTTTAGACTCACATTAGACTTATGCCATCAGCTTTTCTCAGTTCTTATATATATCAGACCCAGAAAAGCTGCCAGTGTTTTTGGACAATGAAGTTCAGGCTGAGGTGGTCTTGGATGAAGATGAGGAAATTATTGGGATATATAACAGCTCTGATATATATCAGACCCAGAAAAGCTGATAGTATAACACTAGTGTGAGTCTGAACACCTGAGAACGAAGAGAACTGATGGTGTAAGTTCCAGTTTGGACATATATATGTGTGTGTGTGTGTGTGTATATACATGTGTATATATATATGAGACACACAATGAGATGAAGTACCTGTGTGTGTGTGTGTGCATATACATTTGTGTGGCTACGCAGCCAAGCCATATCATTTTATCCCTTGCCCTTCCCAAATCTCATATTGAATTCTAATCCCCACGTGTCAGGGGAGGGAACAGGTGAAAGGTGATTGAATCATGGGGGCAGATTTCCCCCATGATAGTGACTGAGTTCTCACAAAATCTGGTGGTTTAAAAGTGTGGCAAATCCCCCTCATTCTTTCCTGCTGCCTTGTGAAGACATGCCCTGCTTCCCCTTCACCTTCTGCCAATCTTTATTAAGTTACCCACTCTGAGGTAATTCTTTATAGCAGTGTGGGAATGAATTAATACAGAAAGTTGGTACCAGGAGTGAGATATTGTTACAAAGATACCTGAAAATGTGGAAGTGACTTTGGAACTGGGTAACAGGCAGAGGTTGGAACGGTTTCGAGGGCTCAAAAGAAGGCAGGAGGATGAGGGAAAGTTTAGAGAGATCTGTGGAACTTTGAACTTGAGAGAGATGATTTAGGATATCTGGTGGAAGAAATTTCTAAGTAGCAAAGCATTCAAAATGTAACCTGGCTTTTTCTAAAAATGTATGCTCATATGCATGAAGAAATAGATGGTTTGAAATTAGAACTTATGTTTCAAAGGGAAACAGAGCACAAAAGTTTGGAAAATTTGCAGCCTGACTATGTAGCAGAAAGAGAAAATTCTGGGGAGACCTCAGGAAACTTACAATTATGGCAGAAGGTGAAGGGGAAGCAAGGCACATCTTCACAAGGCAGAGAGAGAGAGAGAGAGAGAGAGAGAGAGAGAGAGAGAAGTGCCAGACTTCTAAACCATCAGATCTTCTGAGAACTCAGTATCACAAGAACAGAATGAGGGAAATCTACCCCCATGATCCAATCACCTCCCACCAGGTCCCTCTCTTGACACATGGGAATTACAATTTGACATGAAATTTGGGTGGGGACACAGAGCCAAACTATAGCAGCCCTTAAAAGTTATGCTAAATCTACTCTATCTCTGTTCTATAAATGGAACTACAAAGCCTGGGTAACAACGTATCTATTTACAGCATAGTTTATTGAATATATTAAACCCACTATTGAGATCTACTGCTAAGAAAAGAAGATTCCTTTCAAAATATTTCTGCTCATTGACAATGCATCTAGTCACCCACAAGCTCTGATGCAGACGAGCAAGGAGATAAGTGCACTGTTCTTTGCTTGCTAATACAACATCCATTCTGCAAGCTATGGATCAAGAAGTCATTTTAATTTTCAAGTGTTATTATTTAAGAAATATATTTCATAACTCTATAACTGCCATAGATAGTAATTTCTCTGATGGATCTGGGCAAATTAAATTGAAAACCTTCTGGAAAGCATCCACCATTTTAGATACCATTAAGAACATTTTTGTCTCATGGGAGGAGGCCAAAGTATCAACATTAATAGGAGTTTAGAAGACATTGATTCTCACCCTCATGAATGACTTTAAGGGGTTCAAAACTTCGGGGGTGGAAGTAACTGTAGATGTTGTAGGAATAGCAAGTGAACTAGAATTAGAAGTGGAGCCTGAAGGTGTGACTAAATACTGCAATCTTAGGATAAACCTTGAATGGCTGAGGAAGTGCTTCTTATGATGAGCAAAGAAAGTGGTTTCTTGAGATGAGATCTACTCCTGTGAAACGCTATAAACATTGATGAAGTGAAAACAAAGGATTTAGAGTATTTCATAACTTAGTGGATTAAGCAGTGGCAGGGTTTAAAAGAATTGTCTTTAGTTTTGACAAAAGTTCTATTGTGAGTAAAACATTATTAAAGTGTATCACATGCTACAGAGAAATATCTTATGAAAGAAAGAGTCAATTGATCTGGCAAACCTCATTATTGTCTTATTTTAAGAAATTTCCACAGCCATCCAACTCTGTTGCAACAACCACCTTGGTCAGTCAACAGCAATCAACATGGAGGCAAAACCCTCCACCAGCAAAAGGATTATGACACTCTGAAGGCTCAGATGATTTTTAGCATTTTTTTAGCAAAAAAGTATTTTTTAATTAAGGTACGTACATTGATCTTTTAGACATGATGCTATTACACACTGAGAGTATAGCATAAACATAACTTTTATATGCAGTGGGAAATGAAAACATTTGTATGACTTGCTTTATTGAAATATTCATTTTATTGTGATAGTCTGAAATTGAAACTGCAATATCTCCCAGATATGCTTGTGTGTGTGTGTGTGTGTGTGTGTGTGTGTGTGTGAGAGAGAGAGAGAGAGAGAAAGAAAGAGAGAGAGAGAGAGAGAGAAAGAAAGAGAGAGAGAGAGAAAGAAAGAGAGAGGGAGAGAGAGGGAGAGAGAGAAAGAGAGAAAAAGAGGGAGAGAGAGAGAAAAACAGAGAGAGAGAGAGAGAAACAGAGAGAGAGAGAGAGAGAGATCGTATTTGTTTGTGTTTTTCTGGAAAACCCAGAGTAATAAGCTTCTTTCACCTTGCTAGATCTAAGTCAAAATTAAAGGTCAAGAGGAGGTTTAGAGATTTTCTTGAATCAATGATCCATACTCATACCTATTCTGAAAGGTAGAATGTATTCCTCCTCAAAGAGGGATGCAAGTGGCAGATATAGAATTATGCCACATGAGGTTACTTTTCTGAGCTCCATCTGACATTTCTTAATAGTTGGTAGCAAAATTGAGCTACCAATTCAATACACGTTTCTCTAGAGTAGGAATTAGCGATAAGCTAATTGATAAGCTATAATGTCAACCTATTTATGATTTTAAAGTTTTATGGGTTTAGGTCAGCCTGAATACATTTATATTTCACCTCTCAGATTATTTTTGCCCATTGCTTTATCGAATGCCGACACATTAACATCCATTGTGTTAAAATAGGTCCAAAAAAGTCCAAGCTCGGAGAGAACATAAAAGGTCTGCGATTTCAAGATGGGTTGTAAATCCTTACATAAAGTAGAAAAGGTGGTTAATAACAGGCCTAATTGAGAAATGCAATTTTTGTTGCTGGGGAGCTTCGGATCACAAACTGTTTTTTTTCTTTTTTGTATTCATCACAGGCAATTGAACCTGGTGAACGAAAGGAAATTAAGTTAAGGGGAGAAAATTGCTTCCAAATAAAGTTTAGGAAGCAATTTCTACCCATGAGGTAATTAATGAATGAAATGTGTTTCTACATTAGCTCTTGAGGCAAAGCCATTTTAATGAGAAGCCCTCTTGGGGAAAGTATTCAAAAGTAATCTACCCCAGTGGTCAAGCAGTAGCTGATTTTGAAGTAATGGCAATATGGTCCTTTACAGGCAAGGGGTCTTCTTGCTTAAACAAGGTCATTTCTTCCATTTGAATGACTGCTACCATTCCACAAGAAAATAGAGGAAGGATATTAAGGAGTTTTAGAATTGCTTTGCAGTGATCTTTTGTGTTTTGGCTTTAATTACAAAGTACTGCATGTGTGTTATATTAAAACATAATTAAGAAACATAAGTGCAAAAAGCCAAGGGATGAGAAGACTCACCAAACATGCCCATGCTTGGGTGCACCCATCACTTTATTCTCAGAGATAACAACCGTTCTCTCTCTAAATCCAGTCCTGCGCATTTCTTGAGACTGAAAGTATTCTCAGGTTAGGGAAGTCACACAGGCTAGTTTTGTCAAACCTTGCTCCTCCCTGTCCTGCAGGCATATTGCTTAGAGAGACCAACTCTGGAGGCTTCAGGAAAGCCAGGAAGCTGGCAAAGAAATCTCTTGACCCTGGCTAAAGACCAATGTTTAAGTAACAACATCTAAAAAAGAGAGACTTTTCCTTTCAATGTCCTCTGTGGAAACTTAATGATATGTGACTTTGTTATCACTGCATTGCAATAAAAATCAAATCAGTGTCCAGTGTTGCCTAGCCGTAAGGAAATTTCAAGCAATAATCTTTGAACAAAAAAAATTACTTTTCTTCCTCTGTCTTCACCAGTTTGCGGTAATTACATCTGTCTTGACTGTCTGGATGGCATTTACTTGTAATCCAGAATAAATCTTTTTATGTCCACTATATTCGGAGTTCTTCTGCAGATTATCTGCCAACCATCATCACTTCACAGGGCTGGTTCAGAATTCTGTAAAAATATTTTGCTGTAGGAGAGTTACTTAGCTTCTTATTTTAAAACAAACAAAAACATACAAAACAAAACAGGGCCTTTCTCTATCACTCAGACTGGAATGCAGAAACTCCATCATAACTCACTGTAACTTCAAAACGTTAGGCTTAAGTGATCCTGCCCCCTCAGCTTCCCAAGTAGCTAGTACTACAGGTGCATGCCACTATGCCCTTTTTATTTTTATTTTTTAAAATTTTTGTAGGCACAGGGTCTCGCTATGCTGCCTACGCTGGTCTTGAACTCCTGACCTCACATAATCCTCGCACTTTAGCCTCCCAGAGTGCTGGAATAACAGGTATGAACCTGTTGGCCAGGTTCCCAATCTTATCTTTCTTACTCTCTGTTCTACCTAGTCTCCAGGACAATCTCCCAAACTGTGGTTTTTAGACCCTTGGGAGGCCCAAAACATATTCTATGGGTTAGAAAAATCTCTCCAAAAAATTGAGTTAGATGTTCACTTTTATGATTTATTTTAAAATATAAAACATAAGTATAGTCTAAATTGTCTATATGATAAGTTTATAATCAAGGATGAATCCACAATTTATGCCTCCACACTTTCTTTTGTGTTTGTGATCAAACTAAAGGAGTAGATTCTGGCTTGGTCTTGACTGAGTTAGTAAGCAGCTAATTGATTTCAGGGAGATTTACTTGGTGTCAAAATGGCGATAATCAGTTTATATCTATCTTCATCCTCATGTTTGTTAAATTTTTAAGTAATAATAAGCATCAAGTGCTCTTTTGCAAGAATTATTCATAACTAAAATACATTTTTAGAGAATAAGACTAGCTCTTTAATATGCTGAGACTGACTTTCCATTATAAAAATGACATTAGGAAATGATGATACAATGTGGTTTATGATATAATAAATAAAGGACATCTTACAAAACTAGGGAGGAAGGTGATGGCCAGAGAACACCTCTGAAGTTTAGGCATGAAGATAAGAGTTAACTCTTACTCCACACTAATCTCCACGTTACAGAGATCTGGGGCAAAGCCTGTGCAAAAGAAACACCCAAGTGAGATGTGGAAGTAGGAAAGTATGCTGTTTGCACAACAGTTTATGCATTTTAAAAAGAAGACCTTGTATTAGACAGGTTCTCTAGAGGGACAGAACTAATAGGATAAATGTATATATGAAAGGGATTTTATTAAGGAGTATTGACTCACACCATCACAAGGTGAAGTCCCACAATAGATCATCTGCAAGCTGAGGAGCAAGGAAGACAGTCTGAGTCCCGAAACCTCAAAAATAGCAAAGCCGACTTTGCATCCTTCAGTATGTGGCTGAAGGCCTGAGAAGCCCTGGCAAATCACTGGTGTAAGTTCAAGAGTCCAAAAGCTGAAGAACTTGGAGTCTAATGTTCAAGGGCAGGAAGTATCCAGCATGGAAGAAAGATGGAGGCCAGAAGACTTAGCCAGTCTAGTGTTTCCACGTTCTTCTGCCTGCTTTTATTCTGGCTTCACTGGCAGTTTGGATTGTGTCCACCCAGGTTGAGGGTGGGTCTGCCTTTCCCACTCTACTGACTCAAATGTTAATCTCTTTTGACAACACCCTCACAGACACACCCAGGAGCAATGCTTTGCATCCTTCAATCCAATCAAGTTGACACTCAATATTAACCATCATATACCTCAATGGTTTTCTTTGGTACCCTATCCAATAATCATGTAATGTAAGTAAAGAGTTTATTGTTATTATCCCTTTATATGGGTCAACTTTCACTCATAGAATTTAAGTAACTTAGCTTGAGTCATATAGCTCACAAGTGATCGTGCTAGGACCTGACACCATGACATTGCTATTTTGCTGGGCATTTTTACTAATCCACATTTTCTACTTCAGCACCTGAAATGGCCTGAAGAGCACTCCATCTTTCCCTAGTTTATCTCTGTCCTGGTTATCTTCCAACCATGTAATGGACACTGTTAGGTAAGCAATTATACACCCCAGATGCTTTGTGAATTAAAAACCTGTTGAAAAGTTAATGATGAGTGAAATCCAAAAGGCCAATATATATCTAGTGTCTGTTCTGTTCCAGCAACTTTAGGAGCACTGAGTTGGCCAATGGAGATGCACCAAGTCCTGTTTCCAGAATCAACTTAAATTACCTCTCACTTCACCTGTTCCAATCTAGTCACTGGTTTAACTCCTCTTTGCCTCTGTGCTTGGTCCTTGTTCTCACCTCCAGTGCCTCTGGTTTAGAAGATCTGTTAAATACTCACTTTCTGTCTTAAACTTACAGTCTCCTTTCAGTTCAGTTCTAGTACTAGTCCTCTGACTTCTGACACAATGTCCACTGCTCTGGCCTTCAGGAGCTGAATGACTAAGTTTACCCTCTGCTAGGGGTGAATAATCAAAGATGTTATTCATAGAATCAAACAAATATTAAAAAGTAGAGGGACATACAACAACTACTGAATTATCTTTTTAATTATACAACTGTCTGCTTGACTAGTTGGCTTTGATTATTGTCTAAAATATTTCTCTTTTCATTCTTATCATGTTTGGTGTTACATATTTTAGTAAATTTCTCACAAATCATCCTGTATTCTCATCCTGTATCTAACTTGAGGCCATACTCAGCATTTTGTACACCAATCCCACCCACCGCCAAAGAAAAGCCAACAAAACAAACAAAAACTTCACTTCCACAAGACGTTAGTCAGTGTTACGTTTTCTGTAAAATATAAGGAGAGAAGTGGAAGAAAATTCAAATGGTAAGTTATACAGAAAAACTTAAAATTTCTGATTAAATACATTTACTCTGTTACAAAGTTCCTCTCTAGCTGCCAGCCATCTATTCAATTTATCTTCTTTCCTTTTCCCCTTCTCCCTATATCTGTTCAAATCCCTTCTATTGTCCAGAAACTTCTTAGAAAGTAGTTCCATTGTTATGCAATCATGAGCTTGGGGCTTACTGCTCCCAAGTGACTTCTCTCCAAACTAAATCTTTAATCCATAGAACAAATTTTCGGGGGGGGGGGGGTTGTTGTATAGAGTCACGGGAATGACAGCAGTGGTGGAGTTGATTCTAGCTCCACATTCTTGATGTTAAGAACAAAAGCAGTATTGCATTTTCAGATTTTGTGTCACTTTTGATAATATAAAACACTCTTCTTGATGTTCCATTAACTCATACTAGGATTTTGTATAGGAGCATTCAGATTTAATAATAACAATATCATCCACTGCCCAGCCAATGCAATAGAGCACAGGTGGAAAAAAGTCATGTAGCTGGAGCTAAAAATCTTTCCACAAAGAATCTCTGATGCATTCATAGTCCTTTTAAACATATTAGTGAGTTTGGTTCTCAAAATAACCTAATAAGGTAAGTAGGGCGGGTGGTGTTATATCTATTATACATGTTGAGAAATTCAAAGTTTACTAAGTTCACAAAACAGTGTGTGATTAAATCGGAAAGCTGAAACCCATGATATCTGTGGGTCTGATAGTCTCAGATAGTCACGAGCACCAGCCACCAAGTATATCTGGCTGTTCTTCTGGACACAGTAGGCTTATGCTTTTTCACTCCATTTGATGATAAGCTGTGTGATTTGCTTTGGCCAGTGCAACATGGGTGAACATGATGTGTCACTATGGGCAAAAACTTGGAGAGCCATCAAGGATTCTCCTCATTCCTTTCCATCTGCCATGGTGATTGAGAAAGCATGGGTCAAAATGGAGCCTTTTAAATCTTATCCTTAAGTATCTGCAATAAGAAGGGCACCACTGTCAACTGGCATCATTGGACACATAATTTAGAATTTTTATGACATTTTGTGAGGTTAAGAGACTGATTTTGGAGTTGCCAGTTGCTCCAGCATAACCAACCCTATCCTGAGTTATACGCCTTTGACTTCTCTTCTCACTCCTCTCATGCAAACTTTTCACATGGTGTGATGAAATAGTCAGATAGCAATTGGACAACAGATCTGAATCACTGTGTTTAGTATCTTGATGTTGCCCTGGCTATTACTGGTAGCTATAGTTAATAAAGAAAATTACAGTACTCTTTATTTACAGTAATTTTTTTTTTCCTAACACAAGAGTGAGAACTTTTGCTGTTCACCACCTGCCAAGGGGAAATACAACATAATTCAAGGTAACTGAAGGTCACTCATGAATCACCACTGTGGAGAATTATATCCAAAATTTGTGCAAAGCATTTTCAGGTCACATTCTGAGTGGTGAGGGCAGCAAGGAGCAAAAGAAAAGTGAAAAACATTGTGTTACTGCTGAAAAACAGAAATTAGAGAAAAAGATTAATAGTGGTGATTAAAGAACTAGAAAGCATTTTCTCCAGAAATCCAAGCTGTGCTGGGAATAACACAGCAAAAGTTGAGAAATTCATAAGACAACCACAAATAGAAAATGATAGGGCAAGTGTGGGTGTGATTAAGGATGACTCCGGAAACTTCAACTTCCGCATTCTTTCTTCTTTGCCCCTTCTCCTAACTCAGTAAAAGTAGGGACAGTTATAAAGTCAATGAAAATCAGGAGTTTGTGAAATGTCTAAGCTTTCTATATTTGCTTACAGATTCAGTGCTTGTTATAAAGCTGTTTTTCCTGTGAGTTCTATCAAGAATAGTGAGTATTCCAAGATGGGGTGGGTGGTGGCAATTCTAAGTAAAGTAAGCAGCCTCAAAAATGTGACTCGAGGCTTCATGAAAGAGTTTTGCCTTCACTGTGTTTTCCAATGCTAACTCAGGGCACGGACACATTGAGGGACCACCTGAATATCAAAATTTGAGGGGGTAATTAAGGCCTATCTGCTTTTCCAAAGACAAAAACGGTTTATCCTTCTTTCTTCATCTTTTCTGTCTTTTACAAATGAGCTTCTTTTAAACAACTCTCTACACTGAAAATTGCAACTATCAAGTTTTCCTCTGTTGACATTCTTCTGAAATAGTTATTTCTGTTTACAGGTAGAGTTGAATACACAGCAAAGATATTTCTAGATAATCACTTCTCAGAATGTAATATGCATATGAACCACTTGAGGATCTTGCTCAAATGCCGATTGTGATACTGTAGGATTTGGGATGGGCTTGAGATTCTGCATTTCTAATAATTCCCTAGGTGATACTGATGCTGTTCGTCTAGGGATGATCTGTGAAATAATATGGATATCAAGTCTCAGAGCAGGTAAGTAACTCACACAGGACCACAGCAAGTAAATGGTAAAACCGTGGTTAGAAGGCAAATCTGTCTGCCTCCACATCCTGTGCTCTTGGTCAATAATGTAATGCCTCCCCACAGAGATAGGCACTGACGGGACATTCTCTGAGAAGAAAGATAATAGCATGAAGACAATGGATTGCTAAGCTACAGAAAAGAAATCAGACATGTCAGATATCATTCACTTTGGAAAATATATGTCTTAAGCTCAAAAACCTTTAGACAATTTCAGCCTTACAGAACACTAGCTGTTTTCATAGCTTCACTTCATAAAGTTCCACCATTCCCCCACTGAAAAGAGACAATAAAAGAGATTTTATAACACATGCAATCATAATTTGGTGCCAGTACAACATAGTCTCCATGACATAAAGTTGCACAGCAGGAGAACAAGCCCAAGGAAAGTATTTAATCAGATAATTAACCAGGAAATTGAGAACCTGAGCTTTAAGTGCTACTCTGGGGGTCTCCTACAGCAAATGGCCTCTATGGTGTATTAACACATTGAAGCTTGGGTGAAAGCTTACTTCGGAGGCTCTATGACTCGTTCTGTGTTTAATCACTGCTACTCTACAGCAGTAGAGTATATATAGGGAGAAAAGAGGAGCATTAAAACTCACTACAGGCCAAGCCCAGTGGCTGACACCTGTAATCCCAGCACTTTAGGAGACCAAGACAGGCAGATCACAGGGTCAGGAGTTTGAGACCAGCCTGACCTGTCTCTGTTAAAAATACAAAAATTAGTCTGGTGTGGTGACGCGTGCCTGTAATCCCAGCTATTCAGGAGGCTGAGGCAGGAGAATCACTTGAACCTGGGAGGCGGAGGTTGCAGTGAGCCGAGATCACACCACTGTACTCCAGCCTGGGCGACAGAGTGAGACTTGGTCTCGGAAAAAAAAAAAAAGCCTCACTACAATAATGGTAGGAGAAAACCATAAGAAATCTCAAGCCAACCAAGGAAAATAGCTCCACAGGTTGGGAAAACCTCCTAATATGAACAATGAAAGACAGACCCTAAAAAGGGATAGAGATCACTTAAGGGGAAGGCCAGGAGGAATCAAAGGTAAGTGTTGCAACTTAACAATTCACCTAAAGCAGAGTCTTAACTTTTCTGCCCTTGATTAACTTTTTCAGAGGTTTATCAGTTTAGCAGCTCCAATATGCTAGTCGTCTGAATCTTTCTAAACCCATGTCTCCCACAGTCTCAACACCCCTTCCCATACCACGATCCATCCCAGGTTTCATCCCTTTCCCATGCTCTCATTCCTACTCTTCCATCAAAACTAAAAGTGCCTTCGTTTCCTTCTAAGTCCAGCAGAACGCTGTGAAGTCTTTTGTGATTCTATGCTTCTCCACCTGGGTCCAAGCCATCAGAATCTCTCCCCTGGTCTACCTCAAAAACCTCTAATTTGTTTCTTTGCTTTAACTCTTGCCTTCCATGTGGTAGCTCCTGCACATAACCCAAGCACAATGATATTCTTAAATGTAAATTAGATGATGCCACCGGCCTGCTTAAAACCCTGCTGTGGTCTTCATCCTACTTCTCCCATTATACTCCATAGCATCTCAACCCTGGTTGCACATGAGAATCTCCTGTAGAGGTTTTACGAAACAGCAATGCCTGGGCCTCATGCCAGATTACTTATGCAGGATACAGCATTTGCCTGATGATTCTCAGCACAGCCAGGTTTGCAAGCCTCCTTTCTATGTGGTCTGGCCTGTACTACCTCTTGGTTTCATAGCACTCATTCCTCCTGATCTTTGCATTGCTGTCACCATGTCATCGTTCTGCCCAAACATCACCTCCACACGAGGCTGTCTCTGACCACCCTTCCCAGGACCTCTCTGTTAGAGCACCTTGAAGCACTTTTCTCTGCTTGAATTTTCCTTGCTTACTCATGCTGTAACCTGCATTGTCCTGTCAGAAAATAAGCTTTAATGACACAGGGACCTTGTGTGTTTTTCAGTATACCTGGCACAGTATAGGCAACTCATTCAGTAAACATTTGTGAACAAGTATTGAATGAATTCCCCAGGCAGAACTAATCACTTCCTCTTCTGTATCCTCAAAGCACTTTGGAGATTGCTCCATTAAAATACATCGCCCATATTTTATTCAGTTGCATCTGCGCCTGTTTCCTCGCTAGACTGAAAGCAACTTGAGTGTGGGAGCTATGTCTTATTCATCTTTCTATTTCTATTCCTTAGCATTGTGCTAAATATATGATAGGTGCTGTAACTAAGACACCACCTTTCATTATGAAAATCAAATTAATGAGTGGTGACAAATCAAGGATGGTGCAGTTCATCCTGGCTCATCAGTAACCACGGTGATTATTTAAAACTTAGGCCCAACATTTTTTAGGAAGGGAATTTTAAGAGAGATATTATTTACAGTTGCTGGCACATGTTGATAATAAAAAGCAGATGGACTCTTACTTAGGTTTATTATTTATTATAAATTATCTACAGACATTATAGCCCCTTAGTGCCTGCACTCAAGGCTGGTCACCATCACTATCTTGCCTTAGGTACACCACTGTTCATAAGAAGCCCCAAAACTCTGATGAATGACTATTGTCTTTTTCTACTAAAATCTCAGACAATTAAGAGCTGAGGCTCAAAGTAGAAGAGTCCTTTTGGCTAAGCCTTAGCAAACAATCACATGCTCATCTGAACCTGAGACTCTGGTAAACCCTAAATGAAGCTAATTATCTATATACTACAAGCCTGCAGACACTAGAATTATGAAGATGAGAAGAAGTCCAACTGTGCAAGAGTAAAATAATATTATTTGCCATACTACATTTAAAGAAACAGCCCGGAGTCATTTTCTGTGAGGGTGATTGCATTTACTGTATTGGATAGTTTTTTTTTTTATTATTAGAAAAGTAATACAATGCTTGTTGTCACAAGGCAAACAATATGAAGGTATAAAAATATTAGGACTCTCTTTCCAATCCTGCAGTCTAACTCTAATATCCTAAGGCAATTCATGTTAATTTGCAATTTGGCATTTATCATCTGTGCTCTTGGAACTACAGATAGCGAGAGAGATGGATAGAGAGGAAGATTGAGATAGAGATGATCTAGATACATACATACACACTTCATATTGTTACAAAAATTGGGTTATCTCATTCACTTTCTTTAAAAAGTTGCTTACTCTCAACAGTATATCTTACTCTTCCCTCTGGGTCGTTACATATAGATGTAACTCATTCTGTTGAATTTATGTATTCATCCATTCAACCTATATTTATTATGACTGTCTACAGGCATATGCTTTAGGCACTCAGGTAAGCAAAACAGACAAATTCTTGCTTTTAGGAAATTTGCATTCTAATGTGGGATAATGAAACTAAACACATAAACAAGTAAACTAATAGTGTGCCACGTGTGGTGTAGAGTACTATAGAAAACCAAAAGCAGAGGACTCCACAGAAAAGGAGTATAGAAGAAGGGCTGCTGTTTTTCATAAGTGGCCAGGGAAGACTTGTGAGCAAAGAACTGAAGGACATGAGAGAACCAGCCATGCGTGTGTCTGGGGCAAGACCTTCCCAGGCAGGGAGGACAGCAAGTACAAATAATATTGCCAAAAAATATCCTACTACAACTGTTCTTATGCATTCAAATATTCTTGAATTATTCATCGAAAGGCATACATGTATAAAACTTACACCATCCATGTGGCAAAATCTGGTTCAATATAGGACTTTCCCGACCAAAATGGAAGCCCGGCTTCCTAAGATACCCACACAGATGGGAGCCAAACAGGAAGACAAGCTATTGAATCAAGAGACATCGCTACTTGTCCTTCTAACCTGAATTGGCTTTGGATATAGGCACGGAAATCTGAAGATGGGTGGATGCTTCTTTAAAAATTGCTATTATTAAAAAGTCAAAAAATACCAGTTGCTGTCGAGGTTGTGGAGAAAAGGGGACATTTATACACTGTTGGTGGGAGTGTAAATTTGTTCAAACATTGTAGAAGACAGGGTGGCAATTCCTCAAAGACCTAACGACAGAAATATCACTTGATCCAGCAATCCCATTATGGGTATATATCCAAAGGAATATAAATCATTCTATTATAAAGATACATGAACATGTACATTCATTGCAGCACTTTCGCAATAGCAAAAACATGGAATCAACTTAAATGCCTATCAATGATACACTGAATAAAGAAACTGTGGTACATATACACCATGAAATGTGTATATACCTGGTTTTGCCATCCTAACAAAACCATTATATAAACTCACAAAAGGAAACCTAGCTGACCCCATAGATCCTAAATCCTTTCCCCACTCCTCTTTCTATTCCCTAAAAATAGCTCTAGAGACTGCTACAACACTAGCTGTCCCTGACTAATCCCAACCTTTTAGTATGCAGCCATAAAAAAGAACGAGATCATGTCCTTTGCAGGGCAGGGGCATGAATGGAGTTGGAGGTTGTTATCCTTAGTGAGCTAACACAGGAACAGATAACCAAATACCCCATGTTCTCACTTATAAGTGGGAGCTAAATGATGAGAACACATGTAAACATAGAGGGGAACAACACACACCAGCACCTATTGGAAGGTGGAGGCTGGGAGGAGGGGGAGGATCAGGAAAAATAACTAATGTATACTAGGCTTAATACTGGAGTGATGAAATAATCTGTACAACCAACCCCCATGGTGGATTCCTCCTAAGCCATGTCCCATCTTTGTGGGACCCCACTGGAAATCGGACTGTCCAACTTACCCGGCAGCCACTCCCAGAGCCCCTAGAGCTCTGGCCCAAGGCTCTCTGATTGACTCCTTCCCAGATCTGCTCGGCTTGGCGGCTGAAGACTGATGCTGCCTGATTGCCTCGGAAGCCTCCTGAACCATCACAGACGCTTTGGGTTACAGTGGCAAGTAAGTCCATCGCCCTTCTTAATCAATACGGAGGCTACCCCCTCCACATTATCTTCTTTTCAAGGGCCTGATTCCCTTGCCTCCATAACTGTTGTGGGTATTGATGGCCAGGCTGCTAGACCCCTTAAAACTCCCCAACTCTGGTGCCAACTTGGACAACATTCTTTTATGCACTGCTTTTTACTTATCCCCACCTGCCCAGTTCCCTTATTAGGTCTAGATGTTTTAACAAAATTATCTGCTACGCTGACTATTCCTGGACTACAGCCACATCTCATTGCCACCCTTTTCCCCAACTGAAAGTCTCCTTCACATCTTCCCCTTGTATCCCTCCACCTTAACCCACAAGTATAGGACCTTTCTACTCCTCCCTGGCAACCGATCACAGGCCCATTACTATCCCATTAAAACCTAATCACCCTTACCCTGCTCAATGCCAGTATCCCATCCCACAACAGTCTTTGAGGGGACTAAAGCCTATCCAGGATCTTCGCCTTATCAACCAAATTGTCTTGCCTAACCATTCATGATGGCAAATCCATATACTCTCCTATCCTCAATACCTTCCTCTACAACTCACTATTCTATTCTTGATCTTAAAGATGCTTTTTTCACTATTTCCCTTCACCCTTCATCCCAGTCTCTTTTTGCTTTTACCTGGACTGACCCTGACACCCATCCTTCCCAGCAGCTATACTGCCACAAGCCTTCAGGGACAGCCCTTACTACTTCAGCCAAGCTCTTTCTCATGATTTGCTTTATTTCCACCCCTCTACTTCTCACCTTATTCAATATATTGATGACCTTCTACTTTGTAGCCCCTCCTTTGAGTCTTCTCAACAAGACACCCTCCTGGTCCTTCAACATTTATTCTCCAAAGGATATCAGGTATTCCCCTCCAAAGCTCAAATTTCTTCTCCATCCATTATCTACCTTGGCATAAGTCTTCATGAAAACATGCATGCTCTCCTTGCTGATCGTGTCTGGCTGATCTCTCAAACCCCAACCCCTTCTACAAAGCAACAATTCCTTTCCTTCCTGGGTATGGTTGGATACTTTTGCCTTTGGATAGTTGGTTTTTCCATCCTAGCAAAACCATTATATAAACTTACAAAAGGAAACCTAGCTGACACCATAGATCCTAAATCCTTTCCCCACTCCTCTTTCCATTCCTTGAAAACAGCTTTAGAGACTGCTACAACACTAGCTCTCCCTGACTCATCCCAACCTTTTTCATTACGCACAGCCCAAGTGCAGGGCTGTGCAGTTGAAATTCTTACAGAAAGACTGGGACAGTGCCATGTAGCCTTTTTGTCCAAACAACTTGACCTTTTTGTTTTAAGCTGGCCTTCTTGTCTGTGTGCGGCAGCTGCCACCACTCTAATACTTTTAGAGGCCCTCAAAATTACAAACTATGCTCACCTCACTCTACAGTTCTCATAAATTTCAAAATCTATTTTCTTCCTTGCACCTGATGCATATAGTTTCTGCACCCCTCCCCCCCACCCCATCCTCTCCCCTCTCCCACTGGCTCCTTCAGCTGTACTCACTCTTTGTTGAGTCTCCCACAGTTACCATTGTTCCTGGCCCAGACTTCAATCTGGCCTCCCATACCACACCTGACCCCCATGACTGTATCTCTGATCCACCTGGCATTCACTCCATTTCCCCATATTTCCTTCTTTCCTGTTCCTCAGCCTGATCACACTTGATTTATTGATGGCAGTCATACTAGGCCTAATTGCCACTCATCAGCAAAGGCAGGCTTTGCCATAGTATCTTCCACATCTATCATTGAGGCTACTGCTCTGTCCCACTCCACTACCTCTCAACAAGCTGAATTCATTGCCTTAACTCGAGCCCTCACTCTTGCAGAAGGACTGTGTGTCAATATTTATACTGACTCTAAATATGCCTTCCATATCCTGCACCACCATGCTGTTATACGGGCAGAAAGAGGTTTCCTCACTATGCAAGAGTCCTCCATCATTAATGCATCTTTAATAAAAACTCTTCTCAAGGTGGCTTTACTTCCAAAGGAAGCTGGAGTCCTTCACTGCAAAGGCCATCAAAGGGCCTCAGACCCCATTGCTCAAGGCAACAATTATGCTGATGAGACAGCGAGACAAGCAGCCAGCATTCCTATTTCTGTCCCTCACAGCCAGTTTTTCTCCTTCTCATCAGTCATTCCTACTTACTCTTGCACTGAAATTTCCACCTATCAATCCCTTCCCATTCAAGGCAAATGGTTCTTGGACCAAGTTAAATATCTCCTTCCAGCCTCACAGGCCCATTCTATTCTGCCATCATTTCATAACCTCTTCCATGTAGGTTATAAGCCACTAGCCTGTCTCTTAGAAGCTCTCATTTGCTTTCCATTGTGGAAATCTATCCTCAAGGAAATCACTTCTCAGTGTTCCATCTGCTATTCTACTACTCCTCAGAGATTTCTCAGGCCCCCTCCCTTCCCTACCCTGCCCAGGACTGGCAAATTGACTTTACTCACATGCCTCAAGTCAGGAAAATAAAATACCTCTTGGTCTGGATAGACACTTTCACTGAATGGGTAGAGGCCTTTCCCACAGGGTCTGAGAAGGCCACCATGGTCATTTCTTACCTTCTGTCAGACATAATTCCTTGGTTTGGCCTTCCCACCTCTATACCGTCCGATAACGGACCAGCCTTTATTAGTCAAATCACCCAAGCAGTTTCTCAGGCTTTTGGTATTCAGTGGAACCTTCATACCCCCTACCATCCTCAGTCCTCAGGAAAGGTAGAACAGACTAATGGTCTTTTAAAGACATACCTCACCAAGCTCAGCCTCCAACTTAAAAAAGACTGGGCAGTACTTTTATCTCTTGCCCTTCTCAGAATTAGAGCCTGTCCTCAAGATGCTACAGGGTACAGTCCACTTGAACTTTTATATGGATGCACTTTCTTGCTCAGCCCCAACCTCATCCCAGACACCAGCCCTCTAGGAGGCTTCCAGTCCTCCAGCAAGCTAGACAGGAAATTCACCAGGCTGCTAATTTTCTCTTGCCTACTCCAGGTTCTCAGCCATATGAAGATACCCTAGCTGGATGATCAGTTCCTGTTAAGAGTCTGACCCCTCAGACTCTACAGCCTCGATGAACTGGACCCTACCTAGTCATCTGTAGCACCCCAACTGCCATCCATCTGCAGGACCCCTCCTGCCACCCCCATTAGGTTCACTGTTCCATAATAGAGCTGTGTCCATCAACCAGTTGATCTCACCTTTTTCTCCTGGAAGTCGCAAGTACTCACCCCTACTTCTCTTAAACTCACCCACATTCCTAAAGGATGATAGGAACCCTTATAAGCCTAATACATCCTTTCATTTTTATTAGGTCTCTTCTTCCTTACCCTACTCTTCACAACAGGGATTTATGCAGTCAGCCCCACCTCACTTGGACTGTGGCCCAAAAACTTGTCATCCCTACTATCTTCTGTCTAGTCATACTCCTATTTACCATTCTCAAGTACTCATAAATGCCCTGCCCTTGTTTACACTGCTGGTTTACACTTTTTCTCCAAACCATCTTAGCAGATATCTCCTGGTACTATCCCCAGACCACCACTCCTGACTCCCTCTTGGAGTGGATAGATGATCTTTCCTGGCAAGGCACCCTCCAATACTTTCACCCTGACGAAGTCCTATTCTTTACTTTTACACTCACTCTTATTTTCGTTCCCATTCTTATGTCACCCTCTACCTCTCCCCAGCTATCTCCACCACACTATCAATCTCACTCACTCTCTCCAAGCCGTTTCTAATCCTTCTTTAACAAACAATTGCTGGCTTTGCATTTCTCTTTTCTCCAAAACCATGGAGGCCTCAACTTACTCACTGCTAAAAAACAATAAGACTGTATATTTTTCAATGAAGAGTATTGTATTTACATAAATCAGTCTGGCCTGGTATCTGACAACATAAAAAACTCAAGGATAAAGTCCAAAAACTCACCAAGCAAATAATTACACTGAACCCCCTTGGGCACTCTCCAATTGGATATCCTTGGTCCTCCCAATTCTTAGTCCTTTAATACGTGTTTTTCTCCTTCTCTTATTTGAACTTTGTATCTTTCATTTAACTTCTCAATTCCTTCAAAATCGTATCCAGGCCATCACCAATCATTCTATACAACAAATGCTCCTTCTAACAACCCCACAATATCACCTCTTACCCCAAAATCTTTCTTCAATCTCTCCCTCCCTAGGTTCTCAGGCTGCCCCTAATCCCACTTGAAGCAGCCCTAAGAAACATCCCCCATTATCTCTCCATACCACTCCCCAAAATTTTCACTGCCCCACACTTCACCACTATTTTGTTTTGTTTTTCTTATTAATATAAGAAGACAGGAATGTCAGGCCTCTGAGCCCAAGCTAAGTCGTCATAACCCCTGTGACCTGCACGTATGCATTCAGATATCCTGGAGCAACTGAAGAACCACAAAGGATGACATTCCACCATTGTGATTTGTTCCTGCCCCACCCCAACTAATCAATAGACCTTGTTACATTCCCCCCTGGGCAATGAGTCTCAAGATCTCCGCACCCTGCACCTTGTGACCCTACCCCTGCCCACAAGAGATAACCACTTTTAACTGTAATTTTCCACTACATACACAAATCCTATCAAACTGCTCCACCCCTATCTCCCTTTGCTGACTCTTTCCGGACTCAGCCCACTTGTACCAAGTGAAATAAACAGCCTTGTTGCTCACATAAAGCCTGTTCATGGACTGTCTTCACACGGACTCCTGTGACAAAAACTTTATCTATGTTAACAAGCCTGAACATGTACCCCTGAACTTAAAAGTTAAAGAAAAAACAGAGTTTAATTTGGAGGAAGAAAAGAACAGGAAACGACATCCTCTGGCTTGATGGCCTATGATCTGGTACTACCACTTTCAAATAAGAATCTTTTTTGGATTATTTTAAATTCCATCACTCACCCACACTATTACTACTGGCTCATAAAGGATCAAATTATTATACTTTCAAACATTCAGTTTTTGAACTGAATCAAATAACGTAAGATCTTATCTACTTTATGTATGCATGTTTTGTGAAATAGCCCAGAACAATGATGTAAGTGCTATAAATTAGGCCAGGTTAAGAGGAGTCAAAGCTGGAAATTGACATACCTACTAGGACTCATGGGAATCCAGCTGCACTCCCAAACTGGCTTCTATGTCTGCTTTGAGAAAATAACCACCTGGTCAAAAGCACATGTGCAATGTTGCATATAAAAACCCCCATCTTGGCTATTCACAATGTACATTTGAATTTTAGAAACTAATTCCAACAAGAAAAGTCACTCAACTTTGTTAAATGATTTAAAAAATTATGTAATGAACATTTTTTCTTAATATTTTGCATTAAAATTAGTTTAGAAAGCACAGCAACATAGAGTTTAGGTTCCAGAACATGCTGGGAATTTCATATGCTGTATTGTCATACAGGCCCTAATATATTGAATTCAAGAAAAATGTTGTTTCTTTATTAATAGATACCATATTGATTTTAAAACGTGCATGCAAAAAACTATGATCAACACTATTTAAACTTTTAACTTATTTGGGTCCAAGTACATCAGTATTTTTATCTTAAGATTATACAGATGCTTTGAATTGTGTCTGTTGTACTAAGTTGATCTTGAATTATCTAATTTAATCTTCATGATAATCTTATAAGGTAGATAGTGGCATTCCCATTTTATAGACATTAAAGTTAAGATTTAGATAAATTACAACTTTTGAAAAAAATGGCAGATAGAAGGCAGGACTAAATTCCAGCTCCCACTTGGGAGGACAGAGCAGTGTGTGGATACTTGCATTGTGAGCTTTTGCTCCAGGAACTACTGAATGAAGATACCAACAAAGTTGAGAGAATCCACAGACCCTTTGAAGGAAGTGGATTGCTCCTGTAGGACCCAGGAGATAGCCTAAATACTCTCAGTGCCCAAACTAAAAGTGGGAAAGGGGGATTGTCTGCCCCCAAACACACACCCTCACTGGATAACAGGGGAAGGTCCAGCTAACAGGAAAAGGATTTGACCTTACCTGGAGCTGAGAAAATTTAAATTGCTGAGAGAAATACAGGGGTAGAGAAAGCAATGGGAAAAGCCCTGTGGACTCTCTAGGTTCACAGGGAAGCCATTTCTGATGTGTCTCACAGGGACCCTTGGGAAGAGCTACCAGAGTAACTGGAAAAAGACCACAGGGAGAAGGAAACCTTCAGCTGAACTTGTAACAATCCCAACTGAATGCAAAGTTTCCTGGCCAGAACTCAGGGAAGGACATGAATCCAGTGTGCAGGTACCACAGGGAGGGAGGTGCAAAGCCCAGCTTGCTTTCTCAGTCAGGAGGCTGGTAGCCTGGGGCAAGTTCTCAGCCCTATTGGCCCACTTCCTGGAAACAAACTTGGTGCTGTTAGGGCAAGGGGGCACAGTGGGAGTGAGACTGGCCTTTTAAGTTGCATGGGAACTGGATGAAGCCTGTAACTGCTGGCTTTCCCTCCACTTTTCTGACAACTTGCATGGCACACCAGAGGAAGTTATAATCCCCCTGGGAACTTATATAACTCCATTGGCCTGCATACATAAAGTACATTAACTACACACCCCCATGCCCCATAGCAGCCACAGCAAGACCTACCTAAAGAGAGTCTGAGCTCAGACATGCTTAGCCCTGCCCTCACCTAATGGTCCTTCCCTACCTACCTTGGTAACTGAAGACAAAGGGTATATTCTTTTGGGAGTTATAGGGTCCCACCCACCACCTGATATTCCCTATACTACCATATCTGATGTTCTTTTGAAAGCACCACCAGCTGGCAGGAGGCCAACCAGCACAAAACTAGTGCATTCAATAACTACAACTATGGACCCTCACAGAGTTCATTTCACTATCCTGCCATCTCCAATAGAGCAGGCGCTGGTATACACAGCTTACAGACCTAAAGACAGTTCACATCACAGGACTCTGCACAGACACCCCCCAGTACCAACCCAGAGCCTGGTAGCCCTGCTGGGTGACTAGATCCAGAAGATAAATAACAAACACTACAATTCAGCTCTCAGAAAGCACATCCCTAGGAAAAGAGGGAGAGTACTACATCAAGGGAGCATCTCATGGGACAAAAGAATCTGAACAGTAGCCTCTCACACCCAATCTTTCCTCTGACATAGCCTACCTAAATGAGAAGGAACCAGAAAAACAATTATAGTAATATAAGAAAACAAGGTTCTTTAACATCCCTGCAAAGTCACAACAGCTCACCAGTGATGAATCCAAACCTAGAAGAAATCCCTGAATTGCCAGAAAAAGAATTGAGAAGGTTGATTATTAAGCTAATCAAGGAAGCATCAGAGAAAGCTGAAGTCCAATTTAAAGGAATTTTTAAAAAATGATACAAGATAGGAAGGGAGAAATCTTCAATAGATAGAATAAATAAAAAACAATCACAACTTCAGGAAATAAAGGACATACTTAGAGAAATGCAAAATGTACTGGAAATTCTCAGCAATAGAATTGAGCAAGCAGAAGAAAGAACTTCAGAGCTCGAAGACAAGGTTTCAAAATAACCTGATCCAACAAAGACAAAGAAAAAAGAATAAAAAGTAATTAAACAAAGCATCCGAAAAGTTTGGGATTAAGTTAAATGACAAAACATAAGAATAATCAGTGTTCCTGAGAAAAAAGAGAAATCTAAAAGTTTGGAAAACATATTTGGGAAAATAATTGAGGAAAACTTCCCCAGTCTTGCTAGAGACCTAGATATCCACATACAAGAAGTTTAAAGAACACCTAGGAAATTCATTGCAAAAAGATAATCACCTAGACACGTAGCCATCAGGTCATCTAAAGTCAAGATGAAGGAAAGAATCTTAAGAGCTATAAAGCAAAAGCACCAAGTAATCTATAAAGGAAAATCTATCAAGTGAACAGCAGATTTCTCAACAGAAACCCTACAAGCTAGAAGAGATTGGGGCCCTATCTTCAGCCTCCTTAAACAAAACAATTATCAGCCAAGAATTTTGTATCCAGCTAAGCTTCATAAATGAAGGAAAGATACAGTCTTTTTCAGACAAACAAATGCTGATAGAATTCACCACTACCAACCCAGCACTACAAGAACTGCTAAAAGCAGCCCTAAATCTTGAAACAAATTATGGAACTACATCAAAACAGAACCTCTTTCAAGCCTGAATTTCACAGTACCTATAAAATAAAAATACAATAAAAAAACCAAGGTATTCCTGCAACAAATATCAAATTAATGGAATAGTACATCACATCTCATACTAATGTTGGATGTAAATGACCTATATCCTCTACTTAAAAGATATAGAATTGCAGAATAGATAAAAATTCATGAACCAAGCATCTGCTGCTTTCAAGAGACTCACCTAACGCATAAGGACTCACATAAACTTAAGGTAAAGGAGTGGAAAAAGATATTCCATGCAAATGGACACCAAAAGCAAGCAGGAGTAGCTATTCTTATACCAGACATAAAAACTTTAAAGCAACAGCAGTTTGAAAAGACAAAGATGGACATTATATAATGATAAAAGGCCTTGTTCAACAGGAAAATATCACAGTCCTAAATATATATGCACCTAACATTGGAGCTCCCAAATTTACAAAACAATTACTACTAGACCTAAGAAATGAGATAGATAGCAACACAATAATAGTGGGGGACTTCAGTACTACACTGACAGCCTAGACAGGTCATCAAGACAGAAAGTCAACAAAGAAACAATGGACTTAAACTATACCCTAGTACAAAAGGACTTAACAGATATTTACAGAACATTCTACCCAATCACCACAGAATATACATTTATTCAACAGTGCATGGAACTTTCTCCAAGATAGGCCATATGATAGGCCACAAAACAAGTCTCAATAAATTTAATAAAATTGAAATTATATCAAGTGCTCTCTCAGACCACAGTGGAATAAAATTGGAAATTAACTCCAAAAGGAATATTAAAATCATGAAAATACATGGAAATTGAATGACATACTCCTGAATGATCATTGGGTCAACAGTAAAATCAAGATGGAAATTAAAAAATTCTTTGAACTAAATGATAATAGTGACACAACCTATTAAAACATCTGGGATACAGCAAAGGTAGTGCTAAGAGGAAAGTCTGTAGCCTTAAATGCTTACATCAAAAAGTCTGAAAGAGCACAGGTAGACAATCTAAGGTCACACCTCAAGGAAGTAGAGAAACAAGAACAAACCACACCAAAATCCAGCTGAAAAAAAGAAATAACCAAGATCAGAGCATAACTAAATGAAATTGAAACAAAAAATTATAAAAGATAAATGAAGCAAAAAGCTGATTCTTTGAAAAGATAAATAAACTTGATACAACATTAGTAAGATTAACCAAGAAGAGAAAAGACTCAAATAAACTCTATTAGAAAAAAAATGGGAGATATTACAACTGACACCACAGAAATACCAAAGATCATTCAAGGCTACTATGAAAACCTTTACATGCATAAGGTAGAAAACCTAGAGGAGATGGATAAATTCCTGGAAAGATATAATCCTCCTAGCTTAAATCAGGAAGAATTAGAAACCCTGAACGGACCAACAACAAGCAGCGAGATTGAAATGGTAATAAAAAAATTACCAACAACAAAAAAAGTTCAGGAGCACATGGATTCACAGTTGAATTCTATCAGACATTAAAAGAATTGGTACCAATCCTATTGACACTATTTCACAAGATAGAGGAAGAGGGAATCCTCTTTCAGCCATTCTATGAAGCCAGTATCACCCTAATAACAAAACCAGTAAAGGACATAAGAAAAAAAGAAAACTACAGACCAATATCCCTGATGAACATAAATGCAAAAATTCGTAAAAAAAATAGTGGCTAACCAAATCCAACAACATATCAAAAAGATAATGCATCATGATCAAGTGGGTTTCACACCAGGAATACAGGATGGTTTAACACACACAAGTCAATAAATGTGATACATCACATAAACAGAATGAAAAACAAAAATCACACGATTATCTCAATAGATGCAGAAGAAGCATTTGACAAATTCTAACATTGTTTAATGGTTAAAACCCTCAGCAAAAGTGGCATACAAGGGATATACTTCAATGTAATAAAAGCCATCTATGACAAACCCATAGCTAATATAATACTGAATGGAGAAAAGTGGAAAGCATGCCCTCTGAGAACTGGAACAAGACAAGGATGCCCACTCTCATCACTTCTATTCAACACAGTACTGAAAGTCCTAGCCACAGCAATCAGGCAAGAGTAAGAAATCAAGGGCATCCAAATCAGTAAAGAGGAAGTCAAGCTGTCACTTTTTGCTGATGATACGATCGTACACCTAGAAAACCCTAAAGACTCCTTCAAAAAGCTCCTAGAACTGATGAAAGAATTCTGCAAGGTTTCAGAATACAAAATTAATGTACACAAATCAGTAACTCTGTTATACATCAACAACAAGCAAGCTGAGAATCAAATCAAGAACTCAATCCCTTTTACAATATCTGCAAAAAGCAAAAAACAAACAAACAAAAAACTTAGGAATATACCTAACCAAGGAGGTAAAAGACCTCTACAAGGAAAACTACAAAACACTGCTGAAAGAAATCATAGATGACACAAAGAAATGGAAACACATCCCATGCTCATGGATGGGTAGAATCAATATTGTGAAAATGACCATAGTGCCAAAAGCAATCTAAAAATTCAATGTGATTCCCACCAAAATACCACTATCATTCATCACAGATCTAGGAAAAACAACCCTAAAATTCATATGGAACTAAAAAGAGCCCACATAGCCAAAGAAGACTCACCAAAAAGAACAAATCTGGAGGCATCACATTACCTGACTTCAAACTATCCTATAAGGCCATAGTCACTAAAACAGCATGATACTGGTATAAAAATAGGCACCTAGACCAATTGAACAGAATAGACAATCCAGAAATAAACCCAAATACTTACAGCCAACTGATCCTCAACAAAGCAAACCAAAACATGAAGTGGGGAAAAGACACCCTACTCAACAAATGGTATTAGGATAATCAGCAAGCCACATGTAGAATGAAACTGGATCCTCATTTCTCACCATATTCCAAAATCAACCCAAGATGGATCGAGGGCTTAAATGTAAGACGTGAAACTATAAAATTTATAGAAGATAGCATTGGAAAAACCCTTCTAGACATTGGCTTAGGCAAAGATTTCATGACCTAAAAACAAATACAAAAAAATAAATAGGTGGGACTTAATTAAACTAAAAAGCTTCTGTACAGCAAAAGGAACAGTCAGCAAAGTAAGCAGACAACCCACAGAATGAGAGAAAATCTTCACAATTTATACATTCGACCAAAGACTAATATCCAGATTCTACAAGGAACTCAAACAAATGAACAAGAAAAAAACAAACAATCCCATCAAAAAGTAGGCTAAGGACATGAATAGACAATTCTCAAAAGCAGATACACAAATGGCCAACAAACATATGAAAAAAGGTCCAACATCACTAATGATCAGGGAAATGCAAATAAAACCACAATGTGATACCACCTTACTACTGCAAGAATGGTCATAATCAAAAAAATAAAAAAATAATAGATGTTGGGGTGAATGTGGTGAAAAGAGAAGACTTCTACACTGCTGTTAGGAATGTAAACTAGTAAAACCACTATGGAAAATAGTATGGAGATTTCTTAAAGAACTAAAAGTAGAACTACCATTTGATCCAGCAATCACACTACTGGGTATCTACTCAGAGGGAAAAAAAGTCATTATACAAAAAAGATATTGCACATGCATGTTTATGACAGCACAATTAACAATTGCAAAAACATGGAACCAGCCCAAACGCCCATCAGTCAACGAATGAATAAAGAAACTGTGATATGTGTGTGTGTGCATGTGTGTGTGTGTGTATGATGGAATGCTATTCAGCCATATAAAAAGAACAGATTAATGGCATTCACAGCAATCTGGATGGAACTGAAGACTTATTCTAAGTGAAGTAACTCAGGAATGGAAAAACCAAACATCGTACGTTCTCACTCATAAGTAGGAGCTAAGCTATGAGCCTGTAAAGGCATAAGAATGATACAATGGACTTTGGGGACTCCAGGGAAAGGGTGGGAGGGGGTTGAGGGATAAAAGACTACAAGTTAGATTCAGTGTATACTGCTTGGGTGAAGGGTGCACCAAAATCTCACAAATCACCACTGAATCCAGAGAGTCCAGCTATAGAGTTTTAACCACTGGAAATATTGTCTTGCTAGGCATTATACTTCAATAACTTATTTTAACAATTGTTTAGTAAGTAGCAATGGCTACAGTTGTCATTGGCATTAGGGTGCTTCAATAACAAGAAAAACTATTTCTGAATAAATAAGCATGTAGAACATGGTGGTTGAGAATCTAAAAACTTGCCATGTTCAGCAAGTAGGTTGGTATGAAAGTCAGGATTGTGTGCCAGAAGGAAAAATAAAATAACATAATTTCAAAATGAAAGTCTGTCCTTTTAATAGAATTCACCTTAGCAAAGTTTATCTAATCACTATTCTTATTTTCATCTTTTTTTTTTTTTTTTTTTCCCAAGAACCAGTTCATTATGAAAAAGTCCTGATGGTTCAAAAAAGCAAATTTGGCACAAAAGGACAGGTCAGGTACAGAGATCACAGACTGGCTCAGTGGCAAAGTTTAAGACTGACAGACAATTACTCACATTCTTTCCTTAAGATTCCCCATGACAATAAGAGCAACAATAGCATGACATGCACATGCATGCATGCACACACACAAACACACACACACACTCTCTCTCACACTCAGAACTCCTATGCAGGGATGCATCCCAGTGTAGAGATAAATTCAAATGACATCAATATGAAAAATATAATGAAACACCTCTATTCCTTTTCTTCAACTACACTATGCCTCTTTCTTCACCTGAACCCCCTTACAAAAAGTCTCTAAGACCCTGGGAAATTTCCCATGCCTTCCTGACTTCCAATGCAGATCTCATTTGACCATGCTCCTTTTCTGGGTAATGAGTGTCTGATTCAGTGGTAACTTGGTCAGCTTTGGGTCAGAGAATCCAAGCATTTTTTTTTCTCAAAAGGTTACAATTCCATGTACAGGCAGATGATGCTTGTCATCTCATTCTGGCTCCAATGCTTGACAGCTCTATGGCTTTGAGCATGTTATTTATCGTCTCTGTGGCTCATTTTTTTATTTATAAAGTGGGCAGATATGAGGACTCCCCCTTAGGCTTCTTATTAGGATTATGTGAAACAAACCACGTAATGCATTTAGCACAGTGCTGGCATGCAGTAAGCACTCAGTAAAAGTCATTATTATTATGTTCACTCTTGCTATTTTTGTTACATGTAGTTGCAATGTTGGCAAAGATGAGTTCTTAAACCTGGAATTTCAGTCTAGTTTGTGAATTGAGTTGCACGGAGCGGCCTTAATTTTGCTCATCGGGTTGGTGATTGATGCTTGTTTGCTAACACAGAAAATGTTGGCAAAGGCAGGAAGGAGGGCTGGCAGAATAGCTGTACTAATTACCGAAGGTGCAAATTCAACATGCAGCAGTCTTGCACGACATAATGAGCCTGTGCTGAGGTGAAACAGGAGGTTTGTTACATACATTAGAATTAGATGCTCTAATTGCTTAGCATCCCAAATGTGAATGATTTCTTGAGAAACAGAAGAAAGTGATCCACCCACTTCTACATGACAACAAAAGAGTTCTCTTCAGTCTGTTGATAAGCAGGAAACCAAGACATAAGGGTAATTTCATCCAGGCAACAATTGATTAGATATGCTGCTATCTCTTCTCAAACACCACAGGGAGAAATAGAAGAATGTGATGAAGGAACAGTGTTCTTTATTAAGGGGAACCTGTAGCATTTCTTCACTGGCTAATGAGGGCACTGGCAGTGGATCATTTGTGCTTTGATATGTTTAAAATTCAGGAGTTGAATCAGCCAGTCAAGCGGCAGCTATGATAGGAATAAGAACAACTTTTGGTTATTGCATTTAAGGAATATTATACATTATCCTGAGCAGATTCTAAGAATCTAAGACAAATTTAATCAATTCAAGAGAATATACATATTTATGGAATTTAGCAATTAAGTTGTTTAACAAATTGTTCAACAGTGCCACCTGTAGGCAAGTTTATGTCCCTTTAATGGTGTGATGTCAAGAGAGAATCCACACCTCTCAAAAGTTTGGCAAGAGCTTTTAGATCAGACTGAAGTTTCAATCCTAATTCTGATTTTCATGAGCTATATGAGCTTGGGCAAGTTTCTCCACCTTCCTGAATTATTCAATAACTGTTTTTGCACCTCCAGTGACAAATAACACTCATTTTAAACAGAAACAGTCTATCCCATCTTTTGAGACATGAGTTCCGGGAAGTTCTTTGTAGGGCTATCTCAATATAATTTTACTAATTAGCTCAATTTCCCCTCTTGGGAATATTCAAATCTTTCATCAATCAATATGGTTCTAAAAATATTAGAGAACAGATATTGCCTTCCTTCTTAATCTTTCTTTCTCTGGGCTAGTACTAGTTGTCCTTATGATATCTTTTTTTTTTTTTTTTTTTTTTTTTTGAGACAAGGTCTTGCTCTGTTGCTCAGACTAGAGTGCAGTGGCACAATCACACCTCACTGTAGCCTCAACTTCCTATGCTCAAACGGTTCTCCCACTTCAGCCTCCCAAGTAGCTGGGACCACAGGCATGTGCTACCATGCCTAATTTTTTGATTTTTTAAATAAAGATGGGGGTCTCACTTTTTTGCCCAGGCTAGTCTCAAACTCCTGGCCTCAAGCAATCCTCCCATCTTGGCCTCCCAAAGCTCTGGAATTCCAGGTGTGAGCCACCATATCCAGCCTCCTTATGATCATCTTATACAAAACAAAAATAAACACTAATCACTAATATCAGTAGTAATTTCATGCACTACAAGCATTTTTTTTCCAGAACTTTATGAGGTAGTTCTATTATTTATTTCATTATTTCTACTTTATTTTATAATTCCTTTTTTGTTTTATGACCTCTTACTTTCCCTTTGAAATCTGATGAAATCAAAGTATTCATTAAGTTTACCTAAGCTTATAACCCCGCATACGGACTAAACACCCCTTAAGACCTATCCTTGGTCTCAGGTCCTCAGTAAACCTACCTGGACCTCAGGTTTTAAACCTCCTATTTTAAAAGAAGGAGTTAAATAGATGGAGTCAATATTCTATTTTTGCTCCCTCAATCTTACTTCTCATTCTTCCTCCGCAGATATCCTTACTCCACAAACTCCTATAAAAGAAACAAATCCTTTGGTTTTGTTGACCTAGTAAATATTGCTGCTGTTGTATTTTGACACCAGCAAATAAAATTTATTGCTAAAAAGTCAGAAAGTGACTTTTTAATTTTCAGTTTGCACAGCTCTTCAGTCTGGGAGACTGTAGAGATTTCAAATCTAGCCACAGGTGTTCAGTGAGCAGCTACACTCTGGGCCTAGCTTCGAGGAAGAGTCAGCACCTTCTACAAAAGAAAGAAGAAAATATTCTTGTCTGATAAGAAGATAGAAGGCTCAAGGTCGAGAAGGCAGCAGATGTGTGAATCTAAAGTTTTCAGAGAAGAGGAAGAAAGGTTGCCTTTTGAGCTATAATTTTCAGCTTTGTGAAGGCACCAAAATCACAGATCATCACTATGCAGCTATTGTATTTCAGGCATTGATTTTTGCAACGAGGTACAGGGAAGAGGCAAACACTGAATTTTCATTAGCTTCTTGGGGAAAGTGAGCATCCTCCCCACACCAAAGTGTCCACAACATATTAAGGGATAATTTATAAAAGCTGGCTCAATGGATCTTAAACAAACAGCAGCAATTGCAATGAAGCATGACTGGGTGAGTCGCTAATTTGAAGTAGGTCACGCCCACGTTAAAGGGCTACTCATTCAAAGCACTTGTCTTTTCTCTACTCAAAACTTTAATAGTGAAGCTGTCTGTCGTTGTCATTTTTTGCTTCTTTTGTATATGTTTTTTTCCACAGAAGGATGTTATGAAAAACCTGAAGAGTTAAGAGACAATTCCAGGTTGAATATACATATAAGATTTATATCATATTTGAAATCAAAGTCCTTAACATCAGTACAATATTATGTACTCAGTCACCAAAGTAAACATTGGGAAATATATTGAGTGATGTAGAACCATCTCTGTGGCATTTATCAAACTCTACTTGGCACTATGATCACTTGAGTCTTACTTTTATTCTTCTCATAAAGCTATAAGCTTCTTGAGGTCAGAGAAGTTTTTTTACTCACTGCAATGTCTGATACAGGAGCTCACACATACTGAGTGCTGGGTAAAAAGCGGACTTACTTCCACATCTAAGAATTTATCCTACATGAATAATTGTGTAAAAATTGTCCATATAAAGACATTCCCTGCAGTCATTCATTATTTAAGAAATATTTATTTGAGGTAGTGGCTCACAACTATAACCCCAGCACTTTGGGGGGCCGAGGTAGGTAGATTACCTGAGGTCAGGAGTTCCAGACCATCCTGGTCAACATGGTGAAACCCCGTCTCTACTAAAAATACAAAAATTAGCCAGGCATGGTGGTGGATGCCTGTAATCCCAGCTACTTGGGAGGCTGAGGCAGAAGAATTGCTTGAACCTGGGAGGCAGAGATTGTAGTGAACTGAGATCATGCCATTGCACTCCAGCCTTGGTGACAAGAGTGAAACTCTGTCAACAAAAGAAAGAGAGAGAGAGAGAGGAAGAGAGGGACAGAGGGAGGGAGGGAGGAAGGAATGAAGGAGGGAAAGGAAGGGAAGGGAAAAAGAAGAGAAAGAAAAAGAAAAAGAAAAAGAAAAAGAAAAAGAAAGAAAGAAAGAAAGAAAGAAAGAAAGAAAGAAAGAAAGAGAGAAAGAAAGAGAGAAAGAAAGAGAAAGAGAAAAAGAAAGAAAGAGAAAGAAAGAGAAAGAAAGAAAAAGAAAAAAGAGAAGGGAAGGAAAAGGAGGGGAGGGGAGGGGAGTGGAGTGAGGGGAGGGGAGTGGAGTAAGGGGAGGGGAGGGGGCTAAAGGGGGGGTAAGGGGAGGAGAGGGGTGGAGAGGGGAGGGGAGGGGAGGGGAGGGGAGGGAAGGGAAGGGAAGGGAAGGGAAGGGAAGGGAAGGGAAGGGAAGGGAAGGGAAGGAAAACTGATTTGAACAGTTTGACTTCTAGGTATTGTACTTAGTATTAGGTTTATTGAGGGGAGCATAGGTGGATATAGTCCTTGTCTGCCCATTGAGAGTTCACACAATAATGGGAAAATTGACATAAACTAAATGATTATGCAACATGTATTTAGCTACAGAGTGTGATAAGGACTTTGAAGGATACGTATTTGGTTCTGTGGGAGTAGGTACCCAAAGATCTGATCTACTCAGGAGGACTATAAAGGCTTTCCTAAGGAAGTGATGATTGTACCAAGACCATAAGGTAAGTGACACATGTATAGTGAGAAGGCAGAAGGCAGAGGGCAGAAGGGAACCAGGAGAGTAGAGGAGAATGTAGAACTGCAGTACATTCTAGGAGTGAGATGTGTCAAGAGAGATGGACAGTAGCCACCCCATGAAATGCCATGGAGGCCATACTAAGGAGATTTATCTTTAGCAGAAGAGTAATTGTAGCCAGGTGCAGCAGCATATGCCTGTAATCCCAGCAACTCAGGAGCGTGAGGCGGGAGGATCGCTTGAGCCAAGGAGGTCGAGACTGCAGTGAGCCATGACTACACCATTGCACTCCAGCCTGGGTGACAGAGTGAGATTCTATCTCAAAAAAAAAAAAAAAAAAAAAAAAGTAATGGGATGTCACTGAAGGGTCTTAAGATAGGGGTGGTAGAAGAAATGTATGTTTTTCTATAATGTAAATTTTACATCATAGGACAAATGGAAAATCTAGTCTCTACTTAATTTTTTAAAAAAGTCCTAGCTTCTCTATTTCTTATTTTTTAATAAAAGGAAAGTGTAGTTAGGGGAAGTTTCCTACTAAAGCCTAAAAGCAATCTGTTTTCTCAGACATTATATAAGAGACGCTGAACTACAAAATGGGCAATGCCTTCAACAATTGTTCTGCAACAATTGTTGGAGCTTTCCAAATATAGTCATTTCTTTTAGCAATATTAAAGAACAAAAATTAAAGGAATAGCACTGAAACAAAATATGGGAAAAGGTTTTGTTTCTGTGTGAGCAGCAAAGCTAATATGTTTCAGATAAACACTTTTCTGTGGGTCTCATTAGATTTTAAGCTAAAACTGACAGCTGAACTACTACTGTAAATACAAAGATGAGACAGGCATGGTCCCTGTTCTCAGAGATACCACAACTAATTTATGAAGATCTATTAATATTTCCTAAGCTTTTGTTTGTTTTTTGTCTTGAGACAGAGTCTCACTCTACTGCCCAGGCTGGTCTCAAACTCCTGAGATTGAGCCTGATCTTCCTGCCTCAGCCTCCCAAACTGCTAGGATTACAGGTATGAGCCACCATGCCTGCCAAAATTTTCTTATACTTAATTAAAATGTGTTAATTATTTATATCATAGACATACCTGTATCTAGTTAAAATATCCAATAGCTTATTAGACAATGTCCATGAAATAAGATTATTTCTATTTATTTATTTTTTTATTAATTGCAATGTTTATCTAGATGTTTAGACTGACACTAACTTTTCTCAAACTTCTGAGCATTGCTGAGGTATTTCTTCCACAAAATTATAATCACACATTTCCAAACCATGTAATTATAGGGTTAAATCTATTAATAGAAATCATAACTTGTCATTACGTATTTAAAATGACCCGCCTAACAAAAGTACAAAAGGATAAGCAATAGCCAATAAGATATGCTTACAGAGATTAGATTCAAAGTGTTACTCATACTCCTTAGAATATTAATTTTGCGAGATACTGAAACACTGCAACATTTGCAAACATTATCCTAGGTACTTGGCATAGAAAACCTTGAAATTTCATATCCTTGGTAAGATTTTAGCATAGAAATTGGATTTTAAAAAGTCTTATACTTAATACTGCATGATTTCAGGAAGGTTTCATTAATACAAATGATAAATTTATATGGTTGAAAAGCAATAACAAAAAATTTAAATTTCTGAACAAACTGATATAAACCAAATCAGAAAACGTGCTACGCTACCAAACTTGGGTTCTCTGAACTGTTTCTCTATGCATACGGATGTTTCATTTGACTTGCTGATACTCTATTAGCCAATATGGCTAATCGGTATATTTTCTTATTCTACTTTGAATGTCCCTTAAGAAGGCAAGAACATAGTTTGGCTATTAGAATCCTTGATATACAACTGCACTTTGGGAAGATACTTTCCCAAACACTACTTTCATTCTAAAAAAATCAACATTATTGAGTTGTAACATATAAAAATAATGCACCCACTGTAAGTATATGATTCATTGAATCTAGATAACATATGCAATTGCATAAACATTTCTACCATCAAGACATGAAATATGTCCAGCACTTCAGAAAGGCTCCTCGTCGTTTTGAGGTTATCCTCACCCTTGGCCCCGGACAATAACTTATCTGCTGTCATCATAGATTAGTTTCATTTCTTTTTGAATTTCACATATAAAATCATACAGCATGTACTCTTTTGTGTCTTTTTTGTGTTTTCAGATGTTTTATTATAACGTGCTGTATTAGTCTGTTGTCATGCTGCTGTGAAGAAATACCCAAGACTGGGTAATTTATAAAGAAAAGAGGTTTAATTGCCTCACAGTTCCACATGGCTGGGGAGGCCTCAGGAAACACAATCATGGCAGAAGGCACCTCTTCACAGGATGGCAGGAGAGCAAATGAGTGCCAAGCAAAGGGGGAAGCCCCTTATAAAACCATCAGATTTCATGAGAACTCAGTGTCATGGGAACAGCATGGGGAAACTGCCTCCATGATCCAATTGCTTCCCACTGAGTCCCTCCCGCAACATGTGGGTATTATGGGAACTAAATTCAAGATGAGATTTGGGTGGGAAAACAGCCAAACCATATCATTGCGTAGGAATACTTTTGTTTGTATTTATCCTACTCAGAGCTTTCTAGCTTTTTGAATCTATAAATTTGTGTCTTTGAAAATTTGGGAATTTGATGGACATTATTTCTTCACATATTTTTGTGTCTTGTTTTTTTTCTTCTATCTTTCTCCTTGGACTCAAATTTCACATGTGATAAAACAAATGTTATGCCTTTGAGGCTCTGTTCATTTTTTTCAGTATTTTTTCTTTGCCTTCAGATTGAATATTTTCTCCTGTTCGGTCATCAAATTTATTGAACTTTTTCTATGTCATTTCCATTTTGCTGTTAAGCTTATTCAATGAGTTTTTTTAAATTTCAAATATTGTATTTTCCAGTTCTAAAAATTCCATTTTTAATGTTCCTTTTCTCAATTTTCTATTTCTATCTTTTTATTCATTCTAAGTATTTTTTCCCTTATATTATTGAGTATAATAATAATTTGCTCAATAATAATCTGCTTTAAAATTTTGTCTGATAGGTACAACAACTTGGCCATTTCAAGATCATTATTTTTCTTACTGGTCTTTTCCCCTAAGAAAATGGTTCCCATTTTTTATTTCTTCTTTTGTTAAGTAAGTTTTATACTGTATCCTGGATATATGCATTTAATATTATAGAGACTCTGGATTCTCTTACATTGCCCTATACAGTGTACAAGTATTTGTTTTAGCGAATTGTTTTGGTAAATTTAAACTGCACACCCTTTCTCCTGGGCAGTGGTCCTGATCTCAATTCTGTCCTTTTTGCCTTGCTATGTTACTGAAAGTCTACCACACACAGATGTGATTCAGAGGTCTTCGATATCTGGGAAGAGTTTATACACTAATTATTGGACTTTCCCTCTGTGGGTCTCCCCAGGATTCCTAACCTGTTTTTCTATAACTGTGGTTGCCCTGAACTTTCTCCTCTGTTTCTTTGAGCCAACATGACACCAGACTTTCTTGTAGTTTTATCACCCCGTGTGCACACATTGTCATTCTCAGGATGGAAACAAATAAAATGGGAAACTCTCCCAGTGCCATTCCCCTCCCAGTATCGATTCCTGTCCCCACCTCCACCCTATAGTCTGTCTGCTTTTTGTCACTCTCCGATGCCTTTGGGAAGGTTTTGTTATTTATTTTTTATTTTTGGAACAGATTTCATATTTGTTATTTGAGAGAGTGTATGAGAGGAGCTTTCTGAGCTATCCACTGCCAGTAGAACCCGCATTTATTTTAAATTATCAAATTATGGCAGCTTGAGCGCCCACTGATATATCTGATGAATATTCGTTCACCTCAGTATCTCTTTTGGCTATAATAAGTTCTAAAAGTGGTGCCTTAATCATGCTTAAAAACCAGTGTTGAAACTACTGCCATGTGGTTTTCACTCTATTCCCCCTTTTATATATTCAGTGACTGCAAAGTCCCGTGGTCAAGCTTCGCCATTGTCACTGCCTGCCATGTTGTCCCTAAAAGAGTTCTGAACAGAAAGAGAGAGATGGCTTTTATTGCCTTTTTACTTGGAATCCAAAGTAGCTCCATTTGTGCCTAGAGTCACACAAAGAATCTCGTTAAATCTATTTGCCCCATGAGATCAGATGCATTCAGAGTGACACAACCATAGGGTTCTAGTATCACCTCTTTGTCTGTATCTCCCTTTTATTTCTAAATTATGGTAATAAAATATTAATGAAGTTCAGTAACTGAACAATATGAAAACATGTCTTCACTCTGATGATAATAACATTAGCTGTAATTTATTGAATTATTTACTATGTGCTAAGACCTACTTGATATGGTTAGAGAGTAATACTTAAGAATGTGATATTTGAAGCTGGATTTTTTGGGTTAATAGTATTACTTTGAATAAGTTGCCAACTCTCTGTGCTTCAGTTTCCCAACTTGGAAAAGAAAAAAAACTGACCAACTATAGAGTGTGTTATAATGATTAAATGAACAATACAGGCAATCAATTTAGAATTGTGCCAAGTACATAGTGAGCATTCAATAAATATTAGCTATTACTGTAATTATGATTGTCACAACAATCCTATGGAATATATTTTCTTAATTTTTAAATATTTTATAATGAGAAAACTGAGACAATAAAATTTTCGATTACTTGCCCAGGTTCACTTAGCTTTTAAGAAACTTAACCTGAATTTTGAGTCAGATGTTCTGGCTCCAGGGTCCCCGTACTTAACCAGTCTCCTGTTTTAAATGCAGTCCAAGTAGCTGGTTGTAGGATGAATGTCACACTATTCTCCTGGTTCTCCCCAGTGCAGTAAAGTTCACATGTTATTAACTGATATGAACAAACACTGGGAAAAGTGGGAGGAGATTTTATCAGGCTCTTGCTCAGCCAACCAAAATTGTCTTGTAACTCCTATGATTAATTATACTAAAAAATCCACTATAACTTTTAAAGATTTAAGGTTTGTTCTAAATCTTCAACTTTTTAGTGTTTGTTTGTTTGTTTGTTTTTTTATCTCAGAAAAGACATCAGTGCTGAATTACACAAATAAGTAGATAAATACTGTCTTGGTAAGTTTGATCTTGTGATAATATGTTGTTTTCATAGTAGCATTGCTCAGGTACCGAACTATTAATATTTTATTAGCATATTTTAGAAATATATCTCTCGGTGGTTTTATGTCACATATAAAAACAAGTAAATATTAAATTTACATACAACTTTAATTAGGAGTAAAAATAGAACTACATTTTATTCATTTTACCCTCAGCAGATTTATCACTTTTATTAAAAAATTCAAGCTGTCATGTCATGAATTATTAGAATAATAATAATCTATGATAGAAAAGGACACAGAAGGTTTGTAATTCTACGTTACATCAAATTTTACATAGAAATCCTTTCTGTAACATCATAGGTATATCATCATTCATCCACTATTTTCGATTTATCTGTTGTTAGAAGGTGTTGATTTTTAAAAAGTTTTTTCCATATTGAGCTAAAAACTCACTTTTTATAAATGTCACTCATTAGCTTTAGATGCAGCCATAGAAAACATGAAAATGAACTCCCTCTTTTATGTTACAGCTATTTAAATATTTAAAAATAATTATCCTTTTTATCCAAATATTCTTGGATTAAATAGTCTATATATTATTTCCAGAACTTCCTTAACATATAATAATCGTCTTACATATGAACACATGCTCATCTATTTCCATTTTAAAAAGTGGTGAACAGAACTTAACACAGTACAATGTATGTGATCAGATGAGTGCAGAATTCACTAGATTTATCACCTCTCTTGACCTGGAAACTCTACTTGGATTAATGCAGTCTCTGAATGCTTCCTTTCTCTTCTACTGCTGTCCTTGCAACTAACAAAATATCATTAAAGTTTGCTTATTGCTTTAAAGGTTATTTAAATATTTCATCAATCTATAAAAAGATACTTCTTTCTAGGAGCAAATCTACTATTTAAAGCAATAAAGGAGAGGCTGGCAAGATGGAATAGGAACAGCTCTGGTCTGCAGCTCCCAGCGAGATCAGTGGAGAAGGCAGCGATTTCTGCATTTCCAACTGAGGTACATGGTTCATCTCATTGGGAATAGTTGGACAGAGGCTGCAGCCCATGAAGGGTAAGCTGAAGCATGGTGGGGCATCGCCTCACCTGCGACATGCAAGGGGTCGGGGAATCTCCCTCCCCTAGCCAAGGGAAGCCATGAGAGACTGTACCGGGAGGAGCAGTGCACTCTGGTTCAGATACTGCACTTTTCCCACATTCTTCACAACCAGAAGACCAGGAGATTCCCTCCGGTGCCTATGCCACCAGGGCCCTGAATTTTTAAACACAAAACTAGCCAGCTGTTTGTGCAGACACTGGGCTAGCTACAGGAGTTTTTTGGTTTTGTTTTGTTTTCATACCCCCATGGCACCTGGAATGCCAGGGAGACAGAACCGTACACTCCCCTGGAAAAGGGGCTGAAGACAGGAAGCCAAGTGGTCTGGCTTGGCAGGTCCCACCCGCACAGAGCCCAGCAAGCTAAGATCCACTGGCTTGAAATACTAGCTGCCAGCACATCAGTCTGAGGTCGACGTGAGATGCTCGAACTTGGTGGTGGGGAGGGGCATCTGCCATTGCTGAGGTTTGACTAGGCAGTTTTACCCTCCAGTGTAAACAAAGTTACCAAGAAGTTTGAATGGGGCAGAGCCCACTGTAGCTCAGCGAGGCTGCTGTGGCCAGACTGCCTCTCTAGATTCCTCCTCTCTGGGCAAGGCGTATCTGAAAAAAAGGCAGCAACCCCAGTCACGGACTTATAGATGAAACCCCCATCTGCCTGGGACAGAGCACCTGGGGGAAGGGGTGGCTGTGGGCATAGCTTCAGCAGACTTAAATGTCCCTGCCTGACAGCTCTGAAGAGAGCAGCAGTTCTCCCAGCACAGCATTTGGGACTGACTGCCTCCTTAAATGGGTCCCTGACCCCTGTGTCTACTGACTGGGAGAAACCTCCCAGTAGGGGCCAACAGACACCTCGTACAGCTGACATCTTGTAGGTGTTCAAAATAAAGGGATGGAGGAATATTTAACAACGAAAAGGAAAGCAAAAAAAAAAAAAAAAAAAAGGCAGGGTTGCAATCCTAGTCTCTGATAAAAAAGACTTAAACCAACAAAGATCAAAAGAGACAAACAAGGACACTACATAATGGTAAAGGGATCAACACAACAAGAAGAGCTAACTGTCTTAAATATACATGCACCCGATACAGAAACACCCAGATTCATAAAGCAAGTCTTAAGAACTAAAAAGAGACTTGCACTCTCACACACTAATAGTGGGAGACGTTAACACCCCACTGTCAATATTAGACAGATCAATGAGACAGAAAATTAACAAGGGTACCCAGGACTAGAACTCGGCTCTGGACAAAGTGGAACTAATAGAAATCTACAGAACTCTCCACCCTAAATCAACAGATGTCTTCTCAGCACCACATCACACTTATTCTAAAATTGACCACATAATTGGAAGTAAAATACTCGTGAGTAAATGCAAAAGAACAGAAATCCTAACAAAGTCTCTCAGATTACAGTGGAATCAAATTAGAACTGAGGATTAAGAAACTCACTCAAAACTGCACAACTACATGGAAACTGAACAACCTGCTCTTGAATGACTATGGGTAAATAATGAAATGAAGGCAGAAATAAAGATGTTCTTTGAAACCAATGAGAACAAAGACACAACATATCAGATTCTCTGGGACACATTTAAATCAGTGTGTAGCAGGAAATTTACAGCACAAAATGCCCACAAGAGAAAGCACGAAAGGTCTAAAATTGACACCCTAACATCACAATTAAAAGAACTAGAAAGGCAACAACAAACAAATTCAAAAGCTAGAAGAAGACAATAAATAACTAACATCAGAGCAGAACTGAAGGAAATAGAGACATGAAAAACCCTTAAAAAAATCAATGAATCCAGGAAGTGGTTTTTTGAAAAGATCAACAAAATAGATAGACCACTAGCCAGACTAATAAAGAGAAAAAGAGAGAAGAATCAAATAGACACAATAAAAAATGATAACAGGAATATCACCACTGGTCCTACAGAAATACAAACTACCATTGAGAGGTGAAGCCAGCTGCACTTCCCAGGTTGAAGAGGCCTTGGAGAACTTTCCTGTCTTACAAGGGGACTGTAAAATGCACCAATCAGTGCTCTGTAGCTAGCAAGAGGTTTGTAAAATGGACCAATCAGTGCTCTGTAAAATGGATCAATCAGCAGGATTCTAAAAGTTACCAATCACAGGGAGGATTGAGAAAAGGGCATTCTGATAGGATAGAAACAGGACATGGAAGAGGACAAATAAGGGAAAAAAAGCTGGCCATGCCAGCCAGCAGCAGCAACCCACTCGGGTCCCCTTCCAGCTGTGGAAGCTTTGTTCTTTTACTCTTCACAGTAAATATTGCTGCTGCTCACTCTTTGGGTCTGTGCCACCTTTATGAGCTGTAACACTCACTGCAGAGGTCCGCAGCTTCATTCTTGAAGTCAGAGAGACCATGAACCCACCAGAAGGAACCAAGTCCGGACATATCTTGGGGGTTTGTCTGGGATTTCGCCACCTGGTGAGTACAATTGGACCCCTTTCCCTTGCTATTCTGTCCCATTTTTACTCAGAATTTGGGGGATAAACACTGGGCACCTGTCAGCCAGTAAAAAGCGACTAGTGTGGCTGCCAGACTAAAGACATGGGTGTCGGGCTTTCTGGGAAAGGGCTCTCTAACAACCCCCAACTCTTGGGAGTTGGGAGCATTGGTTTGCCTGGAATCAACTTCTGTTTTTCTTGTACTTCTGGGCTGAGCTGAGGGTCAGCAGAGAGGAAAGCCATTCAACAGGCTCACCCTTGAAATACATCCTAGGCCATTGGGACCAATTTGATTGGCAAACCCTGAAAAAGAAGCAGCTTTTTTTTTTTTTTTCTGCACTGTGGCCTGGCCCCAATGTTCTCTCTCTGATGGAGAAAAATGGCCACCTTAAGGAAGTATGATTTACAATACTATCCTGCAACTTGACCTTTTCTGTAAGAGAGAAGGTAAATAGAGTGAACTACCTTATGTCCAAACTTTCTTTTCACTGAAGGATAATCCACAACTGTGCAAAGTTTGAAATTTACATCCCAGAGGAGGACCTCTCAGCTTCCCTCCATATCCTAACCTTCCTACAGCTCCCCTCCCTGTTAATGATGAGTCTCCTCTAATCTCCCCCTTCGAGAAGGAAACAAAGAAATCTCCAAGAGAACGCAAAACCCCCCAGGCTATCAGTCATGTTTTCTTTAAGTTGTAGGGGGAGGGGAATTGGCCCATCCCAGGTTCCCAGGTACATGTCCCCTTCTAACTCTCTGATTTAAAGCAGATCAAGGTAGACCTGGAGAAGTTTTCAGATGATCCTGATAGGTATATAGGGCTACAGGTATATGTAGGGCTACAGGGTGTAGGGAAAACCTTCGTCCTCACTTGGAGAGATGTAATGCTAATGTTAGATCAAACCCTGGCTTTTAATGAAGAGAATGTGGCTTTATCTACAGCCTGAGAGTTTGGAGATACCTGGTATCTTAGTCAAGTAAATGATAGAATGACAGCCAAGAAGGGAAAATTCCCTACCTGTCAGCAAGTCGTCCCCAGCATGGATCCCCACTGGGACCTAGACTCAGATCATAGTGACTGGAGTCGTAAACATCTGTTGACCTCTGTTCTAGGAGGACTAACGAGAATTAGGAAAAAGCCCATGAGTTATTCAATGATGTCCACCATAACTCAGGGGAAAAAAAAAAATCCTACCGCCTTCCTGGAGTGACTATGGGAGACTATAGTCACTATATTCCCCCGTCACCTGACTCCCTTGAGGGTCAATTGATCCTAAAAGATAAGTTTATTATCCAATCAGCCACAGATACCAGAAGAAGGCTCCAAAAGCAAGCCTTGGGCCCTGAACAAAATCTGGAGGCATTAATAAACCTGGCAACCTCAGTGTTTTATAATAGGAACCAAGAGGAACAGGCCAAAAAGGAAAAGCAAGATAAGAGAAAGGCAGCAGCCTTAGTCATGGCCCTAAGACAAACAAACCTTGGTGGTTCAGAGAGGACAGAAAATGGAGCAGGCAAATAATCCAGTAGGGCTTATTATCAGTGTGGTTTGCAAGGACATGTTAAAAAAGACTGTCTAACAACAAAAAAAAGTCACCCCCTTGCCCATGTCCACTATGCCAAGGCAATCACTAGAAGGTGCACTACCCAGAGGACAAAGGTCCTCTGGGCCAGAAGCCCCCAACCAGATGATCCAACAACAGGACTGAGGGTGCCCAGAGCAAACAACAGCTCATATCATCACCCTCACTGAGCCCCAGGTATGTTTAACCATTGAAGGCCAGGAAATTGACTTCCTCCTGAACACTGGTGTGGCCTTCTCAGTGTTAATCTCCTGCCCCAGACGGCTGTCCTCAAAGTCTGTTACTGTCTGAGGAATCCTGGGACAGCCTAAAGTCAGGTATTTCTCCCACCTCAGTTGTAATTGGGATACTTTGCTCTTTTCACATGCCTTTCCTGGTATGCCTGAAAGTTCCACCCTTATTAGAGAGGGACACATTAGCCAAAGCTGGAGCTATTATCTACATGAATATGGGGAACAAGTTACCCATTTGTTGTCCCCTACTTGAGGAGGGAATCAAAAGTCTGGGCATTGGAAGGACAATTCAGAAGGGCAAAAAATGCCCACCCAGTCCAAATCGGACTAAAAGACTCCACCACTTTTCCTTATCAAAGGCAATACCCTTAAAGCCTGAAGCTCATAAAGGATTACAGGATATTTTTAGACATTTAAAAGCTGAAGTCTTAGTAAGAAAATGCAGCAGTCCCTGCAACACCCCAATTCTAGGAGTACAAAAACAAAACACTCAGTGGAGATTAATGCAAGTTATTAGACTCATCAATGAGGCAGTAATTCCTCTATATCCAGTTGAACCTAACCCCTATACCCTGCTCCCTGAAATACCAAAGGAAGTAGAATGGTTCACTGTTCTGGACCTCAAGGATGACTTCTTCTGCGTTCCCCTGCACTCTGACTCCTAGTTTCTCTTTGCCTTTGAGGATCCCACAGACCACACGTCCCAACTTATGTGGACGGTCTTGCCTGAAGTGTTTAGGGATAGCCCTCATCTGTTTGGTCAGGCACTGGCCCAGGATCTAGGCCACTTCTCAAGTCCAGGCACTCTGGTCCTTCAGTATGTGGATGATTTACTTTTGGCTACCAGTTCAGAAGCCTCATGCCAGCAGGCTACTCTAGATCTCTTGAACTTTCTAACTAATCAAGGGTATGAGTCATCTAAATCAAAGGCCCAGCTCTGCCTACAACAAGTCAAATATCTAGGCCTAATCTTAGCCAGAGGAACCAGGGCCCTCAGCAAAGAACAAATACAGCCTATATCTGCTTATCCTCACCTTAAGACATTAAAACAGTGGTGGGGGTTCCTTGAAATCACCAGCTTTTGCTGTGGATCTCTGGATACAGCAAGATGGTCAGGCCACTCTATACTCTAATCAAGGAGACCCAGAGGGCAAATACTCATCTAGTAGAATGGGAATCAGAGACAGAAACAGTCTTCAAAACCTTGAAGCAGGCCCTAGTACAACCTCTAGCCTTAAACCTTCCCAAAGGACAAAGCTTCTCTTTATATGTCACAGAGAGAGTAGGAATAGCTCTTGGAGTCCTTACTCAGACTCGGGACAACCCCACACCCAGTGGCATACTTAATTAAGGAAATTGATGTAGTAGGAAAAGGCTGGTCTTACTGTTTATGGGTAGTTGCAGCAGTGGCTATCTTAGTATCAGAGGTTACCAAAATAACACAAGGAAAGGATCTCACTGTCTGGACTACTCATGATGTAAATTGCATACTAGGTGCCAAAGGAAATTTATGGCTATCAGACAACTGCCTGCTTTGACACTAGGCACCACTCCTTGAGGGACTGGTGCTTTGAATATGCACATGTGTTGCCCTCAACCCTGCCACATTTCTCTCAGAGGATGGAGAACCAATAGCACCTGACTGCCAATAAACTGTATCTCAGACTTATGCCAACTGAGAGGATCTTTTAGAAGTCCCCTTAGCTAATACTGACCTTAACCTATTTACCAATGGAAGTTCATTTGTGGAAAATGGGATATGAAGGACAGGTTATGCCATAGTTACTGATGTAACAGTACTTGAAAGTAAGCCTCTTCCCCTAGGGACCAGCACCCTGGTAGCAGAACTAGTGGCGCTTACTCAAGCCTTAGAACTGGGAAAGGGAAAAAGAATAAATGTGTACACAGATAGCAAGTATGCTTATTTAATCCTACGTGCCCATGCTGCAATATAGAAATAAAAGGAGTTCCTAACCTCTGCAGGAACCTCCATTAAATACCACAAGGAAATCATGAAGTTATTGCATGCAGTGCAAAAACCCAAGGAGGTGGCAGTCTTACATTGCCAAAGCCATCAAAAAGGTGAAGGAAAAAAGGTGGAAGGAGACTGTTGGGCAGACGCTGAGGCCAAAATTGCTGCCAGGCTGAACCTGGCAGACGCTGAGGCCAAAATTGCTGCCAGGCTGAACCTTCCATTAGAAATACCTAGGGAAGGAACCTTGGTATGGAATAGCCCTCTCCAAGAAATTAAGCCCCAGTATTTCCCTGACCAACACAGAATGGGAACTTTCATGAGGGCATAGTTTTCTCCCCTTGGGATAGTTAATGACAGAAGAGGGAAAGGCACACATACACAAAGCCAGCCAGTGGAAAATACTTAACACGCTCCACCAAAGTTTTCATATAGGTATTGAGAACACTCATTAAACGGCCAAATTCCTATTTACAGGGCCAAATCTCCTCTGCACCATACGACAAGTAGTCAAAGCCTGTGAGGTGTGCCAAAGGAATAATCCCTTGGTCCATTGTAAGACCCTTCTGGGGGAACAAAGAATAGGTCACTATCCCAGAGAGGACTGGTAGACTTCATCTATATGCCTAAGTCAAGGGGATTTCAATATTTGTTGTTCTGTGTTGATACCTTCACAAATTGGATAGAAGCCTTTTCCTGCAAGACAGAGAAGGCTCAGGAAGTGGTTAAAGTCCTAATTCATGAAATAATTCCTAGGTTTGGGCTTCCTCAAAGCTTACAAAGTGACAATTGTCCAGCTTTTAAAGCCACGGTAACTCAGGGAATTTCCAGGGCACTAGGGATACAATATCATTTCCACTGAGCCTGGAGACCATAATCCTCAGGGAAGGTGGAGAAAGCAAATGAAACATGCGAGAGGCACTTAAGGAAACTAACACAAGAAACTCATCTCCCATGACCTACTCTCTTGCCCATGGCCTTGTTGAGAATCTGAAATTCTCATCACAAAATGGGGCTCAGTCCATATGAAATGCTGTATGGATGACTTTTTCTACTAAAAATACCCTAACAGGACATGCACTCCAGCTTTTACGCTCTTACATTTCCAACCTCACCTATTACACATGCAATGAAAAGCCCATACATGGCCCTGTAACCACAAATACCGTCTCAACTTTCCAAGCCCCTTTATGCATTGAAAACAACCTGTTATCGGGCCTGCCCCTGGGGCGCATACTATCCCATCAGTGTAATTACGCCCTATAACTTCAAGCGCCAGCAGATCGTAGCAACTTCCGAGTCATCCAAACAGCTCCATTCAGATGGATTGTCCACTTCTCAGGGCCCCCCAAAATCATCACCTCCTCCCTGCTTTACAAACAGTCCAGGTTTTGTAATAGCAAACATGCTCTCTGCATGACCATTCACCTCTGGGCCCCCTGCAGCAGTGCCCCACCACTAATGAACACCTTCTCATCCCCTCTTTCAATCACTCCCTTGAACGGTTCCTAGTAGACACAAAGTGGTTTTTTCTCCAGTGGGAAAATAGAGCACAGGGAGCCAGTCAGTTTGCTCCCCACACCCCTTTCCAGCCACTCACTGGAGCTACCTTGGCAAGTAATCTAGGAGTATGGGAAAATGAAAACAACAAACTCACACACCTTTTTAACATACACAACCAGTTCTGTCTACCCCACCAAGGCATATTCTTCTTTACGTGGAACTTCAACCTATATCTGCATCCCAACCAACTGGACAGGCACCTGCAACTTAGTCTTCCCAAGTCCCAACATTGACATTGACCTAGGAAATCAGACCCTATTAGTGCCCCTCAAAGCTCAAGTCCATCAGCACGGGGCCACACAACTAATACCCCTACTTATAGGGTTAGGAAGGGCCACTGCTACAGGAACTGCAATAGCCAGATTATCTACTTCATTATCCTACTACCACACACTCTCAAAGGATTTCTCAGTTTGCAAGAAATAACAAACTCTATCCTAACTCTACAATCCCAAATAGACTCTCTGGCAGCAGTGATTCTCCAAAACCACCGAGGCCTAGACCTCCTCACTGCTGAGAAAGGAGCACTCTGCACCTTCTTAGGGGAAGATTGTTGCTTTTACACTAACCAGTCAGGGGTAGTACGAGATGCCACCCAGCATTTACAAGAAAAGGCTTCTGAAATCAGACAACACCTTTCAAACTCTTATACCAACCTTTAGAGTTGGGTGACATGTCTTCTTCCCTTTCTTTGTCCCTTGACAGCCATCTTGCTATTACTTGCCTTTGGGCCCTGTATTTTTAACCTCTTTGTCAAATTTGTTTCCTCCAGGATCGAGGCCATCAAGCTACAGATGGACTTACAAATGAAACCCCAATTGAGCTTAACTCACAACTTCTACTGAGGACTCCTGGACCAACCCACTGGCCCTTTGACTGGCCTAGAGAGTGCCCCTCTGGAGGACACTGCAACTGCAGGGCCCCTTCTTTGCCTTTATCCAGCAGGAAGTAGCTAGAGTGGTCATTGCACAATTCCCAAAAGCAGTTGGGGTATCCTGTTTAGAGGGGGTATTGAGAGGTGAAGCCAGCTGGACTTCCTGGGACAAGTGGGGACTTGGAGAACTTTTTGCCTTACAAGGGGATTGTAAAATGCACCAATCAGAGCTCTGTAGCTAGCAAGAGGTTTGTAAAATAGACCAATCAGCACTCTGTAAAATGGACCAACAAATCAGTGCTCTGTAAAATGGACCAATCATCAGGATTCTAAAAGTAACCAACTTTGGGGAGGATCGAGAAAAGGGCATTCTGATAGGACAAAAACAGGACATGGGAGGGGACAGATAAGGGAATAAAAGCTGACCACAGCAGCAACCTGTGAATAAAAGAGTCAGCAGCGGCAACCTGCTTGGGTCCCCTTCTATGCTGTGGAAGCTTTGTTCTTTCGCTCTTCACAATAAATCTTGCTGCTGCTCACTCTTTGGGTCCATGCCACCTTAAGAGCTGTAACACTCACCACAAATGTGGTGACTTCATTCTGGAAGTCAGCAAGACCACAAACCCACCTGAAAGAACCAACTCCAGACACACCATCAGAGAATACTATAAACACCTCTATGCAAATAAACTAGAAAATCTAGAAGAAATGGATAAATTCCTGGACACATACACCCTCCCAAGACTAAACCAGGAAGAAGTCAATTCCCTGAATAGACCAATAAGAAGTTCTGAAATTGAGGCAGTAATTAATAGCCTACCAACCAAAAAAAAGCCAGGATGAGAGGATTTCACAGCTGAATTCTACCAGAGCTACAAAGAGTGGCTGATAACATTTCTTCTGAAAAAATTCCAAACAATAGAAAAACAGAGAATCCTTCGTAACTCATTTTATGAGACCAGCATCATCCTGATACCAAAACCCGGCAGAGACACAAAGGAAAAGACAACATTGATGCAAAAATCCTCTGGCAAACCGAGTACAGTAGTACATCAAAAAGCTTATTACCATGATCAAATCAGCTTCATCCTGGGGATGCAAGACTGGTTCAACATATGCAAATCAATAAACGTAATCCATCAGATAAACAGAACCAATGACGGAAACCACATGATTACCTCAATAGATGCAGAAAAGGCCTTCAACAAAATTAAACAGCCCTTCATTCTAAAAACTCTCAATAAACTAGGTTCTGATGGAACGTATCTCAAAATAATAAGAGTTATTTATGACAAAACCCACAGCCAATATCATACTGAATGGGTAAAGACTGGAGGCATTCCCTTTGAAAACCAGCAGAAGACAAGGATGCCCTCTCTCACCACTCCTATTCAATATAGTCTTGGAAGTTCTGGCAAGGGCAATAAGGCAAGAAAAAGAAATAAAGAGTATTCAATTAGGAAAAGAGGAAATCAAATGGTATCTGCAGATGACATGATTGTATATTTAGAAAACCCCATCATCTCAGCCCAAAATCTCCTTAAGCTGATAAGCAACTTCAGCAAAGTCTCGGGATACAAAATCAAAGTGCAAAAATCACAACCATTCCTATACACCAATAACGGACAAACAGAGAGCAAAATCGTAAATGAACTCCCATTCACAGTTGCTACAATGAGAATAAAATACCTAGGAATACAACTTACAAGGGATGTGAATGGCCTCTTTAAAGGGAACTACAAACCACTGCTCAAGTAAATAAGAGAGAACACAAATAAATGGAAAAACATTCCATGCTCATGAATAGGAAGAATCAATATCATGAAAATGACAATACTACCCAAGGTAATTTATAGATTCAATGCTATCCCCAACAAGCTACCACTGACTTTTTCACAGAATTGAAAAAACTACTTTAAATTTCATATGGAACCTAAAAAAGAGCCTGCATAGCCAAGATAATCCTAAGCAAAAAGAACAAAGCTGGAGGCATCACGCTACCTGACTTCAAACTATACTACAAGGCTACAGTAACCAAAACATCATGGTACTATTACAAAAACAGATATATAGACCAATGAAACAGAAGAGAGCCCTCAGAAATAACACCTCACATCTACAACCATCTGATCTTTGACAAACCTGACAAGAACAAGCAAGGGGGGGAAAGGATTCCCTATTTAATAAATGGTGTTGGGAAAACTGGCTAGCCATATACAGAAAGCTGAAACTGGATCCCTTCCTTACACCCTACACAAAAATTAACTTGAGATGGATTAAAGACTTAAATGTAAGATCTAAAACCATAAAAACCCTAGAAGAAAACCTAGGCAACACCATTCAGGACATAGGCATAGGCAAAGAATTCATGACTAAAGCACTGAAAGCAATGACAACAAAAGCCAAAATCGACAAATGGAACTATTAAATTAACAAATTAATAGGAACAAATTAAACTAAAGAAGTTCTGCACAGAAAAAAAAAAAAAAAGAAAAAGAAAAACTATCATCAGAGTGAACAGGCAACCTACAGAATGGGAGAAAATTTTTGCCATCTATCCATCTGACAAAGACCTAATATTCAAAATCTACAAAGAACTTCAACAAATTTACAAGAAAAATACAAACAACCCCACAAAAAAAGTGGGCAAAGGATATGAGCAGACACTCCTCAAAAGAATACATTTATGCAGCCAGTAAACATTAAAAAAATGCTCATGATCGCTGGTCATTAGAAAAATGCAAATCAAAACCACAATAAGATACAATCGCACGCCAGTTAGAATTGCGATCATTAAAAAGTCAGGAATCAACAGATGCTGGAGAGGAGGTGGAGAAATAGGAACATTTTTACACTGTTGGTGGGAGTGTAAATTAGTTCAATCATTGTGGAAGACAGTGTGGCAATTCCTCAAGGATGTAGATAGAAATACCATTTGACTCAGCAATCCCATTACTGGGTATATACCCAAAGGATTATAAATCATTCTAATATAAAGACACATGCACATGTATGTTTATTGCAGCACTGTTCACAATAGCAAAGACTTGGAACCAACCCAAATGCCCATCAATGATAGACTGGATAAGGAAAATGTGACACATAAACACCATGGAATACTATGCAGCCACAAAAAAGGATGAGTTCACCTCCTTTGCAGGGATGGATGAAGCTGGAAACCATCATTCTCAGCAAACTAACACAGGAGCAGAAAACCCAACACTGCATTCTCACACTCATAAGTGGGAGTTGAACAATGAGAACACATGGACACGGTGGGAGGCGGGGTACACATCACACACCAGGGCCTGTTGGGGGATGGGAGTTGGGGGAGGGATAGCAGTAGGAAATACACCTAGTGTATATGAGAGGTTGATGGGTGTAGGAAACCACCATGGCTCGTGTGTACCTATGTAAGAAACCTGTACATTCTGCACATGTATCCCAGAACTTAAAGTATAATTAAAAAAAAATAAAGCGATATACACATGTATTACAGCTTTTTACACATAGGCTCACTATGCAAAAGTCATAGGAACTTATGTTACTGGTAAAGACTGAGTCACAGATATCTAGTCTGAGTGTAGATTTACCATAATTGTTGACCACACAATGATGTTTGTAATACTTTATGTATGGCTCTACTAATATAAACATCATTTTTTCGGATCCTATTTCTCCTTGTGCCTACCTTCCAAATGCCAAATAGAATGTTGTAATTTAGGTGAGAAAGCAGTAACATTTGTCTTGTCAATGTTCTGCCACAGGAACTCTATTAAAAAAGCTAACCCTTAACCTTCCTTTGACAGAGGATAATACCAGGCTAATTAACTGAATCATACCAAGTCAGCTTCTAGTTGGAATGTTTTCCTAAACTGTTTGCAGTAATAGAATGAGTTCCTTCTTAGGACATTAGATAAGGTGGGGTAGGAAAATTGAGGCATCAGCATATTGAGTCCATAATTTTCTCCACAGTTTTATTTTTTGCCAGCCACAGTTGCCTACCTTCACTATGCCTGGTTAATTTTACCTTCTGTAGTCTTCTAAAGTGAACTATGTGTTCTAACTTAAGATCCTTGAATTGTGACTACACTCACACTCACATACACACACACACACACACACACACACTTTCCATTACACAATTACATGGGCAGTCCCTATTCATTTTTCTCCTATTACATCCTTTATTTGAAATGACCTCCCATCTTCTCTCCCTGTCTGTATTCTACCCTGCTTTTCATGTCCCACTCCTTTGGGGAAGAATCTCATGACAATCCCAGAGTTTCTTAAAATCTGGGGAAGGTAGTTCTCTGGAATAAAGGCAGATAAAATATATACTTCTTAGAAGTAGTGCAAATAAAGATGCTTCATGTCCTTGCTACCCCTCCTTTCAATTTAAAAAGAAAGAGACAGGAAAGCTGTTAAAAAGACTACTCCACAGTGAAATGAGCAAGTGAGTCATCTTAATTGCTCTATCATTGTACTTGACACCACATCAGCAACACCAAATACAGTGCCTGACACTTCATAGCCAGATAGGTCTGGGGTATCTGGTGAACACCTGGAGAATAGATCTTTAGTAAAATGGGTGAAATGCAAGTTGGTAAAAAAGCACCTAAGTATTGCATTTCTCAATGTGGACAATGGTAGCTCAGTGGCAATTCAATTAATATGGGCACAACAATTGAATTTAAAAAATTATCTTGCATCCCAAATGGACTTGCAGGCCTAGAGTGGTTCAAGGAAAGACCTACTAAACTATTTCTCATGTCATGAAAGTTGGTACCATGGAGAAAACTCAGAATTCTTTGCAACTAAGGATATATATACATTTTTTTTCCCAGAGAATGAAAGTGTCAAGGGGGTCTAGAAAATTATCTTCTAATACATGAAACAGGAACTGAGTTTAAACACAGTACTGAAAGTAGACAGACAGTGACTGGAAGACAGGGAGAAATATTTTGTTTTAGTATAAAGAGACATTGTGTAAAATGTTAGGTGTTTTCCAATGGGGATGTGCTGGAAAGATCTTAAAAAGAGACAACTGCTGGACTAGTGATATGACTCACCAGATATGTTCCGTTTTTGAGATCCTGTGATGTGTGATTCAGTAAAATTTCTTTCTAGAGAGAAATAGTTAGAGGCACTCTACTGTTACATGGAGTGAAATCCTGGCCACCAATATCAGAGTCCCCTTAAGCAATTATTCAAAATGGAGATGTTTAGCTTAATTCAAGGGATACTACTTAGGCTCTCTTGGGAGAAGAGCCTTGGAATCTGCATTTAAGCAAGATCCAGGTAAATCAAATGCCCATTAGTCAGGATTTTCTGTTTAGTGATTGTCAATTTAAGAAAGCATTAGGAGCCAGGGGTTCATTCTACTAGGTCATTGTCCATCCTTAGCTGCTGACATCACTCCTTTGTGCCTCAGATTCTCTGGCCTTTCATACTTCAAAGGCTCATGCTTAAGAGGAAGAGAAAATAAATACAAAAGTCTCAATGCTCCGCAGGCAAGATAGTTTCTATTGGGTGCCATTCATTTTCTTTTTTTTTTTTTTTTTTTTTTTTTTGAGACGGAGTCTCGCTCTGTCGCCCAGGCTGGAGTGCAGTGGCCGCATCTCAGCTCACTGCAAGCTCCGCCTCCCAGGTCTACGCCATTCTCCTGCCTCAGCCTCCCGAGTAGCTGGGACTACAGGCGCCCGCCACCTCACCCGGCTAGTTTTTTTTTTGTATTTTTTAGCAGAGACGGGGTTTCACCGTATTAGCCAGGCTGGTCTTGATCTCCTGACCTTGTGATCCGCCCGTCTCGGCCTCCCAAAGTGCTGGGATTACAGGCTTGAGCCACCGCGCCCGGCCAAGGGTGCCATTCATTTTCATCTGCTTTTCATAAATAAACAAATAAGAAAATCTGCAAACAATAGTACCACATAGAAAATAATACTTTTTGGCTAAAATGTTATATAAGCATTCCAGATGCTATTAATGTCTGTGGCTATCTTATAAAATATTCACAATGTCTGTAACACTGAATAGCAAGTGCACAGAAACATCAAAAGAACTTTCACAGTAATACCCAAGCAAAAAATACTTAGCAGTCTAACTTTCTATGTTTTAACAAGGAGCCCAGGGATACCTATAACAAATCATTGGATGTTGGTTCAAGTTGAACTGAAAACTTCTTGAAACTTCTATCTGAGACCCTGCTACATCCTCCCTAACTCCCCATTTGCACCAAGAATCCTAATATTAAACCCTAGCTTCCTAGAAACAGCAATATCCTGTATATTCAGCCCCCAATCCTCATTCTTAGAAATACAGTAAGCCATGTAGGAAAGGATCAGCCTTTGTTTGAGGCCTTTAAAAATCTTCCTGTTGGTTCTGTTTCCCCTTCCCTTAGGGCCAGGGCCAGATGAGCTGTTATGTAGAGGGAGTGAATCCATGTTATCTGATATGGTTTTGCTGTGTGCCTACCCAAATCTCATCTTGAATTGTAGTTCCCATAATCCCAATGTGTCATAGGAGGGACCTGGTGGGAGGTAATTTAATCATGGTGGCAGTTACCTCCATACTGTTCTCAGTGATAGTGTGTTCTCACAAGATCTGATGGTTTTCTAACGGGCTTTTCACCCTTTGCTCGGCACTTCTGCCTCCTGCCACCTTGTGAAGAAGGATATGTTTACTCTCCCATCTGCCATGACTGTAAGTTTCCCGAGGCCTTCCCAATTGTGCAGGACTATGAGCCAATTAAACCTCTTTCCTTTACAAATTGCCCAGTCTTGGGTATTTCTTCACAGCAGCATGAGGAGGAATTGATACACTATCTAACATCTAAAGGTCATTTACCCCTCCTTCTGACTTTTAGGAAAGGGATCTAAATGTCACCTTTCCAGAAGCATTTGTATCTTAAAACGAAATTCTTGAACACCCCATAATTGAAAGGTCTGAGTCTCCAGTGATGGGCTTTCTGTTACCATGACAAACCACTGAAACCTCAAATTGAACCAAGTCAAGGGGCACAAACACAGTACACACATAAAGCTGATTCTTCTAGCTGTGCTAGTTTCTCGGAAATGAGATTCAAGCATGTAGCTGGTGAGATAAGCAGCTGGAGTCTATAAAAAGCAAATTGAGTGCTGGGGGAATGGACTTTAAATTCAAGTTGGCCAAAGATTCATGGCATGACTTTGGACCAGTCTCTTTCTTTCTCCTGGCCTCACTGCCTCCATCTGTAGAATCAGACAGTGGAATTAAACATTCATTACAATGTCTCCTAGATCCAGCACTTATGGAATTTGCTTCACTCTTTCATGTCCTTCTTTCTTATAATTAAAGTATTTTCCTTTTTTAAAAAATGTCTCGTAAACATACATTGTAAGTGAAACGTCTATTTTGTCCTAATTAGGACATCTAAAAGGGTCAATATGGTATTGCCAATGCCTTCACAACTGTTAGTTTCAAATTTTTAATAAAATTTCTGTTCAGCTGACTATCAGCATTGTTTTTAGCACTGGATAATGGTTAGGAATATGATCGAAGATGAAATGGGCATTACACCACTTTCTAGACATAAGACCTTTTTATTTTGAAATACATAAAAGATTGTTCTATTATGCCGAAACTGATTACAAATAGAAGACCATGTTAATTTTTTTAAAGGTATTTACCTGATCAAAGTAATTCTAAATTTTATGTGGAAAAACAAATATTCCAGGATAAAAGAAAATACTTAAACAGAAGAGTAAAAGGGGGAATAATCCCAACAGATGCTAAAATAGATAAATAATAGTTTTAATAGCTTGGTACTGGCATATGAATAGATAGCAATTCAATGGAACAAAATAATTCAGTATATGATAAGCATAGCATTTCAGCTCAGTGAATTAATACATCAATTACTCAGTAAATTATGTTGAAAGAAGTTGTTAACCACTTTGGGGAAAATAAAGTAAGGTCACTACCTCTTTCCCTAAATTGAAATAAATCACAGATGGATAAAAGACTTGACTTAAAAAATAATAAAAACCCAAGTAAAAAATACGAACAAAAATTTTAGAATCTCAGAGTTGAGAAGGCCTTTTTACAGCAAAAATGAAACCTAGAATTATAAAATAAGGTACTCATTATGTAAAGAAAAGGCTGACTATATAAATATTTAAAAGTTTTTACAAAGAAGAAATTCAAAAGAGAATGGTAACTAGGGGAAATTATGTAATATATATGACAGACAAAGAACTAATATCCTCAATATATAAGAAATATCATAAGCCCAAAAGAAAAGGCAAGGTAATTTTTAAAGTCACTAATGGATCATATACAGAAAAAGAAATACACATGGCTTTTAGGCATTTTAAAAGATGCACAAATTTACCTTAAAGTAATATTTATATAATCATTGATACCATTTTAATCTACCAAATTGTCAAAAATTAAAAGTTTGATACTGTAATTTTTTGGCCAGTCTATAGGTAAATTGTCATCCTCCTTAATTGTTTAAGAGGATGTAAATTAGTACACCCTCTTTGGAAAGTAATTTTATATTATTTTTCACCATTTAAAATTCACAAGACCTTTGATGAAGTAGTTCCTTTTCTAGGAATTTACTCTGCAGATATATTTGACATGGGTAAGCAATATCTGTAATAAGAGACTAGAAAGAGCCTAAACGTGTATGACTAAAGGATTAACTAAGTAAATTACAGTGTACTCACACAATGAAATACAATTCAGTCATTTAAAATGACAGATAAAGGAATACAGGTTAAACAGATATAGATATATAATAATTGCTGTTTTAATTGATATCTAGTCAGAGAAACATAAACCTATCTAGACAGTTCAGCCAGAAAAGGCTTAGGAGAGTTGAGGGTGACAGAAAGAAGAAGAAGCCATTTGAAACAAATTAGGAAGCTGCAGGTGTTGAAAGGGGCAGGAGCAACCAAAGGAACACAAGAGTGTTACCCAAGGATCAAAAGTCAGCTACTGCCTTTGGGCAGAAGCCCATATACCTTCCCTTGCCAGTGAACTGCTGAAGGTACTTCCAGAATAGCTGAGCAGAAGTAGGCCCTGTTACTCTTGCTATCAAGCTTACTGGAGTAACTGTTTCAGAGGCTATTGGAACCACTGCTCTACCACCCTCATTGTTACTTTACCAATAGTTCTTGCCCACAGATATGTGCAGCCATTTGTTGCAACCTGCCACCATCACTGCCACTATCAGAGTTATATGTGGAAAATGAGGGAGCAATGTGAGAAGGAAATGTGTGTGGAATGTAGTTTTCAGGCTTCAAGTCCCATGTTATAAAGACGAGAACCCCAGAAAGAAAACTAAGCACTTAGACAGACAGCATGTGATGCAATTTCCAAGATGTAATGCTGAATGAAAAGATCAAGGTGAAGAACAGTATAAACACAGTATATTTCTCCTTTTGAAGCATGTGTATGGACAGAGGGGAGCATCTATTTCTATATGGACAGAACAGAACATGAAAATCTCATAACAGAGGGTGTTTCCAAATTGGAACTGAGGAACTGGAAATCAGAGGTGAGAAAAGACTTTTCATTCTTTTCACTCACTGTATACTCATTTGTATCACTTGAATTTTTGACATGTGCATAAATTGCTTTAAAAAGAGACCTTTATTTCCAAAAGAGAAATGACTGTCATAATAAATAATAAAATACAGTTTCTCCTACAGCTATTCTTTCACTTGAAAATATTGTCTTTTTAGGGCTTCTAGAGGAAATTAAAACATGTAACTTCTTTTTTGTTGTGGTTAATAATTTTTTAAAATTTTGCTTTAAAGTTCTGGGATACATGTGCTGAACATGCAGGTTTGTTACATAGGTATACATGTGCCATGGTAGTTTGTTGCATCTATCAACCCATCGTCTAGGTTTTAAGCCCCACACACATTAGATATTTGCCCTAATGCTCTCCCTCCCCTTTCCCCACATCTCCCAACAGGCCCCCGTGTGTGCTATTTCCCTCCCTGTGTCCATGTGTTCTCACTGTTCAACTCCCATTTATGAGTGAGGACATGTGGTGTTTGGTTTTCTGTTCCTATGTTAGTTTGCTGAGAATGATCATTTCCAGCTTCATCTATGTCTCTGAAAAGGACATGGACTTATTATTTTTTGTGGCTGCATAGTATTCTATGGTATACATATGCCACATTCCAGTCTATCATCTATGGGCATTGGGGTTGGTTCCAAATCTTTGCTATTGTGAATAGTGCTGCAATAAACATACATGTTCATATGTCTTTATAGTAGAATGATTTATAATCCTTTGGGTATACACCCAGTAATGGGATTGCTGGGTCAAGTGCTGTTTCTGGTTCTAGATCCTTGAGGAATTGCCACACTGTCTTCCGCAATGGTTGAACTAATTTACACTCCCACCAGCAGTGTAAATGCATTGCTATCTCTCCACAGCCTCACCAGCATCTGTTGTTTCTTGACGTTTTAATGATTGCCATTTTAACTGGCGAGAGATAGTATCTCACTGTGGTCTAATGACCAGTGATAATGAGCTTTTTTTTTCATATGCTTGTTGGCTGCATAAATGTTTTCTTTTGAGAAGTATTTGTTTATGTTCTTTGCCCACTTTTTGATGGGGTTGTTTTATTCTTGTACATTTGTTCAAGTTCCTTGTAGATTCTGGAGATTAGACCTTTGTCAGATGGATAGATTGCAAAAATTTTCTCCCATTCTGTAGGTTGCCTGTTTACTCTGATGATAATTTCTTTTGCTGTGCAGAAACCCTTTAGTTTAATTATATCCCATTTGTTAATTTTGGCTTTTGTTGAAATTGTTTTTGGTATTTTAGTCATGAAGTCTTTGCCCATGCCTATGTTCTGAAAGGTATTGTCTTGGTTTTCTTCTAGGGTTTTTATGGTTTTAGGTTTAAGTCTTTAACCAAACCTGAGTTAATTTTTATACAAGGTGTAAGGAAAGCATCCAGTTTCTGTTTTCTGCATATGGCTAGCCAGTTTTCCCAGCACCATTTATTAAATAGGGAATCATTTTCCCATTGCTTGTTTTTGCAGGTTTGTTGACGATCAGGTGGTTGTAGATGTGAGGTGTTATTTCTGAGGCCTCTATTCAATAACAGAAATTATTCACCCTTTTCCTCACAAGCCATGAAATGAAGCCCATCCAAACATTTAATATTGTGCCCTTCAACATTTCTAAATATGTTGTCTTACTTGATCTTTGCCATACAAATATGAACTCGTAATTTTGTTTTTAAGATTTAGAAATTGCAAGTCCAGGGAAGTTAAAATACTTACCTCCAAGACCTAGTCAATTGCAGAGCTGCAATTCAAACACAAGTCTACTAACTCCAAAGCCCCTACTACTTTCAGTTAATTAAACTGTCTCTTCTATTTTGTTCAAATCTTTCTCCTCTCCTAGGTTTTTTTTATAATGTCAAATATCCTCTGAATAAGAGAGCTATTGGCTGAAAATTACCAACACTATGATTGTAAGAAGACTTTTACCCTAGAAGTGTCTGGTGTTTGTATGGCCTTGCTTGTCTACATAATAGTAATAATTTATTATAATAATAATCACCACCACACATCAACAGTAAAAGTAACTTCTACCACTACCAATGGTTGAGTCTTAATGATATGTTGGAAACTGTACTAAACACATTACACATGTTGTCTCCCTTAAGTAAAGCAATTAGATATTTCCATTTGCCATGATGTTATGGACTATACTGTGTCCCCTAAAAGTCACATATTGAAGTCCTAACCTCCAATATTTTAGATTAGGAAGGTAATTGGAGGCAGGAACTTTAAAGAAATAATTAAAATCCAGCAGAGTCATATGGATAGGATCTAATCCAATAGGAATGGTGTCCTTATAAGAATAGGAAGAGACACCAGGGATGAGAGTGTCATATGTGCACCTGTACCTATGCATACCTATACCATACAAATACCTAATGCATATGGGGCTTAAAACCTAGATGACAGGTTGATAGGTGCAGCAAACCACCATGGCACATGTTTACCTATGTAACATACCCTTGTATACCTATGTGAGGACATGTGGTGTTTGGTTTTCTGTTCCTATGTTAGTTTGCTGAGAATAATGGTTTCCAGCTTCATCCATGTCCCTGCAAAGGACATGAACTCATTATTTTTTATGGCTACATAGTATTCTATGGTGTATACATGCCACATTCCAGTCTATCATCAACGGGTGTGTGAGGACATAGGAAGAAGATAGCCATCTGCTAGCCAAGGAGAGAGGCCTCAGGAGAAAACAAACCTGCCAACACCTGGAATTGATTTCCAGCCTCCAGAACTAAGTAAAAATAAATTTCTATTGTTTAATCTACCCAGTTTGTGGTATTTTATTGGCATCCCTGGAAAACTAATAAACATGTAAGACAGGATATATTTCAGTAAGAGTAACTTGTACCCCTGAAACTGATTTAAAGCTAGAAAACTCAATGCAATTGAAGAAACGAGTAATGAAATTCTAGTTCTACAGATTCTCCTGCTTTTTTCAATGGCTGTGGAATTAAGAGATTTCTTTATCCATCCAAGACATATAGAACTAATAACTGTGTTCAAATCCATAAAAATGGCATTAAACAGGAGCCTATATTCATCGCCAGTCAAAATCAGTACCTTATTAGAGTGGTCTCTAACATGTAAAATGGAAGATGAAAGCCTTAACAAATGATCCCATAAATGAAAGAAAGTATCCATAGTGTATAAATGAGAGAATTATTAGGACTAGGGACAGATTTTCTCTAAAATTTTTATAGAAAAGTTTGGTTTCCACTTGTGAATGATAAAATAAATTCTCAAACGGGTTTGCACAAAAGACAACTCTTTCATTAAATATTTAGAATAAAGAGCTCCATTCAAGACAATCATCAAAGGCCAAATAGAAACCATAAGGTGGAGAGAGCAGACTGGCCTTACCTAAAAGATTGCAGCTGGGAAGACTCAGACAGATTCTTAAAAAGACAGCCTATCAGAGAACTTCTGTGATAATATCTTAGAAAATCAAGCCTGTGATTATTTTCTACCAATAAACTGCTGAAGGAAACAGAGAGGCTGTGGATAAAAGTATGCTTTAGATCAACCTGACGTCTGAAACAGCCAGTTCTCTAGTGATATTTTACAGATAAACAATATATTTTTATTCAGATGTCTTAGAAACTGAAGCTGAGAGGCCTATTCTTCAAGTCCAGTAACACAAAACAAACAATGGTAGCAATCATACTTCCTGAACTATTAAGTTAAATGTCTGTCCAGCATTTCTGAGCATGCTTGAGTCTCTGTAGTTCATCTTGTCAGGTTAATCAGGATGGGTACTTCAAATTGACAGGGTAACCAGCTTTTCTTCCAGAGTAACTTCCAGCAAACTGAAACAGGCACTTTGACTTAACATCAGAGAAAGCCTTTACCACTCAAACCCTTAAAATAATGCATACTTATTGAATGCCTATTGTGTGTATAATCTTGTTTGAGGAAAAACAAACATTAAGAAAAAGCAGTTCTTGTGCTCAAGAAAATACATATTGAAGATTGGAAAAAGCAAGTAATGAACTAATCTTAATGCAAGGCAGGATATGAGATGTCACAAGAAAGGTACAAATAATGTGCAGTGGAGAATAAGAAAAGGGAGAGGTACATCTGATTGCATGATGGAAGCAAATCAGGAGACATTTATAGAGGAGGTAAGTTTTAAAATAGATCTTAAGGAATGAGCAGGATTTTGACAGAGATGAAAAGAAATTCATTTCTGGAAGAATAAAACAGTAAAAGAAACTTGGTAATGTGAACTTATAGGTTTGGTTTGAGGAAATGCAAATAATCTAGTTTGGCAGAAGTTAAACCTGATTATATAATTTTGAAAGTTTTTTTAACTTAAAGTTTACTAACAAGAACATGAAACCCAGAACCCAGAAAAGATGGACAGATTTAGTTTAAAAAATAAATAGATAAATCTGCAGGCTGAAAGATGCTGCTAACAAAGTTCAAAGATAAATACTTGAAAATGAAAACCCTTGCAATAATAACGTGTGACCAGATACTATGTCACATGACAAATATCCAGAATTTCCATTGTGTAGGGAGTATCAGTTCACCACATTGTAACAAAACCAGAAATTGTTCACAATATATTAAATGAAAATAACTATTTAAAAAGTTCAAAGCACTCTCCTAAAAGCTCCAGAAATAAAGATATCACAAATGTGATTAAGAAATGTTTGTAAAGCAACAACAGAAATCACATATCAAACTGCAGAAGATGATCTAAATGTATTTTCAAATAATTTGTTACAAGATTTTATTATCAAAAATTGAATTACATATTTAGACTGTTAAAGGGAATTAATATGGCCTGAGAAGGACTCCGTACCTCTATATTTGAGTCCTTGTGGAAGAACAGCAACCTAGCTTAACAGGTAGTCAAGATTGAAAATCTAACTTGGGAGTATGCACCTGTAATGGTAGATAAGTCTTGGCCAATCCCATTGGCCATACTTCAACCATTCATACACTGCTCTGTTCAAAGTGAGTTTTGTGTTCAAATAAGGCAAACATCAAGCTGTAACCAACCCAACCATTCTGCACCTCACTTCCAATTTCTTTATGTCATTTACCCCTTCTTTTGGTCCATCAATCTTCTTCTACCGGGTGGTATACAGATGGTGTACTGATCTCTCAGAGCAGTTGGGGATTGTGGGTAAGCACCCTGTCAGATTTCAGAGCTTCACGGTTTGTGTTTTGAGCTGAGTTTCTTTGAGTGAATTTCTAACCCAAACTGGGTTTGGAAGTTGCAACAGAAACTGGACTAGATCCCAGAATGAATTTGATCATGGAATGAACTGGCTTGGTTCCAGTTAGAGAACTCTTACATCTGACTGGGTAAGAATGGAACTGGTAGTAAGCAGTAATATCGCTGTAGTTATAAAATTTGGTTTTTGAAAAATCACTGGAATTTTTGTGTTCTACCCCTTTGTTTAATTTTTCTTGTGCACTTATGTAGGAAAAATAATCATTGGCCAATCAAGAGAACCTGAGAGTAAGACCAACATTTTAGGTAAAAATAGGATCTTTAATTCCTGGAAAACTGAATTCTTTCCAGCTTATACATTAGGCCTGGGAGGCAGTGAAGTCTTTCAGAAATGGCAGAATCTTACTAAAGATAATTTACAGTGGAATGTTCTCAATGAACAACAGATTGGGGTACATTTAAAAATGAGGGCTCTCAGTAAAGTCCCTTTAGGCTAAGAATGGGCTGGGTACTATAAAATGTTAGCTTCTGTTCTCTTTGGATTAATCTGTCTTACACTTTTTGCTGACAGCTATGGGTGACAGAATTAGGTATGTACAGGACCATGGGACATGAAGAGCTTTTTCCTTCCCAAAAGAGGAAACTTGAGAGCTGATGGGAATGCTAGAAAAGATCCCTTTGCTACTGACAAGTGGCTACCTGAACTTTTTGGAGTTGCTGCAATGGGTAGGTCTTTCTCTGGCCTCCCTGAACTCTTCACCTTCCCCCACCCTGCAACAGGCAATGCTTTTCTTGCTCTCCTTTCCCTTTCTTATCTTTTCTATTACACAAGGCAACCATCTTTCCCAGAGACTACATGCTTAAACTCCTAGTTGGAGGTTGGATTGAAGATAACGGACCCATCTAAGGGCAAACGTAAGCCCTGACAGTTTAATATTGGGTGCTAAGCAGAGTGGTTAATGTCTGATTTTTCATACGTATTTTACTCCCGCCAAAACAGAAACAGATAATTTTCCTTTGTGCTGTGACTTGGCCTCAGGGCTGTGGTGCAGTCAGCTGGGTCATTCAGAGAAAAGAAACCCAGAATCCTGGCATGATAGCAAAAGGGTAAGAATTTCTTACCAGCCAAACTTCTGGCCTCTCTCTCTCTTTTCCTCTCTCTATCTGTCTCTCCGTGCAAACTGGTTGAATGAATGGTAAAAATCACTGTTTATTTCCTCTGTAAAGTTTTGATTAATGAGAAAAAGGATTTGTGAGGCTAATCTTTTTTTTTTTTGAGATGGAGTTTCACTCTTTCATCCAGGCTGGAGTGCAGTGGTGTGATCTTGGCTCACTACAACCTCCGCCTTCCAGTTTCATGCAATTCTCCTTTCAAGCAATTTTCCTGCCTCAGCCTCCAAAGTAGCTGGGATTGCAGGTGCCTACCATCACACCCAGCTAATTTTTGTATTTTTAGTAGAGATAGGGTTTTACTCTTTTGGCAAGGCCGGTCTCAAACTCCTGACCTCATGATCCACCTGCCTTGGCCTCCCAAAGTGCTGGGATTACAGGCAAGTGAGGCGTATCTTAAGTTGTAGTAAGCTGGTGTGATTTGTATGTCTTTCTATGTTCTATAATGGAGAGGGGTAACTTAGGATAGAACATGGGCTTAAGATACCTATAAGTCCACTGTTGAAGACAGCCCAGCAAACTGGCAAGTTATAAACTTTGCTGCTCCCTGAAGAAAAACAAAAAAAACTGGATGAGGTTTTCCTCCTGTCTTGCACGTCCTTGGGAGTTTGACCTTTTAACTATGTGGCTGTGCTTTCTCTTTTCACAATGATGGCCCAGGTTCAGTGTCCAATTCCTGACTTGGAAAATGAGTCATTTATCTTCTGTCTTTGTATTTATATGTACTATGTATGTGATGTTTATATATGAAAGAGCTTTAACTAACTGGTTTAAAAATAATAAGAGCTTAAATCAAATATTTTGTCAGAAAAGTAAAACATGTAATGCCTTTTTGTTCATGTGACATAAATAACCTTGGGGAAATAAAGACAGTTTTAAAAAGTATTAGTAAAAAGTATTTAAAAGTGTAAATATTTCATCTAAATTATGCCAGTCAGATATTAAGTTTGCTAAATGCTTTAAGGTCACAAACTGCTTCTTTCAGTTTTAAAAATTGTTCAATTTATTTTGGAACATTAGATTCTAGATAAGGCCTGGGGACAGGTGAAATTAGCCATGCACCCTAACTATGCAAAAAAGGTATTAAAGAAGGGAGATTTTATATAAGAAAGGATCTTGTAGAGCAAATTATTGTCCTAAAGCTAAAGTAAAGTGACTGGCTGTTTAAACAATAGAGGGATATTTAGGACAAGTCAGAAAGTCTAAGCATGTTGTAGATGGTCTGTGTAAGTCATGAAAGAATTTGTGAAAGGGAATTTATGCAAGATATGTTGTACAATTTAAAGGTGATTAGGCCTCATAGATGCTTCATAAAATGCCACTATGACTCTTAACAGAACAAATTCCCTGCTTTACAGCTAGGCAAGGCCTGGGACATGAAGCTGGAAAGAGTCAGACCTTATCTGCATTTCTGTCTGGGTCTTAGGCTCCACACCTAGTACATAATTAAAATCCTGAATTTACTAGGGTTTTTCATCAAAAGTAAAAGTTGCTAAGGATTAACAGTGTAGCATGCATTTGAAACAACTGAAAAAAAAAAAACAGTTTTACATGCAAGGTTTGTAAAGAAAGTGAAATGTGTTTTTGGTAAAAAATTATTAAAAGTCATGGGAATGTGAATTTTTTTGCCTAAGTTTAGGGAGTTAAAGGATTGTTTTAAGTGAGATAGAAAATATTTAAAGGTTTAAACAAGTTGTGGAAGGTTTGTGAAAGTTAACCTTGTAAAATAAATTCTATGTGTAAAAATATTGGCTAAATTTAAAGGGGTACTCTCTGGTTTCCCTAAGTTGAACATCAAAATAAAAGCTCAACAGGGTTTTCTTAAAGCATTAATATTCTCCTTAACAAAAATTTGTAACAGGTTATGAAAGGTTTATAAAAATCTCACCTTACAGTCAAACTGATTAAGATTGTATAGATTTTTCTATGAGGTTTTATTAAAACTAGGGGGTTGACATTAATAATCCACTAATGCAAGGGTGAAATTTGGCTTTCTTTCTTGAACAAGAATTTCATGTAATATTACAAGATAATAAAAAAAATTTTGTTTCCCTTCTAAATACACTACCAAAAAGGGAAAATGAAGATGGAAAAGTCAAAAGATAGATTGCTTGGAAAGCTAAGTCTTCTATCAATGAATAAAGCTTTTTGCCTTCTTAAATATTTTTGAGTCATTGTTTCGGCAAAATGAATAACTTATGGTAATCTGGAATTCTCATTCATAATATCAAGTGTTTTAAACCTTTAACATATTTGATAGGCTTCCCAAAATCAAATTTTAGCTTTGAAATAGTTTTTTCTGACCTATAATTTTGGAAGGCTAAAAAGGGGACCTCCTTGAAGTATCCAAAAGAGAGGTAAATGGAATTATTTAACATGTTAAGTTACATGGGAAGCATTGTCAAAATAATAATGTTTAATCTTCAAGTTATATTTCATTGAATATTAATATGTTCTAAAATTGTATGGGATTTTAAAAATTCTAACATGTCTGATTATATGCTTATGGTTATTATGTTAAGTTATTGTACACCACAGAAATAACCAAATATTTTGTATAAAATTGCTAACCAAATAGAACAACAACAACAAAATTAAATACTGAGGAAACACTTTGGCAGATTTTCATGTTAAACCAGCCGATACTGAAATTGTTTAGATATACAATTTGAACTCCACAGTCTAAGTCAAATTACCTAAGATATCCCATTAGTTATCAGTGCTATGCACCTAAATTGGAGAAACAACTGATATTCAAGAGGACATAAGTCCAATGTTAAGCATGGACCCATGGAAAACCAGGACATCTGCCTTGTCCTTCCTGAGTCCTTAAAGCTTTTGTTATTAAATGCTCTGCCTTCTATGACACATCATGAAAAATGGAAAATGATCCAAATTAAATATATTGATGTGTTAACTTATAAATTGTGAAAGTAGTTTAAAACCAATGTTTGGTTCCATATTCCTAGGAAGACAATCAAACCTTCAGGTACATTTGGCTACCTGATGGGTAATTTAAACATTTATAAAAAAATTTCATTTAGTTGCTATTTTAAATGCATGTTTTGTGCTATAGCAGTTAATTATTATGCCACAGTATATTTTCACAGGTAAAGAAAACTTTTATGGTTCACTAAGTACAATCAACCCCTTTCACAATCTATAACCTGAGAACATCTTCTTAGAACATAAAAGAAAGTTCCTTGCCATCCACACTGCAACAAAACTTGAACCTTAGGTTCATAATCTTACACCTGAAAAGGGTCCCTTCACACTCTTGGAACTCTACCACCATTGGGACCCATAAGGTAAAACTAACCAGGAAAGTTTCTCCCCAGAAGAAAGCATCCTTGATGTAAACAGCTTT